>NC_067248.2:89222500-89847500 GCF_019359855.2 Lolium perenne
TGTCAACAAGGAACATGAGCTCGGAGGAGTGCTTGGGTATGTTCTTGTGGATAGTTGGTGGTCCTCAATCCATTAGCCAAGTGGAGAATCGATTCAAGCGGTCAACCGAGGTAATACACAGGAAATTCAACCATGTGCTAGAGTGCTTGAACAAGATGGTTGTAGATACTATTAAGCCAAAATATCCAGACTTCAGAGACGTGCATGAAAGGCTTCGAGATTCTAGATTTTCACCTCACTTTGATGATTGCGTTGGTGCAATTGATGGGTCTCATATCCCTGTGGTTGTTCCAGCTGATGAGATAGTGAACCATGTTGGTCGGCATGGGTATCTGATATCTACTCACGCTTCTATTCTTGTAGACGGTGTTGGGCCTCCAAGAGCAGAGGTTTGTAGAACAGCAGCAAGTTTCCCTTAAGTGAATCACCCAAGGTTTATCGAACTCAGGGAGGTAGAGGTCAAAGATATTCCTCTCAAGCAACCCTGCAATTAAGATACAAGAAGTCTCTTGTGTCCCCAACACACCTAATACACTTGTCAGATGTATAGGTGCACTAGTTCGGCGAAGAGATAGTAAAACACAGGTGGTATAGATGGTGGTAATATTGCAGGAAGTAAAGATGCAGTAAAACAGTAAATAAGCGATGTTTGTAGTATTTGGAAACAAGGCCTAGGGATCCTACTTTCACTAGTGGACACTCTCAACATTGATCACATAACAAATAAATAACTTCTCCTCACTTGTGCTACATACACTCTCTTGTTTGATAACAAACACCATTCATTGTGTAGGGCTACAAGAGCTCCCTCAAGCCGGAGTTAACAAGCTCCACAACATACGGAGTTCATATTTAAGTAACCTCTAGAGCATAATAGACCGTTGCAATTTAGATCGAGTACTAACATAGCATACACACCGTCACCTTTAAGCTATGAAAGGAGGAATAGATCACATCAATACTATCATAGTAATAGTTAACTCCATAATCTACAAGAGATTACAATCATAACCTACGCCAAGTTCTACATGATGCACACACCGTCACCTTTACATCATGAAGGAGGAATAGACTACTTTAATAACATCACTAGAGTAGCAAATAGATTAATAATGATACAAAGCTCATCATATGGATCTCTATCATGTAAGGCAGCTCATGAGATCATTGTATTGAGGTACATGAGAGAGAGATTAACCACATAGCTCATGAGAACTACTCCCTCCTCATCATGGGAGACAACAACGGCGATGAAGATGGCGGTGGTGTCGATGGAGATGGATTCCGGGGGCAATTCCCCGTCCCGGCGGCGTGCCGGAACAGAGACTTCTGTCCCCCGAACTTGACTTCGCCATGGCGGCGGCTGCGTAACTTTTCTCGTCCCGTGGCTTATCTTTTAAGGGTTTTCGAGGCGGAGAGAATATATAGGCGGAAGGGCAGCCTCGGAGGGGTCCTGGTGGTCCCACACCATAGGGGGCGCGCCCCCCCTTGGCCGTGCCGCCATGTGGGGTGGGGCCCCCTGGGCTCCCCTCTGGCCCCTCTCTAGCTCTCTGGAACCTTCCGTGGAAAATAAGGTCTTGGGCTTTTGTTTCGTCCAATTTCGAGAATATTTCCTGTGTAGGATTTCTGGAACCAAAAACAGCAGAAAACAGGAACTGGCACTTCGGCATCTTGTTAATAGGTTAGTTTTGGAAAATGTATAAAAAGGATATAAAGTGTGAACAAAACATGTAGGTATTGTCATAAAACTAGCATGGAACATCAGAAATTATAGATACGTTGGAGACGTATCAGTATCCAACACAGAATATCATGGCGGTGTGCGACTTTGATATGAGATTCACCTCTGTAGTTGTGGGATGGCCAGGGTCGGCACATGACACAATGATATTAAAGGACACTTTGGTGAAGTATGCAGCCAAGTTTCCACACCCGCCGAAAGGTAACATTACAATTGTGTCTTGTATTATTACATTATCATAATACAATACTATATTACATAACAATAGCGTGTTGCTTTTTCAGGTAGGTACTATCTTGTTGATTCGGGTTATCCAAATTGTGAGGGGTATCTAGCTCCATACAAGTCGACAAAATACCATGTGCCAGAATTTATCCATGGTGACCCCCCAATGGTAAAAAAGAAATCTTTAACCATGCACATTCGTCGCTACGCAATGTCATTGAGCGTGCATTTGGTGTGTTAAAGATGAAGTGGCGTATTTTATTGCATATGCCATCATACCCCTGTGACAAGCAAGCTTTGATCATTGTTGCTTGTATGGCACTTCATAATTTTATCAGGGACAGCCACTTGAGAGATAGAGAGTTTGATAGATGTGATCGTGATGAGTACTACATGCCAGGGGATCTACTACCTCCACCTACTGGTCGGGTATCTAACATTGTGCATGGTGATGATGCTTGATGGCGTGTAACTCACACGTTCGTTGGGAACCCCAAGAGGAAGGTATGATGCGCACAGTAGCAAGTTTTCCCTCAGAAAGAAACCAAGGTTTAATCGAACCAGTAGGAGCCAAGAAGCACGTTGAAGGTTGATGGTGGCGAAATGTGATGCGGCGCAACAACAGGGATTCCGGCGCCAACGTGGAACCTGCACAACACAACCCAAGTACTTTGTCCCAACGAAACAGTGAGGTTGTCAATCTCACCGGCTTGCTGTAACAAAGGATTAAGCGTATCGAGTAGAAGATGTTTGCAAAGAAAACAATAAACAAGTATTGCAGTAGATTGTATGCTATGTAAAGAATAGGACCGGGGTCCACAGTTCACTAGAGGTGTCTCTCCCATAAGATAAAAGCATGTTGGGTGAACAAATTACAGTCGGGCAATTGACAAATAGAGAAAGGCATAACAATGCATATACATGATATGATAAATATAGTGAGATTTAATTGGGCATTACGACAAAGTACATAGACCGCCATCCAACTGCATCTATGCCTAAAAAGTCCACCTTCAGGTTATCATCCGAACCCCATTCAGTATTAAGTTGCTAAGCAACAGAAAATTGCATTAAGTATGGTGCGTAATGTAATCGACAACTACATCCTTAGACATAGAATCAATGTTTTATCCCTAGTGGCAACAGCACATCACAACCTTAGAACTTTCTCACACCGTCCAGTGTCAATGAAGGCATGAACCCACTATCGAGCATAAATACTCCCTCTTGGAGTTAAGAGTACAAACTTGGCCAGAGCCTCTACTAATAACGGAAAGCATGCAAGATCATAAACAACACATAAACAATAGATTGATAATCACCATAATCATAGTACTCTCTATCCATCGGATCCCGACAAACACAACATATAGTATTACAGATAGATGATCTTGATCATGTTAGGCAGCTCACAAGATCCAACAATGAAGCACAACAAGGAGAAGACGACCATCTAGCTACTGCTATGGACCCATGGTCCAGGGGTGAACTACTCACTCATCACTCCGGAGGCGACCATGGCGGTGTAGAGTCCTCCGGGAGATGAATCCCCTCTCCGGCAGGGTGCCGGAGGCGATCTCCTGAATCCCCCGAGATGGGATTCGCGGCGGCGTCTCTGGAAGGTTTTCCGTATCGTGGCTCTCGATCTGGGGTTTCGCGACGGAGGCTTTAAGTAGGCGAAAGGGCAACGCGGGGGGCCACACGAGGGGCCCAGGGGGCAGGCCGGCGCGGCCAGGGGCCAGGCCGCGCCGCCCTATCCCCTGGCTGCCTCGTGGCCCCACTTCGTTATCTCTTCGGTCTTCTGGAAGCTTCGTGCAAAAATAGGACCCTGGGCGAAGATTTCGTCCAATTCCGAGAATATTTCCTTACTAGGATTTCTGAAACCAAAAACAGCAGAAAACAAGAATCGGCTCTTCGGCATCTTGTTAATAGGTTAGTTCCAGAAAATGCATAAATATGACATATAATGTGCATAAAACATGTAGGTATCATCAATAAAGTAGCATGGAACATAAGAAATTATCGATACGTTGGAGACGTATCAGCATCCCCAAGCTTAGTTCTGCTCGTCCCGAGCAGGTAAAACGATAACAAAGATAATTTCTGAAGTGACATGCCATCATAATCTTGATCATACTATTTGTAAACATATGTAATGAATGCAGCGATCAAAGCAAAGGTAATGACATGAGTAAACAAGTGAATCATATGGCAAAGACTTTTCATGAATAGTACTTCAAGACAAGCATCAATAAGTCTTGCATAAGAGTTAACTCATAAAGCAATAAATCAAAGTAAAGGTATTGAAGCAACACATAGGAAGATTAAGTTTCAGCGGTTGCTTTCAACTTATAACATGTATATCTCATGGATATTGTCAACATAAAGTAATATAACAAGTGCAATATGCAAGTATGTAGGAATCAATGCACAGTTCACACAAGTGTTTGCTTCTTAAGGTGGAAGGAGATAGGTAAACTGACTGAACAATAAAAGTAAAAGAATGGTCCTTCAAAGAGGAAAGCATCGATTGCTGTATTTGTGCTAGAGCTTTTATTTTGAAAACATGAAACAATTTTGTCAACGGTAGTAATAAAGCATATGAGTTATGTAAATTATATCTTACAAGTTGCAAGCCTCATGCATAGTATACTAATAGTGTCCGCACCTCGTCCTACTTAGCTTGGACTACCGGATCTTTGCATGCCATGTTTCAACCAAGTGTCACAAAGGGGTACCTCCATGCCGCCTGTACAAAGGTCTAAGGAGAAAGCTCGCATTTTGGATTTCTCGCTTTTGATTATTCTCAACTTAGACATCCATACCGGGACAACATGGACAACAGATAATGGACTCCTCTTAAATGCATAAGCATGTAGCAATGATTATTATTCTCATATGAGATTGAGGATATATGTCCAAAACTGAAACTTCCACCATGATTCATGGCTTTAGTTAGCGGCCCAATGTTCTTCTCTAACAATTTTGCATGCTCCAACCACTAAAATGATAGATCCTTCAGACAAGACGGACATGCATAGCAACTCACATGATATTCAACAGTAGTTGATGGCGTTCCCCAGAAGCATGGTTATCGCACAACAAGCAACTTAATAAAATATAAAGTGCATAAGTACATATTCAATACTACGATAGTTTTTAAGGCTATTTTGTCCCATGAGCTATATATTGCAAAGGTGAATGATGGAATTTTAAAGGTAGCACTCAAGCAATTTACTTTGGAATGGCGGAGAAATACCATGTAGTAGGTAGGTATGGTGGACACAAATGGCATAGTAGTTGGCTCAAGGATTTTGGATGCATGAGAAGTATTCCCTCTCGATACAAGGTTTAGGCTAGCAAGGTTATTTGAAGCAAACTCAAGGATGAACAGGTGCAGCAAAACTCACATAAAAGACATATTGTAAACATTATAAGACTCTACACCGTCTTCCTTGTTGTTCAAAACTCAATACTAGATATTATCTAGACCTTAGAGAGACCAAATATGCAAATCAAATTTTAGCAAGCTCTATGTATTTCTTCATTAATGGGTGCAAAGCATATGATGCAAGAGCTTAAACATGAGCACAACAATTGCCAAGTATCACATTATCCAAGACATTTTAGAATTACTACATGTAGCATTTTCCAATTCCAACCATATAACAATTTAACGAAGAAGAAACTTCGCCATGAACATTATGAGTAAAGCCTAAGGACATATGTGTCCATATGCAACAGCGGAGCGTGTCTCTCTCCCACAAAGTGAATGCCAGGATCCATCTTATTCAAACAAAAACAAAAACAAAAACAAACCGACGCTCCAAGTAAAGAACACAAGATGTGATTGAATAAAAATATAGTTTCAGGGGAGGAACCTGATGATGTTGTCGATGAAGAAGGGGATGCCTTGGGCATCCCCAAGCTTAGACGCTTGAGTCTTCTTAAAATATGCAGGGGTGAACCACGGGGTCATCCCCAAGCTTAGAGCTTTCACTCCTCTTGATCATAGTATATCATTCTCCTCTCTTGACCCTTGAAAACTTCCTTCACACCAAACTTCAAGCAAACTCATTAGAGGGTTAGTGCACAATTAATAATTCACACATTTAGAGGTGACACAATCATTATTTTCACTTCTGGACATTGCATAATGCTACTGGACATTAGTGGATCAAAGAAATAAATCCAACATAGCAAAAGAGGCAATGCGAAATAAAAGGCAGAATCTGTCAAAAACAGAACAGTCCGTAAAGACGAATTTAAAGCTGGCACCAGACTTGCTCAAATGGAAAAACTCAAAACTAATGAAAGTTGCGTACATATCTGAGGATCACGCTCGTAAATTGGCATATTTTTTCGAATTTTCTACAGAGGACTGTGCCAAGATTCGTGACAGACAGCAATGCTGTTTCTGCGCAGCGATCCCAAATATAACATCAACTTTGGCATAGAAACTTTACTTGGCACAAAAACATGATAAGGAGAGGTTGCTACAGTAGTAAACAACTTCCAAGACTCAACAAAACAAAAAATTGCTGTAGTAAAAACATGGGTTGTCTCCCATAAGCGCTTTTCTTTAACGCCTTTCAGCTAGGCGCAGAAAGTGCAAATCAAGTAACATCGAGAGTAGAAGCATCAACATCATAACTTGTTCTAATAATAGAATCAAAAGGCAACTTCATTCTCTTTCTAGGGAAGTGTTCCATACCTTTCTTGAGAGGAAATTGATATTTAATATTACCTTCCCTCATATCAATAACAGCACCAACAGTTCGAAGAAAAGGTCTTCCCAACACAATAGGACAAGATGCATTGCATTCGATATCCAAGACAACAAAATCAACGGGGACAAGGTTATTGTTAACCGTAATGTGCACATTATCAATCCTCCCCAAAGGTTTCTTTTTAACACTATCGGCAAGATTAACATCCAAATAACAATTCTTCAATGGTGGCAAGTCAAGCATATCATAAATCTTTTTAGGCATAACAGAAATACTTGCACCAAGATCACATAGAGCATTACATTCAAAGTCATTGAATTTCATTTTAATGATGGGCTCCCAACCATCTTCTAACTTTCTAGGAATAGAAGTTTCAAGTTTTAGTTTCTCTTCTCTAGCTTTTATGAGAGCATTTGTAATATGTTTTGTAAAGGCTAAATTTATAGCACTAGCATTAGGACTTTTAGCAAGTTTTTGTAAGAACTTTATAACTTCAGAGATGTGGCAATCATCAAAATCTAAATCATTATGAGCTACAGCAATGGGATCATTGTTCCCAAGGTTGGAAAAAATTTCAGCAGTTTTATCACAAGCGCTTTCAGAGCTTTAGCAATTTCAGGCAGTTTTGTTCGCTTTGCACTAGGAGTAGAAACATTGCCAACACCAATTATTTTACCATTGATAGTAGGAGGTGCAGCAACATGTGAAGAATTAACATTACTAGTGGTGGTAATAGTCCAAACTTTAGCTACATTATTCTCTTTAGCTAGTTTTTCATTTTCTTCTCTATCCCACCTAGCACGCAGTTCAGCCATTAATCTTATATTCTCATTAATTCTAACTTGGATGGCATTTGCTGTAGTAGTAATCTTATTATCAATATCATTATTAGGCATAACTTTCAAATTTAAAAGATTAACATCAGAGGCAAGTCTATCAACTCTAGAAGCAATAGTATCAATTTTATCAAGCTTTTCCTCAACAGATTTGTTAAAAGCAGTTTGTGTACTAATAAATTCTTTAAGCATAGCTTCAAGACCAGAGGGTACACTCCTATTATTGTTGTAAGAATTCCAATAAGAATTACCATAACCATTACCATTAGCAGAAGGATATGGCCTATAGTTATTACCAGAGTTGTTCCTATAAGCATTGTTGTTGAAATTATTGTTTTTAATGAAATTCACATCAACATTTTCTTCTTGAGAAACCAATGAAGCTAAAGGAACATTATTTGGATCAACATTAGATCTACCATTCACAAGCATAGACATAATCACATCAATCTTATCACTCAAGGAAGAGGTTTCTTCAACAGAATTTACCTTCTTACCTTGTGGAGCTCTTTCCGTGTGCCATTCAGAGTAATTTATCATCATATCATCAAGAAGTTTTGTAGCCGCCCCCAAAGTGATGGACATAAAGGTATCTCCAGCAGCTGAATCCAATAAATTCCGCGAAGAAAAATTTAGTCCTGCATAGAAGGTTTCGATGATCATCCAAGTAGTCAGTCCATGGGTTGGGCAATTCTTTACCAAAGTTTTCATTCTCTCCCATGCTTGAGCAACATGTTCAGTATCTAATTGCTTAAAATTCATTATGCTACTTCTCAAAGATATAATTTTAGCGGGAGGATAATGTCTACCAATAAAAGCATCCTTGCATTTAGTCCATGAATCAATACTATTCTTAGGCAAAGATAGCAACCAATCTTTAGCTCTTCCTCTTAACGAGAAAGGAAACACTTTCAATTTAATAATATCACCATCTACATCCTTATACTTTTGCATTTCACAAAGTTCATCAAAATTATTGAGATGGGCAGCAGCATCATCAGAACTAACACCAGAAAATTGATCTCTCATAACCAAGTTCAGTAAAGCAGGTTTAATTTCAAAGAATTCTGCTGTAGTAGCAGGTGGAGCAATAGGTGTGCATAGGAAATCGTTATTATTTGCATTTGTGAAGTCACACAACTTAGTATTTTCAGGAGTATTCATTTTAGCAATGGTAAATAAAACAAACTAGATAAAGTAAATGCAAGTAACTAATTTTTTTGTGTTTTCGATATAGAGAGCAAGACAGTAAATAAAGTAAAACTAGCAACTAATTTTTTTGTGTTTTGTTTAGGTGCAGCAAACAAAGTAGTAAATAAAATAAAGCAAGACAAAAACAAAGTAAAGAGATTTAGAAGTGGAGACTCCCCTTGCAGCGTGTCTTGATCTCCCCGGCAACGGCGCCAGAAAAAGATGCTGGCGTGTAGTTGACGTGGGAGTCAGAAATCTCTGTGGTGTAGCTTTTCTTCAGTTACCCGGCAACGGCGCCAGAAAAAGAGCTTGATGGCGTGTAACTCACACGTTCGTTGGGAACCCCAAGAGGAAGGTATGATGCGCACAGTAGCAAGTTTTCCCTCAGAAAGAAACCAAGGTTTAATCGAACCAGTAGGAGCCAAGAAGCACGTTGAAGGTTGATGGTGGCGAAATGTGATGCGGCGCAACAACAGGGATTCCGGCGCCAACGTGGAACCTGCACAACACAACCCAAGTACTTTGTCCCAACGAAACAGTGAGGTTGTCAATCTCACCGGCTTGCTGTAACAAAGGATTAAGCGTATCGAGTGGAAGATGTTTGCAAAGAAAACAGTAAACAAGTATTGCAGTAGATTGTATGCTATGTAAAGAATAGGACCGGGGTCCACAGTTCACTAGAGGTGTCTCTCCCATAAGATAAAAGCATGTTGGGTGAACAAATTACAGTCGGGCAATTGACAAATAGAGAAAGGCATAACAATGCATATACATGATATGATAAATATAGTGAGATTTAATTGGGCATTACGACAAAGTACATAGACCGCCATCCAACTGCATCTATGCCTAAAAAGTCCACCTTCAGGTTATCATCCGAACCCCATTCAGTATTAAGTTGCTAAGCAACAGACAATTGCATTAAGTATGGTGCGTAATGTAATCGACAACTACATCCTTAGACATAGAATCAATGTTTTATCCCTAGTGGCAACAGCACATCACAACCTTAGAACTTTCTGTCACTGTCCCAGGTGTCAATGAAGGCATGAACCCACTATCGAGCATAAATACTCCCTCTTGGAGTTAAGAGTACAAACTTGGCCAGAGCCTCTACTAATAACGGAGAGCATGCAAGATCATAAACAACACATAAACAATAGATTGATAATCACCATAATCATAGTACTCTCTATCCATCGGATCCCGACAAACACAACATATAGTATTACAGATAGATGATCTTGATCATGTTAGGCAGCTCACAAGATCCAACAATGAAGCACAACAAGGAGAAGACGACCATCTAGCTACTGCTATGGACCCATGGTCCAGGGGTGAACTACTCACTCATCACTCCGGAGGCGACCATGGCGGTGTAGAGTCCTCCGGGAGATGAATCCCCTCTCCGGCAGGGTGCCGGAGGCGATCTCCTGAATCCCCCGAGATGGGATTCGCGGCGGCGGCGTCTCTGGAAGGTTTTCCGTATCGTGGCTCTCGGTACTGGGGGTTTCGCGACGGAGGCTTTAAGTAGGCGAAAGGGCAACGCGGGGGGCCACACGAGGGGCCCAGGGGGCAGGCCGGCGCGGCCAGGGGCCAGGCCACGCCGCCCTATCCCCTGGCTGCCTCGTGGCCCCACTTCGTTATCTCTTCGGTCTTCTGGAAGCTTCGTGCAAAAATAGGACCCTGGGCGAAGATTTCGTCCAATTCCGAGAATATTTCCTTACTAGGATTTCTGAAACCAAAAACAGCAGAAAACAGCAACTGGCTCTTCGGCATCTTGTTAATAGGTTAGTTCCAGAAAATGCATAAATATGACATATAATGTGCATAAAACATGTAGGTATCATCAATAAAGTAGCATGGAACATAAGAAATTATTGATACGTTGGAGACGTATCAATGCTCTCATGAAAGTAACCAGGGAGAGAATAGTTGATGGATTATTGGCAGCTACAGATGAAGTTTAGTTTTACGCACTATTTTTCGGGTGATGGTTGATGTACGTTTAGGATGATGGTTGGTAATTGAACATGTATTTTGGATAATGGTTTCAATTTCTTAAATATTTGTATACATATTTGTCATTTCGATAAAATCCCCCGACAGAAGCAATAGCTAGAACATGCACAAATGAAGACATAACATATATTTTACATTAATTACGGTATGTAAAGCTGTCCAAACAGCAAAGTAAACAAACAGACAGATTCTGATTCTCAGATCCCACAGCAGGGTAAACAAACAGACTACTTCTGATTCCAGAAATCAAGAATCACAGCTGATTCTCAAGAATCAGGATTGACAACAGAATCTCATAATCCGAATCCCAAACAAAGGGGGCCTTAGTAGCTTTGTTGGAATTTGAGAGTGAAGGATTTGGGCATCTTTGTGGTGTTCTAGCCATTGCATTTGGTGCATCGGTTTGACTTCTCCGCGGTGATACGTGGAGGTGAAAGTTCGTGAGATATTCACTTCGGGAGCTTGTTCCCGGAGCTTGTTCCTCTTGGGTCTTTGGACCCTAGACGGCTTAGTGGTCTTTGTGGTCTTTGTGGTGTTCTTGGGGACTCCAATTAAGTTGTGGAGATTCTTCAAGGGCAAGGCCTTTGTGGCGATTTATTGGGAGCCTCCAATTTAGTTGTGGAGATAGCCCCAAGCTTTGTGCGGGTTCGGTGACCACCCTAAGGTTCCATAGTGGATCGAGGACATCCCTTTTGGTGGGAATTCTCGAGGAGAATACGGTGGCCTTCAAGCATTTGGAGTGACTTGTCCTCCACACCGCTCCAACGGAGAGTAGCACTCGCAAGAGTGTGAACTTCGGGATACATCACTGTCTCCGCGTCACTTCGGTTATTCCTATACCCGTTCTCCTTACTTATGCACTTTACTTTGTGATAGCCTTCGTGCATGAAGTTATATATCTTGCTATCACATACTTGCTTGAATTGCTTAGCATAAGTTGTTGGTGCACATAGGTGAACCATAGTTCTATAGGTTTTGTGCTTGACAATTTAAACGCTAGTTTTATTCCGCATTTGTTAAGCCATATTCGTAAAAGTTTTAAACCGCCTATTCACCCCCCCCCCCCTCTAGGCGGCATCCGTGTCCTTTCAAGGAGGGGATGGTTATGATGTGAGGATCACGTGTGTTCACGGAGTGTTAATGCTTTGCTCCGATACTCTATTAAAAGGAGTACCTTAATTACCAGTAGTTTCCCTTGAGGCCCCGCTGCAACAGGCTGGTAGGACAAAAGATGTCGTGCAAGTTTCTCATTGATAGCACGCACGACTAATTAGGAACACACGCCTATGGTTATATTATGCTAGGATGCTTTTATCATTATTACTTGCAATGCCTATGTCTTGCTATTACATGGACTCTCTCATTCATGCAACGCCCGTTCATCCATCCCTGTGCCTACAATATTTTAATTTTGTTGTCTACTACAATCATCGCTACTGCTGTTTTTACTTCGCTACTGCTTTTATTTTACTACTACCACTGCTATAAAACTGTTACTACTGATAAACTGTTGCGAGCTAGTCTATTTTCAGATGCAGGTGAATTGGCAACTCACTTGTTAAAGCTTATAAATATTCTTTGGCTTCCTTGTGTCGAATCAATAAATTTAGGTTTTACTTCCCTCGAAGACTGTTGCGATCCCCTATACTTGTGGGTCAGCAGGCTTCCATGGTCGACCTCCTAGGCATGAAACCAAACTGATTTTTGGTCACGCTTGTCATTCCTCTTAAATGGTGCTCAGTGACTCTCTCCAATAGCTTCATTGTATGGCTTGATACGTCTCAAACGTATCTATAATTTTTGATGCTCCATGATTGTTTTACACCAATTCATATATGTTTTGCTTACACTTTGTTGCACTTTTACGTGATTTCCGACATTAACCTATTAACAAGGTGCGACAGTTCCAGTTCCCTGTTTTCTGTTGTTTTTGTTTTCAGAAAGGTTGTACAGGAAATATTTTCGGAATTGGACGAAACAAAATCCGAAGTCAACATTTGACCGAAACGAAGACAAAGTCTAAAGGGGGGTCGAAGAGGCGCCATAGGGCGGCCAGACCACCCCATGGTGCGGCCTGGGTGTGGCCCACGCCTAGGGGTGGTGTGGGCCCCCTGGCACCCCACCGATCTAAATCCTCTGCCTATTTATACATCTTCTCGGGAAAACCCTGGATACCCGAGCCTCCATCCACGAAAAGTTCCATCGCAGCCGCCATTGCAGAACCCATCTCGGGGGGTTCTGAAGCTCTTCCCGGGACCCTGCCGGAGGGGGAAATCATCGTCGAAGGCATCTACATCGCCGTGACCGCCTTTGAAGTGATGCGTGAGTAGTTCATTCCTGGTCTATGGGTCCATAGTAGTAGCTAGATGGTTGTCTTCTCCAAATTGTGCTTCATGTATAGATCTTGTGAGCTGCCCTACATGATCAAGACCATCCTTATGTAATACTACATGTTGTGTTTGTTGGGATCCGATGAATATTGTATACTATGTTGAGGTTGATTATATATTCATGTCATATGTTATTTGTGATCTTGCATGCTCTTCGTTGCTAGTGGATACTCTGGCCAAGTAGATGCTTGTGACTCCAAGAGGGGGTATTTATGCTCGATAGTAGGTTCATGCCTCTAGTTTTCTGGGAGAGTGACAGTAACTTCTAAGATTGTAGATGTGATGTTGCTACTAGGGAGAAAACAAAAATGTTTTATCCGAGGGTAATTCTATTGTTTAATTTACACACATTTCTTAATGCGATAAACTGTTGCTTGCAACTTAATACTGAACGGGGTTCAGACGATAACCGGAAGGTGGATTATAGTTATAGACGCAGTTGGATTACTGTCTATGTATTATGTTGTGATGCCCAATCAAATCTCATAGTAATCGTCTTGTCATGTATGGTCGATATTCTATCAATTGCCCAACTGTAATTTGTTCACCCAACATGCTATTTATCTTTATGGAGAGACACCTCTAGTGAACTGTGGACCCCGATCCGTTTCCTTTACACTGATAAATTCAACCACTGCAATCCTGCTCTTTTACTTACTGCAAGCTCTGTTCTCTTTAATTAGTGCAAACATCTCTTTCCACTCGATACGTATAATCCTTTGTGTTCAACAAACCGGTGGGATTGACAACCTCACTGCAAGTTGGGGCAAAGTACTTTGGTGTTGTTGTGTGCAGGTTTCCACGTTGTTCTTGATGCCGTTAGTGCGCCCTGCCACTAGTCAGCTAGCAACACCTCCAAAAGTCACGCCTTTCTCCTACTGGTCGATTAAACCTTGGTTTCGTACTGAGGGAAAACTTGTTGCTGTGCTCATCACACCTTCCTCTTGGGGTTTCTTAACCGCTTCCACAACAACGCTCAGCAATTTTATCTGGCGCCATCACCGGAGCACCATCAAGATTTTCTGGCGTCGTTGCCGGGGAACGAATCAAGACACTCCATAAATCCTCGTCACATGCCAGCAAAGATTTTCTAGCGCCTTTGCCGGGGAGAAAGAGGATTTCTGCAAGGGGAGTCTCTCATCTGCAATCTCTTTACTTTGTTATTGTTTGCTTAGTTTACTTTATTTTGTTTTGCTTGCTTTATTATATCAAAAAACACAAAAAAATTAGTTTCTTTCATGGTTGTCTTTATATCTGAAACACAAAAATTTAGTTTCTATTATAGCTATAATTTCTGTTGCTTAGTTTTAATTTTTCTAAAATGGGTTCCGCTGAAAATACTAAGTTGTGTGACTTTACTAGCACCAATAACAATGATTTTATTTGTACACCTATTGCTCCACCTGCTCCCGAAACAGCCTTCTATGAAATTAAACCTGCTTTATTAAATCTTGTTATGAAAGAGCAATTTTCTGGTATTAGTACTGAAGATGCCGCCTCTCACCTTAATAATTTTGTTGAACTTTGTGATATGCAAAAACATAAGGATATAGATGGTGACATTATTAAACTAAAATTGTTTCCTTTCTCTTTGAGAGGTAGAGCTAAAGATTGGTTGCTATCTTTGCCTAGAAATAGTATTGATTCTTGGGTTAAATGCAAAGATGCTTTTATTGGAAAATATTATTCTCCTGCTAAGATTATATGTTTGAGAAGTGACATAATGAAATTTAAACAATTTGATAATGAACATGTTGCTTAAGCTTGGGAAAGAATGAAATCTTTGGTAAAGAATTGTCCCACACATGGACTGACTACTTGGATGATCATTAAAACTTTGTATGCAGGACTAAATTTTTCTTCAAGAAATCTCTTGGATTCAGCTGCTGGAGGTACCTTTATTTCCATTACTTTGGGGGCTGCAACAAAATTCCTTGATGATATGATGATAAATTATTCTGAATGGCACACCGAGCGAGCCCCACAAGGTAAGAAGTTAAATTATGTCGAAGCATCCTCCTCCTTGAGTGATAAAATTGATACTATTATGTTCTTGTTAATGGTAAAGCTCATGTTGGTCCAAATAATATTCCGTTAGCTTCTTTGGTTGCTCAAGAAGAGCATGTTGAGGTGAATTTCATTAAAAACAACAATTTCAACAACAATGCTTATTGGAATAATTTTGGTAGCAACAATTATAGGCCATATCATTCTAATAATGGTAATGTTTATGTAAATTCTTATGGTAATTCCTACATCACTAATAAAAGTGTACCCTCTGATCTTGAAGTCATGCTTAAGGAATTTATTAGTAAACAAACTGCTTTCAATGAAACTGTTGAGGAAAAGCTTGGGAAAATTGATATTCTTGCTTCTAAAGTTGATAGCCTTGCTCATGATGTTGATTTTCTTAAATTAAAAGTGTTGCCTCATGATGTTAAAGGAAGTAAAACTTTGAATGCCATCACTACAAGAAAAGTTGCCATAGTCGACGAAGTTAAAGTTGCGTCGTGATTGCTGATGCACCATGGCCGACGATTTTTGCTCTTTCTGTGGTGCATGCCAAAACTTTTTTCCCCGTTTTTGAGGCCACCTAGCCCCACGAAAACGTGGAAAACGTCGCGTATGGTGGCCCGAGACATGGTGCATGATGAATTATCGGGTGCGCCGGCCGAGTCAACGCAAATCCGCACCGCCCAGGGATGTATGGCCCAGATGGCAGCCTCTCTAGCATTGTTTTTTCCCGATCGCGCCATCTCGTTTAACGCTCTCCGATCGAGCCATTTACGATGCAGGATCATGGGTCCCGCATGTCATCCTCTATGAACGAAAATTCTTTATTTTCTTGAATTTTTTTGACCCCCTGATTTCTGGCTACTTACTTTTTATTTTGATCTCGTCGCCTTGGAAACGTTGAGACCGCTGCTGCAAAATGGGACCCGCATGTCATCCTCTATGTGCAATCAAGTTTCTTTTCTTGGATTTATTTTTGGCACCTGATATTTGGTCACTTGCCTTTTTCTTTCGATCTCGTGCCGCCTCTGAAACGTTGATGCCGCCGCTGCTAAATGGGACTTGCATGTCATCCTCTATGTACAATCAAGTTTATTTTCTTGGAGTTATTTTTGGCACCTGATATTTGGTCACTTGCCTTTTTCTTTCGAAACCCTGCCGCCTCTAAAATGTTCATACCGCTGCTGCAAAATGGGACCCGCATGTCATCCTCTATGTACAATCAAGTTTCTTTTCTTGGAGTTATTTTTGGCACCTGATATTTGGTCACTTGCCTTTTTCTTTCGATCCCGTGCCGCCTCTGAAACGTTGATACCGTGTACAATCAAGTTTCTATTCTTGGAGTTATTTTTGGCACCTGATATTTGGTCACTTGCCTTTTTCTTTCGATCCCGTGCCGCCTCTGAAACGGTGAGACCGCTGCTGCAAAATGGGACTCGCATGTCATCCTCTCGTACAATAAAAGTTTCTTTTCTTGGATTATTTTTCAACCTCTGATTTTTGGCTATTTTCTTTTTCTTTCGATCTCATGCTGCCTCTCAAACGTTGAGTAAGCTGCTGCAAAATCGGACCTGCATGTCATCCTCTATGTACAATAAAAGTTTATTTTCTTGGATTATTTTTGGCACCTGATATTTGGTCACTTGCATTTTTCTTTCGATCGCATGCCGCCTCTGAAATGTTGATATCGCTGCTGCAAAATGGGACCCGCATGTCATCCTCTATGTACAATAAAAGTTTCTTTTCTTGGATTATTTTTCACCCTCTGATTTTTGGCTATTTCCTTTTTCTTTCGATCCTCTGCTGCCTTGGAAACGTTGAGGATGCTCCTACCTCATGGGCCCCGCATGTCATCCACTATGTACAATCAAGTCTCTTTTCTTGGAGTTATTTTTGGAACCTGATATTTGGTCACTTGCCTTTTTATTTTGATCCCATGCCACATTTGAAACGCTGATACTGCTGATGCAAAATGGGACCCGCATGTCATCCTCTATGTACAATCAAGTTTATTTTCTTGGATTATTTTTTGGCTCCTGATATTTGGTCATTTGCCTTTTTCTTTCGATCTCATGCCTCCTTTAAAACGTTGAGGACGCTGCTGGCTCATGGGCCCTGCATGTCAGCCTCTGTGAATAATAAACCTTTCCTTTCTTGGATTTATTTTTTACCCCTAATTTCTGGCTATTTGCCTTTTTTCTTTTGATCCTCTGCCCCCTTTGAAACGATGAGGACGCTGCTGATAGGTCGGTCCCACATGTCATCCTCTATGAACAATAAAAGTTTCCTTTGATGGATTTATTTTTGACTCCTAATTAATATCTGGCTATTTCCTTTTTTCTTGGATTAATTTTGACACCTGATATTTGGTCACTTGCTGTTTTCTTTCAATCTCATGCCGCCTTCGAAACCGTGAGACCGCTGCTGCAAAATGGGACCCATATGTCATCCTCTATGTAGAATAAATGTTTCATTTCTTGGATTATTTTTGGCTCCTGATATTTGGTCACTTGCCTTTTTCTTTTGATCTCATGCCGCCTTTGAAACATTGAGGAACTTGCTGGCTCATGGGAACCGCATGTCATCCTCTATGTACTATAAAAGTTTCTTTTCTTGGATTATTTTTTCACCCTTTGATTTTTGACTATTTCCTTTTTCTTTTGATTCCCTGCCGCCTTGGAAACGTTGAGTAAGCTGCTGGCTCATGGGACCCGCATATCATCCTCTATGTACAATCAACTTTCTTTTCTTGGAGTTTTTTTACCCCCTAATTTCTGGCTACTTCCTTTTTCTTTCGATTGCATGCCGCCTTTGAAACGTTGAGACCGCTGCTGCAAAATGGGACTCGCATGTCATCCTCTATGTACAGTAAAGTTTATTTTCTTGGATTATTTATGGCTCCTGATAAATTATTTTGGTATCACTTACCTACTCGAGGACGAGCAGGAGTTAAGCTTGGGGATGCTGATACGTATCAAACGTATCTATAATTTTTGATGCTCAATGCTTGTTTTACACCAATTTATATATGTTTTGTTTACATTTTGTTGCACTTTTACATGATTTCCGACACTAACCTATTAACAAGATGCCACAGTGGCAGTTTCCTGTTTTCTGCTGTTTTTGTATTTCAAAAAAGTTGTACAGGAAATATTCTCGGAATTGGACGAAACAAAAGCCGAAGTCAATATTTTACCGAAACGAAGACGAAGTCCGGAGGGGGGACGAAGAGGCGCACCAGGGCGCACAAACCTCCCCTAGTCGCGGCTTGGGCCTGTCCCGCGCCTAGGGTAGGTGTGGGGCCACCAGGCACCCCACCGACCTAAATCCTCCACCTATATGAAGCCTTCGACGAGAAAACCCTGGATATACAAGCCTCCGTCCACGAAAAGTTCCGTAGCTCCGCTGCCGTCGCAGACAAGATTTGGTGAACATATGTCTCTGTTTCGGCACCCTGCCTGGACGGGGAATGGCCCCCGGAGCCATCTCCATCGACTCCACCGCCATCTCCATCGCCGTTGCTGACTCCCATGATAAGGAGGGAGTAGTTCTCCCTTGGGGCTGAGGGCTCTACCGGTAGCTATGTGGTCTATCCTCTCTCCCATGGTGTGATCTTTATGTGACCATGAGCTTTGTAATCTAGATGTCGTTATGCTATTCAAGTGAACTTTACTTATGTGATCTCCGGAGACTCCTTGTCCCACGTGTGTAAAGGTGGAGTGTGTACACCATGTCGGTGTCTTAGGCTATATTTCAAAGAATACTTGTTCACTGAATTATGATTTGAGTTTGTATGTCTCTATGAAATTGTGGTGTGTTAGTACCACCTATGAATGCTCAAAGTGCAGCGCGGGGTGTTCATTAGTACTTGGGCATACATTCTTAAGGTTTTCTTTTGCAGACCTACGCAGTGGATTAGTGTTCGTTATCCAGTCGGAGAGTCTTTTAGAGTAGCATAGTGAAGTGCTTATATTTATATTCCTTTATGATATCATTGTTGAGAGTGACCACTAGTGAAAGTATGATCCCTAGGCCTTGTTTCCAAACATCGAATCACCATTTATTTATTGTTTTACTTCATGTTTACTTGATGCCATATTTATTTTAGACTGTTATTACCACTCATATTCATCCATATCACTTGCATTTTACTATCACTTCGACGAACTAGTGCACCTATACATCTGACAAGTGTATTGGGTGTGTTGGGGACACAAGAGACTTCTTGTATCTTAATTGCAGGGTTGCTTGAGAGGGATATCTTTGACCTCTACCTCCCTGAGTTCGATAATCCTTGGGTGATCCACTTAAGGAAAACTTGCTGTTGTTCTACAAACCTCTGCACTTGGACGCCCAACACTGTCTACAAGAATAAAAGCATGCTTTGACATCAGGGGGTAAGGGGCTCGGTTGCCGGCAGGGAGAAATAGAGAGCGGCCGGCAGCGGGGGAAACTTCCGGCGGAGAGCTCGGGGGCCAGCTGGCGCCTGCCGACGTGGAGGTGGGTCGAAGGTGGTTCTAGGTGGTCAACAGTGGGGTGGGGTGGGGGTAAGGGGCGCGGCCGCTGGCAGGGAGAAATGGAGAGCGGCCGCCGGCGTGGGAAACTTCCGGCGGAGAACTCGGGGGACGGCTGTTGCCTGCTGATACGTCCAAAACGTATCTACTTTCCCGAACACTTTTATTATTGTTTTACCTCTAATTTGTGTGTTTTGGATACAACTAACACAGACTAATGTTGTTTTCAGCAGAATTGCATTGGTGTCTTATTTTTGTGCAGAAAATCAACTTTCAGGAAAATCCCCGGAAATAATTGCGAATGGCCTATTTTCACAGAAGACTCACGGGGCCAAAAGGGCAAGCCAGGGGGAGGCCCACGGCCTCCACCCCATAGGCCGGCGCGGCCTGGAGGGGTGGCGCGCCGCCATATGGTGAGGCCGCCTCGGGCGCCCCTCTCGACTACTTAAGGCCTCTGACCTAAAAACGCAATGGGGGGCTCGACCACTTTTCCAGAAGACATCCAGAACTCCGCCGCCATCGCGAAACCCAATCTCGGGATCAGAAACTCCGTTCTAGCACCCTGCCGGGACGGGGAATTGGAGGAGATCATCACCATCATCACCACCGACGCCTCTCCATCGACCATCCATGATTCCCCATCCATGTGTGAGTAATTCCCCCGCTGTAGGCTGAAGGGGATGGTAGGGATTGGATGAGATTGATCATGTAATAGCCATAAGATTGTTAGGGCATAGTGCCTAGTATCCGTTGTTGGTACTTTTATGATATTATTGCAACTTGTTATGCTTAATGCTTGTCACTAGGGCCCGAGTGCCATGATTTCAGATCTGAGCATGTTATTGATTCATGATGATATTCATTGTTTTATGATCTTACCTGCAAGTTGTATACACATATTGATGTCCGGAACCCGAGGCCCCAAAGTGACAGAAATTGGGACAACCGAAGGGGAAGGTTGTGATATGAGGATCACATGTGTTCATGGACTGTTAATGCTTTTCTCCGGTACTCTATTAAAAGGAGTACCTTAATTACCAGTAGTTTCCCTAGAGGCCCGGCTGCCACCGGCTGGTAGGACAAAAGATGTTGTGCAAGTTTCTCATTGCGAGCACGTACGACTATATACGGAACACATGCCTATGGTTGTTTAGTACTTGGATACTGTTTTATTATTATCTGCAAATGCCTAGTCTTGATTATTACATGAGTTATCTTATCCATGCAGCGCCGGTTCATCCATCCCTATGCCTACAGTATTTTAATCCTGCTGTTTACTAAAATCACTACTGCTGTCTTTATTACAATGTTGCTTATATTTCACTACTGCTACTGCTATAGAACTGTTGCTACTGATAAACTATTGCGAGCAAGTTTGTTTCCAGGTGCAGCTGAATTGACAACTCCGCTGTTAAGGCTTACAAATATTCTTTGGCTCCCCTTGTGTCGAATCAATAAATTGGGTTTTACTTCCCTCGAAGACTGTTGCGATCCCCTATACTTGTGGGTCATCAAGACTATTTTCTGGTGCCGTTGCCGGGGAGCATAGCTTTATTTGCAAGTTCACATGTTCGCTGCAAATCCTCCATCATGGGTAAAACTCGTGATGCTAAAGTCGCCATATTACCATCCACTACAAGAAAAGGTACAACTCTGAGTACCTCTGCTGCTCTTGATTCACCATCAGTGATAAGTCAACTTATTTCACCACCACAAGCTTCACGTGGTTGTACTTCTGCTGAATTTGAAAATTCCTCTGATAATTTTGATGATGCTTCTACTGTACTTGATGAAAATGGTTCATTAGGTCCTTTTCTAGATGCTACAATTGCTAGGTCTAGACAAATTGAAAATATTGAAATTCCTAATGAAAATACTGTTACACCTGTTAATTCACCTGAGTCCGATGATCCCGATGAAGATTATGTGGTACTTGATGATGATTTTATTGATAAATGTAATGATACTACTGGTACAAGTAACCTTAAAAAGCTTCTTGCACAACATGCTGTTAGATATAAACTGTCTCCTGATCCTAAATTTGCCACATCTCCTATAAACATTAAGGATAAGGATTATGATTTTTCTATTGATTTATCTCATATATCTGTTGTTGAGAAAACACCTTTTTGCGGTACTGAAAAAGAAAGTGTTGTAGAGCACATGAATGAGCTTTCTACTTTGAGTAGCTTGTTTTCTGATGATATTAAGATGCGTACTTATTTTGTTGCTAATTTTTTTTCCTTTCTCATTAAAGGATGATGCTAAAATTTGGTATAATAGTTTGCCTCCTGCTTCTATTGATAGTCCAAGTTGTTTGCTTGATGTTTTCTTTAGAAAATATTTTCCTGCTAGTGCTCAACATATTGCTCTGCAGAAAATTTATAGTTTTGACCAGGAAGATAGGGAGAAATTGCCTGAAGCTTGGGCAAGGTTTTGCTCTCTTATTAGAGCTCGACCTGGACATGATTTGGAAAAGCATGACTTACTTGATATATTTTATAGTGGACTGCTTTTGACGGTAAAGCACACGTCCGTTGGGAACCCCAAGAGGAAGGTGTGATGCGTACAACAGCAAGTTTTCCCTCAGTAAGAAACCAAGGTTATCGAACCAGTAGGAGATGAAGGCCATGTGAAGGTTGTTGGTGGAGGAGTGTAGTGCGGCGCAACACCAGGGATTCCGGCGCCAACGTGGAACCTGCACAACACAATCAAAATACTTTGCCCCAACTTAACAGTGAGGTTGGCAATCTCACCGGCTTGCTGAAAACAAAGGATTAAACGTATGGTGTGGAGAATTATGTTTGCTTGCAGAAAACAACAGAGAATAGTGATCGCAGTAGATTGTATTTCAGATGTAAAAGAAAGGACCGGGGTCCACAGTTCACTAGTGGTGTCTCTCCAATAAGATAAATAGCATGTTGGGTGAACAAATTACAGTTGGGCAATTGACAGAATAGAGATTCATATACATATCATGATGACTACTATGAGATTTACTTAGGGCATTACGACAAAGAACATAGACCGCCATCCAGCATGCATCTATGCCTAAAAAGTCCACCTTCGGGTTAGCATCCGCACCCCTTCCAGTATTAAGTTGCAAACAACAGACAATTGCATTAAGTATGGTGCGTAATGTAATCAACACAAATATCCTTAGACAAAGCATCGATGTTTTATCCCTAGTGGCAACAGCAGATCCACAACCTTAGAACTTTCTGTCACTGTCTCAGATTCAATGGAGGCATGAACCCACTATCGAGCATAAATACACCCTCTTGGAGTCACAAGTATCAACTTGGCCAGAGCCTCTACTAGCAACGGAGAGCATGCAAGAACATAAATAGCACATATATGATAGATCAATAATCAACTTGACATAGTATTCAATATTCATCGGATCCCAACAAACACAACATGTAGCATTACAAATTGATGATCCTGATCATGATAGGCAGCTCACAAGATCTAAACATGATAGCATAAGAGGAGATGACAACCATCTAGCTACTGCTATGGACCCGTAGTCCAAGGATGAACTACTCACGCATCAGTCCGGAGGCGGGCATGGTGATGTAGAGCCCTCCGATGATGATTCCCCTCTCCGGCAGGGTGCCGGAGGCGATCTCCAGAATCCCCCGAGATGGGATTGACGGCGGCGACGTCTCAGTAACTTTTCTCGTATCGTGGCTCTCGGTACTAGGGTTTTCACGACGGACGGATTAAGTAGGCGAAGGGGCAACGTAGGGGGCGCCCGAGGGGCCCACACCATATGGCGGCGCGGCCAGGGGTGGGGCCGCGCCGCCCTATGGGGTGGCCCCCTCGTGGCCCTTCTCCGTCTCCTCTTCGGTGTTCTGGAAGGCTCCATGGAAAATAAGACCGTGGGCTTTTGTTACGTCCAATTCCGAGAATATTTGTAAACTAACTTTTCTGAAACCAAAAACAGCAGAAAACAGGAACTATCACTGCGACATCTTGTTAATAGGTTAGTCCCGGAAAATGCATAAAAACATTATAAAGTATGAACAAAATATGTAGGTATTGTCATAAAACAAGCATGGAACATAAGAAATTATAGATACGTTGGAGACGTATCAAGCATCCCCAAGCTTAGTTACTACTCGCCCTCGAGTAGGTAAACAATAAAAACAATAATTTCTGAAGTGACATGCTACCAACATAATCTTGATCAACATTATTGTAAAGCATATGAGATGAATGAAGTGATTCAAAGCAATAGATTGCTAACAAAAAGATAATGACTAAACAACTGAATCATATAGAAAAAACTTTTCATGAATAGTACTTTCAAGACAAGTATCAAAAAGACTTGCATAAGAGTTAACTCATAAAGCAATAGATTCAAAGTAAGAGGTTTCGAAGCAACACAAAGGAAGATTAAGTTTCAGCAATTGCTTTCAACTTGTAACATGTATATCTCATGGATAATTGTCAACACAAAGTAATATAACAAGTGCAATAAGTAAACATGTAAGAATCAGTGCACACAGTTGACACAAGTGTTTGCTTCTAAGATGGAAAGATGTACATAAACTGACTCAACATAAAGTAAAAGAAAGGCCCTTCGCAGAGGGAAGCAGGGATTACTCATGTGCTAGAGCTGTTTATTTTGAAAACATGGAAACAATTTTGTCAACGGTAGTAATAATTCATATGTGTTATGCATAAAACCTCTTATAAGTTGCAAGCCTCATGCATCGAATACCAATAGTGCCCGCACCTTGTCCTAATTAGCTCGGATTTCCATGTATTATCATTGCATTTACATATGTTTCAACCAAGTGTCACAAAGGGGTACCTCTATGCCACCTGTACAAAGGTCCAAGGAGATAAATCGCATTTGATTTCTCGATTTTGATATATCTCAACTTGAGGACATCCATACCGGGACAACATAAAAAACAGATAATGGACTCCTCTTTTTAATGCTTAAAGCATTCAACAACAATAATATTCTCATAAGAGATTCCGAGGATTAATGTCCAAGCTGAAACTTCCACCATGATACATGGCTTTGGTTGGCGGCCCAATGTTCTTCTCTAACAATATGCATACTCAAACCATTTAATCATGAGAAATCTCCCTTACTTCAGACAAGACGAACATGCATAGCAACTCACATGATATTCAACAAAGGTGAAAAGTTGATGGCGTCCCCAGAAACATGGTTACCGCTCAACAAGCAACTTATAAGAACTAAGATACATAGCAACATATTCATCACCACAATAGTTTTTTAGGCTACTTTCCCATGAGCTATGTATTGTAAAGACAAGGAATGAAATTTTAAAGGTAGCACGCAAGCAATTTACTTTGGAATGGTAGAAAAATAGCACATATAGGTAGTTATGGTGGACACAAATGGCATAGGTTTTGGCTCAAAGTTTTTGGATGCACGAGAAGCATTTCCTTTCAGTACAAGGCTTTGGCTAGCAAGGTTGTTTGAAGCAAACACAAGTATGAACCGGTACAGCAAAAACTTACACAAGAACATATTGCAAGCATTATAAGACTCTACACTGTCTTCCTTGTTGTTCAAACACTTTTACCAGAAAATATCTAGACCTTAGAGAGACCAATCATGCAAACCAAATTTCAACAAGCTCTACGGTAGTTCTCCACTAATAGATTTAAACTACATGATACAAGAGCTTAAACATGATCTACTTGAGAGCTCAAAACAATTGCCAAGTATCAAATTATTGAAGATAATATACCATTTACCACATGAAGCATTTTCTGTTTCCAACCAAATAGCAATCAACGAAGCGGCTTTCAACTTCGCCATGAACATTAAAGTAAAACGAAGAAACACAAGTGTTCAAATGAAAAAGCGGAGCGTGTCTCTCTCCAATACAAGGATTGTTGGGATCCGAATTTATTCAAAAAAAAACAAAAATAAAAACAAATAGACGCTCCAAGTAAAGAACATAAGATGTGACGGAATAAAAATATAGTTTCACTAGAAGTGACCTGATAAGTTTGTTGATGAAGAAGGAGATGCCTTGGGCATCCCCAAGCTTAGACGCTTGAGTCTTCTTGAAATATGCAGGGATGAACCACGGGGGCATCCCCAAGCTTAGACTTTTCACTCTTCTTGATCACATCATATCATCCTCCTCTCTTGATCCTTGAAAACTTCCTCCACACCAAACTCAAAGCAATCTCATTAGAGGGTTAGTGCATAATCAAAATTCACATGTTCAACAAGGACACAATCATTACCAACACTTCTGGACATTACTCAAAGCTACTGAAATTTAATGGAGCAAACACATTGATACGGGGCGACCTTCGGTCTTCACCGCATCATGTGCTTCATCGCCAAGACGGCACGCCAAGGTGAATCTTCTCCTTTACGCGTGCCTCGAATCGCCCATTTGGGACGATATACTACTTCATACTCCGTCATGTCTTGATGATAGGAACTCGACGACAAGTACGGAGGGAAGAGAGGATGCCATGGAGACCCGAGGACGCAAGGCCGATGTCACGGAAGCATGGAAGAGAAGGAGAAACAGGAGCTGGACGCTCCAGGCCGGAACTTCCGCCCCTGATGGCCCGAACTTCCGCCCCACCGGAACTTCCGCCCAAGTTCCGAAAACGCGCCAAAACACCACTGGATGTTACTGCGAGGAAATTGGCCGTTTCCGGAACTAGGCCGGAAGTTGGCCGGAACTTCCGGCCTCCAGGACCGGAACTTCCGCCCAGACGCTTCGAAGATGCTGTCTAAAAGGAATACAGCCGGAACTTCCGCCCAGGACGACCGGAACTTCCGCCCGACTGGAACTTTCGCCCCCTGAGGCCGGAACTTCCACCCATATGCGTTTCAGCACCAAAACTGGCAGATTCAGCTTGTAACTTACCCCTTCGCCCCACCTACTATAAATAGCCTAGTTGGCTCAGATCTGAGATTTAGACTTGATGAAAGAGAAAACCTGAGCTTTGCTCATCCCTTAGGGAAACCCTTCTAGATCCACCAATCTACGAAGTTATCAACTCTTCTAGGAAGTCGATCTCTTCCATTCTAGGAATTCTAGTGTTTGGATCTTTTGCTTCTTGCAATTCTATCTTTGCGCTCTTTTCCTCTTTGGAACTCTATCGATTTCTATTGCCAATCTTTTGTGAGGGCTTCTACTCCTCGTGAGTCTTTTACCTCGCAATTCTATTGGGTTGGTGTATCGGGCCAATGAAGAACAACCGGTTTGTGTGTGTGTGTGTTGCGTTTGTATCTCCGATCCACCCCGCCTTCCACCGTGTTCTTCGCGTTCCTCCACCTCCCCCCACGAATCCCATCCAAATCCGTGAAGATCGGGCACACCCTTGGGCTTATCCCTTATCATATGGTATCAAGAGCTCCTTGGTTGCCACGGATTTGACCCCCACACCCCCAAAATTTTCTTGAGAAAATTTTCGAAAATCCCAAAAAATAGCCCCAAATTGGCCTTGGTTGGATCTCGCGATTTGTTGAGTTTTTGGTGGTTTTGATCCGATAGAAACTTGTCTTTGGTGTTGATCTACAATTCCCCCACCTTCCCACAGCTTCTAGTGCCAAATTTTCTGCGAATTCGAAGATTTTCGGCCCGGATTTCCGCCCAAATCGAAGAACAGCCCGCAGATCTGATTGCGACCGGAAGTTCCGCCTGGCAGGACCGGAAGTTCCGCCCGGGACCGGAAGTTCCGCCCCCAGACACCGGAAGTTCCGCCTGGCCGAAATTTTCACAGCTAACTTCGTTTTTCGCATTGGTACTATCCCTTTTGTGTTTGGACTTTGGTTTGAGTGCCATTTCAGCTACCACAAAGCTTCCGCAACATGGACGACGACGACGGCACCCCGAGGATCCAAGCGGTTCATTTGACACCTTCCACCATAGCAAGTTCAAGATCGTCGGCCACCATCATCATCAAGTGGTATAACTTGCTCCCTAACTTGTAGCCCTAGCTTCCTTTGCGTACCTTTCCTATCGAGAGTGGCTTTCTAGTGTTGTGAAGCATTGCGCAAGCGTCCCGACCGTGAGGGTGTGCGTGTGTTGAGCAAAGCTACGAAGCAAGCTCGTTGTGAAAAGATATGCAAAAGAAGTGTGACATACTTACATAGATAGTAGTATCCTTACATAGTGAGAAAAACAAAGAAAAATACAAAAAGAAAAAAAAAGTGTGTGAGTGACACCTATACACAAAAGAGTCCAAAGCTTCTAAGCAAAAGAGAGAAAAGAGAAGAGAGGCGTCTTGCGCAAATCTTGTTGCTTATCAATTTTGCAACCAAGCCACGGTCTCTCTTGCGTTAGCGTGACACCGAGCAAGTAGTCTTCGTTAGGACCAAAATTGTTCGTGCTCATTTTCCCGTCGCGCTAACCCCATTTCGTCCCACGCGTGTGTTCCACCTTGTGTATGCCTTTCGTGATCACCGCTTTTGACTTGTGACTTTTGGATCTTACCCACTTTTGACAATAGACTTTTCGTTTGGTTCTTCCATTTGGCTTTCCACATCCATACCTAACACCATATAGAGTTCTTAGCCTTTTGCGTGTGTTTTTGTGTGTGTAACCGGTTGTTCCTCACCTTGACACACCTTTCCAATTTTGTTGTGAGTCTTTGACTTACTTGCGAGTTTTGACCTTTTGGTAGTTTTATTTCCACCATATATACACCAATCCTAGAGACTAACATGGATAGTGAGGATGAACCTACGGAGGACGACATGGAGTACGATGAGGGTGATAGCTCCGCAAGCACCGCAGATATGGAGGACCATGTGGAGCTCGACACCGACAATGGCTCCGCAAGCATTGGCGACATGACCGACATCGAGCATCTCTACACCGACGATGACTCGCCAAGCATGGACAACATGGTGGACCACCACTCCGAGCTCGACTACAACATCGACGACATGGTGGAGCACTACCTCGACTACGGCTACGACACCATGATGGAGCACCGCACCGAGTACTACCTCGACTACGACTACGACACCATGATGGAGCACCGCACCGAGCACTACCTCGACTATGACATCGACACGATGGTGGAACCGAGCTTCGACACCACCTTGCACAAGACTGGTGCCTACAAGTTCCCCATCTTGGCCAATGGAACTACTTATGAAGGTAGCGGACCTTCAAGACGGCGCCACCATGAGAGTGCTTACGCACATGATCATCTACATCGAGCTCGTCCTTTGGAACAACAAGAGCGTCCCCACCATGATCGCCATCGACACTCTCCTCCGAGCTCAAGAAGGCGCCACAAGCAAAGTGCCAAGCTACATGAACCATCATCTAGGCATGTTGAGGATCGTCATCGACACATGTCACCTATTGATCGTCGTCGACCATCACCACCTCATGACCGCCACCGACATGTGTCACCACATAATCATCACCGACACAAGTCAACTCATGGACACCATCGACATGCGTCACCACATGATCATCGCCGACACAAGTCACCTCATGTTCGCCATCGACCAACACCTCCCAAGGATCTTCGACGACACCCCCCAAGACATGGTGATGATGCAAGAAGACGAGAGCCTCGACATGAAGCGGCCAAGGCTACAAAGAACAACAACACCAACCATATGGTGTCCACAAAGCCTCGCGCCACCACCAAAATGGCATCTCCAAGACCGCCTACACATGAGAAGATCTCCAATGGTGCGAGACAAGACGCTACATCAACAAGGAAGATGGTGGCAAGTGCACATAAAGAGGAACCACCTATCATGGTGCCTCCCCCTCCTACCGCCACCACCACAATGGCGCCTACAAGAAGCTCAAGCCCCATGATGAAGACCATGGAGTCTACACTTCAAGATGAAGGACGATCTACCCATCTTTATGCTAACATGACAATGGTTCGTCCTCCAAGACCACATAGCTCCCAATGCTTTCGTTGCACACAAGACGGTAATCATCTTTGGGAATGCCCCAATCTCCATTGTGATGTGTGCACATCAAACAAGCACATGACATGGGAGTGCAACACACCACAAGCCCAAAAGCTCTACTTCGCCCAATTGGATGCCCAATTCGCCAACAAGACACTTCAAGATACCATCATCTTCAAAGAATGGTGCAAGGAAATGGACAAGATGACGACTATGAAGACCACACTTCAAGATGGAGCACGAGAAGGCCAAGTCAAGAGTGACATTGATTCGAGCCTAGCTCTCAACAACACTATAGCGCCATCAAAGGGTGTCAACATGGGAGGCGATGGAGTTGAGAAGGTTGAGCATGGGATTTTCCCTTCAACCAAGGAGGCGAATGGAGTTGAGAATGGTGAGCATGGGATGATCCCTTCACCAATGGAGGCGCATGGAGATGAAAAAAATCGAGCCTACTCCTATATGCTTGAATGATGAGATGGTACCAATCCCATGTGAGCATGAGAGCCACTTAGCCCACTTGAGTGAGAGTGATAGTGAGTTGAGTGACTCCCACCCCATATGTGAGTTTGAGTGCTTCCATTTGGAGGATATGAGTGAAACACCGAGTGAGTTGAGAGAGGTAGTTGATAGGTCAATGGAGGCCATTTCACATTCTAACAACTTAACCTCTTCCTCTAGTGTGTTTTCTCATGTTGCAATAGGTTCCATGGAGGACGAGTTCCCGATCATGGAGAAGATGTACATGGTGCATGAACATGATGATATCACACCATGCTTACAAGAAGTCAAAGATGTCGACCACATGGATCCTCCTACTTCCACAACACCTACTTCAAATGAGTTGGACTACAAAGGTAACAACATAGGTGTTGATGATGCCATGATCCCACTAGTGGACATGATGACTTATGAGTGCATGCATGATCTTGATGATACAATTGCTATGTCATATGCTTCGTTCATTCCCCAATGTGATGCTTTGCTTGATAACATTGTTGATCATGTGGATATGCTTGCTTGTGACAATATGATCATGCCATGTTATGAGAGTTTAACCTTCTCTCCTATTGCTTGCAATATGTCGAACAATTGTTCTTTCCTATATGTTGCTTGCAATGTGGATGATGATAATGCTTGTGTTGTGACACCCTTGACGAACAATTGCTCTTTCCCTAGGTGTGTTGACAACAATGATAAAATGTTGAACACTTTCTCTTTCCAATGCTTGGTTTGCAACAATGTTAATATGCTTGTGAATGAGATTGCCCCCATAGCTCTCTCAAATTTTGGAGACTTTGCCTATGTCCATGATGAGCATGTTCATGTGTTTACCACGCATATTCACCATATCTATTATGATGCTTTGCTTAACGCTAATGGTGATGTGCAAAAGAGATGGACCATCATGATGGATGATGTGTTCATATACCATGCACACACGTTCTTTGCTTTGCCTATTGTGTGTGTAGGTACACGGAAGACAAGGTCAACCTCGATTGAGCACGAGTTGACCAAACGAGCTCTTGAGAGCATAATACAAGTAAGTTCAAGATCGAACCCGGCTCTAATACCTTTCTCATGCTTTGCATTGAACATGCCGAACAATTCCTCTTTATTATGGTTCATTTACAAGCATGATGATGTGATTCTTACCGTTGGTGTTGCCTCAAACAAGTTGAACAATTTCTCTTTCATTTGGTTTGTTGGCACACACGGTTGTGCAAATGTTGTTTTGGTGAACTTTTTGGAAGATATGTTGTGTGTTGCAACAAATATGAGGACCAATTTCTATTTCCGATGGTTTGTTTGCACACATGAGGATAGTAAAATGAGTTTCTTGCGCATTGACCTTGCACATGCATTATTCTCCATATATTTGTGTTGTGCTAATGGTGTTGTGAACATGAATGGACATGTCGTTGATGATATGCTCCTCTATCACGCACACACATACGTTGCTTGGTCTTTGTTGTGTGAAGGTACAAGTGACTTGTGGATGAGCATCAACGAATGAGTTCAACCCCACACTTCGACTACACAAGATCTCTCCATGAGAGCACACCGACACTTTGATAAGGTGACCTCCTTCTACATAAGGCCCCTTGCTAATCCCGTGGAACATTGGCTACGCTTTGATTGTTCTCTTGTTTCTCTTGTGCTATTGATAGGGTATACGACTTTCAAGTGGACATGCAAGCATGGTTGTCATCTACCTCCTATACAAGTTCATGAAGAGCTATCGTCGAGGACGACTCTTTTTCAAGTGGGGGGAGATGATACGGGGCGACCTTCGGTCTTCACCGCATCATGTGCTTCATCGCCAAGACGGCACGCCAGGGTGAATCTTCTCCTTTACGCGTGCCTCGAATCGCCCATTTGGGACGATATACTACTTCATACTCCGTCATGTCTTGATGATAGGAACTCGACGACAAGTACGGAGGGAAGAGAGGATGCCATGGAGACCCGAGGACGCAAGGCCGATGTCATGGAAGCATGGAAGAGAAGGAGACAGAGGAGTTGGACGCTCCAGGCCGGAACTTCCGCCCCACCGGAACTTCCGCCCAATTTCCGCCCTTGTTCCGAAAACGCGCCAAAACACCACTAGATGTTACTGCGAGGAAATTGGCCGTTTCCGGAACTAGGCCGGAAGTTGGCCGGAACTTCCGCCCCGACCGGAACTTCTGGCCTCCAGGACCGGAACTTCCGCCCAGACGCTTCGAAGATGTTGTCTAAAAGGAATCCAGCTGGAACTTCCGCCCAGGACGACCGGAACTTCCGCCTGACCGGAACTTCCGCCCCCTGAGGCCGGAACTTCCGCCCATACGCATTTCAGCATCGAAACTGGCAGATTCAGCTTGTAACTTACCCCTTCGCCCCACCTACTATAAATAGCCTAGTTGGCTCAGATCTGAGATTTAGACTTGATGAAAGAGAAAACCTGAGCTTTGCTCATCCCTTAGGGAAACCCTTCTAGATCCACCAATCTACGAAGTTATCAACTCTTCTAGGAAGTCGATCTCTTCCATTCTAGGAATTCTAGTGTTTGTATCTTTTGCTTCTTGCAATTCTATCTTTGCGCTCTTTTCCTCTTTGGAACTCTATCGATTTCTATTGCCAATCTTTTGTGAGGGCTTCTACTCCTCGTGAGTCTTTTACCTCGCAATTCTATTGGGTTCGTGTATCGGGCCAACGAAGAACAACCGGTTTGTGTGTGTGCGTTGCGTTTGTATCTCCGATCCACCCCGCCTTCCACCGTGTTCTTCGCGTTCCTCCACCTCCCCCCACGAATCCCATCCAAATCCGTGAAGATCGGGCACACCCTTGGGATTAGCCCGTATCACAAATCCAATCAAACACAATAAAAGAGGCAATGCGAAATAAAAGGCAGAATCTGTCAAAACAGAACAGTCCGTAAAGACGAATTTTTCTGAGGCACTTAACTTGCTCAGATGGAAAAACTCAAAACTAATGAAAGTTGCGTACATATCTGAGGATCGTGCATGAATTTTCTCTGATTTTTTTGATTCTTCTACAGAGAGAAAAACGTGAATTCGTGACAGCTAACAAATTTGTTTCTGTGCAGAAATCCAAATCTAGTATCAACCTTCTATTAGAGACTTTACTTGGCACAACAATGCATGAAAATAAAGATACAAAGGTACTGCTACAGTAGTAACAAGCACCTTGACTCAAATATAAAACAAAAATTGCAGAAATAAAATAATGGTTTGTCTCCCATAAGCGCTTTTCTTTAACGCCTTTCAGCTAGGCGGAGAAAGTGCAAATAAAGTAATATCAAGAGATGAAGCATCAACATTATAATTTGTTCTAATAATGGAATAAGAAGCATCTTCATTCTCTTTCTAGGGAAGTGTTCCATACCTTTCTTAAGAGAGAATTGATACTTAATATTTCCTTCTTTCATATCAATAACAGCTCCAACGGTTCGAAGAAAGGGTCTTCCCAAAACAATTGGACAAGATGCATTGCATTCAATATCCAAGACAACAAAATCAACGGGGACAAGGTTATTGTTAACCGTAATGTGAACATTATCAATTCTCCCCAAAGTTCTCTTTATAGAATTATCAACAAGATTAACATCCAAATAACAATTTTCCAAAGGTGGCAAGTCAAGCATATCATAAAGTTTCTTAGGCATAACAGAAATACTTGCACCAAGATCACATAAAGCATTACAATCAAAATCATTGACTTTCATCTTAATGATGGGCTCCCAACCATCTTCCAACTTCCTAGGGATAGAAGCTTCAAGTTTTAATTTCTCTTCCCTAACTTTAATGAGAGCATTTGTAATATGTTTTGTAAAGGCTAAATTTATAGCACTAGCATTAGAACTTCTAGCAAGTTTTTGTAAGAACTTAATAACTTTAGAAATATGACAACTATCAAAATCTAAACCATTATGATCTACAGCATTCTGAAAAATTTCAGCACTTTTATCACAAACAGTTTCAGCAGTTTCAGGCAATTTTGCACGCTTTGCAGTAGAATTAGAGACATTGCCAACACCAATTATTTTACCATTGATAGTAGGAGGTTTAGAATCATGTGAAGCATCAACATTACTAGTGGTGGTAATAGTCCAAACTTTAGCTATATTATTCTCTTTAGGAAGTTTATCTTCTCTTTCTTCTCTTTCTCACCTAGCATGCAATTCAGCCATCATTCTAATACTGTCATTAATTCAAACTTGGATAGCATTTGTTTTAGAAAACTTAGCATCTTTAACTTCATTAGGCATAACTTTCAGTTTCAAAAGATCAACATCAAGAGCAAGACTATCAACCTTAGAAGCAAGAACATCAATTTTACCAAACTTTTCCTCAACAGATTTGTTAAAAGCTGTTTGTGTGCTAATAAATTTTTTAAGCATGACTTCAAGATCAGAGGGTACACTCTTATTATTGTTGTAAGAATTACCATAAGAATTACCATAATTAGAAGGATATGGCCTATAGTTGTTGTTACCATAATTATTCCTATAAGCATTGTTGTTGAAATTATTATTTTTAATGAAATTCACATCAACATGCTCTTCTTGAGCAACCAATGAAGCTAAAGGAACATTATTAGGATCAACATGAGATCTACCATTAACAAGCATAGACATAATAACATCAATATTATCACCCAAGGAAGAGGTTTCTTCAACAGAATTTACCTTCTTACCTTGAGGAGTTCTTTCAGTATGCCATTCAGAGTAATTGATCATCATATCGTCAAGAACCTTTGTTGTAGCACCCAAAGTGATGGACATAAAAGTACCTCCAGCAGCTGAATCCAATAGGTTCCTCGAAGAAAAATTCAATCCTGCATAAAAGGTTTGGATGATCATCCAAGTAGTTAGTCCATGGGTAGGGCAATTCTTTACCAAAGATTTCATTCTCTCCCATGCTTGGGCAACATGTTCATTATCCAATTGCTTAAAATTTGTAATGCTACTTCTCAAAGATATAATCTTAGCAGGAGGATAATATTTTCCAATAAAAGCATCTTTACATTTAGTCCATGAATCAATACTATTTTTAGGCAAAGATAGCAACCAATCTTTAGCTCTTCCTCTTAATGAGAAAGGAAACAATTTCAGTTTTATAATATCCCCATCTATATCCTTATACTTTTGCATTTTACAAAGTTCAACAAAATTATTAAGATGGGCAACAACATCATCAGTACTAACACCAGAAAATTGCTCTCTCATAACAAGATTTAGTAAAGCAGGTTTAATTTCATAAAATTCTGCTGTAGTAGCAGGTGGAGCAATGGGAGTACATATAAAATCATTATTATTTGTGCTAGTGAAATCACACAACTTAGTATTTTCAGGAGTATTCATTTTAATAGTAATAAAAAATAAACTAAGCAAACAGAATTAAATAAAGTAAAAACAAGTAATTATTTTTTTTGTGTTTTTGATATAATAAAGCAAACAAGACAGAAAAATAAAATAAAGTAAAGCAAGACAATAAACAAATTAAAGAGATTGGATGTGAGAGACTCCCCTTGCAGCGTGTCTTGATCTCCCCGGCAACGGCGCCAGAAAAAGAGTTGCTTGTGACGTTAAAGCACACGTCCGTTGGGAACCCCAAGAGGAAGGTGTGATGCGTACAGCAGCAAGTTTTCCCTCAGTAAGAAACCAAGGTTATCGAACCAGTAGGAGATGAAGGCCACGTGAAGGTTGTTGGTGGAGGAGTGTAGTGCGGCGCAACACCAGGGATTCCGGCGCCAACGTGGAACCTGCACAACACAATCAAAATACTTTGCCCCAACTTAACAGTGAGGTTGTCAATCTCACCGGCTTGCTGAAAACAAAGGATTAACCGTATGGTGTGGAGAATTATGTTTGCTTGCAGAAAACAACAGAGAACAGTGATTTCAGTAGATTGTATTTCAGATGTAAAAGAAAGGACCGGGGTCCACAGTTCACTAGTGGTGTCTCTCCAATAAGATAAATAGCATGTTGGGTGAACAAATTACAGTTGGGCAATTGACAGAATATAGATTCATATACATATCATGATGACTACTATGAGATTTACTTAGGGCATTACGACAAAGAACATAGACCACCATCCAGCATGCATCTATGCCTAAAAAGTCCACCTTCGGGTTAGCATCCGCACCCCTTCCAGTATTAAGTTGCAAACAACAGACAATTGCATTAAGTATGGTGCGTAATGTAATCAACACAAATATCCTTAGACAAAGCATCGATGTTTTATCCCTAGTGGCAACAGCACATCCACAACCTTAGAACTTTCTCACATCGTCCTGCATTCAATGGAGGCATGAACCCACTATCGAGCATAAATACTCCCTCTTGGAGTCACAAGTATAAACTTGGCCAGAGCCTCTACTAGCAACGGAGAGCATGCAAGAACATAAATAGCACATATATGATAGATCAATAATCAACTTGATATAGTATTCAATATTCATCGGATCCCAACAAACACAACATGTAGCATTACAAATTGATGATCCTGATCATGATAGGCAGCTCACAAGATCTAAACATGATAGCACAAGAGGAGAAGACAACCATCTAGCTACTGCTATGGACCCGTAGTCCAAGGATGAACTACTCACGCATCAGTCCGGAGGCAGGCATGGTGATGTAGAGCCCTCCGGTGATGATTCCCCTCTCCGGCAGGGTGCCGGAGGCGATCTCCAGAATCCCCCGAGATGGGATTGACAGCGGCGGCGTCTCAGTAACTTTTCTCGTATCGTGGCTCTCGGTACTAGGGTTTTCGCGACGGAGGGATTAAGTAGGTGAAGGGGCAGCGTAGGGGGGCGCCCGAGGGGCCCACACCATATGGCGGCACGGCCAGGGGTGGGGCCGCGCCGCCCTATGGGGTGGCCGCCTCGTGGCCCTTCTCCGTCTCCTCTTCGGTGTTCTGGAAGGCTCCGTGGAAAATAAGACCGTGGGCTTTTGTTTCGTCCAATTCCGAGAATATTTGTAAACTAACTTTTCTGAAACCAAAAACAGCAGAAAACAGGAACTGGCACTGCGGCATCTTGTTAATAGGTTAGTCCCGGAAAATGCATAAAAACATTATAAAGTATGAACAAAACATGTAGGTATTGTCATAAAACAAGCATGGAACATAAAAAATTATAGATACGTTGAAGACGTATCATGGACTAACCATTGAGTCTAGGGCATACCTGGATAGTTGTGCTGATTGTGTTTTCAGGAAAAGAACTCCAGACGAGGCTGAAGAATTATTGGCTAGAATAAGCCAAAATCATGATGATTGGACTACACCTGAACCAACCCCAACACCAGTATTGAAGAAGAGGGGTATGATTGAATTAAATGATGAAGATATGAGGGAAGCCAAGAAATCTCTTAAAAAGAAAGGTATTGAATCTGAAGATGTGAAGAATTTACCTCCTATAGAAGATTTATGCAAGATAACTGCCCCTTCATCCACGATTGAGGTACATTCTCTTCAACACTTTGATAAAGGAGACATTCCTTACTCAAAACCTCCTGATCAATGTTTAGATGAATTTGATAATTATGTTGTTAAGCAAGATAACTTTAATATGAGAGTCGAGAATCATCTAATGGAAAACTCTCAAGCTATTAGTAAATTGCATGATATTGTGGAGAGAACCTCCAATGATGTTAAGATGCTTGTTAAACATTTTCATATGGTTCAAACTCAGATTGATCAACTTACTAAAGTGCAAAATGACTTGTTAAAAAAATACTCATAAAGAAAAACATGCTTATGAAGTAACAACTAGAGGTGGTGTTTCTACTCAGGATCCTCTATATCCTGAGGGGCATCCCAAAAGAGTTGAACAAGATTCTCAACGAACTAAAGAAACTAGTGGTCCTTCTAAGAAAAAGAAGAAGAAACATAAAACTGTTGTAGAATCCTCTGAACCTGTTAATGATCCTAATAGTATTTCTATTTCTGATGCTGAAACTGAAAGTGGTAATGAACATGATAAAGATAATGATAAGAATGATGTTTCTGATAAAGAAGAGATTGAAAATGAACCTGAAAAGCATGCTAAAAATAAAAAGTACAATAAAGAAGATTTTATTGCTAAGAAACATGGTAATGAAAGAGAACCTTGGGTTCAAAAGCAAATGCCTTTTCCTGTTAAGAAACTAAAATCAAAGGAGGAGGAACACTACAATAAATTTTGTGATTGGATGAAAGCTTTGTTTTTGCAAATCCCTTTGACGGATGCTATTAAATTTCCTCCTTATTCAAAATATATGAAAGAAATTGTCTCTAACAAAAGGAAAATTCCTAATGAGGAGATTTCCACTATGCTCGCTAATTACTCTTTCAATGGCAAGGTTCCAAAGAAGCTGGGAGACCCAGGTATACCAACTATCCCTTGTTCCATCAAGAATAATTATGTTAGAACTGCTCTATGTGATTTGGGAGCAGGAGTTAGTGTGATGCCTTTTTCTCTTTACAAGAGACTTGATTTAGATAAGTTGATACCAACCGATATATCTTTGCAAATGGCTGATAAATCTACTGCTGTTCCTGTTGGTATATGTGAAGATGTTCCTGTTCAAGTTGCTCAAAATTGCTTAATATTAACTGATTTTGTTGTGTTGGAAATGCTTGAAGATGATAATATGTCTATTATTCTTGGAAGACCTTTTCTTAACACTGTGATACGTCTCCAACGTATCGATAATTTCTTATGTTCCATGCTACTTTATTGATGATACCTACATGTTTTATGCACATTATATGTCGTATTTACGCATTTTCTGGAACTAACCTATTAACAAGATGCCGAAGTGCCAGTTCCTGTTTTCTGCTGTTTTTGGTTTCAGAAATCCTAGTAACGAAATATTCTCGGAATTGGACGAAATCAACGCCCAGGTTCCTATTTTGCCCGGAAGCATCCAGAACACCCGAGAGCGCGGAGGGGCCCTGGTGGGCCCAGATGACATGGTGGCGCGGCCCAGGCCCTGGCGCGCCACCCTATGGTGTCATCGCCTCGTTGACCCCCTGCGCCGCCTCTTCGCCTATATAAAGCCCACACGCCCGAAAACCCTTACGGAGGAAGCCACGATACGAGAAAAGTTCCAGAGCCGCCGTCATCGCGAAGCCAAGATCTGGGGGACAGGAGTCTCTGTTCCGGCACCCTGCCGGAGCGGGGAAGTGCCCCCGGAAGGCTTCTCCATCGACACCGCTGACATCTCCACCGCCATCTTCATCACCGCTGCTGCTCCCATGAGGAGGGAGTAGTTCTCCATCGAGGCTCGGGGCTGTACCGGTAGCTATGTGGTTAATCTCTCTCCTATGTACTTCAATACAATAATCTCATGAGCTGCCTTACATGATTGAGATTCATATGATGATGCTTGTAATCTAGATGTCATTATGCTAGTCAAGTGGGTTTTACTTATGTGATCTCCGGAGACTCCTTGTCCCACGTGTGTAAAGGTGACAGTGTGTGCACCGTGTGGGTCTCTTAGGCTATATTTCACGAAGTACTTATTCACTGTTGAAGAGCGTAGTGAAGTGCTTATTTATATCTCTTTATGATTGCAATGTGCATCGTATCACAATTTATCTATGTGCTACTCTAGTGATGTGTTATTAAAGTAGTTTTATTCCTCCTGCATGTGTGCAAAGGTGACAGTGCATGCACCGTGTTAGTACTTGGTTTATGCTATGATCATGATCTCTTGTAGATTGCGAAGTTAACTATTGCTATGATAATATTGATGTGATCTATTGCTCCTACATATGCATGAAGGTGACAGTGTGCATGCTATGCTAGTACTTGGTTTAGTCGTTTTGATCTATCTTACACTTAAGGTTACTTAAACATGAGCATTATTGTGGAGCTTGTTAACTCCGGCATTGAGGGTTCGTGTAATCCTACGCAATGTGTTCATCATCCAACAAAAGTGTAGAGTATGCATTTATCTATTCTGTTATGTGATCAATGTTGAGAGTGTCCACTAGTGAAAGTCTAATCCCTAGGCCTTGTTCCTAAATACTGCTGAGTTACTACTGCTTGTTTACTGTTTTACTGTGTTACTACTGCTGCAATACTACCACCATCAACTACACGCCAGCAAGCTATTTTCTGGCACCGTTGCTACTGCTCATATATATATTCATACCACCTGTATTTCACTATCTCTTCGCCGAACTAGTGCACCTATTTGGTGTGTTGGGGACACAAGAGACTTCTTGCTTTGTGGTTGCAGGGTTGCATGAGAGGGATATCTTTGACCTCTTCCTCCCTGAGTTCGATAAACCTTGGGTGATCCACTTAAGGGAAACTTGCTGCTGTTCTACAAACCTCTGCACTTGGAGGCCCAACACTGTCTACAGGAAAGGAGGGGGAACGTAGACATCAAGCTAATTTCTGGCGCCGTTCTTGCAGTGAGGAAAGGTAAAAGGTACTCACACTCCGGATCTCGGCTACTAAGCTATTTCCCGGCGCCGTTGTAAGTACTCGAAGCTATTTCCTTTAGACTCTGCAATTGCGACATTTGGTTTCTTGTTTACACTAGTTAGGCATAATGGAAAACAACAAAAATATGAGAGATCTTTATGAACTTTATCTTGAATTAGGACATGATGTGTTTGAAGAGAGAATTAAAAAACCCATGGAACTTTATATGCATGCTAATGGGAATGTTATTACTATGAATGCTTTGAACACCATTGTTGATAATGCTATGGAAAATTCTAAGCTTGGGGAAGCTGGCTTTGATGAGCATGATATTTTTAATCCCCCAAGCATTGAGGAGAAAATTTACTTTGATGATACTTTGCCTCCCATTTATGATGATTATAATGATAGTAGTCTTTTGTTACCACCTGTTATGGAGGATAAATTTGATTATGATTACAATATACCTCCTATATTTGATAGCTACTTTGTTGAATTTGCTCCCACTACAATTAATAAGAATGACTATGCTTATGTTGGGAGTAGTAATTATTTTATGCATGAGACTCATGATAAGAATGCTTTATGTGATAGTTATATTGTTGAGTTTGCTCATGTTGCTACTGAAAGTTATTATGAGAGAGGAAAATATGGTTGTAAAAATTTTCATGTTACTAAAATGCCTCTCTATGTGCTGAAATTTTTGAAGCTACACTTGTTTTATCTTCCTATGCTTGTTACTTTGCTCTTCATGAACTTGTTTATTTACAAGATTCCTATGCATAGGAAGCATGTTAGACTTAAATATGTTTTGAATTTTCCTTTTGATGCTCTCTTTTGCTTCAACTTTTGTTTCTTGCAAGTGCATCATTAAAACTGCTGAGCCCATCTTAACGGCTATAAAGAAAGAACTTCTTGGGAGATAACCCATGTGTTATTTTGCTACAGTACTTTGTTTTATATTTGTGTCTTGGAAGTTGTTTACTACTGTAGCAACCTCTCCTTATCTTAGTTTTGTGATTTGTTGTGCCAAGTAAAGTTTCTATGTTAAAGTTGATGTTATATTTGGGATCGCTGCGCAGAAACAGCATTGCTGTCTGTCACGAATCTGGGCACAGTTCTCTGTAGAAAATTCGAAAAAATCTGCCAATTTACGAGCGTGATCCTCAGATATGTACGCAACTTTCATTAGTTTTGAGTTTTTCCGTTTGAGCAAGTCTGGTGCCATCTTTAAATTCGTCTTTACGGACTGTTCTGTTTTTGACAGATTCTGCCTTTTATTTCGCATTGCCGCTTTTGTTAAGTTGAATGAGTTTCTTTGTTCCATTAACTTTCAGAAGTTTTGTGCAATGTCCAGAAGTGTTAAGAATGATTGTGTCACCTCTGAACATGTGAATTTTGATTATGCACTAACCCTCTAATGAGTTTGCTTGAAGTTTGGTGTGGCAGAAGTTTTCAAGGATCAATAGAAGAGGGTGATATAATGTGATCGAGAAGAGTGAAAGGTCTAAGCTTGGGGATGCCCCGGTGGTTCATCCCTGCATATTTTAAGAAGACTCAAGCATCTAAGCTTGGGGATGCCCAAGGCATCCCCTTCTTCATCGACAACTTATCAGGTTTCTTCTAGTGAAACTATATTTTTATTCGGTCACATCTTATGTACTTTACTTGGAGCGTCTGTGTGCTTTTATTTTTGTTTTTGTTTTTGTTTTTGTTTGAATAAATGATTGTTTGGGAGAGAGACACGCTCCGCTGGTTCGTATGAACACATGTGTTCTTAGCTCATAATATTCATGGCGAAGTTTCCTCTTCGTTAAATTGTTATATGGTTGGAATTGGAAAATGCTACATGTAGTAATTGGTAAAATGTCTTGGATAATGTGATACTTGGCAATTGTTGTGCTCATGTTTAAGCTCTTGCATCATATGCTTTGCACCCATTAATGAAGAAATACATAGAGCATGCTAAAATTTGGTTTGCATAATTGGTCTCTCTAAGGTCTAGATAATATCTAGTATTGAGTTTTGAACAACAAGGAAGACGGTGTAGAGTCTTATAATGTTTACAATATGTCTTTTATGTGAGTTTTGCTGCACCGGTTCATCCTTGAGTTTGCTTCAAATAACCTTGCTAGCCTAAACCTTGTATCGAGAGGGAATACTTCCCATGCATCCAAAATCCTTGAGCCAACCACTATGCCATTTGTGTCCACCATACCTACCTACTACATGGTATTTCTCCGCCATTCCAAAGTAAATTGCTTGAGTGCTACCTTTAAACAATTCAAAAGTTATTACCTCTTATTTGTGTCAATGTTTAATAGCTCATGAGGAAGTATGTGGTGTTTATCTTTCAATCTTGTTGGGCAACTTTCACCAATGGACTAGTGGCTTCATCCGCTTATCCAATAATTTTGCAAAAAGAGCTGGCAATGGGATTCCCGGTCCCAAATTAATTAACAAAAATAGACACTCCTCCATGGTATGTGATTGTTGGACGGCACCCGAAGGATTCGGTTAGCCATGGCTTGAGAAAGCAAAGGTGGGGAGGAGTGTCATCTAAATAAAACTAAAATAAAAAGGCACTCCTTCATGGTATGAGATTGTTGGCAGGCACCCGAGGATTCGGTTAGCCATGGTTTGTGAAAGAAAGGTTGGAAGGAGTGCCACCCAAAAATAAAAATAAAATAGGAGCCGCTCTTTGAAGGTTTGTCTGGCAAGGGGGTTAGAGTACCCACTACCATTCGTTGACAACAACAAACACCTCTCAAAACTTTATTTTTATGCTCTCTATATGTTTTCAAAATCAAAGCTCTAGCACAAATATAGCAATCGATGCTTTCCTCTTTGAAGGACCATTCTTTTACTTTTATTGTTGAGTCAGTTTACCTATCTCTCTCCACCTTAAGAAGCAAACACTTGTGTGAACTGTGCATTGATTCCTACATACTTGCATATTGCATTTGTTATATTACTCTATGTTGACAATTATCCATGAGATATACATGTTACAAGTTGAAAGCAACCGCTGAAACTTAATCTTCCATTGTGTTGCTTCAATGTCTATACTTTAAATTATTGCTTTATGAGTTAACTTTTATGCAAGACTTATTGATGCTTGTCTTGGAGTACTATTCATGAAAAGTCTTTGCTTTATGATTCAGTTGTTTACTCATGTCATTACCATTGTTTTGATCGCTGCATTCATCTCATATGCTTACAATAGTATGATCAAGGTTATGATGGCATGTCACTTAAGAAATTATCTTTGTTATCGTTTTACCTGCTCGGGACGAGCAGAACTAAGCTTGGGGATGCTGATACGTCTCCAACGTATCGATAATTTCTTATGTTCCATGCTACTTTATTGATGATACCTACATGTTTTATGCACATTATATGTCGTATTTACGCATTTTCTGGAACTAACCTATTAACAAGATGCCGAAGTGCCAGTTCCTGTTTTCTGCTGTTTTTGGTTTCAGAAATCCTAGTAACGAAATATTCTCGGAATTGGACGAAATCAACGCCCAGGTTCCTATTTTGCCCGGAAGCATCCAGAACACCCGAGAGCCGCCAGAGGGGGGCCCTGGTGGGCCCAGATGACATGGTGGCGCGGCCCAGGCCCTGGCCGCGCCACCCTATGGTGTCATCGCCTCGTTGACCCCCCTGCGCCGCCTCTTCGCCTATATAAAGCCCCTGCATCGAAAACCCTTACGGAGGAAGCCACGATACGAGAAAAGTTCCAGAGCCGCCGTCATCGCGAAGCCAAGATCTGGGGGACAGGAGTCTCTGTTCCGGCACCCTGCCGGAGCGGGGAAGTGCCCCCGGAAGGCTTCTCCATCGACACCGCTGCCATCTCCACCGCCATCTTCATCACCGCTGCTGCTCCCATGAGGAGGGAGTAGTTCTCCATCGAGGCTCGGGGCTGTACCGGTAGCTATGTGGTTAATCTCTCTCCTATGTACTTCAATACAATAATCTCATGAGCTGCCTTACATGATTGAGATTCATATGATGATGCTTGTAATCTAGATGTCATTATGCTAGTCAAGTGGGTTTTACTTATGTGATCTCCGGAGACTCCTTGTCCCACGTGTGTAAAGGTGACAGTGTGTGCACCGTGTGGGTCTCTTAGGCTATATTTCACGAAGTACTTATTCACTGTTGAAGAGCGTAGTGAAGTGCTTATTTATATCTCTTTATGATTGCAATGTGCATCGTATCACAATTTATCTATGTGCTACTCTAGTGATGTGTTATTAAAGTAGTTTTATTCCTCCTGCATGTGTGCAAAGGTGACAGTGCGTGCACCGTGTTAGTACTTGGTTTATGCTATGATCATGATCTCTTGTAGATTGCGAAGTTAACTATTGCTATGATAATATTGATGTGATCTATTCCTCCTACATATGCATGAAGGTGACAGTGTGCATGCTATGCTAGTACTTGGTTTAGTCGTTTTGATCTATCTTACACTTAAGGTTACTTAAACATGAGCATTATTGTGGAGCTTGTTAACTCCGGCATTGAGGGTTCGTGTAATCCTACGCAATGTGTTCATCATCCAACAAAAGTGTAGAGTATGCATTTATCTATTCTGTTATGTGATCAATGTTGAGAGTGTCCACTAGTGAAAGTCTAATCCCTAGGCCTTGTTCCTAAATACTGCTGAGTTACTACTGCTTGTTTACTGTTTTACTGTGTTACTACTGCTGCAATACTACCACCATCAACTACACGCCAGCAAGCTATTTTCTGGCACCGTTGCTACTGCTCATATATATATTCATACCACCTGTATTTCACTATCTCTTCGCCGAACTAGTGCACCTATTTGGTGTGTTGGGGACACAAGAGACTTCTTGCTTTGTGGTTGCAGGGTTGCATGAGAGGGATATCTTTGACCTCTTCCTCCCTGAGTTCGATAAACCTTGGGTGATCCACTTAAGGGAAACTTGCTGCTGTTCTACAAACCTCTGCACTTGGAGGCCCAACACTGTCTACAGGAAAGGAGGGGGAACGTAGACATCACACTGCAGGGGCTGTTATTGATTGCAATAAAGGAAAAGTCACTTTCAATGTTGATGACAAGGAACATACTGTCTATTTTCCCAAGAGGATTGATAAAGTATATGGAGTTAATACAATTTCTAATTTGAGAACTATCAAAGTGGGAATTATTGATTGTCCTATATATGAGCCTAAAGAAGAATATCAAACTATTGTGATTGGATCCATATCAATTCAATATAAGGTAACATGATTGTTTTGAGGTTTATTTCTTCTTATGTCATGTAAAATTTATTTGGTAGCAAGACTTGATCAACCTTGTTAACAAGTATATTTTAAATGTATAGAAGAGCTGAACAACATTTCTTTCTTTCTCCACTTGTTTTACTTGCTGTAGTACTATTTGTTTTGCAAGATGCTTTAGTTGTTTAAAATTTTGGAAATATTTTTCCTGCCCTGAAATAATTATTTTAACACCCAGAAATGTGCATTTTTTGAAATTTTCAAAAAATTATAAAAATTATACCACTGGTCTTATTTTCAAAATGCAACCTGGGAGTGCCTGGGGATGACCAGTGGGGCACCCCAGGGCGGCACCCCATGTGCCGGCGCAGCCAAAGGGGGGCACGCCACCCTGTGGTGAGGGCCCCTCCTGGCCCCACTCAGTCATCCCTTCCACTCATTCCACTCTCTCTCCCGAAAAAACTCGTACCAGTTCGTTCTCACTCGCGTTTTCGCCCGAGAGCTCAAGATTTTTCGATCTCCTTGCTCAGCCCATCTTTGCTGCTGAAATTTGGAGCATTTGTTCTCTGGTATGTGACTCCTTCGATTATCCAATTATAATTTTGAATAGTTGAGTATATCTTGAGTAATTTGCTGCTGTAGGTGACATGTTAAGTGAGCTTGCATGCTTGATTCAAGTTGTAGAAATGAGTTTTGATGCATGTTTAGTACTCTATCAAGTTCCTATAGTAGTTTCCCTCATGTATATGTCTCAAAATCATTTTTTTATAATGATTGTTGAAAAATTTCAGAAAATGAAAATGAATAACCACACCTTTGGAGAGGTGTTTGAGAGGGATTCGCCAAGAGTGACAAGGCCTTCAAGGGAAGCTACTCGTATTAGGCGATCCTATGATGATGATGTCATTGCGCCTAGCTTTGAAGTTGAAGAGGATAATGGGGTTCCTAATGCTTCATCCTTTCCATGCTTTGACTTTTTGAGTAATGCAGGGCTACTTGATGACTTCTTGTTTCTTATTAATCGAGTGGGCTTGTTTACTTATATGGAGGATGAGAGTGATCAATATTATAGGCTAACTAAAATCTTTGTTGAAAGTTTCAAATTTAGCAACTCACCTTTCACACCATCAATTAAGTTTAAGATTTATGATAGGCCTGTTACTATGAAATTGTGTGAATTTTATGCTGCAATGGACATTACTCCTTTAGGTACATCGAAGAAGATCGAGAGCCGCCCCAAAGCTTTGACGGAACTCTATCGGGAAGTTACCAACGATGATGACCGTGCCATTCAGCGCGGCAAGATAAGGAACATTCAGCTCCCTGCCATTAGATATTTCGCTTATTATCTTGCTACCAGCATTCTTGGTAGGGAGTAGCAACATTTCTAGTTATCATCTTGCTTTTCTGGTTGTTGCACTGACTGGGAGTACACCTTATCATCTTGGTGCTCTCATTGCTTGTCGCTTATCTAGTAAGGGACCTATCTATGGAGGAATTATTGCTTCACGTATTGTTGCACATCTAGGTCTTTCTATTGATCCAAATGATGAGATGCTAACCCCTGTTAAGCTTGATATTGCTGCCACGAAGAGTCACCAATTTGTCACAACTGACTCTAGTTTAGAAAATATTGTCTATAGAATGATGTTTATTGACGGGGATGAGAGAGAAATCCCTTTGCCGCAGGGCGATTTGTTCAGTGTTCGCAGGAGGCCGTGGTCACGCTCCAAGGAGGAGGTGGATGATCAGCTGAGGATACTTGGCTTTCACCAGCAGCACGACTTCGAGGACGCCGAGCCTTCTAACGGGTACACTGTCACATATCCTGGTGCGTCCTCCAGCGGGTATCAAGGACAGGATCCTCCTTCATCATATTCCGGAGGCGCCACCTCATGGGCACCGTGGGATTGACCTCCACTTAGGCCAAAAGCCTAAGCTTGGGGGGAGGTATGCCGGCATCACTCATTCATTGCATATTACAATTGCCGGTCATGTGATGCGGGGTGGCCTTTGGACACCTCCTCACCAAGACCAACAAGTCCCCCAAGCGGACCAATGACAAGGGCTCGAGCTAAAGCTCTACATGACAAGGTGAGCTCGCTCCTCACTACCCTCGACCTCGATACCCCATTGGATGGAATGCTACCTCATGCCGAAACGCTTTGTGTTATTAGGTACGTGGAGCATCAAGACCCCGGAGAGGACGATACGCCATGGTCAAGGGAAGGAGAGGAGCAGCTGGTCGAGAAGATGTACATGGAGCTGGACCCGAAGTCGTCCGAAGAACGCAAGGAAGAGAAGATGAACGGCCAGTCCAGAATCCGGCCTGACCGGCCTCCTGACCGGGCCGCCCGGTCCACAATCCGGTCTGACCGGCCTCCTGACCGGGCCACCCGGTCCACAACCGGCCCCACAACCGGTGCCATCCGGACGCCATCCAGGGACCCGGGAACCTCGCCCGGTTGCCGCCCGGTCCAGAACCCGGTCTAGGACCGGACTGTCCGGTCCCAGGTCCGGTCTGACCGGCCGCCTGACCGGCCTGCACGACTAAAGATGCCTTTTCGGCCCGAAACGTTTTCCTTTGTACCTTTTCGGCCCGTGTCGCCTTGTACCGCTATATAAGCACCCTGGTCGCCCCCTTTACCCCTTAGACATAATTTTGAGCTGAAACCAACTTTGAGCTTAGTCTCCCTAGGGTTAGCATCCATCTTGGATAAGCATCCCTCTGTAATCAAGGCACTCTTGTTGTTGATTTGTGAATTGTTGAGTGAGATTCTAGTGCAAGGCACTCTCTCTCCCTCACCAATCCCCTTTCTCCAACACCAATCTCTCTCCGGGAATTCTGCCGCGTGCCTCTTCCTTGTAGATTCTATTGGCGTGATCTACCGAGTCACGAGGGTAAGTATCGGGTGTATCGGGTTGGTGTGCGTGCGTGAGTACCGGTGTTCTTCGTGTTCCTCGCGCTCTCCCACCTCTTTCCCTTGGATCGTGGGTCAAATCGCGAGATCGGGCCAATCCCTAGATCTCAGATCTCATCATATGGTATCAACAGCCTTTGGTTACCACGATTTTGACCCTCCACCCACCCGATTTCGTTTCTAGAAAATTTTCCAAAAAATAGCCCCAAATTGCCTTTGGACCTATCTGTGATTTGGTTGAGTTTTGAGTGGTTTTGATCCGTGGATTTGGTGTCTTTGTGCTTGATCTACTATTCCCCCAACTTTTAGCCTCCAATTCCATCGTTTCCCGTCGATTTGATCTTTTGGTTTTGGTTTGGGGAAGAACAAGAGAGAGAATCGTGCAATCCGGTTGCGAAACCGGTCAACCGGCCCCCAGACCGGACCGTCCGGTGCAGAACCCGGTCAGCCGGCCGCCAACCGGACCAGCCGGCCTAGAGACCGGCCGACCGGCCCCCAGACTGGACACGCCGGCGCCAGCTCCGGTCAGACCGGCCCACCGACCGGGCTCCCGTCTTCCACATCGACTAACACCACCGCCGACCACCACCACCACCATCATCTCCACCATCGCAGGTATAACTTGCAGTACCCCTTGTAGCCCTCTTCTTTTTGCGATCTATCCCACGAGCGAAGCTTTTCGAGTGTTGCGAAACATCGCACGAGGTCCCGACCGTGAGGGTGTGCGTTGTGTGAGTAAAGCTCATAAGTGGAGCTCGTGAGTGGCAAGCAAAAGAGTAAGAGCATAGTGTGCTAGTGAAAAAAAAAGAAAAAAAAAGAAAAGCAAAGTGCAAAGTGCCACCGATACAAAAAGAGTGAAAAGCTTTTAAGCAAGCAAGAGAGATAGAGAAGAGAGACCTCGTGCGAATCTTGGTGTTTCTACTCTATGCAACCTAGCTTCGACCTCTTCTTGCGTTAGTGTGACATTGAGCACCCTTGCTTAGGGGTTTTTCCTTTTTTCGCTCGTTCCTTGGTTGCACTAACCCCGCTCATCTCGTGTGTGAGTTCCACATTTTTTCCGTGTTTATAGTGATCTTCACTTTGACACTTGATTTTTGGACCTTACCCACTTTTAACAACATACTCGATTTTGGATTTCGTCTTTTGGCTTACCACCATCCACACCTAACACCATATTTGCTAGCTTTTGCGTGTGCCTTTGCGTGTGTCCCGATACACTTGGTCTTACTTTTGGCTTGGTTGATTGCCTCAATACTATCTTACCAAGGTAAGAGTACGAGGTAGTCTCCTTCCACTAACATCCACCACATAGTTCTTGTCTTGTTATCATGGATAGGCACGGAGACCAAGCAAAGGAGGATGAGGTCCTACGCACCTCCGAAAGGTTGGCCACCCAACACAATCTATGGGTGCAACGTCAAGAGTTCAAGGAGCAACTCACCTTGTTCGAGACGCGCATCGACGAGCAATATGAAGAAGTGGCTCACAACTTCGGCCAAGTGAACCAAGATATGAATCTTCTTCGTGAAGCTACGGACAACTTGCATCATCAAGTGACGGCCAATGATGCAAACATGGAGAGGCGCATGGATAGCCTCGAGCGCGCCATCACCAACTTGGGTCGCCGACATCGACATCGCTCTACTTCCTCATCGTCATCGACCTCCTCACATGATGACTACTCCCATGATCACCATTTGTCCTCAAGCTCCGACTCAAGGCATGGAGATCATCATCGCTCTCGTCGACCGCACGCTCGTCATGAAGATTCTCGCTCAAACTCAAGGCGCGGAGAGTTCCATCGCCATGCTCGTCCTCATGAACGTCCTCAACAAGAACAAGCTCTTCACCAAGATCGTCATCAAGCGGCTCGCCATGCCCACCATGGGCATGACGACCAACCCCACGACAATGTCCTCCACAACATGGACCCGGCACCTCATCGTCAAGCCCATGTGGATGCTCAAGACCAAGGTCATCAAGAGCCACCAAGGCGTGACCTCCGGAACCATCCTCGCCATGACCAAAGGGGCCGAGGACAACCACAACATGATCAAGATGAGAGGGCCATCATTGGACAACGCCAACAACCTCGTCAAGACCCGCAACAACATCATCAACATGAGCCAAGTGAAGCTAGTGTTCACCTCCACCGCCAACCCAATGCTATGGTTGTCCGTGGAAGACCTCCTCTACCACCTCAAGCCGCAAGGGATGAAGGCATCCGTCCTCGGCGCCGAAACTTGGAAGATAAAGAGAACATGTATGGGAAACTCAAGTTCAACATGCCCAAGTTCAAGGGGGAAGACGATGCCGAGGCCTACCTCTCATGGGCACTCAAGGTTGACAAGATCTTCCGCATCCACAACTACTCCGGTGCCAAGAAAGTAGCCATGGCCTCCCTTGAATTTGAAGATTACGCCAACACTTGGTGGGAACAAGTAGTCACATTAAGGGAAGAAAAGGGTGATCCTCCAATTGACACTTGGGAAGACATGAAGGAGGAGATGCAAGCTCGCTTTGTACCACAACACTACAAGACCGATCTCTTCAACAAACTACAAAAGTTGAAGCAAGGCACCAAGACCGTTGAGGAGTTCTTCAAGGAAATGGAGTTAACTATGATGCGAGCAAACATCCAAGAGTCCGAGAACCAAACCATTGCTAGGTTCTTCAATGGCCTCAACTACCCCATCAAGAGGATTGTGGAGTTCCAACAATACTCCAACATGGTTGAGTTGGTTCACCAAGCTTCCAAGGCCGAGCGTCAAGTGAATGAGGACATCAATTACTCGAAGTCCAAGCAATACTTCGCCTCCAAACTTGCTACAACAACTCCCACAACAAGTGTAAAGCCAACCGCATCCTCTACACCTTCCAAGCAACCTTCTATCCAAAGTAGCATGAAGCAAATGGTGTCCTCCACCGCCTCCTCCAAGGCCTCTACGGGACCCTCCAATGTCACTTGTTTCAAGTGTGGCACCCAAGGCCACAAGTCCTTCGAGTGCAAGAACACCAAGGTTATGATCACTATGGAGAATGGTGACATAGAGACGCTAAGTGAGGGCGAATATGAAGCCCTAGTACAAGCCGCCGTTGCTAATGAGGAAGATTATGATGAAGAAAGTGGAGAAGACCCTCTCTTATGCACACACGACCCAAGCCCCTCACTTGTGGTCACAAGAGTGCTCACAACTCAACCACAAGCTATGGAAGACCAAAGATGCAACATCTTCCAAACTCGGGCCAGCATTGGTGGCAAATCAATCAAGGTCATCATCGACGGTGGGACTTGCCACAACTTGGCAAGCACCGAGTTATGTGAGAAACTCAACCTCACGCTTCGCAAGCATACTCATCCATACCATGTCCAATGGTTGAGCGACAAGGGCAATGTCAAGATACAACACACTGTCACCGTCAACTTCAAGATAGGCCCCTATGAAGACACCGTTGAGTGTGACGTGGTGCCCATGACCGTGTGCCACATGTTGCTTGGCCGCCCATGGCAATTTGACAAGAAGGCCATACATGATGGTTATTCCAATGCATACACCTTCAAGGTCAAGGACAAGAAGTTCGAGCTTCACCCAATGACTCCTAGCCAAATCATCGCCGATAATGCGAAGGCTTTAGCGAGGGCACAACACCACACCCACCATAGTGAGTTGAGAGGAGAGGGAGCGACCCACCAAAAGGAGAGTGAGCGCCACCACCCACATATGAGTGAGAGAAAGAGTGTCCTCTTAGCCACAAAAAATGAGTGGAGAGAAGTGAAAGACAGCCCATCCACCACCATACACTACGTGCTCATTTGCAAGGGCCTCTCGTTGGAGACAAACGACTTAACCAACATTCCTTCGTCTTTGTTGTCTCTTTTGAAGGAGTTCCAAGACGTCTTCCCCGACGAACTACCTCATGGACTACCACCGCTTCGGGGTATCGAGCACCGCATCGACCTCATACCCGGCGCTCCACTACCAAACCGCGCCGCATACCGCACCAACCCCGAAGACACCAAGGAGATTCAACGCCAAATACAAGACCTCCTCGCCAAAGGGTACGTTCGAGAAAGCCTTAGCCCTTGTGCCGTTCCCGTGATTCTTGTTCCTAAACCGGATGAGACGCAACAAATGTGTATGGATTGTCGCCCCATCAATGCCATTACCGTCCGTTATCGCCATCCCATCCCGCGTTTAGACGACATGCTTGATGAATTGAGTGGTGCCACCATTTTCTCTAAGATTGATTTACGTAGTGGCTACCACCAAATTCGCATGGCAATTGGTGATGAATGGAAGACGGCATTCAAGACCAAGCTTGGTCTATATGAATGGCTCGTCATGCCATTTGGTCTTTCCAATGCTCCTTCGACTTTTATGCGTCTTATGAATCACATTTTGAGACCACTCATTGGCAAGAGCGTGGTTGTTTACTTTGATGACATTCTCATCTATAGCAAAACTCTCGAGGACCATGTTCAACATGTGAGAGAAGTCTTGTGCATATTGCGCCACGAGAAGCTCTTTGCCAACCTCCCAAAATGCAACTTTGCTCAAAACAAATTGGTTTTTCTTGGTTTTGTGGTTTCCGCCAATGGGATTGAAGTTGATTCTTCCAAGATTGAGGCCATCCACAATTGGCCCACTCCCACAAATGTTGGTCAAGTTCGGAGTTTTCATGGACTTGCCGGTTTCTACCGCTGCTTTGTAAAAGATTTTAGCACCATCGCTTGCCCTTTAAATGAGCTTACTAAAAAGAATGTTCCGTTTGTTTGGGGCAAAGCACAACAAAAAGCTTTTGATGAATTGAAAAAGAGACTCACCGAGGCACCACTACTTGTTCTTCCCGATTTTGCTAAAACATTTGAGATAGAATGTGATGCGAGTGGCCTTGGAATTGGCGGTGTCCTCATGCAAAATGGAAAACCCGCGGCATACTATAGCGAGAAGTTGGACGGCGCACGCCTCAACTATCATATATATGACAAGGAGCTTTATGCTTTGGTTCGTGTTCTTGAAGTTTGGCAACATTACTTTGGCCAAAAGAGTTTGTTATCCATTCGGATCATGAGTCTTTGAAGTATTTGAAAAGTCAACACAATTTGAACAAGATACATGCTAAGTGGGTTGAGTTCATAGAGTCCTTCCCTTATGTAATCAAATACAAAAAGGGCAAGGAAAATGTGGTTGCGGATGCCCTTTCCCGCAAGAATACTCTTCTACTCACCCGCTTGGAGTTTCACATTTTGGGTCTTGAGGAGATCAAAGAACTTTACCCTTCCGACTCTTTCTTTGGACCAATCTTTGCAAAGTGTTCTGTTGACCGAGGATTTGATGATTTCTATTTGCATGATGGCTATTTGTTTAAAGCTAACAAGATTTGCATTCCCGAGTCTTCTCTTTGTAAGTTGCTTTTGCAAGAGTCACATGGAGGTGGTCTCATGGGTCACTTTGGTCGAGAGAAGACATATGCCATGCTCTCAACCCACTACTATTGGCCAAGAATGTACCGCGACGTGGAACGCCTTTGCCGACGGTGCACAACGTGCTTACAAGCTAAGTCTACAACCAACCCATATGGTCTTTACATGCCTTTACCCATTCCATATGCACCTTGGTCGGACATAAGCATGGACTTTGTACTAGGTTTACCACGCACAAAACATGGGCATGATTCGATCTTTGTGGTAGTGGATAGGTTCTCTAAAATGGCTCATTTCATACCATGTCATAAGAGCGATGATGCTTCACACATTGCTTCATTGTTTTTCAGGGAAGTGGTTCGCCTACATGGAATACCGGCAAGCATTGTGTCGGATCGAGACGTCAAGTTTATGAGTTACCTATGGAAGTCGCTCATGGCGAAGTTTGGAGTGAAGCTCTTGTTCTCATCGTCCTCGCACCCTCAAACCGATGGACAAACCGAAGTGGCCAATCGAAGCCTCTCAACACTCCTCCGCACACTTGTGAAGACAAATTTGAAGTCATGGGAAGATTGCCTACCCCATGCGGAGTTCGCCTACAATCGAGCCAAGCACTCCACAACTTCACGGAGTCCCTTCATGATCGTCTATGGATTCGAACCTCCAACGGCACTCGACATCCTCCCACTACCTCTTCATGAAAGGACGAACATGGACTTCGACAAGCGCACCACCGCCATGAAGAAACTACATGAAGAGACAAGAGCAACCATACAAGAGCATGTACTTCGCCAAGCTAACCGCCTCAACGCCAAGAAAAAGGAACGCGTGTTTGAAGAAGGAGACCTCGTTTGGATCCACCTAAGGAAAGAAAGGTTCCCGCAAGAACGCAACTCCAAGCTCAAGCCAAGAGGAGATGGGCCTTTCAAGGTCCTCAAGCGCATCAACAACAACGCCTACGTCATCGACATACCAACCTCAAAGTACTTGGTGAGCAACACTTTCAACATCTCGGATCTCTCACCCTATCATGGAGATGAGGAGGAGCAAGAGTCGAGGACGACTCTCTCCCAAGGGGGGGGGGGAGATGATGCGGGGTGGCCTTTGGACACCTCCTCACCAAGACCAACAAGTCCCCCAAGCGGACCAATTACAAGGGCTCGAGCTAAAGCTCTACATGACAAGGTGAGCTCGCTCCTCACTACCCTCGACCTCGATACCCCATTGGATGGAATGCTACCTCATGCCGAAACGCTTTGTGTTATTAGGTACGTGGAGCATCAAGACCCCGGAGAGGACGATACGCCATGGTCAAGGGAAGGAGAGGAGCAGCTGGTCGAGAAGATGTACATGGAGCTGGACCCGAAGTCGTCCGAAGAACGCAAGGAAGAGAAGATGAACGGCCAGTCCAGAATCCGGCCTGACCGGCCTCCTGACCGGGCCGCCCGGTCCACAATCCGGTCTGACCGGCCTCCTGACCGGGCCACCCGGTCCACAACCGGCCCCACAACCGGTGCCATCCGGACGCCATCCAGGGACCCCGGAACCTCGCCCGGTTGCCGCCCAGTCCAGAACCCGGTCTAGGACCGGACTGTCCGGTCCCAGGTTCGGTCTGACCGGCCGCCTGACCGGCCTGCACGACTAAAGATGCCTTTTCGGCCCGAAACGTTTTCCTTTGTACCTTTTCGGCCCGTGTCGCCTTGTACCGCTATATAAGCACCCTGGTCGCCCCCTTTACCCCTTAGACATAATTTTGAGCTTAAACCAATTTTGAGCTTAGTCTCCCTAGGGTTAGCATCCATCTTGGATAAGCATCCCTCTGTAATCAAGGCACTCTTGTTGTTGATTTGTGAATTGTTGAGTGAGATTCTAGTGCAAGGCACTCTCTCTCCCTCACCAATCCCCTTTCTCCAACACCAATCTCTCTCCGGGAATTCTGCCGCGTGCCTCTTCCTTGGAGATTCTATTGGCGTGATCTACCGAGTCACGAGGGTAAGTATCGGGTGTATCGGGTTGGTGTGCGTGCGTGAGTACCGGTGTTCTTTGTGTTCCTCGCGCTCTCCCACCTCTTTCCCTTGGATCGTGGGTCAAATCGCGAGATCGGGCCAATCCCTAGATCTCAGATCTCATCATCATGTGTATATACTTGTTTCATTTCTTTTGGTTGTTTCTCTTTCGGTTATCTTTATTTTAGTAGGTCTTTTATTTTAGTTTTTGAAGGTTGTTATTACTTTAGTAATCTTTAATTTTACTTCTTTATTTCATTTGTGTGCTGATGGGTGCCTCTAATATGAGGAAGATGATATTTGGGGAAGGGCTGTCTAAAAAACAGATTCTGGACTGATACTGAAAAAATTGCTGTGCGTAGCCAGAATGTTATTTTGAGCTGCCAATTTTTGTGCATGTTCCCCATGTTATTATCTAACTTTCATTAGTTGAGCACTTTTCGAGTTGAGCAGCAGAAGATTTTCCGAAAAATTGATTACCGTACTGCTGTCAAGTTTTGGCAGATTTCTGCCACTTTGCTTTTCTGTGATTCTTTTAGTTTTCGTTCTCTTGTTTTTGCTTTGTTTCTTTCCTAAAACACAAAAAGACCAAAAATATTTCTGTTGTTTCTCTTTATCATTTGCTTACTTGGTTTCTTGTTCCTATTTTGCTTTATTTACTATCGTTGGTTTGCTATGAGAAAATCCAAAAAGATTTTACTTTTGCTCGGTGACTCTAATATCGAAAACGCCAAAAATATTTGTTGTTCTTCTTTGGTTTTGTAAAGTTTATTAGGGAGTTCAGCGGTCTCCGGTGGTTGGAGCTTGGTTTTCATTCCATATTATTATTCAAGCTACACAAGTGAAAGGCAATAATGACGATCTACGGCGACTCGACTGTGCTGAGAGGCTGGTATGAACTCTATTTGTTTTAATTTTTGTACATATACTCATCCATGTGAGCATACTTAGTTGGTTCATGTGAGGTATATGTCATTTAATGAAAGTCTAGTAGTTCATGATCTCTCATGTTTAGCTCCAATTTATTAATAATGAGTAGCATGTCATGAATATCTGCTTGCATTGTTTTATTCATAGATAGGTATGACATTGTGGTATCCTCCTTGATACGTCTCAAACGTATCTATAATTTCTTATGTTCCATGCTACTTTTATGACAATACTTGAATGTTTTATACATACTTTACAGCATTATTATACATTTTCCGGCACTAACCTATTAACAAGATGCCGAAGTGCCAGTTGTTGTTTTCTGCTGTTTTTGGTTTCAGAAATCCTAGTAAGGAAATATTCTCGGAATTGGACAAAATCAACGCCCAGGGTCCTATTTTTACACGAAGCTTCCAGAAGACCGAGGGGGAAAGGAAGTGGGGCCACGAGGCGCCGACACACTAGGGCGGCGCGGCCCAAGCCCTGGCCGCGCCGGCCTGTTGTGTGGGGCCCTCGTGCCGCCACTTGACCTACCCTTCCGCCTACAAATAGCCTTCATCGCGAAACCCCCTGTACCGAGAGCCACGATACGGAAAACATTACTGAGAGGCCGCCGCCGCCAATCCCATCTCGGGGGATTCAGGAGATCGCCTCCGGCACCCTGCCGGAGAGGGGAATCATCACCGGAGGGGCTCTACATCATCTGCCCGCCTCCGGATTGATGCGTGAGTAGTTCATCCTTGGACTATGGGTCCATAGCAGTAGCTAGATGGTTGTCTTCTCCGCTTGTGCTATCATTGTTTAGATCTTGTGAGCTGCCTAACATCATCAAGATCATCTATTTGTAATGCTACATGTTGTGTTTGGCGGGATCCGATGAATATAGAATACTATGTTAAGTTGATTATCAATCTATCATATATGTGTTGTTTATGTTCTTGCATGCTCTCCGTTGCTAGTAGAGGCTCTGGCCAAGTTGATACTTGTAACTCCAAGAGGGAGTAATTATGCTCGATAGTGGGTTCATGCCTCCATTTAACTGCAGGACAAGGATGAAAGTTCTAAGGTTGTGGATGTGTTGTTGCTACTAGGGATAAAACATCGATGCTTTGTCTAAGGATATTTGTGTTGATTACATTACGCACCATACTTAATGCAATTATCTGTTGTTTACAACTTAATACTGGAAGGGGTTCGGATGATAACCTGAAGGTGGATTATTTAGGCATAGATGCATGCTGGATAGCGGTCTATGTACTTTGTCGTAATGCCCTGATTAAATCACATAGTAATCATCATTGATATGTATTGAATCTTTATTTGTCAATTGCCCGCCTGTAATTTGTTCACCCAGCATGTTAGTTATCTTATTGGAGAGACACCACTAGTGAACTGTGGACCCCGGTCCATTCTTTTACATCTGAATACATTCTACTGCAATCATTGTTCTTACTGTTCTTTGCAAACAAACACCATTTTCCACTCGATACGCTTAATCCTTTTTTCAGCAAGCCGGTGAGATTGACAACCTCACTGTTACGTTGGGGCAAAGTATCTTGATTGTGTTGTGCAGGTTCCACGTTGGCGCCGGTTTCACTGGTGTTGCGCCGCACTACATTCCTCCACCAACAACCTTCACGTGCTTCTTGGCTCCTACTGGTTCGATAACCTTGGTTTCTTTCTGAGGGAAAACTTGCCGCTGTGCGCATCATACCTTCCTCTTGGGGTTCCCAACGGACGTGTACATCTACGCGCATCAAGCACTTTTTCTGGCGCCGTTGCCGGGGAGATCAAGACACGTTGCAAGGGGAGTCTCCAATTCCAATCTCTTTACTTTGTTTTTGTCTTGCTTTACTTTACTTTATTTACTGTCTTGTTTGCTTCATATTAAAAACACAAAAAATTAGTTACTTGCATTTAATTTATTTTGTTATCATGTCTAGTCCTGTACTTGTTTTTATTTTCACTAGTTAGGCTTAATGGAAAACAACAAAAAAATTAGAGATCTTTATGAACTATATCTTGAATTAGGACATTATGTGTTTGAAGAGAAAATTAAAAAACCCCATGGAACTTTGTTTACAAAATAGTTGTAGCAATGTTATTAGCATGAACTCTTTGAACACTATTATTGCTAAAGCTATGGAAGAATTTAAGCTTGGGGAAGCTGGTTGTGATATTTTTAGTCCCCCAAGCATGGAGGAGAAAATTTACTTTGATGATACTTTACCTCCTATATATGATGCTTGCAATGATGAATATGATATTTTCAGTCCACCTACTATTGAGGATAAAATTAATTGTGATTACAATATGCCTCCTATATATGATGATTATGGTGATGAGAATAATAATGATAGCTATTTTATTGAATTTGCTCCCACTACAACTAATAAAATTGATTATGCTTATGTGAAGAGTAATAATTTTATGCATGTGGCTCATGACAAGAATGTTTTATGTGATAGTTATATTGTTGAGTTTGTTCATGATGCTACTAAAAATTATTATGAGAGAGGGAAACATGGTTATATGCATCTTAATAATATTAAGTTTCCCCTCTTTATGTTGAGAATCTTGAAATTGCACTTGTGTTGCTTTTCTATGCTTGTCACTTTGTTCTTCATGAATTTATTTGTGTACAAGATTCCTTTTCATAGGAAGTGGGTTAGGTTTAAATGTGTTTTGAATTTGCTTCTTGATGCTCTCTTTTGCTTCAACTCTTATTTCTTGCGAGAACACCATTGAAATTACTGAGCCCATCTTAATGGCTATAAAGAAAGAACTTCTTGGGAGATAACCCATGTTTTATTTTGTTACTGTATTGTTGAGTCTTGGAAGTTGTTTACTACTGTAGCAACCTCTCCTTATCATGTTTTTGTGCCAAGTAAAGTTTCTATGCTAAAGTTGATACTATATTTGGGATTGCTGCGCAGAAACAGCATTGCTGTCTGTCACGAATTTTCGCAGAGCTCCCTGTAAGAAATTCGAAAAAAACTGTAAATTTACGAGCGTGATCCTCAGATATGTACGCAACTTTCATTAGTTTAGAGTTTTTCCATTTGAGCAAGTTAAGTGCCACTGCCAGATTCATCTTTACGGACTGTTCTGTTTTTGACAGATTCTGTCTTTTATTTCGCATTGCCGCTTTTGCTATGTTGAATGAGTTTCTTTGTTCCATTAACTTTCAGAAGCTTTGTGCAATGTCCAGAAGTGTTAATAATGATTGTGTCACCTCTGAATATGTGAATTTTGATTATGCACTAACCCTCTAATGAGTTTGCTTGAAGTTTGTTGTGGAGGAAGTTTTCAAGGGTCAAGAGAAGAGGATGATATACTATGATCAAGAAGAGTGAAAGGTCTAAGCTTGGGGATGCCCCGGTGGTTCATCCCTGCATATCTTAAGAAGACTCAAACATCTAAGCTTGGGGATGCCCAAGGCATCCCCTTCTTCATCGACAACATTATCAGGTCACTTCTAGTGAAACTATATTTTTATTCCATCACATCTTATGTTCTTTACTTGGAGCGTCGGTTTGCTTTTATTTTTGTTTTGATTTGAATAAAGTTGGATCCCACCATTCTTATATTGGAGATATTACGCTCCATTTTTTCATATGGAACACTTGTGTTCTTAATTGTGCTTTAATGTTCATGGCGAAGGCTGATTGCTTCGTTAAATTGCTATTTGGTTGGAATCATAAAATGCTTCATATGGTTTGGAATAACTTGGCAATTGTTTGAGCTCTCATAGATCATGTTTAAGCTCTTGCATCATGTAGTTTAATCTATTAATGAAGAACTACCGTAGAGCTTGTTTAATTTGGTTTGCATGATTGGTCTCTCTAAGTCTAGATATTTTCGGGTAAAGTGTTTGAACAACAAGGAAGACAGTGTAGAGTCTTATAATGCTTGCAATATGTTCTTGTGTAAGTTTTGTTGTACCTGTTCATACTTGTCTTTGCTTCAAACAACCTTGCTAGCCCAAACCTTGTACTGAGAGGAAATGCTTCTCGTGCATCCAAACACCTTGAGCCAAAACCCATGCCATTTGTGTCCACCATATCTACCTACTATGTGGTATTTTTCTGCCATTCCAAAGTAAATTACTTGAGTGCTACCTTTAAAATTTCATTCCTTTATCTTTGCAATATATAGCTCATGGGACAAATAGCTTAAAAACTATTGTGGTGATGAATATGTAGTTATGTGTCTTAATTCTTATAAGTTGCTTGTTGAGCGGTAACCATGTTTCTGGGGACGCCATCAACTTTACCTTTGTTGGATATCATGTGAGATGCTATGCATGTTCGTCTTGTCTGAAGTAAGTGCGATTTCATGATCAAATGGTTTGAGTATGCATATGTTAGAGAAGAACATTGGGCAGCTAACTAAAGCCATGTATCATGGTGGAAGTTTCAGTTTGGACATACAACCTCAATCTCTTATGAGAATATTAACTGTTGTTGAATGCTTAAGCATTAAAAGAGGAGTCCATTATCTGTTGTCTATGTTGTCCCGGTATGGATGTCTAAGTTGAGAATAATCAAAAGCGAGAAATCCAATGCGTGCTTTCTCCTTAGACACTTGTACAGGCGGCATAGAGGTACCCCTTTGTGACACTTGGTTGAAACATATGTTATGCGATGATAATCCGTGTCTTCCGAGCTAAGTAGGACAAGGTGCGAGCACTATTAGTACTCTATGCATGAGACTTGCAACTTGTAGGAAGAATTATGCATAGCACATATGAATTATTACTACCGTTGACAAAATTGTTTCTATGTTTTCAAAATAAAAGCTCTAGCACAAAAATAGTAATCCATGCTTCCCTCTGCGAAGGGCCATTCTTTTAATTTATGTTGAGTCAGTTTACCCACTTCTTTCTATCTTAGAAGCAAACACTTGTGTTAACTGTGTGCATTGATTCTTACATGTTTACTTATTGCACCTGTTATATTACTCTATGTTGACAAATATCCATGAGATATATATGTTACAAGTTGAAAGCAATTGCTGAAACTTAATCATCCTTTGTGTTGCTTCAATGCATTCTACTTTGAATTTATTGCTTATGAGTTAGCTCTTATGCAAGTCTTATTGATACTTGTCTTGAAAGTACTATTCATGAAAAGTTTTGCTATATGATTCATTTGTTTAGTCATTATCTTTGTTAGCAATCTTTTGTTCAGATCACTCCATTCATCTCATGTGCTTTACAATAATGTTGATCAAGATTATGTTGGTAGCATGTCACTTCAGAAATTATTTGTGTTATCGTTTACCTACTCGAGGGCGAGTAGGAACTAAGCTTGGGGATGCTTGATACGTCTCAAACGTATCTATAATTTCTTATGTTCCATGCTACTTTTATGACAATACTTGAATGTTTTATACATACTTTACATCATTATTATACATTTTCCGGCACTAACCTATTAACAAGATGCCGAAGTGCCAGTTGCGGTTTTCTGCTGTTTTTGGTTTCAGAAATCCTAGTAAGGAAATATTCTCGGAATTGGACGAAATCAACGCCAGGGTCCTATTTTTACACGAAGCTTCCAGAAGACCGAGGGGGAAAGGAAGTGGGGCCACGAGGCGCCGACACACTAGGGCGGCGCGGCCCAAGCCCTGGCCGCGCCGGCCTGTTGTGTGGGGCCCTCGTGCCGCCACTTGACCTACCCTTCCGCCTACAAATAGCCTTCGTCGCGAAACCCCATGTACCGAGAGCCACGATACGGAAAACATTACTGAGAGGCCGCCGCCGCCAATCCCATCTCAGGGGATTCAGGAGATCGCCTCCGGCACCCTGCCGGAGAGGGGAATCATCACCGGAGGGGCTCTACATCATCATGCCCGCCTCCGGATTGATGCGTGAGTAGTTCATCCTTGGACTATGGGTCCATAGCAGTAGCTAGATGGTTGTCTTCTCCGCTTGGGCTATCATTGTTTAGATCTTGTGAGCTGCCTAACATCATCAAGATCATCTATTTGTAATGCTATATGTTGTGTTTGGCGGGATCCGGTGAATATAGAATACTATGTTAAGTTGATTATCAATCTATCATATATGCGTTTTTTATGTTCTTGCATGCTCTCCGTTGCTAGTAGAGGCTCTGGCCAAGTTGATACTTGTAACTCCAAGAGGGAGTAATTATGCTCAATAGTGGGTTCATGCCTCCATTTAATCTGGGACAGTGACAGAAAGTTCTAAGGTTGTGGATGTGTTGTTGCTACTAGGGATAAAACATCGATGCTTTGTCTAAGGATATTTGTGTTTTTTTTTTTTGACCAACCACTGTGAAGCAACAGCCCCACAGCAAAACTTTATTCAAGGATAAAAAAGTCTTATGTACAAAAAACCAAAAAGAGGAAAAAAAAGGGAGGGAAAAACCCTACCTAGGTAGAAAAACCAGACTCTAAGGCAGAGTCCTAATCCACTCTATCAAAGTGTCCCTATGTTTGACTTTAATTCTATATCTCAACAAGTACATGTCATGTATAAAACCAGCCTTCCACTTTGCAAAAGCAGGCTTCTCACTTCGAAAGATCTTCCCATTTCTAGCAATCCAAATGTGCCAACACGCCAGCATGATCACTTCCATAAAAAATGGCTTTGCAAACTCCTTCCTAGCATGATCCAGAATGAACTGCACATCATCACTGGCTGCCCAATCAATTTGGAGATAGTTCCAAATCCTCACACTGAAATTACACTCAAAAAAGAGATGAATCCTATCCTCATGCACATGCATAGGGCATAATTCACAGTGGTAGACATTTGTGACATTCCAGTGTCGGCGCTGCAGCAAGTCTCTAGTGTTTAAACGATCCACCAATAAAAGCCAAGCAAAGACCTTAATTTTCATCATGCAACAAGACTGCCAAATCCACTTATATACCTTGGGGACCTTAATATGCTCATGAATATGAGAATAAAATTTAGCTGATGTATAAGCACCTCCCCAACAGTATGTCCACTCATCCTTATCACCAGTGACTGGATTTCTCTCCATCAAACTCTGCAACTCTTGTAGTTCTATGAAAGCTGGCTGAGACAAAGGAGTATAGAACAATTCTGCTATATTTTCCATATCATAAACTTTAGCAGCCATTATTTCCTTATTCACCACAAAAGAGAATAATCTTGGAAATTTGTTTTGAAGAGTAAGAGGGACACCATCAATTAGCCATTTATCTGACCAAAATAGAAAAGTATCTCCAGTACCCAGCTTTATCCTTGCCACAGCTCTAAAGTTATCTACCTGTCTGACCACATCCTTCCACCAGAATGATCCACATAGATTCTCAGCATGAGGGATTTTACCATCATAGTGCTTTTCCCATATTAACTTTACCCAAGGCAAATCTCTTTTGTTATAGAATTTATCTAGAAATTTGATAAGCAAGGCTGCATTCTGTTTCTGGAAATTAACAATCCCCAAACCCCCTCTTGTCTTTGGCTTACAAATCATCTCCCATGCTGCAAGAGATTGCTTTGGTTCACCTTCTCTATCTCTCCAAAGGCACTGCCTCAAAATTCTATCCAACTGAACAGTAAGACCCACTGGCAATTGCAAAGAGCACAAGAAATGCAAAGGCATAGAAGCAAGAGCAGAATTAATCAGCTATAATCTAGCCCCTTGAGAAAGAAAGCTAGAGCTGGCAGATAATTTTCTTTCCAGCCTACACACTAAGGGTGACAACTCAGTAATTGTAGGCTTCACAGTCCCCAATGGCAAACCCAGATAAGTGAAAGGCATTTTCCCAACCTGACAACCAAAAACCTCAGCTAACTGCTCCAAAATCTCCTCAGGCACATTTATAGGAACCATTTGGGACTTATCAAAATTTATTTTCAGGCCAGTGGACTGTGAGAATTTATTCAGAACCTCCTTCAAGGTCTGTAATTGATCTTTATCTGCTGGCAGAATTAAAAGTGTGTCATCAGCATACTGGACTATTGGGAAGTCCATATCATTAGTCTCAATTGGTCTTCTTAATTTTCCAAGGTGCACTAACTCATTAACTGCTGACTGCAACAAATCTGATCCAAAGAGATAGAACAGAGGAGAAATAGGATCTCCTTGTCTTACTCCTCTTCTACATTCAAACTGCTTGCCTGGGACACCATTTAAAAGTATAGATGAAGTTCCAGTGGAGAGAATTGCCTTAGCCCACCCCAACCACTGATTATTAAAACCTTTATGTTCCATGACCTGCAGAATTGCCTCATGTTCTATGGTGTCAAAGGCTTTTGCAAAATCCAGTTTCAGAATTATTATAGGCTTCTTGGACACATGGCAAAGATACAGGTATTCAAAGGCCCAGGCAAGACAGTCTTGAATTGTTCTATTCTTCAAGAAACCATACTGATTTTTATGCAAACATTCAAGAATCCTTGATTGCAATCTATTAGCAGCAAGCTTAGTCAAAAACTTAACACACACATTGGTAAGAGATATTGGTCTAAAATCATTGACTATCAATGAAACCTGTTTCTTTGGTACCAATGTGATATAAGATCCATTTATATTTTGCAGCCTTATAGTCCCTTTATGAAAATCCTCAGCCAACTTATAGAAATCTTTTTTAATAATATGCCAACATCTCTTCAAGAAAAGACCATTGAATCCATCTGGGCCAGGAGCCCTGTCAGCTGGCATTTCCTTCACCACATCATCCATTTCCTTTTCCAGAAAGGGAGCAGTTAATTCCTCAAGACCATCCACTCTTTTAATCAAGGAGTGTAAATTAAACTGCATGGAAATACCCTCTGATCTCCCCATCCTATTTTTATATTCAGCCCACAACAAAGCTGCCATGGCATGGTGATCAGTTACTTCATTGCCATCACCATCATGCAGAACTGCAATATTGTTTCTCCTGTACCTCTCAGTAGCCATAGCATGAAAAAACCTTGTATTATCTTCCCCTTGCTTGATCCACCGAATGGTACATCTTTTTTTCCAGTAATTACACTCTGCCAACAAAAGCTCCTCCAAATGTAGCTTCACAATCTGCCTAAAGTTAAACTCTTCTCTATATAAAGGCCTCTCTTCTTCTAGAGTGTCCAAAATGAGAATTACCTTATTACAATTTTGAATCAATCCTTTAAGCCTAGCCAGGCTCAAGTGCCATTTCTTCAAATCATGCCTTAGACCTTTTAATTTGTCTGCAATGACAGCAGAGTTGTATGCCTTTGCAGAACCTCTCTCCCAAGATTGTGTGACACACTCCTTAAATCCTGGCAAATCCACCCAATAATTCTCAAACCTGAAGATCTTGGCCTTGGGTATTTCAGTGCCAATATGAACTACACAGGGAACATGATCAGATCCTTTTTTGGCCAAAGGCAGAACCATAGTGTTAGGATATACAGAAATCCAGTTCTGACTAGTAAAGAACCAATCAAGCTGTTCCAATAAAGGCTCTCTTTGCATATTGGACCAGGTGTACCTTCTTCCTTTCAAAGGCAACTCAAGTAATCCTAAATGCCCAATAATCTCATTAAACAAGAACATATCATTGACATCCCCTCCTGGCTTATTCCTATTATCTTGGGATCTGATGAAATTGAAATCTCCCAACAGCAACCAATTTGCAGAGCAAGGAATTGACAAGTTGTACAACCAATCAACAAACTGATCCCTTTCCACTCCTTGACAAGGGCCATATACACAGACTAGTGTCCAGTTCTCATTATTGTGAGCAGAGACAAATTCTATCCTGATACCAAAACGATGTACTTCCACCAGGGAACCAACAAAGACAGATGAATTCCAAATAACCAAAATTCCCCCAGATGCTCCCACTGATGGAGAGAAGGCAAAACTATCAAAACGTTTAGGACAAAAGGTCCTAATTAAACGCCAATCAAAATTCTCACATTTGGTTTCTTGTATGCATACTATATGACAACCACTTTCATCAATTTTTGCTCTTAATTCTCTCTGTCTGCCTTCAGAATTTAGGCCTCTAACATTCCAGTATAAGACACTCCATTTTCTCTTACTTAATTTATACATAATAAAAACCCAGGGAGAGAATGACAGCATGTGGGGAAACATAGTATCCCCCCATTCAAATACCCATTGCATCTGATATAAAGTGGTCTTAAAATCTTACAGAACACAGCATACCCACATTGTTGAGAGCACCAACCAAAACATAGTACCCACACCACAAAACTCACACAGAACATGCTGTTACATTGGACCACCAAAGGACTCACACTGAGCACACTAGCATATTGGCAAACCATAGCACCCACACAGCAAAAGCACAGTCTAACACATAAGACCCAAAAGCCTCCAAGCAGAAACTGATCATGCCACCAACTACACATTATCACTCTTGTCTTTAGTGGTCTTCTTAGGAGCAGCTACAAGCTTTTCCTTATTCAATTTCTCCTCTGGGATACCCAGCTGCCTTCCAATTCTTTGTAGAACATGAATAGGTGTTGCTGGAGTTCTGATAAACCCCTCTTCACTCTCATCATTAGTACTATTCTCAGGACAGGGTGTGGAGGAATCATCCTGCTGATCATCTTGGACCACCAAAAGCTTAGCTCTGCCCTTAGCTTTCTTCTTAGGTGGAGCCTCAATAACAGGAGCAGGCCTATAACCATCCCTTAAGCAACTCCTAGTAAAACGACGCTCATTTGACTGGACCAAAGGAGTGATCACTTTCCTTGCTCTCTGCTTTTTAGTCACCAAAGGAGTAGCTTCAAACAGCACTACAGTGTGATCCTTCTTCTCCTCCAATAAATCCTTTCTAACTACTGTATTCCTCCTTGGTGAGAACTTGGGCCTATGGAATTCAGGAGAGCATGAACCCTTGGATAAAGACCAATCTCCTTCCTTGCCAAAGAAAGCACTATCCCAAGATCTCTTGAGCTGTGTGAAAGGAGATAACTGAAAGGCCAAAGGAACAGAAGCAGATAATAATTTGGGAACCATGTGCTCAAACAATTTTTCCCATTGCATAGCAGGAGGTAGTATAGGACCAAAAACCACTTGATGTGGTATTACAGGGCAGTCCAAATGCTGCATGAACTGCACAACCACCTGATTTTCCTGCATCATGTTAACTGAATCCCCAGAGACATCAGAGGGCACCAACACCATAGACTCTGCTTCTTGGTCATCCTCCTCTTGATTCTCTTCCTGCTGCTGCTGCTGGTCTTCCTCCTCTTGCATATCCTGCTGCAACATATCATTGTGCCCCATATGGTGATCATTGTGCCCCATTGGGTCCTGTCCCATTGGTCCCTGCTCAACTGGCACCATATTCCATCCTAGCTCAGGGTATTGTGGAGGAACAAACATATTATCCATTGGCTGCAAGTTCCCAGGCAGAGGATGTGGATTACCATCAGGTGGCATAGGATCTTCATCAGCTGGCAGCTCTTCTGCAAATTCAGCAGTAAGAATATACAAGGGAACAGTCCAAGAATCCTTCACTCCTCCCACAGAGGCAAACCTTCCAAACACCACATCTCTAGGGACTAAGGCAGGTGAAGGAAAAGCAGCATAGACCAAAACCCTTTCCAGGATAGGATCAGTATGATTCCAGTATAAGAATTTCCCAAAAGTTGAAACAGCATTGGCAATATCAAGATCATTCCTATAGTCTGGGTGCATACCAATGAACATCAACCAACCCTTGCGGAAACCCTGCTCAGCCCTATGATTCAATGCACGATCAACAGGAACAAATCTGACTGTAGTATTGGCGTTAATATTGTACTCTCCATGCTGAACCAATGCACTAACCGCAGTCGGGCCACTAAACTGATATAATCCGACCCCGTACAAGCTTGGCTGATAATCTATGACATTGCGATTGAGGGGTCCAACCAGAAAGTTGCGAACCTGATGACGCCAGAAAGCTTGCAGATTTGGCGGAGGGGGCGGATGAACGATTCCAATGCAATCACTTTGGTGCTGCTGCGGAGGATCTTGCGTGGCGAAGTAGAAAGACCTGGGCAACCGCGTCGGTCCTCCATCGATCACCTGGTGCCCCCATGGCACCCACGGCGCAGGATCAACTTCAAAGTTCGCCATTGGCGTAGGCGGAGCACCAGAGGAGAGGGGCGGTGACGAACGATGTGGAGTCGACTCGTTGGCTAGACCAGCCGGCCAATTTAATGCCACCTCCCCTGCCTTGGGAGACGAACCGACAATCTCATCTGTCGGCCCAATAGTACTAGACGTGTCCGAGCCCAACTCCCCTTCTTTTGCTATTTTTGGTACCCAACGCTTACCCAAAGAGGCTCTGGCGGAAAGACAATTCCGTTTAATGTGACCATAATTAAAACATCCCCGACAACGAATATTATTGACACAATTCTTTGTGAGGTGATTCATACTGAGGCAGCGTTGACACTTCCAAACTTGGAACACCATTTCATCAACCATTTGTTCAAATGGATCATCTTTGTTATCATTAGAAGCTATATGGCCATTTGAAATATCATCAGATACCTCATTGGCCACAGGCTCAGTCACTTCCTCTACTGATTCATTGTTGACAGAAGCAACAACTTCACCCACTGACTTCCTTTGTTGGATAGGTATAGTGGTACCAAAGGAGATCACTGGAGTAGATATTGTGTTGTAAACATGTAGATCAGCAGAACCAACAGGATCAGCAGCATATCCTTTCTTAGCCTCATAGTGTATTTTTTCAGCAAAGACCAGTTTTTTAGCGATTGGGGCTGTGTGCTTAAGGGCTGGTTTAGGAGCTGGCAGATTAAGGGCCTTCATACCCAACTTAAATCTTCTCTTGGAAGGACTAACCAAAGTCCACTGCTGATCAGAGTCATGCTGCCACATATGAAATTCCCTCCTCCAATTTGGACCTCCATCACTCCACAAGTGGAAGTAGCATTTGAACTTGTCTGTAAGAAAAACCCTCTTTTGAATGATATAAAATCCAACATCTTTGCTAGCTACTCTGAAAGAGAAAACTCTATCCCTCAACTGGATCACCCCAAGAGAGCCACAGAAACCCCCTAGAGCAGCTTCTAGAGCTAAGGCCACATTTTCTTCATTCATTCTAAATGAAGCACGCCCAAAAGAGACTACCAAAGTGAAGGAGGCCTTTCCTTTTAAAGAATGAACAGGACTGGAGAACCTCCTCAAAACTTCTTTGGCAAAATTTTCACCAGCTTTAAAGTCCAGGCCTAGAGTAATAGCAGTATGCATCGCAAACGAAGGGCCAGAGACATGTGGTTCCTCCACAAGGTGATCAGAATGAGCAGCAACACGAGGATCCACAGCCTTCTCTGATGCAGAGATATTCTTATCAGTGGAACTATCCACCTGAGCCGTCTGACCCGCCATACGATCTTCCATTACAGCAGCAGCAATAACAGAATTAATTCTTACCACATGATGTGAAAAGTTCACTTTTGAACCTGATATATAACTAGGCTTCCCACGAAGAACTTGCACAGCAATTGGTTCATCCTTTGCATTGAGAAGAACAAGCCATCCATTGGATGTCCAAAATTTCAAAATGCCATCGTAGGACTTCATACGTCCACGATCAAGATCTTTCATCGTAGAATAAGAAACCTTCCAAATCCAGGGGGCTTCCTCCCTTCTAAAGTCACGTGGAAATCCAGATGTAGGCTGATCATGATCATCCACCTGGGAGATCTGCTCCTCAACATGTACCAGATGGCAAGGGAAATCCACCGACATACCCATAGAAATAGGTACATCAAAAGAAACTATCTTGGCATCCACAGTGATACCTTCATCATCTTGGAGAACTAAACGGCGACGGTCAGAGTGAAGGAGGATCATACCAGAGTGGGAAGTCTTGCATTTCTTCTGCAGCAAAGTAGTGTACTTCACTGCCCAACGCTGAGCCACCAGATCCAGATCCTGCATGCCTTCAGATGAACAAACTCGTGTTGGATCGCCAGACTCCATCTTCGAAGAGGTCGCCGGGATTGCCATCAGATCTAAGGGTTGGTGGGTGAAAAGGATATGGGGATGTAGGGGGGAGGACGCCGGAGAGGATGGTTGGATTGGAAATGGTGGATCACCAGAGATCGGAGAGATCACCGGTGCAATGGGTTCTAGGGTTTAGGGGGCGACGTGGCCATCCCCCACATTCTCAAGCATGGGAGAGAATGAAATCTTGTGTTGATTACATTACGCACCATACTTAATGCAATTATCTGTTGTTTACAACTTAATACTGGAAGGGGTTCGGATGATAACCTGAAGGTGGATTATTTAGGCATAGATGCATGCTGGATAGCGGTCTATGTACTTTGTCGTAATGCCCTGATTAAATCACATAGTAATCATCATTGATATGTATTGAATCTTTATTTGTCAATTGCCCGCCTGTAATTTGTTCACCCAGCATGTTAGTTATCTTATTGGAGAGACACCACTAGTGAACTGTGGAGCCCGGTCCATTCTTTTACATCTGAATACATTCTACTGCAATCATTGTTCTTACTGTTCTTTGCAAACAAACACCATTTTCCACTCGATACGCTTAATCCTTTTTTAAGTTGATGCTAGATTTGGATTGCTGCGCAGAAACAGCATTGATGTCTGTCACGAAATCGCGCAGAAGTCTCTGTAAAAAAATAAAAAAAATCTGCCAATTTACGAGCGTGATCCTCAGATATGTACGCAACTTTCATTAGTTTTGAGTTTTTCCGTTTGAGCAAGTTAAGTGCCCCTGCAAAATTCGTCTTTACGGACTGTTCTGTTTTTGACAGATTCTGCTTTTTATTTCGCATTGCCGCTTTTGCTATGTTGAATGAGTTTCTTTGTTCCATTAACTTTCAGAAGCTTTGTGCAATGTCCAAAAGGGTTAAGAATGATTGTGTCACCTCTGAATATGTGAATTTTTAATTATGCACTAACCCTCTAATGAGTTTGCTTGAAGTTTGGTGTGGAGGAAGTTTTCAAGGGTCAAGAGAAGAGGATGATATACTATGATCAAAAAGAGTGAAAGGTCTAAGCTTGGGGATGCCCCGGTGGTTCATCCCTGCATATTTTAAGAAGACTCAAGCATCTAAGCTTGGGGATGCCCAAGGCATCCCCTTCTTCATCGACAACTTATCAGGTCACTTCTAGTGAAACTATATTTTTATTCCATCACATCTTATGTTCTTTACTTGGAGCGTCGATTTGCTTTTATTTTCGTTTTGGTTTGAATAAAGTTGGATCCCCTCATTCTTATATTGGAGATATTACGCTCCGCTTTTTCATATGGAACACTTGTGTTCTTAATTGTGCTTTAATGTTCATGGCGAAGGCTGAAATTGCTTCGTTAAATTGCTATTTGGTTGGAATCAGAAAATGCTGCATATGGTTTGGAATAACTTGGCAATTGTTTGAGCTCTCATAGATCATGTTTAAGCTCTTGCATCATGTAGTTTAATCTATTAATGAAGAACTACCATAGAGCTTGTTTAATTTGGTTTGCATGATTGGTCTCTCTAAGTCTAGATATTTTCTGGTATAGTGTTCACTAGTGGAAAAAGCCCTAACTGTGGCGCACCGTTTTGGCTTTCTGTGGCGCATATGGCCGTCGCCACAGTTGCCACGCGACTAGTATTATAATTCTGTGGCGCACGAGAGGGTGCGCCACAGAAGTTTGGAATTCTGTGGCGCACGCTGTTCAGTGCGCCACAGAATCTTAGACTTCTGTGGCGCACCATTGATAGTGCGCCACAGAATTTGGCGCCCGATTTTGTGGCGCACTACATTTCCATGCGCCACAGAATATTTATAAGTTTTTGTGGCGCACTGCCAGTTCATGCGCCACAGAATGTTAATTTTTGGATTTTCGAATTTTTTCCATTTCTGCAGTATATAGTGGTATTGCACAGGAAATATAGAGATATATATAAGAAATACATAGCACATTCCAGAAATAACAGAATTACTCACAAATGACACACAAATGACATGATACACACAAGTCTTCATCATTACATCATTTAGATCCAAATTACACAAGTAGAAATGTGTTTGATCGTCGCATACACATACATGTGTGTTCATCTCGTCTCATATGCACATGCATCGTCACCGGCCACCTAGACTAAAGTAAAGTAGAGTACAACCGCGGTGGCGGTGAGTAAGAGGGGGACCAAGAACTTCAGCCGGTTCTTCTTCTTGCCCACGTGTGCCCTCCACTGTGCTACCGCCTCCTCTCTAGTCGCGTATCCCTTGTAGCTGTTCCCGCTGAACTTGTGCACCTGTTCGAGACAGTCCTGCCACTCCTCGTAGACACCTGGAACCCGAACCTTGTACACAACGTACGTCGGCATCTCTATTGACAAGGGCATATTAGTATATCATATTAGTACATCATGCATATATATATATGTTGATAAATATTAGACCAAAGTATATAGTAAAGTTGAGCACGGCAACAATAAGTTTGCGACACGCACACACAAGACGACGTCCACCGATACACATAAACCGATGAACATAGTACTTAGAGTTTAATTACGACCCACACAAAAGACCACGTCCATCGATATATATACAAACTAACCGATGAAGATAGCTAGTTTATCACACACTAAGTCAAGGCTCGCAGGGCTCCGGGAACGGCTTGTACAGATCTTTTGTAATCCACGTCCTCGTGTCACCCTGCGCTTTGAGGCGTTGCTCGATGTCCCTCTTGCATAACGCTCTACCCTGGTGCAAGGGCCCTCCCCCTGTGGTGACGTCTTGAGTGATGATATGTGATATCTTGACCCTGGTATCCTGGAAGTCTTCTCTGAGGTCATCATCGTTGATCCGCGCCAACTTTTCGGCCCATCCTCGGAGAGCAGATGGTAAACGCAAGTTCTGGCTATCCCGGACAAACCCTTTTAGGTGATGCATGACATAGAAGGCGTCCAGAGTGCTGTTTTCCGGCTGCTTGACACAGGGGAACTCGAACAAGTGCTTGAACTTGTGTTTACCATCATCCCTGAAACATTCCGCCTTTTCTTTGAAGGCGCCTCCCTTTTTGAAGTAGCCCTCGAGAGCATCATCTAGCACACCCCTTATTCTGGCGTAGTTCTTCTTTTTCGCACTCCCCGAGTCGAAATAGGTGGCAAGAGAAAACTTCGGGGCAATGGAGATGAGTACGCAGTGCGTGTCTCTGCGCAACACAAATTTGGATCGAGGTTGGAAATGAGCAATGGAAAAGAAATTTATTACAGGGCTAGCGGATGTGTACTTACTCGGGAAAGTAAGCCAAGAGGATGTTGTCCTTCCTCTTGTTGTCCAAGAAGCACTTCTGTAGGTACAACGAAGCCCGTACCCGCACCGCTGATAAGTTCAACTGGCTTTCACGCATGTAGTAAGGATCCGCTATCGCGACGTCCGGGATACTCTCTCTCTTGATCTTCATCGCCAGATTGAGCGCGAATAGGCGGACCAAGTTATAGTCCAGCCTTCTCGCGTGGAATAGCTTGAAGATGTCCTCGTACGCTATAAAGAATATATCCGCGGGGACATCAGTGACGAAGCCCACATCTCTTGGCACCCTGACCGTGAAGACCGGGTAATTTGGATCTTTGTCCTTAAGAAGGATACTCTCTAGGACCAGGATACTGTCCTGCAGAGGCAGCATAGCTCCGGAAGCAAGGTGTAGCAGCTCCGGACCCAGTATTGGTTTGCCAGCTTCATGCATTCTGGTCAAGCCATCCTTGCTGGGAGGTACCATGGAGTCCCGATGACGGATCGTCGGAGGTGGCTGGCTCGCAGACTTCTCCTTGTTCTTACTAGGTCTTTTACGGGGCTTCTTCGGAGCAACGGGCCCCGACGCTTCAAACTGCTCGTTGACCTTGTTGATCAGCGTATTGGGGCTGAAGATGTTTGCGGCGGTTGGCTCTTGTGTATCGGCTGCCGGAGGCGTCTCTTGAGAGAAGCCGCGGAACACCAGGCGCTGTTTGGTTGCCTTGGGTGGGCCAGCTGGTTCGTCGCGAACGCGGTATGCTTCTTCATCCGCGCCCGCCATGTACAAATCATCTATGTCGGCGCCGGTGTTGAGGTAGGCATCGACGTCTACCGGCCCATCATCATCGATGTCATCTTCATTGGGTGATGGGATGGGCGATAGCGGTGCAGCGGCCTTGCCTTTAGGCTCCGCCGGTGGCGGTTGAGCGAGACTCCCAGCAGTTTCTTGTGGCGGCTTGTTGTGGCGGTGACGACGGGAGGAGCTGCCCTCCGAGGAGGCGGCCGGACGATCGGCTGCCGGATGATCGAGGAGGCGCCGGTGGAGCGACCCCCAAGACGGATCTGGGTCTTTGGCCATACCATGGTATAGCCATGGCAGTTCTCAAGCGTCAGGTGCTCGTCGGCTCCCTCGGGCTGTATTGGGGGGTCCATGTCTTCGCACCCGGCAACACCCGACCCAAAGTGACCTTCAGGACGTTGGCGTCCATAGCCACGGTGTGCAACGTGGTGCTCTTCGGTTGTATGATCATTCCCGTGGCAACATCCTTCAACTCGCCGCCGGGCGCGCAGTGAAGGAGCACGCAAGGAGTGTCCTGAGTAATGTTGGGCATCATTAATTAGATAGCCGGGTATCAAAACGCATGAAGGAGATGGCATGGAATAACTAATTAGTTAAGTACCTTGGTGATGGCGTTGAGCTGTGCTAATGTGGAGACAGTGGCGGCCGGCCTATCAATCTTCGGGGGCTCGGGTGCATTATGAAGCACCGCCGCCGCCGGCTGCGCCTTGGTAGCCTCGGCAGGATCAGCGGGGGGCACCGGTTCATCCAACTCCATCGGCTGCCCCGCGGCGATGGTGGGCGGCGGGGTAACCAGATCCGGAGATGGCGACGCGTTGAAGATCGAGTTGCTGGCCCCGGCGCTAGGCACTTTTATCGACCCCACCTGACCGGCCGCATTCCACGCAGCTATCCCCTCGATGACCTGAGGGGGCAGGAAATCGCGGAGCTTCTTCTCGAAAAGCTTGTCCACCTCATCTTTGTCCATCGAGTTTGCCTGTTTTTCCTCGAGCATGGAGACCTTCTTCCTCAGCTCTTCCACCTCGGCTTTATCCTCTTCTGACATCGCGCTCCTCCTTCTCTTCTTGCTGTTTTCCTCTTTGTAGTACTCGCGAAACTTCATGCTTGTACCAAAGCCGCAGACACGTCCAGCCGACGTCGGCGGCTTGGATACTGGCCTCTCCTTGAGGATATTCAACGCCCTGTTGAAAGGCGTGTCCCACGGCTCCGTCGAGCCCTGGGACGACGATTCGGCCTCGGGGAGATCGGCCTTCGCCAACTGCTCGTTCTGCAGACAAGGATAGGGTGAACACATTTAGGGCATTGCATTCACGTCATATATGTAATATGTGCAGCAAAGGTAAATTCCCTTACCAGCTTTTCCTCGAACTTCCTCACGTCGTCATGCTCGGTAACGAATTCCATTGTCTTCCTGTCCAGAGTGTAGCGGGCCCGGACAAAGTACCTCACCTGCAGGTCCGTAATTTTCAACCATGGGTTCGGTTTCCCAGCACGTGCAAGTTCTTCGTCCTCCTTTTCCCAAATGGGAATCTTTCCTCTATAACCGCCGCTTCCAAGGTGATGTGCTCCTAAGTTGAGCTCATGCATTTGTCTACCCCACTCCGTCCATGCTTTCGCATCGTCGCTATCCAGCCGCTCCTTGAATATCTGGAACTCTGCTTCATCGAGCATCGGCTCACCCTTCTTAATACTCTCAAAGCTTTCACCTTTGTCGATCTTGGCCTTCACCCGGCTTTTCCAGCTGCTCAGAGCGTTGCTCATCTTCGTGATGGCCAATTTATTCACCGGGTTGGATCTTTCCAAGTTATTGTATGGCGCCGGGAACTTGTACCGTCGGTGAAGCTTCTGAAGGCAGAGCTCGACCAAATGCTCATTGCCTTCACCTCGGATTTTCACCGTGTTGATCGACATGCTTTCCCGGACAATGCACCCGAGTTGCATGCCGTACCCAGCGGCAACAGCCTCCGGCTCCTGTGGTTGCCCACTTTCGGAGACCAATGTGATCTCGCTGGTGGTGTTGGCGAGCACCGTCGGCTTCCGATCCTTCCGCGGCTTCTTCTTCTTCTTAGCAGCCGGGTTGCCGCTGCCGTCAGCCTCCTCGACGCCGTCAGCCTCCCCGACGCCGTCAGCCCCCGTGTGGTCGCCGCCGTCGGTGGTGGGTTTATACTCCTCCTCCTCCCCGGCTTCAGTCATCTGACGGTCAGCTCCGACTTCCTCCGCCGCCAAGTCCACCTCCTCCTCCTCTTGTCGCTGGGAGGGGCCGAATTCCCAGAACTCGACGTTCGCCGCTCTGGCTTCCTCTTCGAGAGTCATGGCGGGCTTAGAAGTGCCGGCCACGTTGTCGTCGGCCGACATATTTGCAATTTCTATAAAGAAGAGGATGAAATCTATTAGTACAATTGTCGGCCGGAAAATTCGGCATGACCTTTGCTAATTTTTGGACATAGGAGCCCCATTTCTCAACCGAAACGGAAGTGAATCAACGTTTCGGGAGAAATGGGCAGCTCATCTGAAGTCCCTGCAACATATAAACACCACAAATACACAGCACAGTACCCACAACATATACACATCACAATACCCATCAGGTCCATCAGCAGTACACAACACAATATTTTTATTACCATGCATATACACAGCCTCCTACTCCCCTGGATACAATAGATATAAAAATAGCCAGCAACACAACATGGATACCACCATGCATACCACCTGCAAGTCCATATCATCAGCAGCACCACATACCAGCAAGCAACAGAAGTACTTACCAACAGCATACAACACCACCACATATATAGAGCACCAACAGTATGCATTAATTCATTTGACAGCAACAATAGCCAATACACAATGTGCACCAGCAGCAATACACAACCAGCAACAATACAATAGATATAAAATGACTTGCTTGGCTGCAGCCAAGCAACAGCAACAGCCAAGCATGGACAGCTATACAGCCAAGCATGGACAGCCAAGCATGGACAGCCAAGCAACTTGCTTGACTTGCTTGGTTGCTAAATTTCAACCTGACAATAATATACCAAATGAAGCAACAAACTTTTGCTAGCCAGTATATAACCAGTATACCAATTGACAGAATTTAGCACTACTGCCACTACTGCCTTCTTGAATGAAGAACCAAGGCAGTATAAAAAATTAACACCAAACAGAACATCTTTTGCTAGCAGCTGTTATCATTTTTTATGATGCAGTGCCTATTCACTAATTAACACTCAAACAAAAATAAAACAAGCTAGCTACTGCCACTTCTGTAGAGAATCAATATATATATATAACAGATAAATGAATAGCATTGATAAACCAATATTGCCACTAATGCCACTACTGCCTGCTACTGCATGCCACTACTGCCACTACTGCCTGCTTGCTTCAAGAACTAGATAGGAGTGATACTAAACCAACAGTATCCAAAATAAGCAAAGGCACTGGTTAGTGTGTGTACTGTAGCATATCAGATAAACCAACAGTTCTTTGGATCATGCTTGAAAGAATTATTTTTAAATATCATCTCAGCACACATCCTTAAGTTGCTCAATTCACATAGCATAATGAACAGCTTCAGAACTGTAGCATATCATGTATCATATGAGAAAAAATTGCAAAGTTGCAGCCAAGTAAGAGAAAAACCTACTGTAGCATATCATGTATCATTGTTTCTCAAAAAATGCAAAGTTTATTCAGAAATTTCACCCTGATATTTATCTACATCAATTGACAAATAAATCTCTCTGGATGGTTTGCTGCCAATATAATTAACCAGTAAGCATCCAAAATACAAGCATAAGACTACTACTGCTATACACATTTACTGCTTGCAATAATATACCAAAAATGATCATTTGTTCTCTGACTGAAATTCTATGGATGAATTTGATTGAAATGATAAACACTAAGCCACTACTGCTTGCTTGCAAGCAAGCTCATTTTATTTCTTCTCTGACTGAAATTCTATGGATGAATTTGATTGAAATTCTTCTCTGGCCAATATAGTTTACTACATCAATTGAAATTCTCTGACTGAAATTCTTATATAGGAGATTCAAACATTGCCAGATTATTTAAGCATCACTTCAATTAAATGACAGTAAGAAGCAACTAAGTAATTGATCATTTTTTAAAGGGAATCATCTACAATCAGTGAACACTTCTGAACATGTGGTAAGTTAAAGGGCATCATGTAACAATCAGAACAAACAAATCCCTCCAAACTTGAATTCTGAAGGAAGGGGAAGGGGAGGCTAGCAGAGAGGAAGGAAGGGGCCGGAAGGGGAGGCTAGCAGAGAGGAAGGAAGGGGCCGAAAGGGGAGGCTAGCAGAGGAAGGAAGGGGAAGGGGAGCTTACCACGGTGCTCGTTGACGAGGTTGGCGGCGGGCGACGAGGTTGGCGGCGGGCGCGGCCTCCTCCTCCTAGTCCTGCGGGCGGCGGGCCTCCTCCTGCGAGCGCGGCGAGGCGAGGCGGCTAGGCTAGCGAGCGAGGTGAGCGCGGCGGAGCGGCGAGCGAGGTGAGCGCGGCGGAGCAGCAGCGGGCGAGCGAGCGCGGCGGTGGTTGGGCGGCGGAGGCTAGGGCACGGGTTTGGGGAAGAAAGTGTGTGGGGAAGACGAGGGGCGCGCGGGCGAGATATGGCTAAGTGCCGAGAATTACGTGGCGCACCTAATACAACATGCGCCACGAAATTTGAAGATTCTGTGGCGCATGTTGTATTAGGTGCGCCACAGAATTCTGGCACTTAGCCGTATAGTTCGTGTGGTCTCATTTTGGAATATGCCTAAGTGTAAGATTTCTGTGGCGCACCAAAACCGACATGCGCCACAGAATCTTGAATTTTGTGGCGCACCTTGGCTTTGGTGCGCCACAGAAATTTTACACTTAGGCATATTTCTAAATCCCTGCATCATATTAGCTAGTGTGTGTTTTATTAATACATTCCAAGAAATGAAGGTTCAATTAAAAGTATTTCCTTTAATACATTCCAAGAAATGAAGGTTCAATTATGCAAGTTAATTAATATAGATAATTCAAAAAAGTACATATATGGATGTTTGTGTCATACACACACATATACACACATATATGGATGTTTGTGTGTCATACACACACACATATACACTTCTCGGTTCCGATCGGTGGCTAGCTAGCGTTTCTTGACAATGTTCTTGCCCTTCTTCATCGCGGTTGTTGAATACTTTAGCCCGGCCACCTTGAGATTTCTTCTTGTGTACGGGCAACCTTTAGCCGGTAGGGTGGTCTTCCTTCTTACTTTTGAATAAGTAGTAGGCTTGTCGAAGTACTTGTCAAATTCCTCTTCGATCTTCGGATCGCCGTTCTTGTCGATGTCTTGCTTGTCGGCTTCTCCTTCCATTCCGATGATGCTCCTCTTGCCCCTCCTCACGACCACACGGCTGGGCTTTGACGGGTCGGTAATGAAGAAGCATTGGTCAACTTGGGTAGCGAGCACCCACGGCTCATTTTTCGCGGAGGGGGTCTTCGATTTGGCATCGGGTATAACCATGGTGGTGAAATATAGTCCATCTTTTTCGACGCTCTTGGCCCATCTCACACGGAACATCGGTATCGTCACTCCAACGTAGTCGAGTTCCCAAATCTCCTCGATCCTTCCGTAGAATCTTTCCTTGACATCAGTCTTGTCATCGGTGTAGGATAGCATAGTTACTCCTGAGTTTTGATATTCGCTATTCTTGTCCTTTTCCTCGGTGTAGAATCTATAGCCGTTGATGTCGTACGACTGATAGGTCCTTACGTTGTGCCCGGGTCCCTGCGACAGGGAGAATATGAGTTTCTGCTCTTCAGTAGAAGGCATCGGTGCGGGACTTTCCAGTAGCCTTTTCTTGAACCACCCCGTGAAGTTGGAGTTGTGCTCTTTCGTAACGTCCCCTGTTTTCCTCGGCCGTCCTAGGTCGATGAACTTCTGCTCGATTAAGCTTTTGTGCTTATCCACCCAAGGGCTGACCAATTCTATGTGTTGTAGCGCGACTCGGTGTGCCCTGTCAAAGTCGGCGTGTCGACCAGCGATGCCGACATGCATTGCGCGGTAGCCCTCGCGGTGACCAAACCCTGCTAGCCTGCCGACGTGCTTCCTGGTGGGCAGACCGACATCCTCGTTCTCGGTGCTTAGGTAGTTACGCGAAGGAGATGCACTCGTAGGTAAGAAAGCCCTTGGCTATGCTTCCATCCGGACGGGCCTGTTGCGAACGAATCCTTTGATGACACCGTTCAACCTTTCGAATGGCATCATGTTGTGCAGAATGTCGGCCCGAGGTGGATGATGTCATCCACTACATGGACAAGCAGATGCACCATGATGTCGAAGAACGCGGGAAGTAAATCTCGAGCTCGCATAGTATCTCGACGATCTCTTCTTGTAGCCTGTTGAGCTGCTTAACGCCGATGGACTTCCTAGAGATGACGTCGAAGAAGTTGCAGAGGCCAAACAGCGTCTCGCGGACGTGGTCGTCCATTATCCCTCGCATCGCAACGGGAAGTATCTGTGTCATCAGCACGTGACAGTCGTGAGACTTCATCCCGCTAAACCTCTTCTTCGCTACGTCCAGATATCTGCTTATCTTCCCCGAGTAACCGTGTGGAACTTTTACACCTAGGAGGCACTCGAAAAACCTCTCGAGCTCCTCCTCGCTCAGAGTGAAGCAGGCAGGTTTAAGCACCACCACCTCATTCTTCTTAGCCCTTTTGTGGTGACCCTGAGTCGTTTCCGTCTGTTCATCATCATCATCACTATCGGTGGGAGTGCGAAGTTCTTTCTTGAGGCCAAGCAATTTCAGGTCGGTTCTTGCTTTCGGGCCATCCTTGGTCCTCTCCGCATGTTCATCGTAGTGCCAAGTAGGCTCTCGGTAACGTTTTCGTGATGTGCATGACATCGAGGCTATGGGGCGTGTGGAGGACCTTCCAAGACGGCAGGTCCCGAGAAAACAGACCTCGCTTTCCATACTCCCGACAGCGGCGATTCCCGCGGTCGCTTCTTTCAAGGAGCTGGGCACTCTTCACAATTTTCCAAAAGCTCGGATATTTCTTCGCCGCTCCTCGGTCGTGGGGCTCTTCCGAGCTCCTCTTCGCCGTTGAACAGATCCTTGCGTTTTCTCCACGGGTGATCGAAGCGAAGCCACATTCGAGTCCCTTGGAACACAGTTTTACAAGACCCGGGAGGCTTCGGCAGCTGCAGATGCGGGGTCTTATCCATGCACTTGACACATCCCTTGAATCCGTGGTTCACCTGGCACGATACATATGCGTAACCAGGATAGTCCTGCACTGTCGTTAGCAATGCGGCTCTGAGAGGGAAATATTCTCTTTTGTACGCGTCCCAAGTAGGGCCGGCGTACGCCACGGCGTGGCTAACTCCTCTTTCAACAGACCGAGATACCGATGCATGTCCACGCCCGGTTGTTTTGGCCCCTGAATAAGAATACTCATGTGTACGTACCGCTGCTTTGTGCACAGCCAGGGGGGGAGGTTGTATGGCCATACAAACACGGGCCAGGTGCTATGCGTGCTACTCTGGTTTCCAAAGGGATTGAGTCCGTCGGTGCTCATGCCCGGACGAATGTTCCTCGGTTCGCTCCCGAACTCATCTCGCGAACTCAATGTCCAACGCATTCCACCGGCTAGCGTCTGCAGGGTGTGTCGAGGATCTTGCCCTTCTCCGGATCATCTGCGGGCTTCTCCTTTCCGCGTGCCATTGCATGAGCTTTGCTTCCTTAGGATCTACGAAATACCGCCTGCAGACGGGGAGTGATAGGAAAGTACCGAGACAACTTTGTGAGGAACTTTCTTGTTCCCTCTCTTGTACCGTCCTTGGCCGCACACCGGACATGTGGTTCTATCCTTGTACTCATTCCGAAAAAGTGCACAATCATTGATGCATGCGTGGTACTTTACGTGCGGTAGGTCGAGTGGGCAAACTACTTTCTTGGCCTCGTCGATACTTGTCGGCAATGTGTTGTCCTTGGGAAGACGAGCATGCCAGGATTTCATGTTATCGTTGAAGCTGCTGTCGGTCCATTTGTGTTCCGCCTTCATCTCCAGACACTCGAGCGTTACACTCAAGCGTGTATCCTCGGGCCGGCACTCTGGATACAATGGAGTCATCCCGTCTACCTCCATTTGCGCCGGCTTGCTTCAGGTTTGGCGTTGCCCGTGTCCTTCGGGAGAAGCTCTTGAACATGAGGGTCCCGCAGGGCCGACGTTAGCGGCGTGCAGCTTCCTCTCGGCATCTCCACCACCATCTCCTCCGGCATCATCATCTCCTTCATCGGCCTCTCCTTCCTCATGATGAACACCATGTTCGGGAGACTCTTCGTCTTCTCGCCCGATGTCGGCCTCTTCTTCATGACCAACATTTGCCGCCGGCTCCTCGTTGAAGCCGAGCATGAAACCGCGCCTGAGCAGGTGTTCCTCCGGTTGTCCGAGAATCGTGGTCGATCCACTGCCGGAGTCCGCATTTTCGACACGGACATCTTATCAGGGTCATGTTGTTCCTAACCATGTCGGCCTTCGCGTTCACCTTGTATCTAACCACTTGTCCTTCCCTCATATGGACGACCATGGTTGACTGCATCATACATATATAGAGCAAAAGAGAGTTAATTAGAACCACACACACCATGCATAAACACACATGCATGCATGATCGCCGGAAAATTTCGACATGACCTATCCTAAAAGTGGGACATATGGCTAGTGCAAGAATTTGCCGAAATGGAAATGAATCAACATTTCGGCAAACATCCATGCACCACACGCCGGCAAGACAAACCAACAACACAAATAAGCTTCTTCGCAAGCAAACATTCAACCACAACACAAAGCTCAACACATATAAACATCATCTTCTCGCCACCGCAAACCGTCCGGGAGCGCGATAATAATCTTCACCTACAAAACATCCATACACACAAAACATGCATCCAATAGTACTCAACCTCTCACAAATCTACCAACATCATGGTGGAGCAAGAGGATGGGGTGGTGGAGACAAAACAATGGACCATGCAAGAGGGAAAGTGGAGGAGGAGGGAAAGAGAATTGTGGTTTTTAGTACCCCTCTACAAGTTGGTGTGGCTTCCCCTCACAAATATGCCCACAAAATAGGCTTAGAGCTATCAATAATGGAGAAAAGTATGACCAAAATGGAGTGGGAGAGAGGAGGAACACGAGCTGGTTGGAGAAGACAAGAAGGGAAAGGGTGGTGGGTGGAAGAAAAGAGGGGGAAAGCTGCCTCCAAAAGTGAGATCTACTATTCACTTTCTGTGGCGCATTAGCTGATATGCGCCACAGAAACATCAACTTCTGTGGCGCATATCAGCTAATGCGCCACAGAATCATGGTGGCGTGAGCCGGGGGGTGGTCCCCGCAGGAAATTCTGTGGCGCACGGACCAACGTGCGCCACAGAAACTTAACTTTCTGTGGCGCACGCTGGACCATGCGCCACAGAATTTCCTTCGGCCATGTGCAGTGGTGGACCCAGGGTGGGTCCCACGAACTTTCTGTGGCGCACTGCTCACCGTGCGCCACAGAATCTCCATCTTCTGTGGCGCACGTGTAAGCATATGCGCCACAGAAACATAAATATTTTTATGGCGCAGTTTGATGGTGCGCCACAGAAATATTTTTGTGGCGCATGACCTGTTTGGTGCGCCACAGAGGTGATTTCCACCTATAATGGTTTTCCTACTAGTGGTTTGAACAACAAGGAAGATAGTGTAGAGCCTTATAATGCTTGCAATATGTTCTTGTGTAAGTTTTGCTGTACCTGTTCATACTTGTGTTTGCTTCAAACAACCTTGCTAGCCCAAACCTTGTACTGAGAGGAAATGCTTCTCATGCATCCAAACACCTTGAGCCAAAACCCATGCCATTTGTGTCCACCATATCTACCTACTATGTGGTATTTTTCTGCCATTCCAAAGTAAATTACTTGAGTGCTACCTTTAAATTTTCATTCCTTTATCTTTGCAATATATAGCTCATGGGACAAATAGCTTAAAAACTATTGTGGTGATGAATATGTAGTTATGTGTTTTAATTCTTATAAGTTGCTTGTTGAGCGGTAACCATGTTTCTGGGGACGCCATCAACTTTACCTTTGTTGGATATCATGTGAGATGCTATGCATGTTCGTCTTGTCTGAAGTAAGTGCGATTTCATGATCAAATGGTTTGAGTATGCATATGTTAGAGAAGAACATTGGGCAGCTAACTAAAGCCATGTATCATGGTGGAAGTTTCAGTTTGGACATACAACCTCAATCTCTTATGAGAATATTATTTGTTGTTGAATGCTTAAGCATTAAAAGAGGAGTCCATTATCTGTTGTCTATGTTGTCCCGGTATGGATGTCTAAGTTGAGAATAATCAAAAGCGATAAATCCAATGCGTGCTTTCTCCTTAGACCTTTGTACAGGCGGCATAGAGGTACCCCTTTGTGACACTTGGTTGAAACATATGCTATGCAATGATAATCCGTGTTTTCCGAGCTGATTAGGACAAGGTGCGAGCACTATCAGTACTCTATGCATGAGACTTGCAACTTGTAGGAAGTATTATGCATAGCACATATGAATTATTACTACAGTTGACAAAATTGTTTCTATGTTTTCAAAACAAAAGCTCTAGCACAAAAATAGTAATCCATGCTTCCCTCTGCGAAGGGCCATTCTTTTACTTTATGTCGAGTCAGTTTACCCACTTCTTTCTATCTTAGAAGCAAACACTTGTGTTAACTGTGTGCATTGATTCTTACATGTTTACTTATTGCACTTGTTATATTACTCTATGTTGACAAATATCCATGAGATATACATGTTACAAGTTGAAAGCAATTGCTGAAACTTAATCATCCTTTGTGTTGCTTCAATTCATTCTACTTTGAATTTATTGCTTATGAGTTAGCTCTTATGCAAATCTTGTTGATACTTGCTTGAAAGTACTATTCATGAAAAGTTTTGGTATATGATTCATTTGTTTAGTCATTATCTTTGTTAGCAATCTTTTGTTCAGATCACTCCATTTATCTCATATGCTTTACAATAATGTTGATCAAGATTATGTTGGTAGCATGTCACCTCAGAAATTATTTGTGTTATCGTTTACCTACTCGAGGGCGAGTAGGAACTAAGCTTGGGGATGCTTGATACGTCTCAAACGTATCTATAATTTCTTATGTTCCATGCTACTTTTATGGCAATACTTGAATGTTTTATACATACTTTACAGCATTATTATACATTTTCCGGCACTAACCTATTAACAATATGCCGAAGCGCCAGTTGCTGTTTTCTGCTGTTTTTGGTTTCAGAAATCCTAGTAAGGAAATATTCTCGGAATTGGACGAAATCAACGCCCGGGGTCCTATTTTTACACGAAGCTTCCAGAAGACAGAGGGGGAAAGGAAGTGGGGCCACGAGGCGCCGACACAATAGGGCGGCGCGGCCCAAGCCCTGGCCGCGCCGCCCTGTTGTGTGGGGCCCTCGTGTGGCCCCCTGACTTGCCCTTCCGCCTACTTAAAGCCTTCGTTGCGAAACCACCTGTACCGAGAGCCACGATACGGAAAACCTTCCAGAGACGCCGCCGCCGCCAATCCCATCTCGGGGGATTCAGGAGATCGCCTCCGACACCCTGCCGGAGAGGGGAATCATCACCGGAGGGGCTCTATACCATCATGCCCGCCTCCGGATTGATGCGTTAGTAGTTCATCCTTGGACTATGGGTCCATAGCAGTAGCTAGATGGTTGTCTTCTCCGCTTGGGCTATCATTGTTTAGATCTTGTGAGCTGCCTAACATGATCAAGATCATCTATTTGTAATGCTACATGTTGTGTTTGGTGGGATCCGATGAATCTAGAATATTATGTCAAGTTGATTATCAATCTATCATATATGTGTTGTTTATGTTCTTGCATGCTCTCCGTTGCTAGTAGAGGCTCTGGCCAAGTTGATACTTGTAACTCCAAGGGGGGGGGGTAATTATGCTCGATAGTGGGTTCATGCCTCCATTGAATGCAGGATGTGACGAAAGTTCTAAGGTTGTGGATGTCTTGTTGCTACTAGGGATACAACAGTGCGGCTTGGTCTAGGGATATTTGCGTTGATTACAGTACGCACCATACTTAATGCAATTATCATTGTTTACAACTTAATCTTTGGAGGGTGCGGATGTTAACCCGAAGGTGGATTATTTAGGCATAGATGCATGCTGGATAGCGGTCTATGTACTTTGTCGTAATGCCCTGATTAAATCACATAGTAATCATCGTTGATATGTATTGAATCTTTATTTGTCAATTGCCCACCTGTAATTTGTTCACCCAGCATGCTAGTTATCTTATTGGAGAGACACCACTAGTGAACTGTGGACCCCGGTCCATTCTTTTACATCTGAATACAATCTACTGCAATAATTGTTCTTACTGTTCTTTGCAAACAAACACCATCTTCCACTCGATACGCTTAATCCTTTGTTTTCAGCAAGCCGGTGAGATTGACAACCTCACTGTTACGTTGGGGCAAAGTATCTTGATTGTGTTGTGCAGGTTCCACGTTGGCGCCGGTTTCACTGGTGTTGCGCCGCATGATGCGCGTAGATGTACACGTCCGTTGGGAACCCCAAGAGGAAGGTGTGATGCGTACAACAGCAAGTTTTCCCTCAGAAAGAAACCAAGCTTATATAACCAGTAGGAGCCAAGAAGCACGTGAAGGTTGTTGGTGGAGGAATGTAGTGCGGCGCAACACCAGTGAAACCGGCGCCAACGTGGAACCTGCACAACACAATCAAAGTACTTTGTCCCAACGTAACAGTGAGGTTGTCAATCTCACCGGCTTGCTGAAAACAAAAGATTAAGCGTATCGAGTGGAAGATGGTGTTTGTTTGCAAATAACAGTAAAAACTGTAGAATGTATTCAGATGTAAAAGAATGGACCGGGGTCCACAGTTCACTAGTGGTGTCTCTCCAATAAGATAACTAACATGTTGGGTGAACAAATTACAGGCGGGCAATTGACAAATAAATATTCAATACATATCAACGATGATTACTATGTGATTTAATCAGGGCATTACGACAAAGTACATAGACCGCTATCCAGCATGCATCTATGCCTAAATAATCCACCTTCAGGTTATCATCCGAACCCCTTCCAGTATTAAGTTGTAAACAACAGATAATTGCATTAAGTATGGCGCGTAATGTAATCAACACAAATATCCTTAGACAAAGCATCGATGTTTTATCCCTAGTAGCAACAAAGACATCCACAACCTTAGAACTTTCTCACATCGTCCCGCATTCAATGGAGGCATGAACCCACTATCGAGCATAATTACTCCCTCTTGGAGTTACAAGTATCAACTTGGCCAGAGCCTCTACTAGCAACGGAGAGCATGCAAGAACATAAACAACACATATATGATAGATTGATAATCAACTTAACATAATATTCTATATTCATCGGATCCCGCCAAACACAACATGTAGCATTACAAATAGATGATCTTGATCATGTTAGGCAGCTCACAAGATCTAAACAATGATAGCACAAGCGGAAAAGACAACCATCTAGCTACTGCTATGGACCCATAGTCCAAGGATGAACTACTCACGCATCAATCCGGAGACGGGCATGATGATGTAGAGCCCCTCCGGTGATGATTCCCCTCTCCGGCAGGGTGCCGGAGGCGATCTCCTGAATCCCCCGAGATGGGATTGGCGGCGACGGCCTCTCAGTAATGTTTTCCGTATCGTGGCTCTCGGTACAGGGGGTTTCGCGACGAAGGCTATTTGTAGGCGGAAGGGTAGGTCAAGGGGCGACGTGAGGGCCCCACACAACATGCCGGCGCGGCCAGGGCTTGGGCCGCGCCGCCCTGGTGTGTGGCCCCCTCGTGGCCCCACTTCCTTTCCCTTTCGGTCTTCTAGAAGCTTCGTGTAAAAATAGGCCCCTGGGCGTTGATTTCGTCCAATTCCGAGAATATTTCCTTACTAGGATTTCTGAAACCAAAAACAGCAGAAAAACAGAAACTGGCACTTTGGCATCTTGTTAATAGGTTAGTGCCGGAAAATGTATAATAATGCTGTAAATTATGTATAAAACATTCAAGTATTGTCATAAAAGTAGCATGGAACATAAGAAATTATAGATACGTTTGAGACGTATCAAGCATCCCCAAGCTTAGTTCCTACTCGCCCTTGAGTAGGTAAACGATAACACAAATAATTTCTGAAGTGACATGCTACCAACATAATCTTGATCAACATTATTGTAAAGCATATGAGATGAATGGAGTGATCTGAACAAAAGATTGCCAACAAAGATAATGACTAAGCAAATGAATCATATAGCAAAACTTTTCATGAATAGTACTTTCAAACAAGTATCAATAAGACTTGCATAAGAGCTAACTCATAAGCAATAAATTCAAAGTAGAATGCATTGAAGCAACACAAAGGATGATTAAGTTTCAGCGAATGCTTTCAACTTGTAACATGTATATCTCATGGATATTTGTCAACATAGAGTAATATAACAAGTGCAATAAGTAAACATGTAAGAATCAATGCACACAGTTAACACAAGTGTTTGCTTCTAAGATAGAAAGAAGTGGGTAAACTGACTCAACATAAAGTAAAAGAATGACCCTTCGCAGAGGGAAGCACGGATTACTATTTTTGTGCTAGAGCTTTTGTTTTGAAAACATAGAAACAATTTTGTCAACGGTAGTAATAATTCATATGTGCTATGCATAATACTTCCTACAAGTTGCATGTCTCATGCATAGAGTACTAATAGTGCTCGCACCTTGTCCTACTTAGCTCGGAAGACACGGATTATCATCGCATAACATATGTTTCAACCAAGTGTCACAAAGGGGTACCACTATGCCGCCTGTACAAGTGTCTAAGGAGAAAGCACGCATTGGATTTCTCACTTTTGATTATTCTCAACTTAGACATCCATACCGGGACAACATAGACAACAGATAATGGACTCCTCTTTTAATGCTTAAGCATTCAACAACAGTTAATATTCTCATAATAGATTGAGGTTGTATGTCCAAACTGAAACTTCCACCATGATACATGGCTTTAGTTAGCTGCCCAATATTCTTCTCTAATATATGCATACTCAAACCATTTGATCATGAAATCGCACTTACTTCAGACAAGACGAACATGCATAGCATCTCACATGATATCCAACAAAGGTAAAAAGTTGATGGCGTCCCCAGAAACATGGTTACCGCTCAACAAGCAACTTATAAGAACTAAGACACATAACTACATATTCATCACCACAATAGTTTTTAAGATATTTGTCCCATGAGCTATATATTGTAAAGGTAAAGGAATGAAATTTTAAAGGTAGCACTCAAGTAATTTACTTTGGAATGGCAGAAAAATACCACATAGTAGGTAGATATGGTGGACACAAATGGCATGGGTTTTGGCTCAAGGTGTTTGGATGCACGAGAAGCATTTCCTCTCAGTACAAGGTTTGGGCTAGCAAGGTTGTTTGAAGCAAACACAAGTATGAACAGGTACAACAAAACTTACACAAGAACATATTGCAAGCATTATAAGACTCTACACTGTCTTCCTTGTTGTTCAAACACTTTACCCGAAAATATCTAGACTTAGAGAGACCAATCATGCAAACCAAATTAAACAAGCACTACAGTAGTTCTTCATTAATAGATTAAACTACATGATGCAAGAGCTTAAACATGATCTATGAGAGCTCAAATAATTGCCAAGTTATTCCAAACCATATGTAGCATTTTCTGATTCCAACCAAATAGCAATTTAACGAAGCAATCAGCCTTCGCCATGAACATTAAAGCACAATTAAGAACACAAGTGTTCCATATGAAAAAGCGGAGCGTAATATCTCCAATATAAGAATGGTGGGATCCAACTTTATTCAAAAAAAAAACAAAAAAAAGCAAACCGACGCTCCAAGTAAAGAACAAAGGATGTGATGGAATAAAAATATAGTTTCACTAGAAATGACCTGATAATATTGTCGATGAATAAGGGGATGCCTTGGGCATCCCCAAGCTTAGATGCTTGAGTCTTCTTAAAATATGCAGGGATGAACCACCGGGGCATCCCCAAGCTTAGACCTTTCACTCTTCTTAAGTATAGTATATCATCCTCTTCTCTTGACCCTTGAAAACTTCCTTCACACAAACTTCAAGCAAACTCATTAGAGGGTTAGTGCATAACCAAAAATTCACATATTCAGAGGTGACATAATCATTATTAACACTTCTGGACATTGCACAAAGCTTCTGAAAGTTAATGGAACAAAGAAACTCATTCAACATAGCAAAAGCGGCAATGCGAAATAAAAGACAGAATCTGTCAAAAACAGAACAGTCCGTAAAGATGAATCTGGAAGGAGCACTTAACTTGCTCAAATGGAAAAACTCAAAACTAATGAAAGTTGCGTACATATATGTGGATCACGCTCGTAAATTTTCAGATTTTTTCGATTTTTTTACAGAGACTTCTGCGAGAATTCGTCACAGGCAGCAATGCTGTTTCTGCGCAGCGATCCAAATCTATCATCAACTTTAACATAGAAACTTTACTTGGCACAAAAACATGATAAGGAGAGGTTGCTACAGTAGTAAACAACTTCCAAGACTCAACAATACAGTAAATAAAATGAAACATGGGTTATCTCCCAAGAAGTGCTTTTCTTTAACGCCTTTCAGCTAGGCGCAGAAAGTGCAAATCAAGTAACATCAAGAGATGAAACATCAACATCATAGCTTGTTCTAATAATAGAATCAAAATACAACTTCATTATCTTTCTAGGGAAGTGTTCCATACCTTTCTTGAGAGGAAATTGATATTTAATATTACCTTCTCTCATATCAATAACAGCACCAACGGTTCGAAGAAAAGGTCTTCCCAACACAATAGGACAAGATGCATTGTATTCGATATCCAAGACAACAAAATCAACGGGGACAAGGTTATTGTTAACCGTAATGCGCACATTATCAATCCTCCCCAAAGGTTTCTTTTTAACATTATCAGCAAGATTAACATCCAAATAACAATTCTTCAATGGTGGCAAGTCAAGCATATCATAAATCTTTTTAGGCATAACAGAAATACTTGCACCAAGATCACATAAAGCATTACACTCAAAATCATTGAATTTCATTTTAATGGGCTCCCAACCATCTTCTAACTTCCTAGGAATAGAAGCTTCAAGTTTTAATTTCTCTTCCCTAGCTTTAATGAGAGCATTTGTAATATGTTTTGTAAAGGCTAAATTTATAGCACTAGCATTGGGACTTCTAGCAAGTTTTTGTAAGAACTTTATAACTTCAGTAATATGACAATCATCAAAATCTAAACCATTATGTTCTACAGCAATGGAATCATTGTAACCAATATTTTGGAAAATTTTAGCAGTTTTATCACAAACAGCAGTTTCAGCAGTTTCAGGCAATTTTGTGCGCTTTGCACTAGGAGTAGAAACATTGCCAACACCAATTATTTTACCATTGATAGTAGGAGGTGCAGCAACATGTGAAGAATCAACATTACTAGTGGTGGTAATAGTCCATACTTTAGCTACATTATTCTCTTTAGCAAGTTTTTCTTTTTCTTCTCTATCCCACCTAGCATGCAATTCAGCCAACAATCTAATATTATCATTAATTCAAACTTGGATGGCATTTGTTTTAGCAAACCTAGCATCTTTAACTTCCTCAGGCATAACTTTCAATTTTAAAAGATCAACATCAAGAGCAAGACTATCAACCTTAGAAGCAAGAACATCAATTTTACCAAGCTTTTCTTCAACAGTTTTATTGAAAGCAATTTGTGTACTAATAAATTCTTTAAGCATCACTTCAAGACCAGAGGGTACACTCTTATTATTGTTGTAAGAATTACCATAAGAATTACCATAACCGTTACCATTATTAGAAGGATATGGCCTATAGTTGTTGTTACCATAATTATTCCTATAAGCATTGTTGTTGAAATTATTACTCTTAATGAAATTCACATCAACATTTTCTTCTTGAGCAACCAATGAAGCTAAAGGAACATTATTAGGATCAATATCAGATCTACCATTTGCAAGCATAGACATAATAGCATCAATCTTATCACCCAAAGAAGAGGTTTCTTCAACAGAATTTACCTTCTTACCTTGAGGAGTTCTTTCAGTGTGCCATTCAGAGTAATTGATCATCATATCATCAAGTAATTTAGTCGCGGCGCCCAGGGTGATGGACATAAAAGTACCTCCAGCAGCTGAATCCAATAGGTTCCTTGAGGAAAAATTCAATCCTGCATAAAAGGTTTGGATGATTGATGTCTACGGGTGCTTCTATTCTTGTAGACAGTGTTGGGCCTCCAAGAGCAGAGGTTTGTAGAACAGCAGCAAGTTTCCCTTAAGTGGATTACCCAAGGTTTATCGAACTCAGGGAGGAAGAGGTCAAAGATATCCCTCTCATGCAACCCTGCAACCACAAAGCAAGAAGTCTCTTGTGTCCCCAACACACCTAATAGGTGCACTAGTTCGGCGAAGAGATAGTGAAATACAAGTGGTATGAATGAATATGAGCAGTAGTACGGCGCCAGAAAATAGCTTACTGGCGTGCAGTTGATGGTAGTAATATTGTAGGAAGTAAACAAGCAGTAGTAACGCAGCAGTAACGCAAAGATAAAACAAGAAATAAGCGACGATAGCGATATTTAGGAACAAGGCCTAGGGATTAGACTTTCACTAGTGGACACTCTCAACATTGATCACATAACAGAATAGATAAATGCATACTCTACACTCTCTTGTTGGATGATGAACACATTGCGTAGGATTACACGAACCCTCAATGCCGGAGTTAACAAGCTCCACAATTCAATGTTCATATTTAAATAACCTTAGAGTGCATGAAAGATCGACACGACTAAACCAAGTACTAACATAGCATGCACACTGTCACCTTCACGCTAGGTAGGAGGAATAGATCACATCAATACCATCATAGCAATAGTTAACTTCATAATCTACAAGAGATCATAATCATAGCCTACGCCAAGTACTAACACGAGTGCACACACTGTCACCATTACACCGTGTAGGAGGAATAAAACTACTTTAATAACATCACTAGAGTAGCACATAGATAAATTGTGATACAAAACACATTGCAATCATAAAGAGATATAAATAAGCACTTCACTATGCCATTCATAACAGTGAATAAGTATTCTGTGAAATATAGCCTAAGAGACCCACACGGTGCACACACTGTCACCTTTACACACGTGGGACAAGGAGTCTCCGGAGATCACATAAGTAAAACCCACTTGACTAGCATAATGACATCTAGATTACAAGCATCATCATATGAATCTCAATCATGTAAGGCAGCTCATGAGATTATTGTATTGAAGTACATAGGAGAGAGATGAACCACATAGCTACCGGTACAGCCCCGAGCCTCAATGGAGAACTACTCCCTCCTCATGGGAGCAGCAGCGGTGATGAAGATGGCGGTGGAGATGGCAGCGGTGTCGATGGAGAAGCCTTCCGGGGGCACTTCCCCGTCCCGGCGGCGTGCCGGAACAGAGACTCCTGTCCCCCAGATCTTGGCTTCGCGATGGCGGCGACTCTGGAAGGTTTCGCGTACCGTGGCTTATTCGTCGGGGTTTTTAGGTCAGGGACCTTATATAGGCGAAAGGGCAGCGTCAGAAGGTCGAAGGGGCGACGACACCATAGGGCGGCGCGGCCAGGGCCTGGGCCGCGCCGGCCTATCATCTGGGGCCTGTGTGGCCCCCCTCTGGCGACTCTCGGGTGTTCTGGATGCTTCCGGGCAAAATAGGAACCTGGGCGTTGATTTCGTCCAATTCCGAGAATATTTCGTTACTAGGATTTCTGAATCCAAAAACAGAAAACAGGAACTGGCACTTCGGCATCTTGTTAATAGGTTAGTTCCAGAAAATGCACGAATATGACATAAAGTGTGCATAAAACATGTAGGTATCATCAATAAAGTAGCATGGAACATAAGAAATTATCGATACGTCAGAGACGTATCAGCATCCCCAAGCTTAGTTCTGCTCGTCCCGAGCAGGTAAAACGATGACAAAGATAATTTCTGAAGTGACATGCCATCATAACCTTGATCATACTATTTGTAAACATATGTAATGAATGCAGCGATCAAAACAATGGTAATGACATGAGTAAACAAGTGAATCATAAAGCAAAGACTTTTCATGAATAGTACTTCAAGACAAGCATCAATAAGTCTTGCATAAGAGTTAACTCATAAAGCAATAATTCAAAGTAGAGGCATTGAAGCAACATAAAGGAAGATGAAGTTTCAGCGGTTGCTTTCAACTTATAACATGTATATCTCATGGATAATGTCAACATAGAGCAATATAACAAATGCAATATGCAAGTATGTAGGAATCAATGCATAGTTCACACAAGTGTTTGCTTCTTAAGGTGGAGAGAGATAGGTAAACTGACTCAACAATAAAAGTAAAAGAAAGGTCCTTCAAAGAGGAAAGCATTGATTGCTATATTTGTGCTAGAGCTTTGATTTTGAAAACATCAAGAGAGTATAAAAGTAAAGTTTTGAGAGGTGTTTGTTGTTGTCAACGAATGGTAGTGGGTGCTCTAACCCCCTTGCCAGACAAACCTTCAAAGAGCGGCTCCCATTTTATTTTATTTTTGGGTGGCACTCCTTCCAACCTTTCTTTCACAAACCATGGCTAACCGAATCCTCGGGTGCCTGCCAACAATCTCATACCATGAAGGAGTGCCTTTTTATTTTAGTTTTATTATGATGACACTCCTCCCCGCCTTTGCTTTCTCAAGCCATGGATAACCGAATCCTTCGGGTGCCGTCCAACAATCACATACCATGGAGGAGTGTCTATTTTTGTTAATTAATTTGGGACTGGGAATCCCATTGCCAGCTCTTTTTGCAAAATTATTGGATAAGCGGATGAAGCCACTAGTCCATTGGTGAAAGTTGCCCAACAAGATTGAAAGATAAACACCACATACTTCCTCATGAGCTATAAAACATTGACACAAATAAGAGGTAATAACTTTTGAATTGTTTAAAGGTAGCACTCAAGCAATTTACTTTGGAATGGCGGAGAAATACCATGTAGTAGGTAGGTATGGTGGACACAAATGGCATAGTGGTTGGCTCAAGGATTTGGATGCATGAGAAGTATTCCCTCTCGATACAAGGTTTAGGCTAGCAAGGTTATTTGAAGCAAACTCAAGGATGAACCGGTGCAGCAAGACTCACATAAAAGACATATTGTAAACATTATAAGACTTTACACCGTCTTCCTTGTTGTTCAAAACTCAATACTAGAAATTATCTAGACTTTAGAGAGACCAATTATGCAAACCAAATTTTAGCAAGCTCTATGTATTTCTTCATTAATAGGTGCGAAGTATATGATGCAAGAGCTTAAACATGAGCACAACAATTGCCAAGTATCACATTATCCAAGACATTTTACCAATTACTACATGTAGCATTTTTCAATTCCAACCATATAACAATTTAACGAAGAGGAAACTTCGCCATGAATATTATGAGCTAAGAACACATGTGTTCATACGAACCAGCGGAGCGTGTCTCCCTCCCACACAAGGATGAACTTATTCAGAGGATGAAAATAACAAAACGAAAATAAAAGCACACAGACGCTCCAAGTAAAGTACATAAGATGTGACTGAATAAAAATATAGTTTCACTAGAAGAAACCTGATAAGTTGTCGATGAAGAAGGGGATGCCTTGGGCATCCCCAAGCTTAGATGCTTGAGTCTTCTTAAAATATGCAGGGATGAACCACCGGGGCATCCCCAAGCTTAGACCTTTCACTCTTCTCGATCACATTATATCACCCTCTTCTATTGACCCTTGAAAACTCCTGCCACACCATACTTCGAGCAAACTCATTAGAGGGTTAGTGCACAATAAAAATTCACATGTTCAGAGGTGACACAATCATTCTTAACACTTCTGGACATTGCACAAAACTTCTGAAAGTTAATGGAACAAAGAAACTCATTCAACTTAACAAAAGCGGCAATGCGAAATAAAAGGCAGAATCTGTCAAAAACAGAACAGTCCGTAAAGACGAACCTGAAAGGGGCACTTAACTTGCTCAAATGGAAAAACTCAAAACTAATGAAAGTTGCGTACATATCTGAGGATCACGCTCGTAAATTTGCAGATTTTTTCGAATTTTTTACAGAAACTTGTGCCAGAATTCGTGACAGACAGCAATGCTGTTTCTGCGCAGCGATCCCAAATATAACATCAACTTTAGCATAGAAACTTTACTTGGCACAAAAACATGATAAGGAGAGGTTGCTACAGTAGTAAGCAACTTCCAAGACTCAACAAAACAAAAATTGCTGTAGTAAAATAAACACATGGGTTATCTCCCAAGAAGTTCTTTCTTTATAGCCATTAAGATGGGCTCAGCAGTTTTAATGATGATGCTCTCGCAAGAAATAGTATTTGAAGCAAAAGAGAGCATCAAGAGGCAAATTAAAAACAAATTTAGGCCTAACATGCTTCCTATGAAAAGGAATCTTGTAAATAAACAAGTTCAAGAAGCATAATGCAACAAGCATAGAAAGATAAAACAAGTGTAGCTTAAAAAATTTCAGCACATAGAGAGGCATTTTAGTAACATGAAAATTTCTATAACCATATTTTCCTCTCTCATAATAACTTTCAGTAGCAACATGAGCAAACTCAACAATATAACTATCACATAAAGCATTCTTATCATGAGTCTCATGCATAAAATTATTACTCTCCACATAGGCATAATCAATTTTATTAGTTGTAGTGGGAGCAAATTCAACAAAGTAGCTATCATTATTATTCTCATCATCAAATATAGGAGGCAAAGTATCATCAAAGTAAATTTTCTCCTCAATGCTTGGGGGACTAAAAATATCATGCTCATCAAAGCCAGCTTCCCCAAGCTTAGAATTTTCCATAGCATTAGCAACAATAGTGTTCAAAGCATTCATATTAATATGTTCCATGGGTTTTTTAATTTTCGCATCAAACCATCCATGTCTTAAATCAGGAAATAGAATAAGAAGGTCATTGTTGTCCATTATGCCTAACTAGTGTAAACAAGAAACCAAATGTCGCAATTGCAGAGTCTAAAGGAAATAGCTTCGAGTACTTACAACGGCGCCGGAAAATAGCTTAGTAGCCGAGATCCGGAGTGTGAGTACCTTTACCTTTCCTCCCCGCAACGGCGCCTTAAAAGTGCTTGATGTCTACGGGTGCTTCTATTCTTGTAGACAGTGTTGGGCCTCCAAGAGCAGAGGTTTGTAGAACAGCGGCAAGTTTCCCTTAAGTGGATTACCCAAGGTTTATCGAACTCGGGGAGGAAGAGGTCAAAGATATCCCTCTCATGCAACCACTGCAACCACAAAGCAAGAAGTCTCTTGTGTCCCCAACACACCTAATAGGTGCACTAGTTCGCGAAGAGATAGTGAAATACAAGTGGTATGAATGAATATGAGCAGTAGTACGGCGCAGAAAATAGCTTATCAAGCGTGCGGTTGATGGTAGTAATATTGTAGGAAGTAAACAAGCAGTAGTAACGCAGCAGTAGTAACGCAAAGAAACAAGAAACAAGCAGCGATAGCGATATTTAGGAACAAGGCCTAGGGATTAGACTTTCACTAGTGGACACTCTCAACATTGATCACATAATGTAATAGATAAATGCATACTCTACACTCTCTTGTTGGATGATGAACACATTGCGTAGGATTACACGAACCCTCAATGCCGGAGTTAACAAGCTCCACAATTCAATGTTCATATTTAAATAACCTTAGAGTGCATGAAAGATCGACACGACTAAACCAAGTACTAACATAGCATGCACACTGTCACCTTCACGCCAGGTAGGAGGAATAGATCACATCAATACCATCATAGCAATAGTTAACTTCATAATCTACAAGAGATCATAATCATAGCCTACGCCAAGTACTAACACGAGTGCACACACTGTCACCATTACACCGTGTAGGAGGAATAAAACTACTTTAATAACATCACTAGAGTAGCACATAGATAAATTGTGATACAAAACACATTGCAATCATAAAGAGATATAAATAAGCACTTCACTATGCCATTCATAACAGTGAATAAGTATTCTGTGAAATATAGCCTAAGAGACCCACACGGTGCACACACTGTCACCTTTACACACGTGGGACAAGGAGTCTCCGGAGATCACATAAGTAAAACCCACTTGACTAGCATAATGACATCTAGATTACAAGCATCATCATATGAATCTCAATCATGTAAGGCAGCTCATGAGATTATTGTATTGAAGTACATAGGAGAGAGATGAACCACATAGCTACCGGTACAGCCCCGAGCCTCAATGGAGAACTACTCCCTCCTCATGGGAGCAGCAGCGGTGATGAAGATGGCGGTGGAGATGGTAGCGGTGTCGATGGAGAAGCCTTCCGGGGGCACTTCCCCGTCCCGGCGGCGTGCCGGAACAGAGACTCCTGTCCCCCAGATCTTGGCTTCGCGATGGCGGCGGCTCTGGAAGGTTTCGCGTACCGTGGCTTATTCGTCGGGGTTTTTAGGTCAGGGACCTTATATAGGCGAAAGGGCAGCGTCAGAAGGTCGAAGGGGCGACGACACCATAGGGCGGCGCGGCCAGGGCCTGGGCCGCGCCGGCCTATCATCTGGGGCCTGTGTGGCCCCCCTCTGGCGACTCTCGGGTGTTCTGGATGCTTCCGGGCAAAATAGGAACCTGGGCGTTGATTTCGTCCAATTCCGAGAATATTTCGTTACTAGGATTTCTGAAACCAAAAACAGCAGAAAACAGGAACTGGCACTTCGGCATCTTGGGTTAATAGGTTAGTTCCAGAAAATGCACGAATATGACATAAAGTGTGCATAAAACATGTAGGTATCATTAATAAAGTAGCATGGAACATAAGAAATTATCGATACGTCGGAGATTTGGGCAATTCTTTACCAAAGATTTCATTCTCTCCCATGCTTGAGCAACATGTTCATTATCAAATTGTTTAAAATTCATTATGCTACTTCTCAAAGATATAATCTTAGCAGGAGGATAATATTTACTAATAAAAGCATCTTTGCATTTAGTCCATGAATCAATACTATTCTTAGGTAAAGATAGCAACCAATCTTTAGCTCTTCCTCTTAAGGAGAAAGGAAACAATTTCAGCTTTATAATATCACCATGTATATCCTTATACTTTTGCATTTCACAAAGTTCAACAAAATTATTAAGATGGGCAGCAGCATCATCAGTACTAACACCAGAAAATTGCTCTCTCATAACAAGATTCAGTAAAGCAGGTTTAATTTCATAGAATTCTGCTGTGGTAGCAGGTGGAGCAATAGGAGTACATATAAAATCATTATTATTTGTGCTAGTGAAATCACACAACTTAGTATTTTCAGGAGTACCCATTATAGCAGTAATAAAGTAAACTAGGCAAATAGAATAAAGAAAAGTAACTAATTTTTTTGTGTTTTAATATAGAGCTAGTAAACAAGACAATAAGTAAAGTAACTAATTTTTTTGTGTTTTTAATATGAAGCAAACAAGACAGTAAATAAAATAAATTAAAGCAAGACAAAAACAAAGTAAAGAGATTGGAAGTGGAGACTCCCCTTGCAGCGTGTCTTGATCTCCCCGGCAACGGCGCCAGAAAACAGTCTTGATGCGCGTAGATGTACACGTCCGTTGGGAACCCCAAGAGGAAGGTGTGATGCGCACAGCAACAAGTTTTCCCTCAGAAAGAAACCAAGGTTATCGAACCAGTAGGAGCCAAGAAGCACGTGAGGGTTGTTGGTGGAGGAATGTAGTGCGGCGCAACACCAGTGAAACCGGCGCCAACGTGGAACCTGCACAACAGAATCAAAGTACTTTGTCCCAACGTAACAGTGAGGTTGTCAATCTCACCGGCTTGCTGAAAACAAAGGATTAAGCATATCGAGTGGAAGATGGTGTTTGTTTGCAAAGAACAGTAAAAACAGTAGAATGTATTCAGATGTAAAAGAATGGACCGGGGTCCACAGTTCACTAGTGGTGTCTCTCCAATAAGATAACTAACATGCTGGGTGAACAAATTACAGTCTGTAAATTGACAAATAAAGATTCAATACATATCAACGATGATTACTATGTGATTTAATCAGGGCATTACGACAAATTACATAGACCGCTATCCAGCATGCATCTATGCCTAAATAATCCACCTTCATGTTATCATCCGAACCCCTTCCAGTATTAAGTTGTAAACAACAGATAATTGCATTAAGTATGGCGCGTAATGTAATCAACACAAATATCCTTAGACAAAGCATCGATGTTTTATCCCTAGTAGCAACAACACATCCACAACCTTAGAACTTTCTCACATCGTCCTGCATTCAATGGAGGCATGAACCCACTATCGAGCATAATTACTCCCTCTTGGAGTTACAAGTATCAACTTGGCCAGAGCCTCTACTAGCAACGGAGAGCATGCAAGAACATAAACAACACATATATGATAGATTGATAATCAACTTAACATAATATTCTATATTCATCGGATCCTGCCAAACACAACATGTATCATTACAAATAGATGATCTTGATCATGTTAGGCAGCTCACAAGATCTAAACAATGATAGCACAAGCGGAGAAGACAACCATCTAGCTACTGCTATGGACCCATAGTCCAAGGATGAACTACTCACGCATCTCCGGAGACGGGCATGATGATGTAGAGCCCCTCCGGTGATGATTCCCCTCTCCGGCAGGGTGCCGGAGGCGATCTCCTGAATTCCCCGAGATGGGATTGGCGGCGGCGGCCTCTCAGTAATGTTTTCCGTATCGTGGCTCTCGGTATAGGGGGTTTCGCGACGAAGGCTATTTGTAGGCGGAAGGGTAGGTCAAGGGGCGACGCGAGGGCCCCACACAACAGGCCGGCGCGGCCAGGGCTTGGGCCGCGCCGCCCTGGTGTGTGGCCCCCTCGTGGCCCCACTTCCTTTCCCTTTCGGTCTTCTCGAAGCTTCGTGTAAAAATAGGCCCCTGGGCGTTGATTTCGTCCAATTCTGAGAATATTTCCTTACTAGGATTTCTGAAACCAAAAACAGCAGAAAACAGCAACTGGCACTTTGGCATCTTGTTAATAGGTTAGTGCCGGAAAATGTATAATAATGCTGTAAAGTATGTATAAAACATTCAAGTATTGTCATAAAAGTAGCATGGAACATAAGAAATTATAGATACGTTTGAGACATATCACCGCACTACACTCCTCCACCAACAACCTTCACGTGCTTCTTGGCTCCTACTGGTTCGATAACCTTGGTTTCTTTCTGAGGGAAAACTTGCCGCTGTGCGCATCATACCTTCCTCTTGGGGTTCCCAACGGACGTGTACATCTACGCGCATCAGACCCCCAGAGCCATCTCCATCGACTCCACCACCTCCACTCCGACTCCATGATGGCTCGTGAGTAGTTCCCCGTAGGCTACGGGTTCTCGGCTGTAGCTAGTTGGTAATGTTTCTCCTATGTACTTCAATACAATGATCTCATGAGCTGTCTTACATGATTGAGATCCATATGATGTAATCGGTGTTGTGTTTGTTGGGATCCGATAAATTGTGGAATTGTGATCTGATTGTTCATCATATTATCATACTACTGTTATTTAAGATCTTGCATGCTCTTCAGTACTTGTAGTTACCTTCATCAAGTAGTTGCATGTATCTCCAAGAGGGAGTATTTATGCTCGATAGTGGGTTCATGCCTCTAGTTTTCTGGAAGAGTGACATTTAACATCTAAGATTGTAGATGTGCTGTTGCTACTAGGGAGAAAACAACAATGTTTTGTCTAAGGATGATTCTATTGTTTACTTTACACACATTGCTTAATGCGGTAGTCTGTTGCTTGCAACTTAATACTGAAAGAGGTTCGGATGATAACCTGAAGGTGGATTATTAGACATAGACGCAGTTGGATTACAATCTATGTATTATGTTGTAATGCCCAATTAAATACTACAATAACCTTCATCTTATCATAGCATGCATTGTCATGCCCTCACAATTATCAATTGCCTAACTGTAATTTGTTCACCCAACACATGTTATTTGGAGAGTTACCACTAGTGTAGATAGCTAGGAACCCCGGTCCTTCTGTCATCATCATTGCTCTACAACCAACTACGCACTGGAATATTTTCCACTGCCATCTCCTCTGTGCTATTGCTGCTGTGTTACTATTGCCATTGCTCTCATATTACTGCTGCTTCCACATCACCCTTGTTACTAGTGCTTTTCCAGGTGCAACTGAATTGACAACTCCGCTGTTAAGGCTTATAAGTATTCTTTACCTCCCCTTGTGTCCAATCAATAAATTTGGGTTTTACTTCCCTCGAAGACTGTTGCGATCCCCTATACTTGTGGGTCATCAGAAGGATCTAGCCGGTGGCATGACGAAGTAATCAGCGACATGACGATGTGGTCGCGAGACAAAACGATGTAGTTGGCGACATGAGGATGTTACTGGTAGCACCGATGTAGCCAGGGACTCGACAATACGACTAGCGATTCGACAAAATATCCGACTACACGAGAGATAGAGACGAAGAGAGAGATGCGGGGACGGTGTGTGTGAGGATGTAGCCGACCACGCGAAGGATGTTTTCGGCCCCGTCAAGGATGTAGCCGACCACGCGGAGGATGTTTTTGGCCCCGCCAAGGATGTAGCCGACCATGCAGAGGATGTTGGCGGCCCTGCCAAGTATGCATCCTCCGCCTGCGAGAGCGCCTCCTTGCGACAGCGCGGACCTACGGAGGAAATCTCTGAAGCTCGCTCCCGATTAAAGCTCGACCACTGTCTACATAGATACAAGATACATCTACTGAGAAAGTCCAATCCCATGACATTTATAAAGCTCCACGTCTGAATACACCACGGAGGGGTTACATCGAAAAGTCAGACAAATAAAAATAAACCAAACACACAAAAACAACACATGTTCATGATAGATTGAACTCTAGAATGCATACAAAATTTAAGCAAAACAGCTAGATCAAGAGATTCGTGTACAGACAATGATCACCTTGGAGGGGATATAGCAGGAACCACGAGGGATGTAGCTGGAATTCGGAGATGTAGATGGAATCTTGGGTAATAGAGACGTCGGGGTGCAGCCGTCGCCGTGGGGGGAAGTAGCCTTCGCCGCGGGAGAGCTGCCGCTTCCGCCACGGGAATGCCGTCGTTGCCGCCAGCGCCACCTGGATCTCTCCCAACGATGATGATGCTGATGGGAGGATGTAGATGTCAGTGATGAAGACTTGCAAGGGGACACTACGTCGACTGGGAGCTCTCCATCTACACCCCCACGATTCGCCTTCGCCATCCCCTTCAGAAAGCAGCGGCGGCTGCGCGAGGAAAGTCGAGGAAGACAATGTGAGCTCGCATCAGCCAACCATGGCGGCGAGCGAGACCACCGCGTGGTACAACATGTAGCTAAGGGAAGGAGGAGCGACAAGCGGAGCCACGTCGCGTGGAAGAGCTCCCTGATTTTTCCTCGACGGTACGGGATCTCCGAAGGAGTTGTGTGGGAGAGGAATCGATCCAAGGAAAATGGAGAACGAGCAGCGACATGTGTTCTCTTTCAGCCAGACATTGCTGCAGTTGCCGCGAGTCGCATGCGGGCCGTGCGATGAGGATCGACCGGCAAGGGACGCGACCTCGCTAGAAACCCAAAACAAGGTCGACTACTATATATAATCTGGAAAGCAAATACATATCCACAATAGAAGTCCTAGCACTGAAGTTTGGAGTCCTTTCAAGGGGCAAACATGTAACCTGCGCCCATCTCATCTCACCATCCTAATCCTCAACTAATCCTGCTTTCCTTGTTTATTTCTCTTCTAAAGAAATCATCAGTGCCCCTACATACAAAACCAAAAAAAAAGGAAAAGGAAGAACAAAAAAAGGGGGAAAAACCCAATTCTTCTCCAGCCCAACTCCTCCCGCGAGCGCACGACGCAGACAGCAGCAGCAACCGAAGCAAAGCTTGCTTCTCCCCGCAGCAATACAGCGCAGCACAACGAACCCAAAAGGGAAAGGAATAGCCGAGGGAGAGCAAGAGGAGCAGCGAGAAGAGCTCGAGGTGGTAAGGAGGAGGAAGAACAGGGCAAACCCTAGAATTCTCATCCATTCCCCCGCGGTGGGGTCCGCCGGGGCTGCGCTCGGATCTGCCTCGGAGCTCGCGCTTGCGACTGGGAGATCAGGGGACGACGAGACTGGTGAGCTGGGTTCAGGGACCGCCGATTCAGGCCGCAGGTGCTGGAATGTGGCTGGGTGGAGTGGAGTGGTGATTCGAGCTGCTGCTGTTTGTTCTTCTCCCTGGTGCGTTGGTTTCGTTGATTTGGTTCTTGAATTTGGTTTTTGGTGTGCGTGGTTGGTTGGGTCAGGGTGGAATGCGGGGGATGAGGGTAAGATTTATCAATAATTGGTGGCCTTTTGATGATTATTGTTTTTTTTTTCGTTGATCTTATCCAATTCGGTGGTTTTAGCTGTGAAATGTGGCGAGATTTTAGATAATTATTGTCGATGATTTCTTGCTGCTGTGGTTCCCGTGCTCAGGTCGACGGAATTTGTGGTTATGGAAACGACTCTAGTCTTTGAGTTGAACTTTCGTTTTATATGGTTTTGGATTCTGTTGATGTTTACTCTCTTTGGCATCGATCTCTAGCTTCTACTCCTTGTTGATTTAAGTGCTGGTCGTCCGGGATAATTTGTTATCTGGGTTTTTTTTTGTTTTCACGTGTTGTTATCTAAGAATCTTTATGTTTCATGGCTTGATTCAGTTTCATGTTTAGGTGATGAGCGCTGCCAAGCGGTTGAATTGCGGTTAAAATTTTCCTTCTCGATTCACTGTTGTCTGAATTTGACTAAAAACTGATTGTGTTGTTGCCATGTTTCGTCAGCTTGTTCTGTTATCTGGCTTAGTTCGGTATACCACATGTTCAAGCTATGGAATGTAGGGTATGTAAAATTTTGAATATGTATGTTTTGTATAGTTCAATTGGATACTTTATTCATATGATGCTTTGAGTAAGAAGTAACTACATTGCCTGGTTTGGTACGTTTATTGTTTGTTCATTTGTTACATGCAACAGGTGTGCTTTAGATACCAAAGTGATTCATCCATAGATGTGACGATTGGGCAATTTTGATACTTGAGTGGGAGAAAATGCAGGTTCAACTTTTTGGGTGCTTTCATTACCTTTTTAGTTCGCCCGTTCTCTTTGTAGCATGATGGCTTTGTTGGTTCAATTGGTTGGATAGTTTCATTTGGCTGTGTGATGGATTGTTTATTTTTTGACATTCATGATGAAATCGACAAGTCGTTTTTCTTTTTGCCGATTTCTTGTCCTATGCCAGTATAACTTCTTTCATGGCTACTATTCCCCCTTCTGTTCTGGTGCATTTTTGGTTTGTCCAGTTATTGAATAACATTGTTTTATATTGCAGCTCGTGATAGTTGCTTGCTGAAGTAATTTGGACGGCTATGATTTCAGCCCGATGTCTCAGAAGCACATAAGCACTTGGAGAAATTAAGTGGCCATAAACAATGCCACCTTCACCCTCGCGGAGGAGATCTCCTTCAAATGAGACCTCTCACAAGAGGGTCAATAGTTTCGGGAATGCACTGCCTGCTAAAGCGAAAGATGATGATCTTACATTATTCACTGATATGCAGAAAACTGAGATTGAAAACTTCTTACTGGAGCCATCTGAGGATTTTGATGAATCCATCTGTAATGCTCATAGATGCCCTCCTCCTTTATACAGTCATCTATGTTGTATTTCTGTGATATCCTTTTGTTTACATTTTTTTTACTTTTGTGAATTCCCTTGTGTTAACGTTGAGGCGCTACTAGTACTTACTTTTTTTTTGTTCATGTATATCAGCAAAATTGAGCTTCTTCCCAGATGTTAAGCTTGGTATCAACGTCCCAGTACGAGGAGAAAGTAGCCATGATTTGCTTAAGGTGGATGGTGATAAAAATGATTATGAGTGGTATGGACACTTAATATCACATGTTGCTATGTTTTTGTTTCATGTGTTGGTTATGAACATCTTCTGCTTTATATGTTCTGCTATCTGGCATACATCTTTTGCGATGTTTGTCTTATTTACAGTATACTATACTTAATATCCATTGTGGAGTTTTGTTTAGTAAGGAACCTTAGTTCCTCGGGGTAGTAGAAGAGATACAACTCATGGGGGAAGGTGCACACAGTCATCTATGATGGTATACACATATCAGCTGGGTAGAGAAGGCTGTTGGTTTCAGCAGGAGCAAATGGAATGTGTGCAACAAAGGAAGAGATATATTTGGAAGATTGGCTGCTTCATTGCTTGGTTTGCCATCTGCATGGACGAATACGTTCTTGAACATGGCCGTACTTGTGCTGTTTAACCATCTTAATCTTAATTCAAGAAGATTGGCTAAAAGCTAAAACGAATATTGATAGTAAGAGAGATAGGGTAAAGCTGCTACCCCTTGCGTCACATGATTCGGCCCATAGCTGGATGTGCACATTACAAGGGAACTAATATAAATTAAGTTGCAATTACGGGTTCACACTATTCACACTTTGTGTTCAGTGTCTTAATAACTAGCTGTTGTAACTTAAATGAAGAATAATCATCGGTCTTGTGCTCAAATTCGATGAGCAGTGGGTATTTGTTGGAGCTGCCACATGCAGCCCCTCTTCTCTCTTCTCTACCTCTAACTACACACTGTTTGTTTCATACAACCCACACACTTGTCTCACAAGCCATGTAAGAAACTCACACATACATACACTTCACCAAGGAACTAGCTTTGCCTTTTGCTCCTGGTGAGGGCACATGCTCTCATTTTCCTCTCCTCATTGCCAAAACATCCTTAGAGCAACTCTAACAGAGCCCATAAATTACGCCGGAACCGTATTTTTCCGGCCGATTTACGGGTTCAGGTTGAAAGTGGCGCAGAACAGAGATCCCGGCGAATCTTCTCGATATAGACTAATTCCGGCGAGCGGTGCAGTGCACGCAAGCTAGTCTTACATGGGAACTAGCTAGCTCTAACTATTTGGTTAGGGTTAGGGTTAGGGTTAGGGAGTAGCACAGGGAATGCGTACACATGCAGATTCTAGCGAGCGGCGCGACGCACGCGAGCTAGTTTTACATGGGAGCCTAGCTCTAACTATTTGGTGCTAATCATCTCCTGATGGATTCACAAATATCCAATCGATTCCATAGCTAGCTAGCTGGGTGGTGCTACTATTCCGATTAAGCTTGCTAGCTAGGTGGCGGTGGGTGCTGGGGCGCGGGCGGCGGCCCCGCAGGGAGACAGTTCTTGTGAAGAAGATGATGACTTTCCGAATATTCCGTTTTTCAGTTTTAGTTTACAGGTCTGCGCCAGCCGTTTTGCGACCGTAAACACGTTTTTAGAAGACTCAACTCGAATTTTTCGGTTTGCACTTTTACGGGCTCTGTTAGAGATGCTCTTGCATCCTTAAATATGACTCACATATGTACAACCCAACTGCCATGCTCGGCCACTAACGCCACGTAGTAAGTAATCACTAACAAACTCATGCCGGTTGCTGGGCATCGTGGAGGTGTCGACGGTTGGCCAGGCGCCGAATGGCTGGATCCCCACCATCCAACGCTCTCTAGGTGATTGGCCCGATGCATGGATGGAGGTTCGTGGGGCTGATCCGTCAGAAATCCCTGCTCTTGGCTATGCCAGAGCCGGCGATGGTGACGCCTGTGCGCCATCCCTTCATGAAGGCACCGTCGAGGTGAAGTTCAACACTTCATTCTGCATTTCTGCTAACTCCGGGGGAAACCCTAGATCCGTGGATCAGATGATGGCGGCGCTCCTACGTCATTTCCCTCTTGGCGGCATCATTCTTGGAGTTGTGCATTGGTCAGGGGGACCAGTGGGTGTATCCGGTGGCGGCTGAGCGGTGTTGCATCTCCCGCATCAACAGCAACGAGTCTTGGCGGCATGGCGCAGCGAGGTCTCGGCGACGGCCGCGCGTCGATGAATGCACACAGGGTGGAGGCGCTGTCGGGCGCCGTGGCAACGTCGACAACAGTTCTGGCAAGGGCTATGCGGATCTATGCCCTGAAGATGGACTAGTGATTTGATGGCGGTGACGGCTTCTGAAGCGAGGCCATGAGGCGCTCACCGAGGGTCTGCTGGTGGGTGCTCCTGTTTCGCTATAGGGTAACTCAGTGATACCCCGGTAATTAGCTGGTGGGGTGTTTGTTGGTGTTCTTTAGGGCATGAGACCCTAATGGCATGTTTCTTCACCCATTGCTGGGTTTGTAGGCGTCGAGTGGTGGTTTCGGGTTTTGTGATGTATGCTTTTGGCAGCTGTGATGTATGCTTTTGGCAGACCTTTGTTGAATAAAATCTAAATAAAAGGCGTATGCATCGATTGATGCAGAGGCCGGGGCTTCCCCGTTTGGAAAAAAAGCAAACTCACCCACTAACCTTGGCCACTAACACATGACCTGGCCAACACTTGCCCATGCACAGCTAACAACTGACGCATGCAACTAACTAGCTATCTCTTCACTTGCTTTGTTCCTGGATTCTCTCCAGTAAACTAGACTACTAACCGTGACAAGATTAATTAGCTACCCATATTTTCAGCCTTGTTAGTTATGCAGTTGCAGTCTGTAGATGTGGAATACTTGTGTGAATTAGGTGGTCTAGTATATGAGATTAGTATCGTCATGATGAACTCCTTAGCCTCTGTTCTGTTGAGCGTAAATTTGTCCTTGGTGCCATGTCTTGGTATAATTTAAGGTTGGTATCAGTACGCAACGTATAATGGCTTCAATGAGCTACAAGCTTTGTAATAATAAATCAGTTTTTTTCATTTTTGTTTTATTGTGAGTTTGTGTCATGTAATTATTATGTTGCTTCAAGATAACATGGTATTCTTATTCATTAGTCAATTGAAGAAAATGGTGAGAACATTTTTAAAACCTCTTATTCAGTTGTCTTAGCATCTTATACTTGATCAACATGAGGGGCATTTTCAATTATAAGTGTCTAAAAGTTCTCAATGAAGAAATATTTTACTATTGTCATGGGCGTATGTGATTTATTCTTTTGTAAAGTTGTTTTGGACTCTAATTAGTCATGTAAATTTCATGCACTGCTGTATTGTTCCTCATCTCTTTCATATATCAGTTTGACCACTTAAAATAATGTGTTGTCACAACAACTAAAGTCAATTTAAAATTTTCCCTTATTCTAAGATATTTAGACTTGCCGTAACTTCAAATAAAAATATGAATGGTGTAACTTTAGTGGTTTCACATCAACATAATCTCATAATCTAAGGCTTTTGGGTGGTGTGGGTCAAATGTCAGTCTATTCCACTCCCTCCCTCCCAAAATAAGCGACCCAACTTTTTTAGATACGGATGTATCTACAACTAAAATGCGTCTAGATACATCTGTTTTCTTTATTGTTGCTCGAGAAGACAACAAGATACGCTGGTTTATTTGCCCCGTGAAATAAATCGGTGAGATATAATCCGCCCCACAAGGTTCAAACCCCGGTCAACACCGAGGCGGCATTGCGCCTCCACCACTGGGTTATCGCCCAGTTCTTATGACGGCTCACAAGGTTGTCAACGACAAACTTCTGAAGAAAAATGCCCACTTGATCATCCTGTAAATGTATGCAAGTCAAATGTTACACGTGGAGACTGAATATAGAAGTTATAATTAATGATTAACGTTTTTGATGAATGTTTGAATGAGAAATTTGTATAATTAATAGTTTAATACAGTTCTTTCTTGGTTTGCATGTCTTCGTAATAGTTACTGGAGCACCCATGTCCGTAAATAACTAAATAGTCCATTCACTGATTCCCATTTAGTTGTGAGTTATTTACTGAAGGCGTGAATGATCGTCATTGTTTACTGCAGTAGTAAGATGGAGCATTGCAAAATGACAAGCTAAGCTCATAATATTACTTTTGTGTTTAAAGCATGTTAAGAATGTCCTGTCCCAACTTATATTACTTTTGTGAGTTACTCCTGCTTTCGTGTTAAGAGCATATAATGACTGAGCGTGATATGTTGCTGTCACGCTTTGTACACCAGTTTTGATTACTTTATACATCCTTGGCTCAGATCATACTTCTTGCACACTCACTGTAATGGAACATATAAATCTTGTGTGTCTAAATGACTTGATCACCTTCTATCTTTTCAATCAACAGGCTGTTGACTCCTCCAGAGACTCCACTTTTCCGCTCACTGGATGACGAAGGACAGTCTGCCGGCCATGCTTCCAGGGGCAGAGCTCAGAGTAAGTCCATGCACATTTCGAGGTCATCCACGGTGAGTTGTTCTATCTAGCATTGTTTTTGCCCAGTAATTATAAGTGTGAGCTTGCAATAATTACCTACCAGTTTTATTGTTTATTGGTCATACACAGATGGATAATGCACAAAGGTCCAGTAGAAGCAGTGCAAGCCCAAGTAGGCTTAGCCTGTCTCCACGCTCCATCCCAAGGACAATGTCACCTAATTCAACTTCTCGCGCTAGCCAACCACTTTCGCTTCAACTACCAACTCCATCGCAAAGACCTTCAACTCCTCCAGCTGCTAAGATATTAGCATCTGCCCGAAGGTCTCCAAGTCCAGTCTCTAGGAGGATGAGTACTGGTTCAAGCGGCCTAGCATTAAATGGAGCAAGGGGAGCTTCTCCAGTTAAAACTAATCACAGATCTTCTCCTAAACCTCAAGGATGGCAGTCCAATGATCCTTGTTTCTCGTCTGATGTGCCTCCGAACCTTCGTACATCTCTACCAGATCGTCCAGTATCCCGCTCAAGGGGTGGATCCCCTACATATTTCAGTGGACTTGATACGGGTTCAAGAGGTAGAAGGCAATCAATGTCTCCTACTCCAACTAGAAGAGCTAGTTCATCACATAGCGTTGAAAGAGATCGATTGAGCATGCACAGCAAAGCTTCTGCAACATCTTCTGGTGAAGATGATCTGGACTCTATTCAGTCTACATCAGTTGGCTATTCCAGCTGCCCAGCTGTAAAAAAGAGCTTGGCAGTGATGAAGACAAGAACTATAGCATCATCAAAAAAGACGTCCAAGAATTTCTCCCCTAGTTCAGCCCCAAAGCGGTCATTTGATTCTGCAGTTTGGTTGATGGTAAGTGTTGCCCTGTTTTTTCGTTAGGATGATGGATTATTTCCACTCGACTTATACAACTGCCCTTTGTATTCAATCACAAAAACCAGTTTATAAATTTGAATGATTTGCATATTTAACAATTTATTCAATGAGTTACTCAGTATCCTGGTTCTAGTCCCTTTTGCTTCTTAACCGCTGCAGCTTCTTATTGCAAGAAAGGGACTTCCATAGAAACAATTTGTTATACTTTGGCAAGAAAGCAACTGTTGCATCATTTGGTGGTGAAATGCTTTGGATGGATGCAGTTGTGATTTAACAGTCAGAGAGTAGCTTAAAAGGAAAACATTTTTTTTCATTCTAAATGTTTGGTTGGCAAATGTTCCAGTTACTTGGGTTCTCATACCTGTTTTTATGGCTAAACTGCTTAATTCCTGAAATCTCCTATCCCTTGTTCACCAAATAAGCATAGCTTCTTGTGCTAAACATATTTACTCCTTGGCTGTTGCATAGTTTATTTGCATGATCCGGCCCATGTGCTTGTACTGCAAGTTGAGACCTTATTACTCGTTAGTGTTCTAAATTTTCCTTAAATTGCAACTAAGATGATACATGTCTTCTTAATTTTCTAGGATCATCGGAAAGCTCCTCGAGATAGGTTCCGGCCACTTCTATCAAGTGTCCCTGCCACCACATTTGGTGCTAGCAAAATAAATAATGTCCACAAGCCTCTGTTCTCACACAATTCCTCTGTGACGACTAGCAGTAATGCAAGCTCTGAGCATGGTGCCACTTTTAGCCATCACATTGACAGTGACCAAGAGCAACAAGATCTGATTGGTGAATGGGAAGCAGATGATGGCTTTCGAGTTCACGAGGACATATTTATGTTCGATAAATTGGATGAGTTGAATGAAGAAACCAGTTACGACATGAGTGCAAAATATGTAAATGATTCGCCTCTCCCAGTGGAACACTTCAAAAGTGACAAAAAGGGCTTTGACATGGAAAGAAATAGGTCAGCTAATCAAATGGCATATAATGGAATAAATAGTTCTCAGGTTTTACGTGGTGAAATGGCTACTTGCAGTAGGTGTGGGAAGTTTTTCAATGCGACGGATTTGGATGAAAAGGGTGACTGTTGTGAAGAATGTGCTTCAAAGCTTGGAGGATTTTCCACAGACCTTATGTTATGGACTTCAGAAGAAGTATGCCAACATGATGATAAAATTGCAAAGTCCAGGCTTTGCGTTGAATCTGAACCTCCTATAGCCCCAGATAGTGTAGACTACAACAAACAAGCATCTCTTGATCATCAAACAGTGAACAATGAACCTCTAGCTGATTGTAAGGAAAAATGTCCTTCAAGTCAGTTGATGGTGGATACGGATGAGGACATGCTGCTGGGGCAGGAGGTACTGAATCATGAGGCAAATATGATGCCATATCTTGTATCTGACTCCTTACTGGAAAATGGTGATGATATTTCATCTAGTCGATCTAGTGTAAGGGACCATCAACAAACAGAACCAACATCAGTGGAGCATGACCATTACGGAGACCAAATGGACAACTGCAATCATGGATTACCCCGATGCCTTAATGAGTTAGACTGCCAACGTAATGAAGCTGTATCTGATAATTCCCATCAACTGGGGATAACTGAACATCCGAGCCCTGAGGTTGAAAGTACTGAAGGCACTGGGATATCAGTACTCCTACACCAGAAGTCAAGCAGCAACAAATGGCCGGTCATGGAAGGGGGGAGGGCCATGGCTTCTACAAATATTGTTTGTTCTGAACCATATTATACTAGAGATAGTATAAATATGATGAAGCGTAGCTTTGGACGGGACAGCTCTTCAGCTTCTTCTTCCATTGATCTAGGGTCTTCAAGGCAATCAGATGGACGCTTTGAGCGCCTTAGGAGTGGTAAGAAGGGTGACTTTGAGAAGGTTCAACTAAGCAGTACCATGAGTCGTCAAAGCATTGCTTCAGTGTCAGATATGTCAATTAGTGGTTCTTCAGCTTCACTTTGCCATCAGAGTTATGCAATTGAGGACACTTGTTCCCGAATTGACACTTTGGAAAGCAGTGCTTCAAGAACCGTGGTTTCTACTGAAGAAGATGGTTATAGTAAGGATGCTTTGTCAAGTGCTATGGAGTGTTCCTCTGCTGCACGGCCTATTGTCAATGATGACATCCTTGTTGACGTGAACTCCTCGAGCTTTGGTAGATTGAGTGAGACAGCAGAGGCAATAAGTCATAATCGTATGGGCAGGATGGCTGGCAATGATCATTCCAGCACTAGTATGTGTTACTCCGATACGGAAATGCCAAGTGATGTCCAAGAGTCTTCAGCTGCCGAGGAAAGTTCCTTGCTAAAACCAGAAGAAGATACTTCTGATGCCACTCAGTGCTGTTTAGTTGGCACTCCAGATCCAGTTGAAAACTTTGACAATCTTCTAATGCAGTCTGAAGCAGCAGTGCAGGCTTCAGTTGAGGAACACATCTTGGATGATTGTTGTGTGTCTGCCATCTCGGAGGAAGATGTGTTGGTTTCTAGAACAGGAACTAGCATAATGGAACTTCCCACTGATGGTATGTATTTGCACTGTTCTAATTTTTATTTAACTTAATCAAGTTCCAAAAACAAACTTTTCTCAGAACTCATGTTTATCCTTTATGCATCGTTTGTGTGTCACCTCTCATCTTTCTGAGAATCATTTTAGCCAGTCCTTCAGAGAATCACTTCTAGTTGTCCTGAAGTAGCTGGTGCTATACTACCTCTGCCTGTACATGTGCTACACTTTAGACATGAGCATGGTCTCTGGTGTGCAAGGTTGACGGTTACTTATGCTACGAAAAGATATAAATATTGTATTATGAAATTATTTCATGGAATATCTAATTGGCACCATTGCAACCTAATCAACGAAATTTTTGGCTGCTGCCTTTCCTAAAACATCTTATTTCTGAACAGAGGTACTATTCAAGAATGTTTTTTGTTGGATTTGATTACTATTTTAAACTTAAGGCCAGCGGCCTAGCTTTAACTTAATAAAGCCACAACACGGCAGAGTACAACACAACACAAATAAGGTTCTTGTTCAGCATAGGTCGGTCACCCCAGACCCACACACGCACTCCAGAAATCGACTAGGCTCATAGCACAGTACATCGATACAAATGGCTCAACATGGAGCAGCAAAACTGAGCTAGGCAATGGCGATGAACTCAAGTTGATAAGGTGGAGTGAAGACGCCTGATCTCCCTCATCGCCGCCTCCAGAAGGTCTCTATCCCTCACTCTGACCAACATCCACCATTGCTGCATGTAAATAAGAATTTTGTAAAGCGCGTCAAGCTGGTCTGGCAATCAAAGTACCTTCAGTTGTTAGTTTGTTCCTAATGTTCCAGAGGGACCAACAAAGCACCGCAAAGGTAAACCAAACGAGTCTACTGAATTTTGCCAGTTAGCCACTGTGAAATCGCCAAGAACTCCCCAGCCCCTGCTGGGTTCTACATACAGTGTAGGGGTTTTCTAACCCTAACCCACATGAATCTAGCAAGTGGGCAACTAAAGAAGATATGGTTACAATCCTCAAGATCCCCACACAGCGCACACTTGCCATCCGAGGGGGAGTAGTTTGGTAGGGCGGCTGTAGCTCTTTACATATGGTGTACAATAGGGTACAAGGGGTACAAATACATATACACGGTATATACGGTAGTTAAGCTATATACAGTTTATCACCCTCCCTCAATCTCAGCGGAGCGATGAAGGTTGAGATTGCGCCTACAAGACTTATTAGGGTTTGGTGATATTAAGGAGCAGGGGAGTATGGTCGGAGCCGATCCTAGTGAGCGATGTGAGGGAACTGAGCGGGTGTGTTGCACTTTTCATTGTGTCCGGCGTCCCCGGAGCGTCCCCTGTGTAGCAGGGACGGGCTCGGGGCGCCGGACACCGTATCGGGCCGTGCCAGACAAAAAGAGGCTTTGGGGGACGCGGCTGGGAACGTTTTTTTGTCCGGCGCGCCCCAAATCTCTTTGAGGGACGCGACTAGAGATGCTCTTGGGCCTACAAAAATGCTGATGTGGCATCTAATTAAGGAGGAGAGATAACCTTAGAGTAACATAGGTGGATACTGTATTGGGATTCTACAAAACAATAAATTTAGAAGATTATGATACTACTCTATAATACCACCCGCTATCAATAAATTTAGAAGATTATGATACTACTCTATAATACCACCCGCTATAGTGATAGACAAGTATCATATGCCGATATGCATGATACTACTATATGATACTATGCACTATGACCAGCCTTAGACTAGCCACAATGGGAGTATCATAGGTAGTATCATGCATGCCATGTAGGCAAAAATCTTATGTGGCACATCAATTAATGAGGAGAGAGGTGAAACTAGTATCATAGGTAGATACCATATCATAGCACGTAAAACTAGAAATTTTAGTGGCAAACACATTATGTACACATATTTGCATTGAGATTCTCCAAAACATTAAATATGATGGAGCTATGATACTAAGCCATGATACAATGCATTGTAGGGTGTTGTATCATAAACTAGTAATATGCATGATACTAGTCTATGATACTTCCCATTGTGACTAGTGTTAGTGAATTACTACCTCCGTTTCATATTAAATGTCTAGATTTGTATACATTTACACACTGAAATGCTTTAGATATATTACAAATCTGCAATAATTAATACTACTTCATACTGGTCTACTGGGCTCCTAGTGAAATTAGGAAAATACCTCAGAGTTAGACTCAAATCAACATTAATTAGGGCAAGTTAATACCCATTGTGGCCCTCTCATTTGCAATTGCTCACATTGATGCATCTTCTCCATTTAAAACTCAAATTGGCCTATACATGCACTTGCATGTACTATTAGTCTTCGTTTATTAATTGTCACATTTAACAATAGAGAATGAGGATTTAGAGCTTGAGATGCTATTTTCCTCCACCTATAGAGCTTGCCTTGGCTGCCATGCAACTCATTAGGAGCTTAATAAACCGGTATGGAGGGAGTGCCTCCATTTCATAAAACAAGCCATATGAATTTGCTCAAAAGTCAACATGATTTAAGTTTGAATAAGTTTAAAGACAAAAATATGAACATCTACACTACTGGATCTATCACATATTTATTTTTTTGTATATATATTTGGTCAAATTTATTATGCTTTCACTTTTGACTAAAAATATATACCTTATTTTATGGAGTGGGGGTAGTATGGAATAGAGGAAGTATGTAGCACCAATATTATAATACCTCCATCACAAATATGATATCGCAGAATTTTCTAAATTTATATGTATCTAGACTCGATTTGTGTATAGATATATCTAAATTTACACAAATTTGCAACATCTTTTTTATGATGGAGAATACATCAAATATGGAATACCTAGTAGCACATACATTCTTTGGTGGTCGAATATAATGTACTACCAGAATCCTTAAAACTACCGTGAGAACGACCCAGTAGTGATCACTAGCTGAAGAAATAAGACAGACCCCGAGAAAATAGATAGATTTATGTTACAAAAACATAAAGAATGAACTTAGCAAACAGAAAATTTTCATGTCCCATGAGAATATAGGTCATCTTGAACAAAAAAAATTATCGTTGTCAAACAATATGATCAATGACACGCCGGTAGTTTCTCACATGCGCTAGCTCAGTCAACACAAATGATTATAAAAATAAATATCAATAAATACAAAATATACTCGAGAAGAATAGTGAAATATATTTATTTGGAAACATAAGATTTATTTTAAAAATAATAAATAAAACATCAAACCAATATAATTTAAGAAAGCTGCAACTTATAAACGTGAAATTACAAGTACCAGTATTTCAGTAAATGTGAACTCGAGAAAACACAAAAAAAGGTAGAACAACAAAAGATATGTGTTATTATTTTAGAAATGTTTTTGCAAGTTATATTAGAGTTTTCATGAATTCCTTCTCATACAATTTCGGAATCCTTTTCTTCTTTCACCTTATATTACTAATATTTCCATTTCAAGCTATTTTATCTTCCACTTTCTAGTTTTCATTTGTAGTTTTTTCTCATATTTTTCTATCCATATTCGCATTGCGAGGTGTTGGTCCACGTCACGTCATGTGTCATAGTGCTTTGACTATGCTGAGATAAAAGTTTTGTTTAGTTTTAAAGTTTAGGTTCCAAGATGTTTAGTGTATGGAGCTTAGGGACCATGTCTAGTATGTGTAAGTGAGCCATGTATAGAAACCCACAAGAACATATGGGTCTACTTACATGCCCGAGCACAAGGCACCGAGCTTGCCTTACAAACTAACCACATAAACATGACTTTTTAGCAAAAGAAAAATGGGCGATAAACAAGATCGTAATCCATTGTAATACTAAATATACAATGAAACTAATACATGACCCTAAAACCACGGTCAAATGTCGAATTCCTTACTTCTATTTCATTTTACCTTGTTATTTTTTTTAGAAAAATAGGATGGCTTTATTGATTAGCTACCATCGGTAAAACAAATTACATAAAATAAAAACACATAATTAGAGAGTTTTTTAGAAACATAAAGTTACATTGAAACCTTCAAATTCGTTGTCTCAAGATACACCTTTTGCATCTTGACTTTTTCTAGACTCCGGTAAAAAAAACTAATAGAGACCTAACCTAATTAAGTTAGATTAATCTCATTTTTTTAGAAAAAATTCAGTGGCCTACCCTAACCAGTGGCCTACCCTGACCTCCCGAAGAGACATTGCTGTTGCTATCACATCGTTAAATTTGTGGATGCACGGCCAATTCAGGTTTGTGTTATTCTTGTCATTTGCCGTCCGAAGAAGATTGAAGTCGCCTCCCACGATGATCGGATATTGACACGCAAGGACCTCCCCTTCGAGCTCTCCCAAGACTCATTGGTCCTAGTGTGGTCGGCAGGTCCATAGACCAGGATGAACCACCATTTCAAGTTGCAATTATGTTGTAGAATGAGAGCACTGAGGAAGGAGCCGTTCCTCTATTCCCTGACCTCAAAACAATCGTCCCGGGACCCAGCAGTAGGCCTCCCGAGCACCCGACCGCCGGTAACCAATTCCAAACGAATTGGCCCCAAATTCCAGGTTGCGGAGTTCTGCCATAGAGAAATCATGTTTGATCGTCTCCTGTAGGCCAATCATGTCAACTCGCTCTTGCTTAGCGTAATCCTTAAGTTGGGATCTTCGGCCGCTGACACCGAAACCCCAGATGTTACAAATAAGGCCCTTCATTTAACCCCGGTGCATTGGTATGCCCTTACGGGCCGATAGCAGTGGCCGTTTCGAGCATCCCCGTGTCGGCTTGCTTCGATTTGTAGGAGTGGAGGCATTCTGCGACGGTAAGGAGTAAGGACGCTCCTGCATCCGTACCACCCAGGTCCAGTTGGTCATCCCTTGACGCCAATTGGCTCACCTCAACCTCCTTGTGGAAGGCCGCCTCCGCAATGGCCGCCTAGGCCAACTCTTTCGCCCTCAAAATGTCTAGGATCTCGCTTTTAGTCCCACATCTCGGACTAAAAACTAAGCAGCTATCCTCTAAGACATCAGTGAGGTTGACCATCAGAGAAGGAATCAAGTGCAGTGAACTTTTGCGCACCTGAATCCAGATTCGTTTCTGCCGTTAGGCGCTTGGCTTTCTCCATGGAAAACTCGGCATCACCCCAGCTTTGGGCTTCTTCGCCTTGGAGTACGTGGCCTTAAGTTTCTTCGGGCCCTGGCCCAGCTCACACGGGGAAGGTGCCAGCTCCCTCAGCCGGCCATCGTGTGCCCCCGCCCCTGAACCCAGCTCACGCTCCAGGAAATAATTTAGGAAATTACTCTTTGCTTTACCAGAATAACATAAATTGTTGAGAAAAAAAATCAGTATTCTTTACCGTACATAAAAGATGTAATGAGCGACTAGAAGTATTAGCGAAACAAGCTTGATACATTTTGCACATGCTCTTGCATTTATGATACCAATGTTTAGATGCAGTTACCTGCACACAACCATGTTTCCTGCTAGACATAACCTATGACTCTGATTGTGTTATTCAGAAAGTATTTGTTTTACATGAGTGAGTATATGTATCTAACCTAATCATTCTCTCACTACCTTGTAGAAAAATCACCTGAGACAGTACAAGGGTCGATGAAACAAATTCGGAGGTGCTTCACGCTCGAAGAAGCTACTGATACAATTCTCTTCTGTAGTTCAATCGTCCATGACCTTGCCTACAAGGCAGCAACGATTGCACTGGAGCATGAGCAGGAATCACAACACGTTGACTCTACTCAGCCAATGGTTACCATCGTAGGGAAGTCGATTCCAAATGACGATTGTTTCCTTAAGCTGCCCTATAGACGAACGCCAAATCGTAAGGTTAAAAGGAAAAGGTTGGAAGGTGAAATGACCATCGCGGTAACCGTTGAAGATGAAGCAATTGCTAAAGATCCTTCACCTGTAAGTTCTGCTTCCGAATTAGTAAGGTCATCCAATAATATGAAGCCTCCAAAGTTGGAATCCAAGTGCAACTGTGTGATTATGTGAGTTACTCCTGGCATCCTGTGTGCCAAAGGGACATGGGGAATACACACGCAAGCTGCGAGACTTGCCACTGAAGAACGGCTGCCCTGCTTAGCGACGGATAGACACGTCTCTCTAGATTATTTTCCGTGGATAGTGCATTTCTGTTTTTTAGGCAACAGAATTGCACTATGAGCTACGTATTCTTTTGTATATCCTTTTGCCCTCTGTGTGAAATTTTCTGCTTGTTATGAGGTCCATTGCGGTTTGTCCGAAGTGTGAAATTCCAGATCAAATATCTGTATTTAAAGTATATTTTCATGCAATTCACGTGGTTTGTTATGCATTATGATTTAGTCACACTACCTGGAGCACGACTGCCTGCTGTGCGTCCTGGCGTTACTTCCGAATCATTCCACAAGGTCAAAATTGATGCCTGCTAACAAGTAAAAGGAAGACGAGTCTATTGCCGATCGTCCAGTTTGACTACTGTATTAGCGAACCAGGCCAAGACCCATCTCCTGGCTCGAGCTGAAGACGAAGGAGCACAAAGACCCCGTCCAACACAACCGGCTGGTACACCATGCTCGCCTCGTGACCGGAGAGGAAGAAGATTGACGACCGGAGGACTCGCCGGAGATTGGGAAGACGCGGCTGGCCATGGCGTTAGGGACGGAGCCAGCTTTTGACCTTGAGGGGGGCAAAATGGTGCTGTAAACTTCATGAGGGGGACAGAGTAAGCTAAGCCAGCATGAAATTACAGTTCTAGTGAGTAGTGTTCTTCATAAAATCCAACCATGGCGGTGGCTAAGCCCCCCCCCCCCCCCCCCTCATCCCCCCTTGTCTCCGTCCCTGCATGGCGTCCCTGGCGGAGGCAAGGTCGGGACCTCACTGGAGATAGGGACGACGCGGCTAGCTACGGCGTTGCCGGTGAAGGTGAGGAAGAAAACCTCAGGGTCTCGTGTGCAGGTGAGGCGACTTAGGGTTCCGGGTGGTGGTGCGGTCGGAGATGGACATGAAGGGAGGTTTAACTTAGGGTTTCATGTGCAGGTGAGGCGACTTAGGGTTTCGTGTGCAGGTGAGGCGACTTAGGGTTCCGGGTGGTGGTGCGGTCGGAGATGGACATGAAGGGAGGTTTAATTGTGTGTGTGTATGGGGGGGGGAGGGGGTTGCGGTGACCCAACATACCACTGCATGTTGTAGTACGCAAGGCGTTAACATAACACCAATGAAATACCGTTTCACTAGTATTACACCCCTTAGAGTGGTACAACAGAAACATATGCGAGTCCAAGGCATGTCTATAGAAGTACACACGAACTGTTTACAGAAGATCAACACAGTCTCCTACTTTACAGTGAGGTAAACTGCAAATAAACCTCCAAAAGAACAACTCGTAGACTAACTTTTGGTTAACTCTAGCTCTAGAGGTACTTGGTTTGCTAAAGAAATCTGGTAGAACTCTAGCTACTTAGGTGCTAGGATTAGGGAAATGGTTTGCTTCTATTGCTAGTCTAGGTTTCCACCCTAGTTGATGTAGAAGTTGACTCATTGACTTCATTGATTGGGTTCTCCATCTTGTTGCAGTGGACTCCTTTGTCTTCGAGTTCCACATTAGTGTACTCAGCAAGTTCAATAATATAAATAGGTGTATCATGCACTAGCTACAGCCACATACCATAAAGTCGTAGGCAAATGCAAGTTTTCGTAATCATTTCTTCAAAAGGTTCATTTTACTCTGAAAAACTATGTCCGTTAGTCTTCATAGGTTGACCAGAACTTCATGAAGTTCCTTTCCTGCCGTGTTCGTAGTTCCTTTCCTAAACAAGGAGTGATAGGTCACAATTCAATACACTCTGCACAAATGTGTTACTTTACCAATAAGAAACCTTATCTGTGTTGCCAACCGGGCGATCTTTCCCGTCCACACTTGGTGTGAGGCCTAGTATAAGATCCAATCCAATCACTGTCCTTCTCCGCGATCCCGCATACCCACCCTTTTGTATTCAGATGGTCTTCGATCACTCAACGGCAACCCTTGACCATGATACAATCCACCGTAGACCCTATTGCACGAGACGTCCAACTTGGACCGGAGAGCTTAATGGCCTCTCAACCTTACTATGGGACCAACAATACCCTACAGCTATGGAAAATAGGCATCCGTTGATATGCGAGACGAAATAGGTACAACTGACTTATTCGTTCCATTAAAGATCTTATGGTTAACACTTAATATACGGCGCTAGAATCACTGGACAACATTTGTTGTTAATCCTAGGTGAATAGCTTTCCCAGTTGCAATGGAACCTCCACCATCAACTCAAACAATTTCCATTGCCCACCACATAGTTATATTCATAATTGTAAAAATAATCTTTTGCTTTTCGATGCAGGAGTGATAAGTATAGTATTTTGCAAATAATTGATAAAAATAATCAAATGGCATGAGCAAGAGTGAACTTGCCTTTCTTGATAGCAAGATTATGCATACAAGAGTTTCGAGATGATATAACTCCAAATTCTGAATACCATCATTCTCTAGTAAGGACAATGTTTAAAGAACTGACAAATATGCTATAATGCATAAGTATGAGGTGCAATCGCTCTAAGCGTAAACTAACCCCGATGATTTAGGATTGGTGAGTTGTAATGATTTCTTTAGAGTGTGTTGCACTTTTAGAGTGGTTTTGCAAACAAGGTTCTTATTAGGAAGTGGTTAACTTGATATCATATACCAGTGGTGTGATAAAGCATAGCAATCACATTAGCACATAGAAAATAGTAGTTGGCATAACATGTATAGAACTCTTGTGAGTTCTTAGTATGATAGGACATGGTTAATGATTACTTGTTGTTTACTTTAAAAGAATAACTTTTTAAGAACATGTTACTTAAGGAACAATAAGCATTTCAACTAGGGATGTTGACTTCTAGGGTTTGCTATGCCTTTTCATTTGATTTACTAAGCGAGTAATAGTTGGTTCCTAAACAAGGTTTTTCGTATGCACCTGGTATTTGCATGATTAAGGTGGGGTATGAGAATGTAAGGTAGATTGCTACACATGGTTGCTACTAGGATTGATCACAGTGATGTGATACTCAATATTGGTAATTAGGGTTGATGACATGCTATCAAGTTAGAGTTTATCATTAATTGATCATATAAGTTTTACTCAAAATGAAGACATGAAATGATAACTTCATTTGCACACTACAAGAAAAGTTCTGATAGACAACGTCCCAAAATCGTCCACTAAGGGGTATTTTTCGTCGCCTATGGGCCTAACCCGACGATATGGGTTCTGTTGTCGAAACTGCGTCAGGCAAAGTCCTACGACATTTTTTTCGGTCCGTCGCGTTTGGGCGCCCTTCCGCCACGGAAAATCGGACCGTTGCGCAAGTGTTTTCGGGAGCCCGTTGACTGCTGACGTCATGCAAACTGACACGTAGCAGACGCCGTTAACTAGCAGTTAACGGCGTTAACCGGCTGAAACCCCGTGGTAGATGGTAGGCCCACACGAGGCCTGCCACGTCTTAAGCGGGCCGGGCCAGATGACATAGTTTGACCGGTCAACTATATAGCTGGGCTGGTCCATTAGTTACGTGGGCCGGGCCTAACCTCTAAGGTTGACTGGTCAAAACTTAAATGGGCCGGCCCATTTAACATGTGGGGTCCACCTTACAGCAACTGGGCCGGCCCAAGAAGCAAGTGGGCCGGGCCAAAAACATAGGTGGGTCCCACTTTCCTGTTAAAGGGCCGGCCCATTTAGTGTGTGGGGTCCACCATATAGCAAGTGGGCCGGCCCAACAAGCTAGTGGGCCGGGCCAAAAACACAGGTGGGTCCCACTTTCCAGTTAAAGGGTCGGCCAATTTAGTATGTGGGGTCCACCATATAGCAAGTGGGCCGGCCCGACAAGATAGTGGGCTGGGCCAAAAACACAGGTGGATCCCACTTTCCTGTTAAAGGGCCGGCCCATTTAGTATGTGGGGTCCACCATATAGCAAGTGGGCTGGCCCACCAAGATAGTGGGCTGGGCCAAAAACACAGGTGGGTCCCACATTCCTGTTAGTGGGCCGGCCCATTTGGTATGTGGGGTCCACCATATAGCAAGTGGGCCGGCCCAACAAGATAGTGGGCCGGGCCAAAAACACAGGTGGGTCCCACCTTCCTATTAAAGGGCCGGCCCATTTACCATGTGGGACCACCATATAGCAAGTGGGCTGGCCCAACAAGATAGTGGGCCAGCCCAATAAGCATGTGGAGCCCACTATCGTGTAACCGGGCCGGCCTACTAAAGAAGTGGGCCGGCCCAAAATGAAAGTGGGTCCCACACTACTGTAAGTGGGCCGGCCCAAAATGAAAGTGGGTCCCACACTACTGTAAGTGGGCCGGCCCAATCTGTTGTAGGGCCCTACTTGTTTGACTAGTCAACTTGCATTAAATTTCATGAGCCTAAAATCTGATATCAATGATACACACAATTACATACACAAATAAAACAAATAGGAAAATTACAAGGCAATTAATGTGCCCAAATAAAAAAATTACATAGATTCATTGAGGACTTCTATTAGCATCATCAATAACACGTTGACATTTGGCAATCGCCTTGATTGAATCTTGTGTACTCTTTGTCAACATATCAGCTACAGATCTTAAAGCAGCAATACCATGTCTTTTATAAAGTACAGCCTTGAGATATTTACTGTTTGATGAAAGAAATGGTCTAGGTTGACGGCTATGAGAAGATGCATCAGAAGAAAGATCAGAACTTTTTGTGGGCCTCACTTCTAATGAAGATTTCTTCATCACAACTGCATTCTGATAATAATGCAAAAAGAGTTAAACAATGAACTATGCAAACATTTATTATGCAATGTAGATATAAGATAATAACAAGTTGCATAAATAAGACATGTATGGAACTTGTACTAAGCACAAACTTACATCATAATGTTGCACATGGTCGCTACAGATCCTTTTTTGGCGACTATCTTCTAATGATGACTGCTTCATTAAAACTGCATTCAGTAACATTGTAAACATAGTTACAACAATTAACTATTCAAACATGTATTACGCAATGTAGAGATCAGATAACTGACATGTAGCGAGAAATAAGCACAAGATAAGATAAAGATCCATGTACTAAGCACATCTTTGGCTCACCTGAGGTCCTTCTCTTGCGTGCACTAGTCGTGGTCAACATGCCTATCATTTTAGGTTCAGCCATCAAGTGAAATGCTAATCCTCCTGCTCCATTGTCCTTAATCTGTGTTTAGATATCACATTTAAGACCAAGTCAGCTGGTTTCAAATAACAAAAAACTTGAGCTGCCAAATGAATAAGCCAATATTTACCAGATATCAGATTAAAACCAACTAGATGTTGCTTTGCATGAGATACGAATTTCAGACATTCAGATTTAGAGTAGGGTAATGCCAAGGTTTTCCACATAAAGTAAACTGGCATTAAGAATGACCAAATGTCAGGTTCAAATCACCTTCGCAGTTTCTCCAAGACAAGCATATCAAATAGGCAGAAACATAGTAAAGCATGAATGGCATTGCTATGGCAGGGTTCCAAGTGTTAATCTCTTGCATAAGGAACAATGCATATAGGTTATAGATAATAACGGAAGTAAACTGCCAAAATTACCAACCAAGAACTCAGATTCCAACCTTCCCTAGCGTCCCCGCTGTTAATGTTGGATGTTCTAATAAGTGGTTCGCATGATCAATCCCTAGGAAAAATAACATTGACAAGTCAGTCTACGATAATACAAAGACCAGACATGCACGCAGCAATAACTATATAAGCTAAAGACGAGGTATAAGAGCAAGCAGATTGGAAATGCACATAGCATGATTATAAAAGCAGTGTGAGAATAGCAGACACGAGAAAACAGCTAGCGGCTAGCGGTGAGCTAATGACGTGGTATAAGAACAAGCAGATTGGAAATGCCCATAGCATGACTATAAAAGCAGTGCGACAATAGCATGCAGTACAAAAACAGTTGGCAGCAAATGAATGGGTACAAGGCTATAAATATGTGGATGCACACATGTGTCAGTAGAATGAACAGGATGGTAGCGACCGGATAATGCTTTTGTACTGTACAATATTTAAACAAACTTCATGCGAAGCAACACATCAAGAAAGTTAACGGCATATGAGATCTGCAAATAACTACACAAAACATGGCTAAAGAAACACCGCGATCTAACGGGGCAGCGTACTAACCAAGCTGCGGCGGGGTGGACGGGGGCGGCAACTTGCATTCCAGCGGCGGCGAACGCGGGAGACGATGAATCGACCCTGTTTCAGTAGAAGCGAGCGTTAGTGAAGCATATCTGGTTGGCTGGCAAGGTATTCGGTGAAGTTGATACAGCCGCTGCGGCGAGGTAGTCGGTGGCGAGGTCGGCGGTGAAGCAGATCCGTCGGTGGCGAGGTCGGTGGTGAAGCAGATCCGTCGGTGACGAGGGCGGCGGGGGAGCGGATCAGGTGGGTGGACAGCCAACACGATCAAGGCTACGCTGTGGAGGAGTATGCCGGCGGCGAAGCAGATCTAGTACTGTAGAGAGTCAGAGCTTTGGCGTGTGAGAGTATTTTTGAGCTAATGGGGCGAATGGTTGGTGGGTGGGTGTGGGCCTGTGGGGAGGGTTCGGGATCTAGGCAAGATATTTCATTGTTACCGAATGAGCCCTCCATGGTCGGTGGGTTGTAGCTTCCGGACCAGGGTTAAAAGGGTAAAACTGGTCACGGGATTTTCGAATGGATGCGGCGGGATGATTTGGCGCGCGGCCGAAATTTTCAGTTTCAAGCTACGAGCAGAACGACAAAAATAATGTTCTTCCCCAGGGAGCTCTCATTTCTTCCTCTTCTCTTTCTCTCTCGAGTCTCTCCCACTCCCCCGGCTCCTCTCCCCCTTCTCTCCGGTGGCCTCGCCGGCCGGAGACGAGGCCGACTTCTTTCTGTATATTGTACACCCTCTGAACTAAATTAATTGATTCAACTTTCCTTAGACGTGTATGTATCTAGAGTAAAAACATGTGTGGATACATCCATATTTAGGTAAGCAAAGTTGAGTCAGCTAATTTGGATCCAAGGGAGTTAGTGTTGTTGTAAGCTTAGATCCAGTGTTTCCCATGAGCAGAATGGCGCAATGGAGTCGGGGATCTCGTCATCGGCTTCAGATCTGGCCTATGGTGAATCTGGCGGATCTTGCCGGCCAAACCCCGATCTGGTGCCATCAATGTGATGGCGCTAACGGTGAGGCTTGCTTTGGTCAGTGCTTCAGATCTGGCCAATGGGGAAGTCAAGCTGCTAAAGTTCACAAGCTCGGGGCATACGATGGCGTCATCCGTCTTGCCCGTGCACATCTTGGCCTTTCAGCGGCCCTTCTCAGAGCCAATATGCCGTTGCTGAGGCCCTTCTTCTCCTTCGTCCTGGCGACTACCGGCGACACCGTCCCCAGTGGTGCGTCCCCGGCGACGGAGTTGCTGGAAAGGATGCGGAGCAAAGATCTGATGTGCGGTCGAGAAGGACTCGATTGATTTTCTTCTATATGTTTTGGGGTCCTTTTTGTAAAGTTGCAGGTTCTATTAGTTATTGTCTAGTACTTTTGGTCCTCTATGTAATTTTTTGGACTAGTTTCCATTGGCACTGATAAACTTGAATTTTGACAAGTTCACGGGGAAAAAAATTCCTTTGCACATATGGCCTATCATGTATAAACATTCTTGAGATTTAAACTATATGTAATGTGCCATGCATTAACCCTAAACCATATATATGTAACTAACCCTAGCTGATCAAACCCTACTTAATTAAAACAAATAACCCTAAACTATACGCATGCACTTTATGCGCAAAGGCGCAGTGCCTCTAATAATGTGTGTGCGCACTCGATCGATGATCCCTAAACCTTATACAACCCTGAAACCCTAATCCCTAATCCCTAAACCCTAAACACCCTAAACACTAAACCCTAGACCCTAAACCCTAACCCTAACCCTAAACCCTAATTAAACCCTATATATAGGCCAACGACACTTAATTGTGCATCAAGCAGGCCAGGGGTGCCTCGCGGTCCTCTAATTAAATTAAATGTGCCATGCGTTAACCCTAAACCATATATATGTAACTAACCATAGCTAATCAACCCTACTTAGTGAAAACACATAACCCTAAACTATACTAGCTATAACCCGATCTAATAAAAACATGCTCTATATATAGCAGCTAGCTAGCAAACCGTAGATTAACACCAATTAATATATACATGGCCTATATCGATCATGTTGTATAACATATCCCTGAGATTCATTAATTAATTATATAATTATCGTGATAAATTAATTAACTTTAATTTTGACAAGTTCTCTCGAATGAAAACACATTTGATTAAGTTGCCTCATAATATATATATATAATTAGTGTGCATGCATGGCCTACCATGCATTCGTGCATATATTTTAATGTATATTTGAACATATTCTTGGGGATTTCAATCTCTCTCTCGATCATCTATATATCGTTGGTGGCCAAAAAACACACATATATATGCATGCAATTTATGCGTAAAGGCGCGGGTGCCTCTAATAATGTGTGTGCGCACTCGATCGATGATCCCTAAACCTTAAACAACCCTAAAACCTTAAATCCCTAATCCCTAAACCCTAAACACCCTAAACACTAAACCCTAAACCCTAGACCCTAAACGTACCCTAACCCTAACCCTAACCCTAACCCTAAACCCTAGCTAACCCTAAACCCCAATTAAACCCTATGTATAGGCCAACGACACTTAATTGTGCATCGATCGAGCAGGTCAGGGGTGCCTCGCGGTCCTCTAATTAAATTAAATGTGCCATGCATTAACCCTAAACCATATATATGTAACTAACCCTAGCTAATAAACCCTACTTAATTAAAACACATAACCATAAACTATACTAGCTAGCTATAACCCGATCTAATAAAACATGCTCTATATATAGCAGCTAGCTAGCAAACCGTAGATTAACACCAATTAAAATATACATGGCCTATATCGATCATGTTGTATAACATATCCCTGAGATTCATTAATTAATTATATAATTATCGTGATAAATTAATTAACTTGAATTTTGACAATTTCTCTCGAATGAAAACACATTTGATTAAGTTGCCTCATAATATATATATAATTAGTGTGCATGCATGGCCTACAATGCATTTGTGCATATATTTTAATGTATATTTGAACATATTCTTGGGGATTTCAATATCTCTCTCTCTCGATCATCTATATATCGTTGCTGGCCCAAAAAACACACATATATACGCATGCACTTTATGCGTAAAGGCGCGGGTGCCTCTAATAATGTGTGTGCGCACTCGATCGATGATCCCTAAACCTTAAACAACCCTAAAACCCCTAAATCCCTAATCCCTAAACCCTAAACACCCTAAACACTAAACCCTAAACCCTAAACCCTAAACCCTAACCCTAACCCTAACCCTCTACCCTAGCTAACCCTAAACCCTAATTAAACCCTATGTATAGGCCAACGACACTTAATTGTGCATCGAGCAGCCCAGGGGTGCCTCGCGGTCCTCTAATTAAATTAATTGTGCCATGCATTAACCCTAAACCATATATATGTAACTAACCCTAGCTAATTAACCCTACTTAATTAAAACACATAACCCTAAACTATACTAGATATAACCCGATCTAATAAAAACATGCTCTATATATAGCAGCTAGCTAGCAAACCGTAGATTAACACCAATTAAAATATACATGGCCTATATCGATCATGTTGTATAACATATCCCTCAGATTCATTAATTAATTATATAATTATCGTGATAAATTAATTAACTTGAATTTTGACAAGTTCTCTCGAATGAAAACACATTTGATTAAGTTGCCTCATAATATATATATAATTAATTAGTGTGCATGCATGGCCTACCATGCATTCGTGCATATATTTTAATGTATATTTGAACATATTCTTGGGGATTTCAATCTCTCTCTCTCGATCATCAATATATCGTTGGCGGCCAAAAAACACACATATATATATATACGCATGCAATTTATGCGTAAAGGCGCGGGTGCCTCTAATAATGTGTGTGCGCACTCGATCGATGATCCCTAAACCTTAAACAACCCCTAAAACCTTAAATCCCTAATCCCTAAACCCTAAACACCCTAAACACTAAACCCTAAACCCTAGACCCTAAGCCCTAACCCTAACCCTAACCCTATAACCCTAACCCTAACCCTAAACCCTAGCTAACCCTAAACCCTAATTAAACCCTATGTATAGGCCAACGACACTTAATTGTGCATCGAGCAGGCCAGTGGTGCCTCGCGGTCCTCTAATTAAATTAAATGTGACATGCATTAACCCTAAACCATATATATGTAACTAACCCTAGCTAATCAACCCTACTTAATTAAAACACATAACCCTAAACTATACTAGATATAACCCGATCTAATAAAAGCATGCTCTATATATAACAGCTAGCTAGCAAACCGTAGATTAACACCAATTAAAATATACATGGCCTATATCGATCATGTTGTATAACATATCCCTCAGATTCATTAATTAATTATATAATTATCGTGATAAATTAATTAACTTGAATTTTGACAAGTTCTCTCGAATGAAAACACATTTGATTAAGTTGCCTCATAATATATATATAATTAATTAGTGTGCATGCATGGCTTACCATGCATTCGTGCATATATTTTAATGTATATTTGAACATATTCTTGGGGATTTCAATTTCTCTCTCACGATCATCTATATATCGTTGGTGGCCAAAAACCACACACACACATATATATATATATATATACGCATGCAATTTATGCGTAAAGGCGCGGGTGCCTCTAATAATGTGTGTGCGCACTCGATCGATGATCCCTAAAACTTAAACAACCCCTAAAACCTTAAATCCCTAATCCCTAATCCCTAATCCCTAAACCCTAAACACCCTAAACACTAAACCCTAAACCCTAGACCCTAAACCCTAACCCTAACCCTAACCCTAACCCTAACCCTAAACCCTAGCTAACCCTAAACCCTAATTAAACCCTATGTATAGGCCAACGACACTTAATTGTGCATCGAGCAGGCCAGGGGTGCCTCGCGGTCCTCTAATTAAATTAAATGTGCCATGCATTAACCCTAAACCATATATATGTAACTAACTCTAGCTAATCAACCCTACTTAATTAAAACACATAACCCTAAACTATACTAGATATAACCCGATCTAATAAAAGCATCCTCTCTATATAACAGCTAGCTAGCAAACCGTAGATTAACACCAATTAAAATATACATGGCCTATATCGATCATGTTGTATAACATATCCCTCAGATTCATTAATTAATTATATAATTATCTTGATAAATTAATTAACTTTAATTTTGACAAGTTCTCTCGAATGAAAACACATTTGATTAAGTTGCCTCATAATATATATATAATTTTAGTGTGCATGCATGGCCTACCATGCATTCGTGCATATATTTTAATGTATATTTGAACATATTCTTGGGGATTTCAATCTCTCTCTCTCTCGATCATCTATATATATCGTTGGTGGCCAAAAAAACACACATATATACGCATGCACTTTATGCGTAAAGACGCGGGTGCCTCTAATAATGTGTGTGCGCACTCGATCGATGATCCCTAAACCTTAAACAACCCTAAAACCCTAAATTAATTATCGATCTCCCTGTGATTCATTAATTAATTATATATATAATTATCGATGATAAATTAATTAACTTGAATTTTGACAAGTTCTCTCGTATGAAAACACATTTGATCAAGTTGCCTCATAATATATATATAATTAGTGTGCATGCATGGCCTACCATGCATTCGTGCATATATTTTAATATATATTTGAACATATTCTTGGGGATTTCAATCTCTCTCTCTCGATCATCTATATATCGTTGTTGGTGGCAAAAAAAACACACATATATACGCATGCACTTTATGCGCAAAGGCGCGGGGAGCCTCTAATAATGTGTGTGCGCACTCGATCGATGATCCCTAAACCTTAAACAACCCTAAAACCCTAATCCCTAATCCCCTAAACCCTAAACACCCCAAACACTAAACCCTAGACCCTAAACACCCTAAACACTAAACCCTAAACCCTAGACCCTAAACACCGTAAACACTAAACCCTAAACCCTAAACACCCTAAACACTAATTAAACCCTAAACCCTAGACCCTAAACATCCTAAACACTAGACCCTAAACCCTAGACCCTAAACACCCTAAACACTAAACCCTAGACCGTAAACACCGTAAACACTAAACCCTAAACCCTAGACCCTGGCTAAACACCCTAAACACTAAACCCTAAACCCTAAACCCTAGCTAACCCTAAACCCTAATTAAACCCTATATATAGGCCAACGACACATAATTGTGCATCAAGCAGGCCAGGGGTGCCTCGCGGTCCTCTAGTTAAATTAAATGTGCCATGCATTAACCCTAAACCATATATATATAACTAACCCCTAGCTAATCAAACCCAAGTTAATTAAAACACATAACCCTAAACTATACTAGCTATAACCCGATCTAATAAAAACATGCTCTATATATAGCAGCTAGCTAGCAAATTAAACGGTAGATTAACACCAATTAATATATACATGGCCTATATCGATCATATGTTGTATAACATCTCCCTGAGATTCATTAATTAATTATATAATTATCGATGATAAATTAATTAACTTGAATTTTGACAAGTTCTCTCGAATGAAAACACATTTGATTAAGTTTCCTCATAATATATATAATTAGTGTGCATGCATGGCCTACCATGCATGCATTCGTGCATATATTTTAATATATATTTGAACATATTCTTGGGGATTTCAATCTCTCTCTCTCTCGATCATCTATATGTCGTTGGTGGCCAAAAAAACACACACATATACGCATGCACTTTATGCGCAAAGGCGCGTGTGCCTCTAATAATGTGTGTGTGCGCACTCGATCGATGATCCCCAAACCTTAAACCCTAAATAAACCCTAATCCCTAATCCCTAAACCCTAAACACCATAAACATTAAACCCTAAACCCTAACCTCCTAACCCTAAACCCTAAACCCTAATTAAACCCCATATATAGGCCAATGACACTTAATTGTGCATCAAGCAGGCCAGGGGTGCCTCGTGGTCCTCTAATTAAATTAAATGTGCCATGCATATATATGTGTTTAATTTGGGGATTTCAATCGCTCTCTCGTATGTAGCTCTCTCTCTACCTCTCTCTTTCACTGTCTCTCTCTCTCTCGTTGGTGGCCAACAACACACACATGCACTTTGTGCGCAAAGGCATGCGCCTCTAATAATGTGTGCGCAGTTGATCGATCTAGTTTTGATTAATCATAGCACACAAATAAAGAAGTTGTATTTGAATCCACACAACCTAATCTAAAACTCATAACCCCTAACATGGCCTAATTAACTAACCCCTTCTCGATCTCTACCTAATTAGTGGAAATTGCACAAAATCAAAAGGGGTCCCTCACTAATTATGCATATCTGCTAGATTGTGATAAACTTTTGCCCCATATATATTTGGTGGATGGGTGCATCTTGGCATGTAACACAATTAGTGTTTGCAAATGGCGTTGTCAAAATTTATGTACAAATGATTTCTTTCCATCCAAAGTGCATAAAATGGGAGTTTTAATGAAGAAAGTACAAATAAAACAGCTCAACATGCTTCCACACCCCGATTTTCACACGAAGTAGAGCATATTTAAAGGATAATTCCAGAGTTTTACTATTTTTCAAGCAACTTTGCTAATTTTCCCCCACTCACATGACTTTATGTCGATTTAACGAAAATATGGTGAATTTAAACTACATGGGCGGGATAGTTTGAATTGTGCGCGCGGCAAAGGGAACCGCCTATTCCTCAACCTTGTGCACGACAAATTACACACGCAACTCCATTAAACGGACCTTAATTATCACCCCGGTGGCCCGGCCGCATGACCCCCCACCCACCCCTACACAACTTATCCCCGTCCGTGCGAAGAGCTTCCCCTCCCCGTCCCGTCCGTGCGAAGAAGAAGCTTCCCCTCCCCGTCGTTCTTCTCGAGACGCACCGGCGGTCAAGTTGATCCACGGTAGGGCTGCTATCTCTAGCTCAATCATGTATCGGGCAAGACAGCCTAACGATTTATATTTTCTTGATGCTGCTAAAAAAATTCGTCAGTATGCTCGAACTAATTGGCACTTTATAGTTTTCCGCTCGATTTGTCATCGATCAATTTGTTCATTTGCGTGGGCATATAGAGTCAGTTCTGCACTCGATCCGTTAATTTGCTAAAATGCCATGGCAGAGTTTTGTACACGATCTGTTTGCTAAAATGTCGATGGGCATTTTTTGTTTTGTACTCGACATGATTGCTGAAATGCATAATCATGTAGTATAGTTTTGTACTCGATGGATATACATTTCCTACTTCGCCTTAAATTAATCACCAACCACTGTATCTCATAATTAAACAGATGGACAGAACTTGATATCTTGCATGGACACTTATGTTCCCCTTCATATATAAATGGTGTTCAACCCTTTATGGGGTTTATTAGAGCTCATGATGGTCACAACCTGGACGTGTATTGCCCGCGCTGCACATGTATGAATGGTGAGAAGAGGCCTCACCCTGTAGTGGCAGATCAATTACACATTTTTGGGATGGGCCGCACATATGTTAGGCGGGTTTAGCATGGTGAACCATATAATGATCCTTTAGCAGGAGAAGCAGATCTTGCTCACACTGTATGTGTGCTGGCATATGTAGTTAATTATTTATATTGATGCTGCCGCTGTTTCAATCAATAGTTTGCATTCTTTGTGCAAGGTTACGTACTCAAATTTAACTTGTTGCGAGATGGATGGACGGGAAGGAGAGAAAAAGCGCTTGCTTCAGAAACGGGTTTCAGCTGCGGGACATGTCTTTGTGCCAGATGAGAAGGTAAATATGTAAAACGGCATTTGTTCAGGTTGCATCCCTTAGATGTTTGTCTAATCGGTTGATGTACTAATTGCAGAAGCATAGAGTTGAAGAGGTCTCTCAGTTTGATGGGAGATTTGAAGATGAATCTCAGTTTGATACACATGTGGATGGTACTGATGACGAGCCTTTCATAGACGAAGGTCCTGCACCTTAGATTATCCAGCCTACAGAAGGAGGCCGTGGACCGAGTACACAGCTTTGCGTTGAAGTGGATGCACGCCCGGAGATCATCACGGTCGTCCGGGTAGTCTCAAGACCACCCAGCCCTGATGCACCTGTGGATGGTACTGATGACGAGCCTCTCATAGACGAAGGTCCTGCACCTGAGATTATCCAGCCTACGAAGGAGGCCGTGGACCGAGTACACAGCTTTGCGTTGAAGAGGATGCACACCCGGAGATCATCAGGGGCGTCCCGGTAGTCTCAGGACCACCCAGCCCTGATGCAAAATGTTGAGCTACTTTATGATTCGTACTCTTATGTTCTGGTGCTGTAGTATGTTATGATTTGTACGCCTTTGGCGCTAGATTAAGCATTCAGTGGATGATCGCGTTGCAAAATTCGACACCCACACAATCAGTTCATCGTATGAGTTGTAGCATAATTACTTCTACAGCGATTCCTGCCAGCGCATTAGTTGGTAGCATGAAACACTTTCAGGTACTCCCCTCTGATTCATATTAATTGACTCAATTCTGTCTAGATATGGATGTATCTAGATGCATTTGTTAACTAGACTAACAAACTTGAGTCAGTTAATATGAATCCGTGTAAACCGCCCAAGTCCTCGAGCAGCTAGTTTATTGACTCTGGACTCCAAGCCTCTCGCGGCAAGCCATCGACGAAGCTTTGACCAGATCTTGGCCCGCAATTTTTTTCTGTGGCGAATAGCAAAGCTTTGACCAGTTCCTCTCGGGATACAACACGCCGGTGAGCTTGCACGGTTGCCATGAGCACTTTCCGGTAGAACTTCCTCTTCAGCGCCCTCAAGCCGCTGCTGCGAGACAGCACGCAGTGCCTCGAGGTGGACGGAATTCTAGATCTCAGGGCGGGTGGTCCGCATCGTCCGGGAACGATCTCCAGCGCGTTAACGAGGACATGCATGGCGGCCAGGGGATTTTTTTTTTTGGTTTGAGCTTGGGATTTGGGGTTTTTTCGGATAGGGGAGGAGGAACCGAGGAAGAGGAAGGAACAGCCGCGTGCTTGGCGCGTGGCAGTGTGCTTGAATTTCGAATTTTTGTGAAATGTTTCATTTCCCCGCTACAATTCGGGGGTTTCTTGACGCGCCAATGCGTCTCGCCGGGCAGCTTCAAGTGAATTTGGGGTGCCACACTATGGGCCCTAGTTTCAGTGAGACATGTAATGACTAGTCACATCAGTAAGTTCACTGTGTAATAAAATATGTTACCCCTCCCCTTTATGTAGCACCCCTTCTCTCCCGATCGAGTGCCGATTGCCGACGGATGCAAGCCGCTAGCTTGATCCCCTCCTTTCGCCTCCACCGTCCAGGCATCCAGCTTGGAGGGGCAAGCTGCATCTAGACCAAGCGGATTAGGTAGGACTAGTAATGTTCTTTCCTTTCTCGAGATCGGTTCTTTTTTCCTCTCCTCGATATCTTGCGCATCTCTTTCCTATTCTGGGCGAAGGGGTGTCTTTCTGGTCACCCTCGAGCTGGGAGTGATTGATGGGGGTGGGGGGCGAGGGCTACCTTTGTTTGGATTGGGGTGTTCTTCCTTTATTTGTCGACATTTGCAACCTTTGTAGTTTCTGCTGATCCTCACTGTATCTTTTGTCAGCTTGTACAGGAAAGGAAAGACCTCGGCGGTGGGGGCAATGGAGCGTAAGGCCACCACACATGTGGGCAGTTGGCTGAGCCTGAGCTGCGTCCCCAGCCCCGTGAAGCAGGTACTCCGTTTGCTTATCCACTCTTTACCTTTTAAGTGTCTCTCTGCATCCTCAATCTGTTCCTGTTCTGGAATATGCTTAAAGTAGCACATGTCTTCAGCTGTTTGTGCGTAAAGCCTCTGTGACACCATGCTCTATATTCTCTGTATCGAGGTTGGTACCTCCGGGTTCCGTCTTTGAGGCTATGGGGAACGAGAATAGCGCCCACTGCTGCGGGAGCATGGCCCGATCTGCGACACAAGAAGCGAAATGCCACTGCCGAGCTGGGCAGGGACCGCCCAGGGGTAATTTTTTTAAACCAACTTACCATGATGTAGTCTGAGTCTGATACTCCCTCAGATCCAAATTAATTGACTCAACTATCTATAGATACGGATGTATCTAGATGTGTTTTAGCTCTAGATACTACTGCCTCCATCCCAAAGCTTTGGGCTTATACTATTTTTAGAAAGTCAAACTATACCATGTTTGACTAAGCTTTTACCAAAAATCAGTAACATGCAAAATACAAAATTAATATCATTAAATAGATAATAAAATATATTTTCCTACGGTATGTACACAGTATTATATTTGTTGATAGAATGTTCTAAAATTTTGGTCAAACTTTGCTTGTTTTGATTTCTCAAAAATAAATAAGGCTTAAGCTTTTGGATGGTGGTAGTACATTCATATCTAGACAAAGCTGAGTTAACTAGTTTTTTTGTATGTCCATAGCTAGTGTTCACGCTGCAAAAGGCTAAGAGCATCCACTATATGCATCAGTCTATCTCATACAGTAATTCAATATCACTGCTGAGGTCTGCCTTTTGTTTTGCTATTCATATGCAGATTGAAACTTTAGGGCCTTTACTCAAAAGGAAGATCAAAACTGCGGCTGATCAGGCTGCCAGTATGTTGATGCCGCCCCCATCTTCTAAATGCCTCTACAAGCACAAGGCCACGCGCCATCTGGGTGGTGATCTTTGAATGAATATGGTATATTTTCTTAATCCACAAAACATGCCTTGATTTTTCTCTGTTTATTGTCGGTTTTTTCTATGCTTGCCAAAAGTTTACAACAACAACAACAACAACCAAGCCTTTCAGTCCCAAACAAGTTGGGGTAGGCTAGAGTTGAAACCCATAAGATCTCGAAGCCAAAAGTTTAGAAACACCAAATTCGTTTGCTTACAATCATCATACAGTAATGTTCATCTACTCCAGTTCCCCTAACCCAACAAAAAATGATGTTAATTACGATTTTTAGATTAAAAGAGCACCATTAGGCGCTGTTAATTACAACTTTGAGATTAAAATGTCATTTGCAATTGTTAATTACAATTTTGAGACAAATGGTTAGTTTAACCTCGATCTCTTCTGCTCTCCATTTTTCCCAACCGAACAAAAATGTAACCATTCCATTCCTCTGAAATGGAACCATTCCATTCCATTCCACGCTGTTTCAGAACCGAACACACCCTTGCATTGTTGTGAACTATTGTCCATACACGGCCATACCCTTCCACTTACATCCAGCACTATATGCATCGATGCTGTCTCGAGTCATTCAATATCACTTTGAGATCTGTTCCCATTCTTATGCAGGCTGAAACTGCGCCTTTACTCAAGTGGATGCAAAATGAGGCTAATGAGGCTGCTGTGAGGACGATGGTGCCGGCACCATCTTCCGAAAACCTCTACAAGCACGAGGCCATGGGCCAGCTGGGTGGTGACCTTTTAATGAATCTGGTATATTTTCTTAATCCACATACATGATTTCATTATTATATGTTTAATTACTGTTGGCTTTGTCTAATGCTTACCAAAAGTTTAGAAACACTGCGTTTGCTTACAATCATCATACACTAATTTTTCACTTTTCAGTCTGTCTCATCCAGTATATAAACTGTTGATTTCCATTGGCTTCTTTTGTAATCATTTGCATTGTTGTCAACTGTTCTCTATGCACAACCCTATTCTTCCACTTACACCCCGCACTATTTGCATCAGTCTATCTCATAGATTTATTAAATATCAATGATGAGTTCTGTTGCTATTCATATGCAGGATGAAACTTCTGTGTCTCTACTCAAATGGATAAAAAATGATCCTGATGAGGCTGCTGTGAAGATGATGGTGCCGCCACCATCTTCTGAAAACCTCCTCAAGCACAAGGCCATGGGCCAGCTGGGTGGTACCCTTTTCAGTAAGCAGGTATATTTTCTTAATCCTCATACATGATGTGATTTTTGTCTGTTTATTGCCGGCTTTGTCTAATGCTTACCAATAGTTCAGAAACACACACACCTATTCTTCCACTTACATCCAGCACTATATGCATCAGTGTCTCATAGATTCATTTTATATATCACTGCTGATGTCTGTTGCTCTTCAATTTTCATATGCAGACTGAAACTGCTAAGCCTTCATTGGTCAAAAGGATTGCAACTGCTTGATGAGGCATCTGCAGAGGCTGCCACCAAGTTCTTATCGGCCCACCTTCTGGATGCTTATATAAGCTCAAGTCCAAGGACCAGCCGGGCCGTAACCATCCAAGGGTTCGGGTATATTTTCTTAAGCCACATATACATGCCATGATTTATGTCTGATATTATCACCGACTCTATCTAATGCTTTTTAGAATTCGGAAACACCAAATTAGCATGCTTATATTCATCATACACTAATTTTTCACTGTTCAGTTTGTAACATAGTGTTATGCACTCGCTTGTCAACATTTGCATTGCTCTGAACTATGCACTTTACACAACCTAATTCTTCCACTTACATTCAGCGCTACGCACCAGTAGTACCTCCCATGTTTCCTTCACCATCCCGATGCGGAGCTTGCGGGAATATGGCGGACCCATGTACATACCCCGCATATAACACCTCCTATGGCTCTATCTACCTTTCTAGTAGCTCCTTCACAGAGTTACAGGTATGTATTCTCAGTGGTTTAGCATGAATTGGCATATAGTAAAGTCTTGTTTTTAGTCTTCCTGCTCCTTACATTTGTATCAATTTTCACATGCAGACTGTACCTTGTGAACTTCGTCCAATGATTAACCAGATGTGTCCGCATGAAGGGTCTTTCACTATGCATGGCAATGGCAAATTGATGAACACCTACACGGTCTATGAGGTGTATGTCTACAAGACGCTGGCCATCACATATTTGTATGGACATGATTGGAGAAAGTTTGCTTTTGACTACGGTCTGAAGAAGGGCGACGAGTGAGGATCGAAACTCAAACGGGCAGATATACGTAGCGCTTTACGAGTTGGAGACACTTCCAAATATATAATATGTAACTTTTTCTACTCATATCTTTTGATAAGCGCATTACGAGCAGTTGTTCTAAACCATTCCCTCTGTTCTAGCTTCTTGGGTTTAACATGATCAAAGCTGCAGATCCCACGATGGAACAGGAGCGGATGTCACAAAGGGCAACCACACCGGCACCGGCACCGGCTTCCCACTCTCCTGCATCGGCACCGGTTCTGTGCCAGCTCCGTTCTGCATCTACCCGGCAGTCCCCTACATCGGCATTGGTTCTGTAGAGGCCCCATATACTACACATGCCCGGCGGGCTCACATCGCCAGCCTTTGGTTCCTCTAGCTGCACCGTTTCGCACCTGCCCAATCTCATGCTTGACACCGGTTCCTCTAGAGGCACCGTTTATTGCACTGCCCGGCGATCTCTGCATCGGCACCGGCTCGTGTACCAGCCAGGCTCATGCACCTGCCCCAGCGGATCACCGAGGTCTCGGCTCATTCTTTGTGGCCACCGTGTGGTGACCGGGGACGCATCTGAAGGCTATGTTCGTGAGTATATGACAGCATAACTGCTCTTATCTTGATGTCTTCTCTGCTCAAAGTCTCACATGGTTCAGTGCATTGGTGCCATTGACTAATTTTTGGTGGTATCTCTTGCTTTGAATCAGAAATTGCCTAAAAGTATCTCCAAGGATCTCAATGCTGGCCGAAGGGGCAAGATATCCCTCGTCATGGAGAGTGAAGGTCTCACCGTGGAGGGACGGTACTCCGTCGGTCCCACGAGATGGCCGCTTGGCTGTTACTTCCAGGTGGAAAAAGTTCATTGACGGTGCCAAACTTCGCATTGGATCAAAGTTGAAGGTCAAGATCTTTCGATGCATTTGTGACATGCTTTGGTCATAAAGTTCGCGGTTGTCTAGTTCTGTTGTCCCATGAGCCCTTAGCAAATGCATTTGTAGTTATACTTATATAAGGTTATCTTATCTGAGCTGCTAATTAATTGTATGGGTGGTAAAACTCGGCAAGCTTTTGCTCTTAGCAAGTATGTATGTATGATCGGCTATTATGATAACTAATGTTTGTGTTCATCTTAATTTGCATTTCTGTTTTAGAAAAAAACTTAATTTCTATTTTGGCTGACTGTTAGAGAACTATCGATTGAACCCACAACATGATTCATATAGATTCATTACACCGAGCCACATGTCTTGACCTTGCTATACACTACTTCCATTAATCGGTGCAAGAAGGCTTACCTGAGCTGCCTGAACCATGGCAGATTCGAATCCACCTTATCTATCTAGAAATACAACCTTTGTAGAAAGAGGATTTGCAGTATGGGGAGGCTGACATTGGGGACCCATGAGCCAGCAACGTCGTCAAAGTTTTAAAGGTGGCAGGAGATCGAAAGAAAAAATAAGCCAAAAATCAGTTGGTAAACAAATTCAAGAAAAGAAACATTTACCTTTCTGAGAGGATGACATGCGGGACCCATGAGGCAGCAGCATCCTCAACTATTTCAAGGCGGCAGGGGATCAAAATGAAAAAGGAAATAGCCAGAAATTAATTAGGGTCAAAAATAAATCCATCAAAGGAAACTTTTATTGTTCATAGAGGATGACATGTGGGACCGACTTGCCAGCTGCGTCGTCATCGTTTCAAAGGGGGCAGGGGATCAAAAGAAAAAGGCAAATAGCCAGAAATTAGGGGAAAAAAATAAATCCAACAAAGGAAACTTTTATTGTTCATAGAGGATGACATGCGGGACCCATGAGCCAGCAGCTTCCTCAACGTTTCAAAGTCGGCATGAGATTGAAAGAAAAAGGCAAGTGACATAATATCATGAGCCAAAAATAATCCAAGAAAAGAAACTTTATTGTACATAGAGGATGACATGCGGGTCCCATTTTGTAGCAGCGGTCTCAACGCTTCCAAGGCAGCACAGGACCGAAAGAAAAATGAAGTAGCCAGAAATCAGGGTGTGAAAAAAATCCAAGAAAAGAAAGATTTCAATTGGGCTGTATCTGGACATCTGGGCCTTCGAACTATCCTGCTGGGCCTTTTGACTCGTACAATTAATCAGAAATGCCAGCTGAATTGTCAGATCGCGAATCTAGTCCGTTCGAACGGATGGTCAAGATTCCGAGCTATGTGTAGCTCGGCCTCTGTATTGCCCCACTCATTGACGAGCTACGTGTAACTCACTTACTTATGATGTAATGAGTGGTTACATAAGTAAGTGAAATCTGTCATGAATAGTTCCCGAATTCAAATTTGAGTTTCTCTGTAGACTATTTACATCTGAGTTTCTCTTTTTTGTTTCTTGATGTATGTTACGAATTTTGATCTGAAATTTTTAGAGGTTATCTTAATATGTTCTGTGAACATGCATGATTTTTTTCAGATTTTTTCGTAATGTTTAAATTTGAATTTAGGCCGCATGTCACACGGTGACATGCAAAAGGTGCATGTCACCTGATCTGTGTCCCTTTGATACTCTGCTATTAAAGCATGTGTTTTTCGGTGTTATCCTTACTCTTGTGTTTGCGTTATTTAATCCAGATGAACCTATTTTATTTATGTGGTTATGTTATATTTATCCATAGTATGGTACTACATTATTTATTTTATGTACGATTTACTACACTTGTTTTAATAATTATTTTCTGATTATATGGTTTTCTGGCCTAAACATACCCAATCAATTTTGTTTTCGCCCCGAATCCGTTCAATTTTCGTCTTGGATCCATGGACCCGTATATCTTTATTTGAATGCGTCATGAGTCAATATCCGATTGGCTCCGAATGTGTTAAAAAAATATGATACAAAATTTGGTAGAGGCAAAATTCGATCTGATCTGATCTATTTATACCCTTACAAGAAACGTAGGAGGTATTTCGTACTCCTTCCATATTGATTTATTCGGCCCTCCTTAATGTATTTAAAGAAAAAATACTATTAATTTGGTTAATTAAATATAAGATATATGGTATAAGTGTTATGTCTCATATTTTATTAATAGTCAACTTCTACGTTGAAGGTACTAAAAAAATTAACCGTAGTAAGAAGAGGAATATTGCATCATTCTTAATTCATTTCAGATTAAGTCACCACCTACACCACTAGAGCATCTTCAACAGTAGCGGCATATTGTGGCGTCGCAATTTGCAATATGGCGCAATATTTCATCGTTTACGGTCCGAAGCCATCGGCTGCCAATCCAGATACCAAAATAAAATTGGTGCCGATTACAAGCAGTTTTTCAAACGATGTAAAAAAAAAGCTCCAATGGATGGCTGGAACACAACCTTTGTATATACAAACACAATATATGCATGAAATGTTCCATAGCTTCAAACACAACATAGATGCACTCATGCCACCCATGCTGGACATGCCACCTATATGAGGTCCCATGGGTGCACTCATGCCACCCATGCCAGGCATGCCACCCATAGGAGGTCCCATAGGTGCACTCATGACATCCATGCTAGGCATGCCACTTATGTCGGAAACTGAAGATCTCATTCTTAGTTGATATGAATGTATCCTCGTCAACACTAGAATGAACCAAATTGCACACAAATAAATCTATAATTTATATATGATCATTTCTCTTCATGTACTGAAGTGAGACCAACAAAAGTAAAAAAAAAAACACCTTTCGGTCATTCCGTCGAATGCACTTGCTTCAGATATCGGCGCAACCTCCTCCGAAGTAGGGGTGGCGGTGGGGGGGGGGGGGGGGGGAGTTGGCGCCTGGAATTTGCTGGTCGCGTGCTCGCTACAGACATTGAAGGTTTGCCTTGCGATTGACTGATTTTCTCTTGGAGATTCACCGCAGATGCAGACACAGCAGGGCACTTGTCGCCGGCCTTCGGCTTCCTTTTGGGCTTCATCATGGGCACCAGCGATGGCCCAAGCTTCTGCGACAACGTGGTGCGACATGCGGCCCTGGCGTCACGAACACCTACCCGCAGTCCATGGTGAGGTTAGGGTCTACAGAGGTGGCGAATGGGGTGGTTGTAGGAGGCAGCGGTGCTTATACAATTAAAAGAACAAGTACGGTTACATAGAAAGTATGAGTATAACGAAAGACAAGTACAACTCAATGAATACATGAGTACATTTACGTACAGAGCACGAGTACAATTACATCCGAGCACGAGTACATTGAAGGACGAGTACATCGAAGGATGAATAGAACTCCCATTTTTTCTAGCTTCTTCCCTAAGTCCGTGACGGCGAGTACAACCTAGTAAACACCCAAATACAATTAAAAGAACATGTACGGTTACGTAGAGAGTATGAGTACAACGAAAGACAAGTACAACTCAGTGAATACCTAAGTACATTTACATACAAAACATGAGTACAATTACATACCGAGGACAAATACATCGAATGACGAATACAACTCAGTGAACACCCGAGTACAATTACATAGAGAGTACAAGTACATCAAAGGACGAGTACAACTCAGTAAACACCTAAATACAGTTGCGCACAGAACATGAGTATAGTTACATACAGAAGACGAGTGCATCAAAGGGCGAGCACAACTCACAGAAAACCAAAGCACAAGTACACTCCTAGCAAAACCTCGGAGTACAGCAAACCACGAGTACACTTAGTAAAAACCCCGAGTAACAACCATACTAGTTTTGGAAGTACGAAAAAATAGTTTCTCAAAACCTATCAATGTAGAATGTAGTTTTGAAGATCTTGACCCAAGAATCTCAAAAGTGAAAACGATTCATAGTTTGAACTTATAGCTTTCAACATATTTTATTTTCAAAAAACAAATTAAAAATTAATGGGAAAAAACTGGCCTTTTTTCTAGAGATTCGTTAGTATTCCCAACAAACCAATCCAGAACCATAAACTCAGCTATTTAGGCCACCCAACAGGGCCTTTGCACCTGCCAATGAAAAAAGAAAAGAGAAACCTGAGGAGGGGCAAGTTTAGACACGTTTGTTTTGCGAGTTTTTCTAACGATGTTCAATTCTCACATGAATATGAGAAGCATTCCAATCAGACTTCAGTTGTACATCATCAGGGGCTGCAGTACAAATACAGCAACAGCATTTGGGCCATTCAAGAATCTGTAGGAATCATAAATTTGAGTTCAACCAAGTCTTCCTGGCACAGCAATCAAGACTAGGTTGCCACACATGTCACCAACAAAAAAAAAAGGATGGAACTAAAAAAACTGGTAATTTAGCAACATCGAGAAGGTAATTAAACGCCATAGGGCGAACTGCAGCCATCACAGTACAACTACTGTTCCATGCAATTACAAGCTGTGGATTGACAGATTCGGTAATCCTAAAACCAGCCATCCACAATAATATCTGAGCCAAGCCATCTTCCACGCATGTTCTTCTATGCACAGAAAGGAGAATGAGCATGTACAAAATTGTCATTGCCAAACTCCCAATCATCAAAATGAACATATAGATTGAATCTAGGCGGCAAAAAACATCAATTCACACTTCTGTGCAATGCAACTATTGGCAGATCTACTAAAGACCAGTGATATCCTTATTACACTCGCACAGATTTCCCTGCAACACATGTTGTAATTCTAATCAGCAGGGAGCATTCAGTCGCAGAAGTTTCTCATACCACATAAATAGCCAGTAAAACAAATAGCAAGGTATGTGCTTCTAGCATTCCTCACTGCAGTAACGATCATGTATTTAGAAAAATGTTATGGATGAAACCCCATTCACAACTAAACTGGATTTACCTATTAAATTGAGAATATACCCGGTGACACCATTGCTTAAATGATACCATAATACCAATGTCAGGAAAGTGCAAAAATCAGAGTTCTTCTTCTGAGTTATGTATTGCATGATGATGTTTCCCAGTAAATATTCAACTAAACTGAGATGTATATCAAAAGAAATGAAAAAGGAAAATAGGAGCAAAGCCCTAGTGCTACAAAGCCGTGTGGTGCTAACATGCTTCCAAGGCCTGGCTATCAAAAGTGTGAAATGATTTGGTAGCATTGTCACCAGATGCATGTATCATGCTATAACATTTCAAATTCAAATTTGATCTAGAAAGTGGGGTATACAAAGGACAAATTTTCGCGTGGATAGTAGCCTGGAAAGGAAGTGTGAGGTGTCTTGAATTGAATTTTCAGGATGCTAGAAAATCACAAATATTTTGTAACTGGTAGTGCCATCACTCCCTTGGTAGCACCATAAAGATTGGTAGCAATGTAACTTTCTCAGGAAATAGACACTGTTGAGCATTTTACGTAAACAAACAAAATTTTGCTCCTCTTGTCATACTGCACACTGATGTAGGCTCACTGAGATCAAATCATGGTGTTTCTAACTCATCAGTTATAATTTACCTTCTAATGATGCACTTAACACGGAACATGTTTTGAAGTGATATGTCCATCTAGCAATAATCGAATTGCACTGCACACTTACTTCTCTGCAGAGAATTGAACATTTCACAGTACACTATAAGAACAACTGCATGAGCTCAGTCCATAGTTTGCTTTCAAACATGCTACATTAATTTACTTTCAAACAAAAGGTAAAATATACTTCCTCTGATCCATACTAAGTGTCGTGGTTTTAGTTCAAATTTGAACTAAACTCACGACACTTATTATGGATTGGAGGGAGTACAAGATATTCGGGTATATACAACCTACAAGTTACAGCTTTGGGATAAACCATCAAAATATTTGGGTTCACTGAAGTACCACCTGAAGTTCCGAAAGCTCTCCAATATACTAATTCCATAATGATCTAGGCTGGTGATGTTTTGGTTTCCTTTCCTGTCCATGAGGGAGAGACATACTAATCACATATTATGGAATTTCTTGGTTAATCTTGATTTGATTTGTAGGAACAAAGTGGTGATGGTGCAGGCTAGCAGAGTGCAGAAGATGCTGAGTTATAGAGGGTGTGTCCACAGAAGTTACAAAAGCTATTGGCACCAAAACTTCCTGTGTTTCGGCACGAACAAGCCCATCCACTACTAGGAAAACAGCTACCACAGGTGTGCCACTACTAGCGCGCCACTGGGTGGCACACCACAGTGTGCCACGGGTATGTGCCCTACCAGTGGCATGCCACCTAGTGTGCCACCGCGATTGCTAGTAGTGCGCCACATGTATATTTTGAATTTTTTAATTTTGAATTTTTTTCGATTTTTTCGAATTTTATTCTACTCTTGATACGTTCTCTGTGAGCTCCACATGGCGTCGGACAGGAGGGAATAGCCGGCGACCGGGGAGGAGGGAATGGCCGAAGGCCGAGGAGGAGAGAAGGGAGGGGCACCGGAATAGAGGATGGACAAGAGGAGGAGTAAGGAGAGGAGGTAGAAGGGAGGAGGGAAGAGGATGGAGGAGGAAGGAGAGGAGAAGGAGCTGGAGACGAGGGGGAAGCCGGGGAGGAGTAAGGAGGGGGGGCACCGGCCGGCGGAGCAGATGGCCGGAGAAGGTGCGCCGGCAAAGCCTCTTGTCGGAGTAGATGGATGAAGAGAAGTGGGGGAGGAGGGAGGAGAGGAGGAAGGATAAGGGATGTGTGGATGAAGGAGAGGGACTTGCCTCGACCACTCAGAATAAGAAGCATACGGATCATGTGTTTGTTTACACTCGTTGGGAGCCGTTGGATCGTGCATCTGAATCTGGGGCCATCCAACATACCAGTGGCCCACCACAAGGGTTGGTGCGCCACTTCTATTTATTTTGAAATTTGAAATTTTTTCAGCGAAATCTAAAAGCTCCAAAAACTCTGTTTTCCTTTTTAATTTAGAGAAAGCTAAAAAATAGGTAAACGGCCGTACACCGTTGAATTCAGATGTAACTTTTTCTGTAGATACACTTTCATATAAAAAGCTTTTTCATTAGAGGTCATATGCAAAATTCAGAGCCAGTCCACTGAAACATGGCACCATTTTGCAAAAAAAAAAGTCGAAATTCATGTTTGTTACCTAACAACTAGAACACATAACACATGGCCATCTCGAAGGATTTTGAAATTTGAAAATTCTATTATTTGTTTTATTTTTTTTCAAAACTGAAAAGGCGGTCATGGAGGTGGGAATTTTGGGGTTGGGAATTTTAGGGACACATACCAGCGGCGCACCATGCCTCCCTAAGTCCCTAACCTAGTGCGCCACTGGTAATGGGTAATGGGCTAGCAGTGGCACATATTGGGGCAGCTGTTTTCCTAGTAGTGATCGCTGGAGCGTCTAGAGACGTCCTGCTCCTCGTGTGTGTGTTACGGTGCACATGAAATACTTTCACCGAGCACACACGGTACAACCAATGGCATCTGCTGGCTGCAGGCCTCCAGTCATGGAGTGAAACTAGCTACTGTGAATGGCCGCGGTGACGATAGGAAGAACTTTGGGAAGGGTTTCAGAGAGAGCGGAGGAGGGAGCTAGAAGCAGAGGAGCTGGTCTGATGGCAGGTTTGTGTGACCAACTGACACTTACTCTCCGCAGCAGAAAACCAAGCCAAAACGATCATGGAGAGGTACTTCGGGAGGTATTTAAATGAACCCAAAGCTCCAAACTTTAGATTGTATACATAAGTATCCAAAACACTAACTTTCTGGTGGTATATAACAAATTTTATCAAAAACATAAATAGCATTGCCAAGGATACCTTATTTCAACTCGGGGGCATATAGAGCAGGGCAAGGTGACACGGTATGGTCAGGCAAACCGCTTATAAACTCGTTAGCAGCCTGAAGACAGCCATGCAGCATTCTCTTCTCTAACCTTACAAGTCTGGTAGCAACTTCTTTCTTTGGTTCCAAATTGCCATCAGCCAACTGGCAAACACCAAAGTAGTGACAAGCAGTTCAGTAAGGTAACAGAAAAATGAGGAAAACATACACAAAACCCAACAGCTTGTTACCATTGCTTCATCTTCATCCAAAGTAGTTGGATAACCAGCCAATCTTGATTTCAGATACACAACAAGTTGGTCCAGTACGGCTCGCTCTGAGCATGGACTAACCTAAAGAATTACAGTTGTAAGCAACATGTTGCATTTTATCATGCCATACATACTGGTACCAGAGCATATTTTGGTTGGCAGCTTTCTCTATGTTGACAAGAAATCACATATATCGATGAGGATTTATTTCCCTAATTTTAACAAGATTTATGCGGAAAAATGATGCAGCCCAGTGCACCAGCCACCACTCATTTTGTTTCAACTAAATATATGGTCGATTTACAAAAAAAAAAATCTAACAGTAAGTCAGGTGGACTAATGAAGCTCGAGAAAGTTTACTTGACTAGGATCCTTAGCATATGGAATTGGGAGTATAATGGCCAATGAAAGGCTTCAAAAGTAAAACCAATTTCCACATTACGTGTTGTGAATTGTGAGGTATTCTCTCTACCTAAAAAAATCATCCCAAGGAAATTTCAGAGCAAGCAAAAGCAAACCAATTTTCTCGATCAAGGGTCCAATTAGCCTTCAACTTAGAGTTTTATAAGCAAATCTCCAGGGCAACGAATGGGTTGGCTACTTAGGGCTTGATAGTTTATTCAACTTGAAGACCTGAACCCAACTTTGCAAACAGAAGCCTCATATAAACTGAAGCTAACACAAGTTGCCTTCTAAGGATTATTACAGGCAAGAAACCCAAAATCTGCTCGACTGTAAAAGCACGATTTAGACCGAACAGTCCCTACATAAAATGGTAATGGATGGAGGAATATTATTAAAACAATCAAACCAGATGAGTCAAGGATATAATATTAAAAAACAAATAGCTACCTTATAGGTTGAACACATTCAAACACCACTCCAGAAAATCTAAAGATCAAATAGTAATCTATTAAATGCAGTATATAGTGGCATCAAGGAAGGTATGCAGGCTTACTGGACACGTATCACCTTCCGATGAAAGTATACATTGCATTTCATCAGGATCTGAAATGTATCCTAGTCTCAAATAAGGCAGCATTTCAGAAACAGTTTCCTTCTCTTTACCTACACAGACCTGAGAAGAGGGCATATTAATATTCAACACATTTTACCCTCAATTAAATAGGAAATGGATTTAAGAGTCCCACTTGGAATTTTTGGATAGCAAGCTTTCCATTTCTTTGAGCAACCATTCGCTTCTCTTGGTATTGAGGATCTTCGGTGTTTAGGGATGCCTGTGATTATGTTTCCAGCTTGGTTACACCAACCAAATAAGAAAGACTGTAAAACAGCTAAAAATCCACCTCGATTGCTATACGATCATAGGGATTGTCTTCATCAACAAAACCATAATTGAGAAGCAACCTGGAGTTTGGTTGTGGTCCACACCTGTTTAATTATATATGTTGAGATCATTGCATACATGAAACATGAGCAGTGCATAATATCTATCTACATAGTAAATCAAAATATCAGCATCCTAGATTGCCAAATATGATGAATTAGGACAAGAATATCAAATGCGACTGAAGAAAACATAATACCAAACGATTATCGGTTCTCCTGCTTTGTATGGCCGATCCACCACCAGTCGAACAGAATCATCAACAGCTGTCAACATTGCTTTGCAGTTGCTCTTGTATGTCAAAAGTGGTGGGCCCAAGGGAACTAGCGCAAATCTTCGAGCTAAACTAACCTTCTGCTCTTGAAACAATAAACAAGAAACAAAGTCAATGGAACACGGTTTTGTGAAGAAAGCACAAGGTATGCAATGTTTTCGTCACACAAAACATTGCACAAACCAGACAAATTTGAACAAAAGATCTGCACTAAATATGGAAAGAAAATCTAAAGATAATTGACCATGGAAAAAAGTGACATGATCCAACGATATAGTTGAAGTGGGGAAAGTGGGCCTAGCTCACTTGGTTGGGGGAGTGGATGTATAAATATACAACCTGGGTTCAAGTCCTAGTGGATACAAATTTGGGTTTCTATTTACCCTTACAGTTATCTTTCAAAAAAAATGAAATGAAAAAATGTATACCACTAAATTGTTCGCAATACATATGATACCATACATTACTAACTTGCAAAAAGATATAGGAAAATAAATCAAATGCTCAGGCACCATGATGGAGAACGCAAATCAAATGCTCAACATATTACCTGCAAATGAACCACACAAGACTGTACTGCAACAAATGCCTGCTTGAAAATCTCAAACGGAAACGCCTCGGTAGGTACATCAAAAGGGTATTGCTGTATGAAATCCACATGAAAATAAAGAACAGCTTGCGCAACATACTCTTATGAAAAGATGATTATCAGGACAACAAAATACCTTAAACAATGAACCTGCCATGAACCACAATGTGTCAAGCTCATTATATTCTCTTCTTATTCCCTCATCTCTGACAACCACTTCATCCTGTAATATGAAAAAATCAAAGCTAAGATATTCATCTTCTTGTTAAATGTTGATTAATTTCGAATTAAATAAAGTGGTTATGCAAGTCAACATTGAAAGATCAAAGCACTAACCCTCATGGGGCTGCCATTCAGGTAATCCAGTTCACTTTCAGTCCATAAAAGAGGTGATTCAACAGCTAGCTGCCCCCTACCTCGCTGTCGATCAAGTTCTTTAATGTACGGGTACCAAAGTGAATCTTTTCCTTGCTTCTTCTCATACATGAGATACAATGCCAAGCATGCCAACTCAGACAATTTGTTTGTTGTTAATAATTCAGCTGCACGGTAACAAAACGAAGATTACAATACGATATAAATGATATCATTTAGATGTTCTTGTCTTGGTGTCTACATAGAGGATTAGGAGATGTTATTGTTTCACTAGAAAAACCAATGCTATTGGGAGAAACATGACAGATATGAGCACCAAAATGTATTACTATTTTAGATAGTGGGCAATAGACCGTGCATATTACAGAAGCAAAATATGTAAGTTTAATAAACAGAATGCACGAAAGACTTGTCTAGCTGAAATATTCCAGTATCAATTTTAATGCATTTCATGGTCGAACTACTTGCAGACGAACTGTACTTGTACTACTCCTTTCTTATAGTAGACATGTAATTGATGCCTAAAAGCTATAAACTCTATTAAAATCACAGAACAAACAAAACATCCAAGTGAATGCTACAGATAAATGTGATAACCAATGCTATGAAAAAAGAGGTGGGGACTTTGTCCAAATTCATAACTGGTAATGCTCTTCCGGCTTCATAATCACGATCCAAGTCAAAGGTTGGAACACAAAATTTGTTGCTAAGTTTCAATGAGGGATATGTTTGCACAAATGATAACCAAAAATACGATCTTGCACTTTCTTAATTTCTGTGTGGGAGGACCTCATTAATTAGGACCACCTAATTCAAAGATAACTGTCACTCACGTTTAAACATAGATATTGCCGGGGTTTCGTGTCTCGAGAGGAACACGGGTACCTCGGCAACACCCTTAAGGTTATCGAACACAGGGGGCTAAGAGCAACGCTCCAAGATCTCCAGAACCACGGCGATGCTAGGTGAGCGGCGAGCGCAACAGGGCAGAGAGGGACGCAGAGTTACCCAGGTTCGGGGCCCTCGTGAGGAGGTAACACCCCTACTCTGCTTAGGTTGTATTGCACTGCGATTTCTCGCCGAGTACAAAGAGGGTTTTACAAGGCTCTGGCTTGAAGAAGTTGTGGCTAGATCTGGAGAGCTCTTCTAGGAGGGAAAACCCGATCTCGTCAACGGGGCAGCTGCCCCTCCCTTTATAGAGGCACTGGTCCTCCTCACCACGGAAACTTGGGGGAGGGGTTGCCACAGACGTGCCGAAGGAGGGCTACAGCTGTCCCCACACTGCACAAGTGGACTTGGTCCATGCCCTGGAAAGGGGCGTCGGCCTATGAGGGTGGTTGTGTCGTTGCTTGTAAATGGGCCGCCGCATAGGCCGAGCAGCAGGTGGACGGTGGTACCCCCGGCGCCACTACATCGGCAGATATAACAATTACATGAACCTAACCTGAAAATGTGCAAGCATGATGCCGTTGACTACAAATGGAGCAGATTCAGAAACTCTTGCTCCAATAGAATCATACTTTATTAAGGCCGTTGTATCGTACTCCAATAAACTCCCGAAATACTAGAGCACAGTTACCAACAAAAAAAAAAAAAAAAAAAACATACACGTATTACTAGTAACAAGACTTGCCAAAACCTCCGTTGTATTACAAAACATGGAAGAGGAAAGAACAACTTACATAAGAAATGACTACAAAGTGCTTTTACAAACTCATTTCATAGGTTACCTACTCACGGCAGGAAGTGTTTCAGCATACCACACCAACGCAAATGCCAAATCCATGGAATAAAAATAGACTATTTCCTCAGCCAGAAACCGAGCAAATGACAGAACCGGAGGCAGCGGCTAACTCACCAATGGACTCGTCGCCTAGAACCCGCTCCAGCGTGACAACAAGCGACATGGGCACCTCGAACGCCACATCCCCGGCCTGCACAAGCAACCAGTTAGCCGCATCATGTTTACCACCGGAATCAGCAAAAAAAAAAAAAAACAAAAAAAAACGTGCTTGCTCAGCACACCTCGAGGTCCTGGCCCGCAGCGACATAGTGCAGTGGCCGGTCCTTGCCCCCGCGGGAACAGGGCACTGGGCGCTCTAGGATGGACACCTTGCCCGGCGGCAGCCCGTGCGTGAGCAGCCAGTCCGAGAAACCGCCAGCTGAGGATGCGGATGGGCAAGCCGCGGGAGCAAGCGGACTCTGGGCTCCGGGGGGGCAGAGGAGGGTGTCGGCGTGGCAAGCGGCGAGGTGTAGGCGGGAGCACGAGCGCGGGCGCGAGCGGGTGCGAGGGAGACGGCGCAGGAAACAGGGGAGTAGGCCGCGGTGATGGGTGCCGGAGACGGAGGCGGCGGCGGCAGGGGAGACGGAGGCGGATGAGGCCATCGATTCGGGCGACCGGTGGGTGAACGGCGGCGTTGCAGCGGAGGAGATTGGTGTGGATTAGGGGAAGGCGTTGATAGGGCCAGGCGGAGCGATATTTCCCCTTAGTTTTTTTTTGAGGCTAGTGACTAGTCAGTAGTTAACAAAATTATCAAAACAATAATAAAGTTCCATAGATCAGTGGGTGTTCTAGCTAGTTTAGTGATGCATGTAAAATGAATACATGAACTTTGTCCTTTATCATATTGAATTCTCACATATTTGCAACATATATGATGATAATATCATGTTTTACATTGATTTATGGGGATTTACCAATAGTCCCCTTTATTTGGTTTATAACTCTACAGAACATGAATTTCCTGTTTCGCATATTTTTCACTTTCAGAGACCTATACGGAGTCAAATTGACCTGAGACTTTTAGAACGTCATTTTTTTATCGGGAGAAGCACCCTGGCACCTAGAAGCAGACCTGGATGGGTTTGAGTCCCAAAAGAGGTCAGGTGGCATGAACTGACAAGGGATTAACTTGTCAATGCCTACAAGTTGTAGACTTGGGTTTTCGTGGAAGTAGAGGGCAAGTAGATCTCGATGGTTTCAGCTGAAAAGGTGCTCGACTGCTAAAAAGTGTCAACACCCGGATTTTTAAGTCCAGATGCCTATTATGTCATTCCTCGCAATCCCAGGAATAGTGTTGTTGCGAGACATAATAGTTGAATATCATAGAGTCATCATTTATTACAACGCATAATCGTCATACACATGGAGATCACATGATCCAATATTACAATAGTAGTTGATTCTATTGATCAACGAACACACAAATAGCGGAAACGGAGTAGTAGCGGATTCTCTAATCCACAGGCCAACGCTTGACGTCAGGAGCGATCCTAGTTGTCGTAGACGTTCTGGGGTCCATCCTCTTCGTACTGCTGCTCTCCTTCATAGTCTGGCCATTTGAATAGCCAGGGACAAAGCCATGAGTACTTCAAAGTACTCGCAAACTAATACTAGTGTAAACATTATTATTTCTAGTAAGGGGATGCTAAGCTCTAGGTTTATTTGCATAAAGCCAAGTTTATTTCATAAACATTTAGTAAAGATGCTTGAATCGTTAGACTACCTCAGGTGGGAACATTAGTGTCATTCCCACAACTCTGTTGTGGTTTAAATCAAGTCACCATTCATAGTTCAAATCACCAGTCACCCTTCACCGGTCACATTTTTGAAAATGGTCTGATGACGGAACAGTATGGCCTTTCCAATCGTCCGTAACCGTGGACACGGCTATTCGAATAGTTCTACACTCTGCAGAGGTCATACACTTGTGCCACAACATTTGCAATAATCCGTCAGGGTTAACTGGCCCTGATTTACCGCACTCCGTGCGCGGACTACCAACCATAACCTTTCACTTACATACCCTAGTATAGGCACCTCTCCCCATGAGCTTGGCCTCCCAGTGAAGACACACCGTCAGCCTGGGAACTGCACAGGGCTTGGGCCGGACAGTTCACCTCAATCACGTCATTTCACATCAATTCACTTTCAACGGAGGCAGCCTCGGCATAACCCCTATGACGCTTGTTTAGAGGGAACCCATACTAAGGCACATAACTTTCTAGTTAAGCCCTTACCCATATTCAGGTATTGTGGGGGTACTTTCAAAATTGGAAAGGTATCGCATCCGAACCCAACCATCAGTTTTATATCAAAAATCACCATCTTCTCTTGGTCATATTCACCTTCAAAATCATTCAATGGAATGAACCATCATTCCAAGGTTTCCACTTCATTTCAAAGTCACATGTTCCCATCTAGAGTAGTCCACTTTTTAATTGATTAGCACTAGCAACTATTTCATGAGGGGTGCTAACTAGCTTTGATTGCCATAGACTAACCTTGATGATAGTGTTCTATTCTAGATCGAGTAGATCATGAATCAAAAAGTACTTTGAATAAACAAAAGTATTGAAACTTGTAAGTAAAAGCTTGTAGTAAAAACTTGGGATAGGCTTATTAAACATAAGGTAAGATGTGGGGGTGCTTTGCTCTTGTAGCTTTGCGCTTTGCAAGAATATTAGCTTGCCACAATCTATCTTATATTAATCTTACTTGCATGAGTAAAAGCTTGTTCCAATATAACTAGCATTAGAATAGCCTGCAACAATTTAGCTTGCATTAGTAATAGCTGGCAATACTATAGCTTGCCTTGATTGGTGAGATGATCAAAGTTCTCTTCCTCTCCTTCTGAGTAGAAAAACTCCTCCTCTTGATAATCTCCGGTACTAGCGTCTATAAACGAATACGAGGATACAATCACCAAGTAATCCTTAAGTGCTAAACTAATCACACAAATGGTTCATACAAGCTAGTCTAGCATCACCATATTATTCACTTGTGGGTTGACTTGGTTTTCCTTTAAAGAAAAATAATTTCCTCTCATTAAAAAATATTTGTTATTGTTTCTATTTATTTATTCTTAGGAATAATTTCCTCTCTTTGAAATCTTTATTTGTGTTTCTATTTATTTGTTCTTGTGAATTAATTTCCTCTTATTAAAGCTGGTTAAGATTTAATCTCCTCAATTGACAAGGTATGATCACCTGTTGACCAAGGTCAACACTTCACACTTATCCTTTGAGAAATATGACTTAAATGAGGGAATACACCTCATGCAATTTAATACCATCTTATTAAGAGGTTAATATCATCAATTCATACAGCATGAGATTTATTATATCAAGGTCATTACCTTATGTTGAATTTACTTGAGACAAAGATTTAAATGAGACCAATACATCTTAGATGATTTAATAAATAGTTTGGAACAATTTAAGCACTACTTATACAAATGATTTACTAATCTTTAATTAGAACATATGGGTCTTGAAGACTAAGGTCCTTATCCCATGCATTTTAGATGCTAGTTTGGTTTAAGATCCTTAAGTGAGCACATATGAGATTATGATCAAAGGTCATCACATTGCTTTTAGAGCACATGGGAAAGTTATTTAATTTCGGTAATATAGTTCATACAATTTAGTATTAATCATGGTAATGATTTAATATCCTCAAACCAAACATATGAGAACCTAAGCTACCAGAGTCTCTACCTTATTTGGGAATTGTTTGTGACAAGATTTAAATGAGAGAAACACTCCCATATGATTTATTAATAGTTTTTGGCCAATACTTTTGACTATAAATAGCCATATAGTCTTTTAATTAAACTAGGCCATGATCATTCAAGGTAAGCATGTCATATTTTTGCAGAAACAATTAATACAAGTGTAATGTGTTTTATAGGAGTTGGAATTAACTAAAAAGCATTTGTGGTTGATTTTTAATAATTATTCTAAGGCAGAAAAGTCCATGTCTTGTTTATTTTCCTATTTTAATTCTATAATTAATCTAGGATTCAATCCAGTGGCATGTTGTAGATAAAATTCTAAGCTTTCCAAATATATAAAATTTGTAAAATTTGGCCTAGTGAATTTGTAGTTATTAATTTTCTAACAAGGCATCTGAGAGACATTTGAATTAATTAAATTAAATTAAATTTGAGTATTTGGGCCAGCGCGGGAAACGAATTGGGCTAAAACGTTTAAATCACAGCAGGCCAGCCCAGTAACGCTTCAGCGCGCCACGGGCCAACTGACAGGGTGGGGCCTGCGCGTCAGTCACTCTTAATCACCGAAACGGTACCTGTGAGTGTGAGCCGCTGGATCAGAAGGAGATCTGGCGGTGGAGGTGCGTCGTCGTCGTCGACGAGATGCAGACGCGGGCACGGCGGAGGTAGGGGGTCGACGGCGAGCTGGGACTCCGGCGAGTGGCGGCGCTGGTGCTAGGCGGCGTTGTCGACGAAGAGGAGTCGCCTGGTACCGGTGGCGTCTCCAATGGTGGCCGAAATCGTCGTGTCGATCTGCGGCGGTCTTCGGCGATCGACGGAGCAATTGGAGCTATCTGTGGCCTAATCGAAGGGGAGCTGCCGTTGAGGAGGTTCAGAAGAGGGAGTGGAGCAGGTTTGATGTGGGAAGGGAAGGCTGAGGGGGTCGCTATTTATAGGGCGAAGTGGTGGCCGTGGCGGAGCGGCAGGTCGTCGATGGCGCCGGCGATCCAGGACGCGAAGGGGCAAGGGCATGGGCGCAGGAGGTAGGCGACGCCTAGGGGGTGCTAGAGCGCTTGATGGCTTTGCTAGGGGAGGACAGGAGCGTGCGGCGTCATCGTCGTCCTCGCAGTACTGGCGCGGCAGAGCTTGATGATGGCGTCGTCTACGGCGTCGGTGAGGGCCAATGGCGGTGTCCGTCGGTGTCCTGGTGAGGTGTGGAAGGCGCATGCGCAAGGAGAGAGAGGGAGGAGCTCGACAGCGACCAGGCAACGCGGGGTACTGGCGCGTCCAGGACGGTGCCCATGCGCGCTCTGGCGCGCCACGACCGGCATGGGCGCGTCTGGGCGCGTTGGATTTTGGCCAATGTGGTGCTCGCGCGCGTTTGGGCCGTGCACCGTCATGATCAGCAAGTGTATGGGAGGGTACTGGACATGATCATCATCAGAGAGAAGGGCCAGAGAGAAGAGAGGGGTGGAGGTGGCCGGCATGGGCACGGCATGGAGGCAAGGGTGCATTTCCTCCATTTTCTCCATGGCTGCAGTACAGGAGAGGGTGCAAGGGAGGTACAGGAACACTTATGAGCAATGATCAAGTGGGCTTTGGTCATGGACCAGAGGTTAATAGAGTGTATGTCAAATTGGGATTTATGCATGCAAGGTGTTTGAGAGAATGGCCGCAAGAACATTTTGGTCAAATTTTGGAATTCTTTTTGGTGTATCTCAATCATATAATTAAGGTGATATAATGATGGTGGTGGTTTGCAAAGATTCAAAAAGTGAGGTGATCTACACTTTGATTCAAAGTCCCTACTTGTCTCCTTTATTCTGGTCAACCTAGTCAAAGTTAGCATAGGTGGTCAACATCAAAGTTGTTGACTTTGACATGGTCTTGGATGAGGTGTCAATGGTTGACCAAGTTTAGTTTAAGAAAGAATAAAACCAGAGGGGTAAAGTGAGGAACATTTTAAAAAGTGCACATATGACCATGATCATATGTGAGATGGTTTTGAGATTTATTTGGATTTGATTCTGGTTTCTTTGGTGCATTTGGGTTTGTTTAAGACATATAAGTATTTTAGAAACCAAAGATCAAGCAATGGTAGCCTTTGGTGAGGATTTGCAAAATTGACCTATGTGTATGTGAGTGAATAAATAGGATTTTCTCCCCATTTGATTTCCTTCTATTTGATTTGTCTTTTCCTTATTCCAAAATGATTCTTATTAGTTTAGAAACCTTTTACAAGCATTGAAATCATCTCAAAAGGTATAGTTCAAGTATTTGTAAAAATGGCCAATAAACACATAAGGGGTGATTTTCCATTTTTGTTTATTCTTCTATTTTGTTTCCCTTGCTCTACTTGAGCATGGGTTAGGATCAAATTAGTGTGAGCTTAAGTTTAGAGAAGGTTGCACACCATTTGGTCAAGGTAAAAAGGCATAAGACAATAATTGGATAAATTGGTGATGTGCCACATATACCTCTATGCATAGATTGCATTAGATTGTTAATTTAATTTGGCTTGACCCTATTGAGGTTATTAAGTGTTGAGGTGGTATAGAGGGATGATCCAACCACTCACAACATGTCTTAGGGTTAAGATTCTCAAATCCACAACTTGACACTTTTGTCTCATATGCCTCTATGGCATTTTTAGTTTCTTTTTAATTTCTTGAGATTCAACTTGGGTTTGATGTAATAAGCACTAGGTAAGGTGCATGAAGGTGTTCTAAACTTCTAACCAAGTAGAAAAGTTTTAGAGTAAAGCTTTACCAAAAATAACCATGGGCACATATGTCCCTTTCTTATTTAATTTCACTTATTTTTATTCATTTTCTATTGGATGGTGAATAATGGAATGAGGCTTAGGGTTTAGTGAGGTTTAGTAGATGGTTTACCATTAGTGAGAAAATTAGGATGAGTGGTAATCAAGATTTGCCTACTAGTCTTTATGCCCACATATGTCTTTTTATTCTATTTTTGGGTTTCTTCTTATTTGACCTAATGAGTAGTTGAAGTTAGGGTTTAGGGTGTTTGAAATTATGTTGAATGAAGTGATCAAACATTCATGGCAATAACACAAGTATTAAACTAGGTTACTATGTGTCTAACTAAATTTAATAAAAGTTTTTGTTGGTTCCAAAATTTGGTAATTGGAAATTTTCATTTTCTTTATTTTTAAATTTTTGGGGTGTTACAAACCCTTCCCCCTTAAACAAATCTCGTCCCGAGATTTTAAGAAAAGACTGGGTTTCCTAAGAGGGATTGAGTAGCGTAATTAACCGGAAAACATACTTGGCATGGTCTGGAGTACTTCCTGGGCTTCAGTGGCTTCCATGTGGTAGAAGCGACCGTTGTTGTTGTTCTGGTTCCTTCTCCCTGCAAAACGACGTTGTTGCTGGGCAGGTGCAGCAGTATTAGGGGCAGTTTTGGCCAGTTTATTGGGGCATTCCTTCGAGTAGTGGCCTACGGTGCCACAATTATAGCAGGTGATTGTTGCCTTGTCCTTGGTGGTGATAGGGGTCGCATTGCTTCCAGTTCTCGGGCCAGTGTTGGTGTTGTTATTATTCCCATTGGGGTGGTGGTTGTTGAAGTGGGTGTTGATGTGGTTGTTGTTGGGGTTGCCTCCAGGCTTCGGGGGTCCTCCGTTGTTATGGGTGTGGTTGGGGCGGTAACTCTGAGCAGGGGGCTTGTTGTATCTTGGGGCAAGTCCTCCAGTCGAATGGTTGCGGTGCCTTTGGTTCGGGTGGGGTCCACTCTGGTTCATCATCCTGCGCTTGCGGTTTTCAGTGGCCTGATGCAGCTTTCCTTCCATTTGTATTGCTGAGTCCACGAGGGCTTCGAGGTCAGCGAACGGAATGTTCACTAACACCGTTTGCATTTCGTCATGCAGTCCATTCAGAAATCTTTCCCTCCTTTTCTCATCGGTGTCGGTCTCGTCCGGGGCATACCTTGACAGGGTGAGGAATTTGTCGCGGTTAGAATCAAGAGGAATATCTAGCTTCCTAGGGGTTAATGGTACATCATTAGAATCAAGAGGAATATCTAGATGTGTTAAAATGCGCAGTGCAATAGTTCCTCCAAAAATAGGCCCCCTGCTAGACAGGCGGCGAGCTATAAGAGAACCAAGATGATAAGGTGTCTCTCCAGTAAGTGCAATATTCAAGAAAGCAAGATGGTAGCTAGAGATGTTGCTAGTATTTTCTCTACCCAAAATGCTAGTACCAATGTAATATGCGAAATACTTAATAGCGGGGAGTTGAATGTTTCTTATCTTCCCTCGCTGGATGGTGCGGCAATCATCCCCGGTGATCCCTCGGTAGAGCTCCAACAAGTCCCGGGGGTTGTCATCAATCCTCCTTGCTGTACCTACAGGGGCAATACCCAATGCACAACAAAATTCTTCCAATTTCATGGTAACAGGAATATCATAGATCTTGAATGCGACTGTCGGCTCATATTCCGTGTTGTGGAACTTGAAGCTCTCAACGAAAACTTTGGTGAGCCTGTAATATTGCCCCCTCTCGTCTCCCACGTAGGTGGCTAGGCCTGCCCTGTTGACAAGGGTGAAGAAGTCATCCAATATCCCTGCATTGGTCAGAAACTCATAACAGGGGAAGGATGAAGCATTAGGAGCCCCATGGTCCTCCTCGGGCGCGAAGCTAGGCGCGATGACATCCTCATTGTAGGATCGCCTAATTTGAGTAGACGCCCTTGAGGGCCTACCGGTGCTGGTTGTTGCTTTCTTGAACAACTCTCCAAATTTGAATTTCTTCATCTTCCCCTTCTGAAATTTTCAACAATCATTATAAAATTTGATTTCAAGGTATGTAATTGAAGGGAACTACTATAGGAACTTGCTAGAGTACTACACATGCATCAAAACTAGTTTCTTCCACTTAGAACAAGCATGCAAGCTCACTAAACATGTTATCTACAGCAGCAAAATATTCAAGATATACTCAACCAAATGAAATTCTAATTGGACAATCAAAGGAGTCACATACCAAGGAGTAAATGTGCCAAATTTCAGACAGAAATCTGGGCTGAGCAAGGAGATCGAAAAATCGCGAGTTCTTGAGCAGAAACACGAGTGAGAGGAACTTGGTACGAGCTTTTTCGGGAGAGAGAAGGTGCTGGGAGGAAGAGATGATGAAGTGGGGCAAGGGGTGGCCCACACCACATGGTGGCGCGGCCCCCTTGCTGGCCGCGCCGGCCTATGGTGTGGCACCCCCTGGTGCCCCACAGGTCATCCTCTGGTGCTCCCAGGTGCCTCGTCGAAAAATAGGACCAACGGTGTAATTTTTGTAATTTTTAGAGAACTTTGAAAAATGCTCATTTCTGGGTATTAAATTAATGATTCTTATGAGGAAAATGATTTCTAAAATCTTAAATGACTAAAGCATATTGCAAAACAAAAGTGCTACAGCAAGTAAAATAGGTGGAAGGAGAAAGAAAGAAAGAAGTGTTGTTTAGCTCTTTTATGCAATAAAATATACTTGTTAACAAGGTTGATCAAGTCTTGCTATCAAATAAATTTTATATGACATAAGAAGAAATAAACCTCAAATCAATCATGTTACCTTATATTGAATTGATATGGATCCAATCACAAGAGTTTGATATTCTTCTTTAGGCTCATATATAGGACAATCAATGGATCCCACTTTGATAGTTTTCACATTAAAAATTGTATTGACTCCACATACTTTATCAATCCTCTTGGGAAAATAGAAAGTGTGTTCCTTATCATCAACATTGAAAGTAACCATGCCTTTATTGCAATCAATAACAGCCCCTGCAGTATTAAGAAAGGGTCTTCCAAGAATAATGGACATATTATCATCTTCAGGCATTTCCAACACAACGAAATCAGTTAATATCAAGCAATGCTGAGTAACTTGAACAGGAACATTTTCACATAAACCAACAGGAATAGCAGTAGATTTATCAGCCATTTGCAAAGATATATCAGTAGGTATCAATTTATCTAAATCAAGTCTCTTATAAAGAGAAAAAGGCATCACACTCACACCTGCTCCCAAATCACATAGAGCAGTTCTAACATAATTATTCTTGATGGAACAAGGAATAGTCGGTATACCTGGGTCGCCCAACTTCTTTGGAATCTTACCATTGAAGGAGTAATTAGCGAGCATAGTAGAAATTTCCTCATTGGGGATTTTCCTTTTGTTAGTAACAATATCTTTCATATACTTTGAATAAGGAGGCAATTTAATAGCATCAGTCAAAGGGATTTGCAAAAATAAAGGTTTCATCCAATCACAAAATTTATTATAATGTTCCTCCTCCTTTGATTTAAGTTTCTTAGCAGGAAAAGGCATTTGCTTTTGAACCCAAGGTTCTCTTTCATTACCATGTTTCTCAGTAATAAAATCTTCTTTAGTGTACTTTTTATTTTTAGCATGCTTTTCAGGTTCTTTTTCAATTTCTTCTTTATCAGGAGTATCATTCTTATCATTATCTTCCTCATGTTCATTACCACTTTCGGTTTCAGCATCAGAAATAGAAATACTATTAGGATCATTAACAGGTTCAGAGGATTCTACAACATTCTTATGTTTCTTTTTCTTTTTCTTAGATGGAGCACTAGTTTTAATTAGTCGAGAATCTTGTTCAACTCTTTTGGGATGCCCTTCAGGATATAGAGGATCCTGGGTAGAAGCACCACCTCTAGTTGTTACTTCACAAGCATGTTTTTCTTTAGAATTATTTCCCAACAAGTCATTTTGCACTTTAGTAAGTTGATCAATTTGAGTTTGAACCATTTGAAAATGTTTAACAAGTATCTTAACATCATTGGAGGTTCTCTCCACAATACCATGCAATTCACTAATAGCTCGGGAATTTTCCATTAAATGATTCTCTACTCTCATATTAAAGTTTTCTTGCTTAACAATATAATTATCAAATTCATCTAAGCATTGAGCAGGAGATTTTGAATACGGAATATCTTCCCTAGTAAAGTGTTGAAGCGAGTGTACCTCAATCATGGATGAAGGGGGAATCGTCTCACATATATCTTCTATAGGAGGTAAATTCTTCACATCTTCAGGTTTAATACCCTTCTCTTTAAGAGACTTCTTGGCTTCCCTCATATCTTCATCATTTAATTTAATCATACCCCTCTTCTTCACTATCGGTGTCGGGGTTGGTTCAGGTGTAGACCAATCATCATGATTCCGGCCTATTTTAGCCAATAATTCTTCAGCGTCTTCTGGAGTTCTTTTCCTGAAAACACAACCAGCACAACTATCCAGGTATGCCCTAGACTCAATAGTTAGTCCACTATAAAATATATCAAGTAAATCATGCTTTTCTAAATCATGGTCAGGCTGAGCTCTAATAAGAGAGCAAAATCTAGCCCAAGCCTCAGGCAATTTCTCTCCATCTTCCTGGTCAAAATTATAAATTCTCTGTAAAGCAGCATGTTGAGCACTAGCAGGAAAGTATTTTCGAAAGAAAACATCACGCAAGTCGGTTGGACTTTTAATAGAACCAGGAGGCAAATTATTATACCAAGTTTTAGCATCATCCTTTAATGAGAACGGAAAAATTTTAGCGACAAAATAAGTACGCATCTTGACATCGTCAGAAAACACGCCACTAAGAGTAGATAACTCAGTCAGGTGTTCAACAACACTTTCTTTTTCAGTACCACAAAAGGGTGTTTTCTCAACAATAGCTATATGAGATAGATCAAGAGAAAAATCATAATCTTTATCCCTAATGTTTATAGGAGATGTGGCAAATTTAGGATCAGGAGATGGTTTATATCTAACGATGTTCTGCAAGCAACTTTTTAATTTTTCTTGCATCAGTAGTAGCATTGCACTTTTCAATAAAATCATCATCAAGCTCTACATAATCTTCATCAGGATCATCACTAGAATAATCAAGTTCAGGTGATTTAACAGGTGTAGTAGCATTAGGAGTTTCAGTATTTTCAATTTATCTAGACTTAGCAATTGTAGCATCTAGAAAAGATCCCAATGAACCACTATCATCAAGCACAGCAGAAACATTATCAATATTATGAGAATTTTCAGATTCAGCAGAAGTACCAGCACGTGAAGCATGCGGCGGTGAAACAAGTTTATCAATAACAGATGGTGAATCAAGAGCAGCAGAGGTACTCAGAGTTGTACCTTTTCTTGTAGTGGATGGTAATATGGCGATCTTAGTATCGCGAGGTTTACCCATAATGGAGAATTTGCAGCGAACAATATCAATCCAAGTGAACTTCCAAATAAAGCTATGCTCCCCGGCAACGGCGCCAGAAAATAGTCTTGATGACCCACAAGTATAGGGGATCGCAACAGTCTTCGAGGGAAGTATTACCCAATTTATTGATTCGACACAAGGGGAGACAAAGAATACTTGTAAGCCTTAACAGCGGAGTTGTCAATTCAGCTGCACACAGAAACAGACTTGCTCGCAAGGGTTTATCGATAATGTGAGTTTTATGGCAGTGGAAATAGTGAAATAACAAGCGGTGAAATAAAGACAGCGGTAGTGATTATAGTAAACGGCAGGATTAAAATACGTAGGCACAGGGGACGGATTTAACGGGCGTTGCATGGATGAGAGAAACTCATGTAACAATCAAAGCATGGGCATTTGCAGATAATAGTAAAACGGTATCCAAGTACTAATCAATCAATAGGCATGTGTTCCATATTTAGTCGTACGTGCTCGCAATGAGAAACTTGCACAACATCTTTTGTCCTACCAGCCGGTGGCAGCCGGGCCTCTAGGGAAACTACTGGATATTAAGGTACTCCTTTTAATAGAGTACCGGAGCAAAGCATTAACACTCCGTGAACACATGTGATCCTCACATCGCTACCATCCCCTCCGGTTGTCCCGATTTCTGTCACTTCGGGGCCATTGGTTCCGGACAGCGACATGTGTATACAACTTGCAGGTAAGATCATAAACAACGAATATCTTCATGAATCAATAACATGTTCAGATCTGAGATCATGGCACTCGGGCCCTAGTGACAAGCATTAAGCATAACAAGTTGCAACAATATCATAAAAGTGACATCTACGGATACTAGGCACTATGCCCTAACAATCTTATGACTATTACATGACCAATCTCATCCAATCCCTACCATCCCCTTCAGCCTACAGCGGGGGAATTACTCACACATGGATGGGGGAAACATTGCTGGTCGATGGAGAGGCGTTGGCGGTGATGGCGGTGAAGATCTCCTCCAATTCCCCGTCCCGGCGGAGTGCCAGAACGGAGACTTCTGGCTCCCGCGACGGAGTTTCGCGATGTGGCGGCTCTCTGGAGGGTTTCTGGCGACTTCGACTCCTCCGTGCGTTTTCAGGTCGAAACCAATAAGTAGTCCGAAGGGGGGCGTCGGAGGCCGGCCGAGGGGGCCACACCACATGGCCGCGCGGGCCCCCCCTGGGCCGCGCCGCCATGTGGTGTGGGGCCCTCGGGCCTCCACCTCCTTTGCCCTTCTGGCTCCGTCAATATTTTGGTAAAATAGGGCCTTCTGCAAGAATTCCGAGGATTTTCCCGAAAGTTGGATTTCTGCACAAAAACGAGACACCAGAGCAGTTCTGCTGAAAACAGCGTTAGTCCGTGTTAGTTGTATCCAAAATACACAAATTAGAGGCAAAACAATAGCAAAAGTGTTCGGGAAAGTAGATACGTTTTGGACGTATCACACGCGCGCTATCACACGCGCGTTGTAGCGCCTGTCTAGTTACTTCATAGTAAAAAGACCGTTTTACCCATGGAGACACGTGTAAGGCATTGGATCCATCTTTCCTTCATCCAACGGCGCGGCGGTTCAGTGGCTCGCTATAAATAACCTTCTTCTTCCTCAATAATCCCCTTCGATGCACCGCGCTCCTTTCCTCTCTCTCCAAAGCCTTCATTGCTACTACTAAGCTCATGCGCCCGTGCTCTTCTCCACTCTCTCCAGCGCTCACATTGATGCCACCGCGCGCAAAGCTCACAAGGCACACCTCACCAGGAACCAACCCGTCGATGGAGCCTACAGAGATTTCCAGTTGGGAGAGATCCAAAATCTCCAACCAAGATCTGAAGACCCTCAAGACGCTGGGGCTGATGAAGAAGGAGGGAAATCTGATCCTTCCTAGCGATGAGAGCTTCCCGACGCCCCGCATCGGATATCGGGTAAAGCTTGTCGACCACCTCATTTGCGGCCTCTCTGCCCCCATCCACGAGTTTCTTCGCGGTCTTCTCCTTGTCTATGGGATTCAGCTGCACCAGCTGACCCCCAACTCTATCCTCCACATCTCCATTTTCATCACTCTTTGTGAATGCTTTCTCGGGACCCATCCTCATTGGGGCCTGTGGAAACGCATCTTTTTCCTCCGGCGCAACAGCTCTCGCAATGTCGCCTACAATGTGGGCGGCGTTGTTATCTGCGTCCGACCCGACGTTGACTACTTCAAATTCCCCGACTCCGTTCAAGGGTGGCACCGGAGGTGGTTATATATTCGGGAGGAAAGTGTCGACTCGCAGGAATACAACATCGCTCCTTTTGATGGATCCGCGAAAATCCTTCGGCGCCGATCATGGGACGTCGAAGCTTCCGAAGAGGAGAGAACAGCGACGGATGCCCTGATGAAGCGCATCCGCGAACTTCAGAACACCCGCGGTAAAGAATTGTCAGGTGTTCAGATTACTTCCCACTTCCTCAGGATCAGGGTGCAGACTCTGCAGGCTCGCAAGAACCCCCTCTAGATGTATGCTGGCGAAGAAGATTTTGATCGCGTATCCGAGGACCTCTCTGTGAAGGACTTGGAGAGGCTTGTTCGACGTTTTTCTTCACTGAGCAAAAAAGCAAGAAGTCCCAGCTTCTTGTCGCGTGGAGCCGTACAGTGGCAGCCACGCCTTCCCCGAAGTAAGTACCTTTTCATCGTGTTGTGCCTGCAATTTTCGACTACTATCTTGTTTCCTTGTATCTTTGTATTTATTTGCTGCTTTTTCGATGGAACCACCAGACTCTTTCTTCTCTTCCTCCCCTTATTGAGGGTGGAGAGGTGGATGAGTGAACCGTCATTAACGATGAGTCGCCAGAATCCTCTTACCCTGAAGCCAAAGTCGCGGGATCTCACAAATCCGCGGCTTCTTCTGACAAAGACACGGAAACAGATGCTTTTCAATCTGTGTGCTCTCCTCCTTCCGCTGTTTCTCCTAGAAACAAAAGAAAGAGGAGTGAAACCGAGGACTCCGGCGCCTCCAAGCCTGCTGGACCTGCTCCTGAAGAATCATCTCCTGAAGATGGAGGTGCCTTCGACCCTTACGACGACGCAGGCTCAGTCAGCTCGTAAGTTTACTTCTTACTATCTTTGACACGACCTCTGTTTACTTGTTATGCTTACGTTCATATGTTGACAGTGGCGAAAAGGAGGAAGAAGAAGAACTCGCGGTTACTGTCACGACTCCAACGAGCACGTCCAATATTGTGGTCCTTTCCGAAGAAAATCACGCTGTCGCGGATTCTTCGCCTCCCCCCCAGCAGATGGTGGATACGTCGACTCCACCACCCAGCCCCCGAGCGTCTTCTCCGAAAAGACTCAAGGTCGTGGCTGGCGATGAGCGAACGCTTATTTTGGGGAGTTCCTCGACTCCTTTGGTGAATGATGTAAGTATCTCCAGTACTCTATTTTGTTGCATCTTGTCATGTTTTTCCTTGTTTATCCCAAACTTTTTTATTCCCCCTTTCTCGAATGTTCTTGATACGTCTCAAACGTATCTATAATTTCTTATGTTCCATGCTACTTTTATGTCAATACTTGAATGTTTTATACATACTTTACAGCATTATTATACATTTTCCGGCACTAACCTATTAACAAGATGCCGAAGTGCCAGTTGCTGTTTCTGCTGTTTTTTGGTTTCAGAAATCCTAGTAAGGAAATATTCTCGGAATTGGACGAAATCAACGCCCAGGGTCCTATTTTTACACGAAGCTTCCAGATGACCGAGGGGGAAAGGAAGTGGGGCCACGAGGTGGCCAGACCATAGGGCGGCGCGGCCCAGGCCCTGGCCGCGCGGCCCTGTGGTCTGGGCCCCTCGCGTCGCCCCCTGACCTACCCTTTCGCCTACAAATAGCCTTCGTCGCGAAACCCCCTGTACCGAGAGCCACGATACGGAAAACATTACTGAGAGGCCGCCGCCACCAATCCCATCTCGGGGGATTCAGGAGATCACCTCCGGCACCCTGCCGGAGAGGGGAATCATCACCGGAGGGGCTCTACATCATCATGCCCGCCTCCGGATTGATGCGTGAGTAGTTCATCCTTGGACTATGGGTCCATAGCAGTAGCTAGATGGTTGTCTTCTCCGCTTGTGCTATCATTGTTTAGATCTTGTGAGCTGCCTAACATGATCAAGATCATCTATTTGTAATGCTACATGTTGTGTTTGGCGGGATCCGATGAATCTAGAATACTATGTCAAGTTGATTATCAATCTATCATATATGTGTTGTTTATGTTCTTGCATGCTCTCCGTTGCTAGTAGAGGCTCTGGCCAAGTTGATACTTGTAACTCCAAGAGGGAGTAATTATGCTCGATAGTGGGTTCATGCCTCCATTTAATCTGGGACAGTGACAGAAAGTTCTAAGGTTGTGGATGTGCTGTTGCTACTAGGGATAAAACATCGATGCTTTTTCTAAGGATATTTGTGTTGATTACATTACGCACCATACTTAATGCAATTATCTGTTGTTTACAACTTAATACTGGAAGGGGTTCGGATGATAACCTGAAGGTGGATTATTTAGGCATAGATGCATGCTGGATAGCGGTCTATGTACTTTGTCGTAATGCCCTGATTAAATCTCATAGTAATCATCGTTGATATGTATTGAATCTTTATTTGTCAATTGCCCACCTGTAATTTGTTCACCCAGCATGTTAGTTATCTTATTGGAGAGACACCACTAGTGAACTGTGGACCCCGGTCCATTCTTTTACATCTGAATACATTCTACTGCATTTACTGTTCTTATTGTTCTTTGCAAACAAACACCATCTTCCACTCGATACGCTTAACCCATTGTTTTCAGCAAGCCGGTGAGATTGACAACCTCACTGTTACGTTGGGACAAAGTAATTTGATTGTGTTGTGCAGGTTCCACGTTGGCGCCGGTTTCACTGGTGTTGCGCCGCACTACATTCCTCCACCAATAACCTTCACGTGCTTCTTGGCTCCTACTGGTTCGATAACCTTGGTTTCTTTCTGAGGGAAAACTTGCTGCTGTGCGCATCATACCTTCCTCTTGGGGTTCCCAACGGACGTGTACATCTACGCACATCAAGCTCTTTTTCTGGCGCCGTTGCCGGGGAACTGAAGAAAAATTACACCACAGAGAATTGCCTCCCACGGCAACAACTCTTTTTTTGGCGCCGTTGCCGGGGAGATCAAGACACGCTGCAAGGGGAGTCTCCACTTCCAATCTCTTTACTTTGTTTTTGTCTTGCTTTACTTTATTTTATTTACTGTCTTGTTTGCTACATATTAAAAATACAAAAAATTAGTTACTTTACTTATTGTCTTATTTACTAGTTCTATATCAAAACACACAAAAAATTAGTTACTCATCTTTACTTTATCTGCTTAGTTACTTTTATTACTGTTATAATGGGTACTCCTGAAAATACTAAGTTGTGTGATTTCACTAGCACAAATAATAATGATTTTATATGTACACCTATTGCTCCACCTGCTACTACAACACAATTCTATGAAATTAAACCTGCTTTACTAAATCTTGTTATGAGGGAGCAATTTTCTGGTGTTAGTAATGCTGCTGCCCATCTTAATAATTTTGTTGAACTTTGTGAAATGCAAAAGTATAAGGATATACATGGTGATATTATAAAACTGAAATTGTTTCCTTTCTCATTAAGAGGAAGAGCTAAAGATTGGTTGCTTTCTTTGCCTAAAAATAGTATTGATTCATGGACTAAGTGTAAAGATGCTTTTATTAGTAAATATTATCCTCCTGCTAAGATTATATCTTTGAGAAGTAGCATAATGAATTTTAAACAATTTGATAATGAACATGTTGCTCAAGCATGGGAGAGAATGAAATCTTTGGTAAAAAATTGCCCAACCCATGGACTGACTACTTGGATGATCATCCAAACCTTTTATGCAGGATTGAATTTTTCCTCAAGGAACCTATTGGATTCAGCTGCTGGAGGTACTTTTATGTCCATCACCCTGGGCGCCGCAACTAAACTTCTTGATGATATGATGATCAATTACTCTGAATGGCACACTGAAAGAACTTCTCAAGGTAAGAAGGTAAATTCTGTTGAAGAAAACTCTTCTTTGGGTGATAAGATTGATGCTATTATGTCTATGCTTGCAAATGGTAGATCTCATATTGATCCTAATAATGTTCCTTTAGCTTCATTGGTTGCTCAAGAAGAAAATGTTGATGTGAATTTCATTAAGAACAATAATTTCAACAACAATGCTTATAGGAATAATTATGGTAACAACAACTATAGGCCATATCCTTCTAATAATGGTAGTGGTTATGGTAATTCTTATGGTAATTCTTACAACAATAATAAGAGTGTACCCTCTGGTCTTGAAGTCATGCTTAAAGAATTTATTAGTACACAAACTGCTTTCAATAAAACTGTTGAAGAAAAGCTTGGTAAAATTGATGTTCTTGCTTCTAAGGTTGATAGTCTTGCTCTTGATGTTGATCTTTTAAAATTGAAAGTTATGCCTGAGGAAGTTAAAGATGCTAGGTTTGCTAAAACAAATGCCATCCAAGTTCGAATTAATGATAATATTAGAATGTTGGCTGAATTGCATGCTAGGTGGGATAGAGTAGAAAAAGAAAAACTAGCTAAAGAAAATAATGTAGCTAAAGTATGGACTATTACCACCACTAGTAATGTTGATTATTCACATGTTGCTGCACCTCCTACTATCAATGGTAAAATAATTGGTGTTGGCAATGTTTCTACTCCTAGTGCAAAGCGCGCAAAAATGCCTGAAACTGCTGAAACTGCTTGTGATAAAACTGCTGAAATTTTTCAAAATATTGGTGACAATGATTCCATTGCTGTAGAACATAATGGTTTAGATTTTGATGATTGTCATATTACTGAAGTTATAAAGTTCTTACAAAAACTTGCTAGAAGTCCCAATGCTAGTGCTATAAATTTAGCCTTTACAAAACATATTACAAATGCTCTCATTAAAGCTAGGGAAGAGAAATTAAAACTTGAAGCTTCTATTCCTAGAAAGTTAGAAGATGGTTGGGAGCCCATCATTAAGATGAAATTCAATGATTTTGAATGTAATGCTTTATGTGATCTTGGTGCAAGTATTTCTGTTATGCCTAAGAAAATTTATGATATTCTTGACTTGCCACCATTGAAGAATTGTTATTTAGATGTTAATCTTGCCGATAATGTTAAAAAGAAACCTTTGGGGAGGATTGATAATGTTCGTATTACGGTTAACAATAATCTTGTCCCCGTTGATTTTGTTGTCTTGGATATTGAATGCAATGCATCTTGTCCTATTGTGTTGGGAAGACCTTTTCTTCGAACTGTTGGTGCTGTTATTGATATGAAGGAAGGTAATATTAAATATCAATTTTCTCTCAAGAAAGGTATGGAACACTTCCCTAGAAAGAGAATGAAGTTGCCTTTTGATTCTATTATTAGAACAAGTTATGATGTTGATGCTTCTTCTCTTGATGTTACTTGATTTGCACTTTCTGCGCCTAGCTGAAAGGCGTTAAAGAAAAGCACTTCTTGGGAGATAACCCAAGTTTTATTTTATTTACTGTATGGTTGAGTCTTGGAAGTTGTTTACTACTGTAGCAACCTCTCATTATCATGTTTTTGTGCCAAGTAAAGTTTTTATGTTAAAGTTGATGTTATATTTGGATTGCTGCGCAGAAACAGCATTGCTGTCTGTCACGAATTCACGCAGAGCTCTCTGTAAAAAAATCAAAAAAATCTGCAAATTTACGAGCGTGATCCTCAGATATGTACGCAACTTTCATTAGTTTTGAGTTTTTCCGTTTGAGCAATTTAAGTGCCCCTGCCAGATTCGTCTTTACGGACTATTCTGTTTTTGACAGATTCTGCCTTTTATTTCGCATTACCGCTTTTGCTATGTTGAATGAGTTTCTTTGTTCCATTAACTTTCAGAAGCTTTGTGCAATGTCCAGAAGTGTTAAGAATGATTGTGTCACCTCTGAACATGTGAATTTTTGATTATGCACTAACCCTCTAATGAGTTTGCTTGAAGTTTGGTGTGGAGGAAGTTTTCAAGGGTCAAGAGAAGAGGATGATATACTATGATCAAGAAGAGTGAAAGGTCTAAGCTTGGGGATGCCCCGGTGGTTCATCCCTGCATATTTTAAGAAGACTTAAGCATCTAAGCTTGGGGATGCCCAAGGCATCCCCTTCTTCATCGACAACATTATCAGGTCACTTCTAGTGAAACTATATTTTTATTCCATCACATCTTATGTTTTTTACTTGGAGCGTCTGTTTGCTTTTATTTTCGTTTTGGTTTGAATAAAGTTGGATCCCACCATCCTTATATTGGAGATATTACGCTCCGCGTTTTCATAAGGAACACTTGTGTTCTTAATTGTGCTTTAATGTTCATGGCGAAGGCTGAAATTGCTTCGTTAAATTGCTATTTGGTTGGAATCAGAAAATGTTGCATATGGTTTGGAAACTTGGCAATTGTTTGAGCTCTCATAGATCATGTTTAAGCTCTTGCATCATGTAGTTTAATCTATTAATGAAGAACTACTATAGAGCTTGTTAAATTTGGTTTGCATGATTGGTCTCTCTAAGTCTAGATATTTTCGGGTAAAATGTTTGAACAACAAGGAAGACAGTGTAGAGCCTTATAATGCTTGCAATATGTTCTTGTGTAAGTTTTGCTGTACCTGTTCATACTTGTGTTTGCTTCAAACAACCTTGCTAGCCCAAACCTTGTACTGAGAGGAAATGCTTCTCGTGCATCCAAACACCTTGAGCCAAAACCCATGCTATTTGTGTCCACCGTATCTATCTACTATGTGGTATTTTTCTGCCATTCCAAAGTAAATTACTTGAGTGCTACCTTTAAAATTTCATTCCTTTATCTTTGCAATATATAGCTCATGGGACAAATAGCTTAAAAACTATTGTGGTGATGAATATGTAGTTATGTGTCTTAATTCTTATAAGTTGCTTGTTGAGCGGTACCATGTTTCTGGGGACGCCATCAACTTTACCTTTGTTGGATATCATGTGAGATGCTATGCATGTTCGTCTTGTCTGAAGTAAGTGCGATTTCATGATCAAATGGTTTGAGTATGCATATGTTAGAGAAGAACATTGGGCAGCTAACTAAAGCCATGTATCATGGTGGAAGTATCAGTTTGGACATACAACCTCAATCTCTTATGAGAATATTAACTGTTGTTGAATGCTTAAGCATTAAAAGAGGAGTCCATTATCTGTTGTCTATGTTGTCCCGGTATGGATGTCTAAGTTGAGAATAATCAAAAGCGAGAAATCCAATGCGTACTTTCTCCTTAGACATTTGTACAAGCGGCATAGAGGTACCCCTTTGTGACACTTGGTTGAACCATATGTTATGCGATGATAATCCGTGTCTTCCGAGCTGAATAGGACAAGGTGCGAGCACTATTAGTACTCTATGCATGAGACTTGCAACTTGTAGGAAGTATTATGCATAGCACATATGAATTATTACTACCGTTGACAAAATTGTTTCTATGTTTTCAAAACAAAAGCTCTAGCACAAAAATAGTAATCCATGCTTCCCTCTGCGAAGGGCCATTCTTTTACTTTATGTTGAGTCAGTTTACCCACTTCTTTCTTTCTTAGAAGCAAACACTTGTGTTAACTGTGTGCATTGATTCTTACATGTTTACTTATTGCACCTGTTATATTACTCTATGTTGACAAATATCCATGAGATATACATGTTACAAGTTGAAAGCATTTGCTGAAACTTAATCATCCTTTGTGTTGCTTCAATGCATTCTACTTTGAATTTATTGCTTATGAGTTAGTTCTTATGCAAGTCTTATTGATGCTTGTTTGAAAGTACTATTCATGAAAAGTTTTGCTATATGATTCATTTGTTTAGTCATTATCTTTGTTAGCAATCTTTTGTTCAGATCACTCCATTCATCTCATATGCTTTACAATAATGTTGATCAAGATTATGTTGGTAGCATGTCACTTCAGAAATTATTTGTGTTATCGTTTACCTACTTGAGGGCGAGTAGGAACTAAGCTTGGGGATGCTTGATACGTCTCAAACGTATCTATAATTTCTTATGTTCCATGCTACTTTTATGTCAATACTTGAATATTTTATACATACTTTACAACATTATTATACATTTTCCGGCACTAACCTATTAACAAGATGCCGAAGTGCCGATTCTTTGTTTTCATTGTTTTTGGTTTCAGAAATCCTAGTAAGGAAATATTCTCGGAATTGGACGAAATCAACGCCCAGGGTCCTATTTTTACACGAAGCTTCCAGAAGACCGAGGGGGAAAGGAAGTGGGGCCACGAGGTGGCCAGACCATAGGGCGGCGCAGCCCAGGCCCTGGCCGCGCGGCCCTGTGGTCTGGGCCCCTCGCGTCGCCCCCTGACCTACCATTTCGCCTACAAATAGCCTTCGTCGCGAAACCCCCTGTACCGAGAGCCACGATACGGAAAACATTACTGAGAGGCCGCCGCCGCCAATCCTATCTCGGGGGATTCAGGAGATCGCCTCCAGCACCCTGCCGGAGAGGGGAATCATCACCGGAGGGGCTCTACATCATCATGCCCGCCTCCGGATTGATGCGTGAGTAGTTCATCCTTGGACTATGAGTCCATAGCAGTAGCTAGATGGTTGTCTTCTCCGCTTGTGCTATCATTGTTTAGATCTTGTGAGCTGCCTAACATGATCAAGATCATCTATTTGTAATGCTACATGTTGTGTTTGGCGGGATACGATGAATCTAGAATACTATGTCAAGTTGATTGTCAATTGCCCACCTGTAATTTGTTCACCCAACATGTTAGTTATCTTATTGGAGAGACACCACTAGTGAACTGTGGACCCCGGTCCATTCTTTTACATCTGAATACATTCTACTGCATTTACTGTTCTTATTGTTCTTTGCAAACAAACACCATCTTCCACTCGATACGCTTAACCCATTGTTTTCAGCAAGCCGGTGAGATTGACAACCTCACTGTTACGTTGGGACAAAGTACTTTGATTGTGTTGTGCAGGTTCCACGTTGGCACCGGTTTCACTGGTGTTGCGCCGCACTACATTCCTCCACCAACAACCTTCATGTGCTTCTTGGCTCCTACTGGTTCGATAACCTTGGTTTCTTTCTGAGGGAAAACTTGATGCTGTGCGCATCATACCTTCCTCTTGGGGTTCCCAACGGACGTGTACAGCTACGCGCATCAGTTCTCTCTTGAATTTCTTTTGCGACATTATTTTTCGACAGCCTTTAATGGATCAGTTCATCCGCCTCGGTTCCCAATCTATCGGGTTCCGCAACGAGGCTAATATTTTGAAAGGTACCTGTTGGATAACTTGCTTGTTCAACATGCTCCTTTTCTTTTAACCCTTGACTAATGAATCTTCACCTTGTTGTTTTCCATTAGCTTCTCTACAGCGAGCCGAAGAGCGCGCTGAAGCTCTCGAGGCCAAGCTAAAACTTAGCGAAGAGGCTCGCGAGAAGGCTCAAGCCGATGCTGCTTCTGTTGAAGAACTCCACCAGCGCCTCTCCAAGGCGGAATCTGCATTAAGCGACAAGATCGCTGAGCAGATTGCGCGGGAGCAAGGCATCATAGATCGGCTTGAAGCCCAAAGCCGGTGCTTTTTCCGTAAGTTATTTCCTTATCTGGAAACTTTTCTTGGTTTATTTTCCTGTATGATGATGAACATGTGTTTTGCTGCAGCAGGCAGGAACGATGAAAGGTTCGAACTGCTAGCACCTAAGAATGATCGTCTTCTCGACGCTCGTTCCATCCTTGAGCTGCAGGGCGATCTGGCACGCACCAACCTTTCTGATTCAAGGGCTGCCTTTTCGCGACTCTTCCCTCACTTTTTCCCCCAAGCAAAATGAGCCGGAATCCTTCTCTAACGTCAAGCGCTTCCTGCCGAAAGAAGACCTCGCTCTGGCCTATCGACGCGAGAATCTAAAGATCGGCGTTGAAGGGACCATTGCTCTGGTCGCCAACAGCGGCCAACACGTCGACTGGGCCAAAGCTGGAGACGCCGGCAAAATCAACAAGGACAAGTGGAAAGCGCTGGTGAAGGATGCCAAGCCCCACTCGAAGAAGATCATCGCCTTCTTCACGCCAAAGTCCGCCGGTTCTACCAGCACTGCTAAGACGGAGGTCAAGTAGACCATCTTGTCTCTGTTTTTTCCTTTTTCCTCTTCTTTTGATGTTGTCGCCTTAGCAGTGACTCGCGACAGCTCACTATCGGTTCACTAGGAGCCGACTTTTGTAATGAACATGTAGATATCCTGATGATTAATGGAATGCTATTTTGCAAAATGATTGATGTCGAGATTTTTCTTTCCAGTTGGTTTTTGACAACTATAGTGCGGCAACTGGTCCCTTGGATTCTTCGCCTGCTACTTCCCACTCGAGGAAAAACCGTGTCGACGATTTTGTTGAAGATTCTTCCCATGTTGATTTTGATGGAATTCGTAGCATAGAAAACAAAAATTTTCCTACCGCAAGAACGAAACACAAGCCAAGATCTAATCTAGTAGACGGTAGCAATGAGGAGATGAAGAGACTAACCGTCAAAGATTCGCAAAGCTTAACGAGATTCGATCTCGGGGTGGATGTAGTCGATCACTTGCCGCTTGCAAAAGTGCGTAGAAGATCTTGACGGTGCCACAATCAGACAGCACCTCCGTACTCGGTCACACGTACGGTGTTGATGAAGACGACGTCCTCCTCCCCGTTCCAGCGGGCAGCGGAAGTAGTAGATCCTCCTCGGAATCCCGGCAGCATGACGGCGTGGTGGCGGTGGTGGTGGAGAACTCCGGCAGGGCTTAGCCTATGCGCTGCGGGAGTAGTATGTGGAGGAGGGGTGCTAGGGTTTGGGGAGAGAGGGGGCTCTCTAGGGCACCAGCCACTTGGGGGCTGCGGCCTAGATGGCTTAGGTGTGGCCGGCCCCTCCCCCTTGCCCCTCATTATATAGGTGGAAGCCCCAAGAGTTGTAGTACAAGTCTTCGAATAAGACTCCAACACCAAAACCTACCTTTGGTGGGAAGCCTACTCAAGATGGGAGTCCCACTCTAGGTGGGATTCCCACCTTTCCTTGAGGGAGGGTGGCCGACCACCTTTGGTGGAGTCCACCTGGGACTCCACCCCTTAGGGTTGGCCGGCCTAGCTTGTGGAGTCCCTCCGGGACTCCACCTTCCATAGTGCGTTTCTTCCGGACTTTTCTAGAACCTTCTAGAACCTTCCATAAATGCACCGGATCATTTCCAAACTTGGAATATGACTTCCTATATATGAATCTTATTCTCCGGACCATTCCGGAACTCCTCGTGATGTCATGGATCTCATCCGAGACTTCGAACAAAACTTCGAACTCCATTCCATATTCCATATCTACTCAAACGACATCAAACCTTAAGTGTGTCACCCTACGGTTCGCGAACTATGCAGACATGGTTGAGACTTCTCTCCGACCAATAACCAATAGCGGGATCTGGAGATCCATAATGGCTCCCACATATTCAACGATGACTTAGTGATCGATTGAACCATTTACATACGATACCGATTCCCTTTGTCACGCGATATTTTACTTGCCCGAGGTTTGATCATCGGTATCACGATACCTTGTTCAACCTCGTCTCCTGACAAGTACTCTTTACTCGTACCGTGGTATGTGGTCTCTTATGAACCATTCATATGCTTGCAAGCTACTTAGACGACATTCCACCGAGAGGGCCCAGAGTATATCTATCCGTCATCGGGATGGACAAATCCCACTGTTGATCCATATGCCTCAACTCATACTTTTCGGATACTTAATCCCACCTTTATAACCACCCATTTACGCAGTGGCATTTGATGTAATCAAAGTACCCTTCCGGCATAAGTGATTTACATGATCTCATGGTCGAAAGGATTAGGTAACTATGAATCAAAAGCTTATAGCAAATGAACTTAATGACGTGATCTTATGCTACGCTTAATTGGGTGTGTCCATTACATCATTCACATAATGATATAACCTTCTCATTAATAACATCCAATGTTCATGATCACGAAACTATGATCATCTATTAATCAACAAGCTAGTTATACAAGAGGCTTACTAGGGACTTCTTGTTGTTTACATAACACACATGTATCAATGTTTCGGCTAATACAATTATAGCATGGTATATAAAAATTTATCATAAACACAAAGATATATAATAACCAATTTATTATTGCCTCTTGGGCATATCTCCAACAGTCTCCCACTTGCACTAGAGTCAATAATCTAGATTACATTGTAAGGTACCTAACACCCATGGCATTCTGGTGTTGGTCATGCTTTGCCCTAGGGAGAGCTTTAGTCAACGGATCTGCTACATTCAGATCAGTGTGTACTTTGCAAATCTTTACTTCTCCATCTTCGATGTACTCGCGAATCGAATGAAAACGCAGCTTGATATGCTTTAGCTTCTTGTGTGACCTTGGTTCTTGTGCATTGGCGATGGCACCCATGTTGTCACAATAAATGACTAGTGGGTCCAATGCACTAGGAACCACACCGAGCTCAACAATGAACCTCTTCAACCATACCGCTTCCGATGAAGCCTCCGAAGCCGCTATGTATTCCGATTCAGTTGAAGACTTCGCCACCGTGCACTGCTTGGAGCTGCACCAGCTTACTGCAGCACCATTCAATATAAACACGTACCCAGACTGAGACTTAGAGTCATCAGGATCAGTGTTCCAACTTGCATCGGTGTAACTGGTTACAACGAGCTCTTGGTCACCGCCATAACAAAGAAACATATCCTTAGTTCTTTTCAAGTACTTCAGGATATTCTTGACCGCTGTCCAGTGTTCCATTCCTGGATCACTTTGATATCTGCTAGTCAAACTAACAGCATGTGCTATATCCGATCTAGTACACATCATGGCATACATGATAGAGCCTACTGCCGAGGCATAGGGGATCTGATTCATCCTCTCTCTTTCTTCTGCCGTAGCTGGACCTTGAGTCTTGCTCAAGACCTTACCTGGCAACATCGGTAAGAATCCTTTCTTACTTTCATCCATTCTAAACTTCTTTAGAATCTTGTCCAGGTATGTACTCTGTGAAAGCCCTATTAGGCGTCTTGATCTATCTCTATAAATCTTGATGCCTAAAATGTACGCTGCTTCACCAAGGTCCTTCATTGAAAAACACTTATTCAAATAACCTTTTACACTGCTTAAAAGTTCTATATCATTCCCAATCAATAGTATGTCATCTACATATAATATCAGGAATGCTACAGAGCTCCCACTCACTTTCTTGTAAATACAAGCCTCTCCATGGCACTGTATAAACCCGAAGTCTTTGATCACCTTATCAAAGCGTCGGTTCCAACTCTTGGATGCTTGCTTCAGTCCATAAATGGAACGCTGAAGTTTGCATACCATGTCAGCATTTTTAGGATCGACAAAACCTTTGGGTTGTACCATATACAACTCTTCCTCAATGTCACCATTAAGGAACGCCGTTTTTACATCCATCTGCCAAATCTCATAATCGAAAAATGCAGCTATTGCTAACAAAATCCTCACAGACTTTAGCTTCGCTACAAGTGAGAAAATCTCATCGTAGTCAACACCTTGAATTTCTCGGAAACCCTTTGCGACAAGTCGAGCTTTATAGACAGTAACATTACCGTCAGCATCTGTTTTCCTCTTGAAGATCCATTTATTCTCAACAGCCTTGCGGCTATCAGGTAGATCTACCAAAGTCCCACTACAAGAAAAGTTCTGATAGACAACGTCTCAAAATCGTCCGCTAAGGGGTATTTTTCGTCGCCTATGGGCCTAACCCGACGATATGGGTTCCGTTGTCGAAACTGCGTCAGGCAAAGTCCAACGACGATTTTTTCGGTCCGTCGCGCTTGGGCGCCCTTCCGCCACGGAAAATCGGACCGTTGCGGAAGTGTTTTCGGGAGCCCGTTGACTGCTGACGTCATGCAAACTGACACGTGGCGTACGCCGTTAATCGCGATTAACGGCGTTAACCGGCTGAAACCCCGTGGTAGATGGTAGGCCCACACGAGGCCTGCCACGTCTTAAGCGGGCCGGGCCAGATGACATAGTTTGACCGGTCAACTATATAGCTGGGCTGGTCCATTAGTTACGTGGGCCGGGCCTAACCTCAAAGGTTGACTGGTCAAAACTTAAATGGGCCGGCCCATTTAACATGTGGGGTCCACCTTACAGCAACTGGGCCGGCCCAAGAAGCAAGTGGACCGGGCCAAAAACACAGGTGGGTCCCACTTTCCTGTTAAAGGGCCGGCCCATTTAGTGTGTGGGGTCCACCGTATAGCAAGTGGGCCGGCCCAACAAGCTAGTGGGCCGGGCCAAAAACACAGGTGGGTCCCACTTTCCAGTTAAAGGGTCGGCCCATTTCGTTTGTGGGGTCCACCATACAGCAAGTGGGCCGGCCCAACAAAATAGTGGGCCGGGCCAAAAACACAGGTGGGTCCCACTTTCCTGTTAAAGGGCCAGCCCATTTAGTATGTGGGGTCCACCATATAGCAAGTGGGCTGGCCCAGCAAGATAGTGGGCCGGGCCAAAAACACAGGTGGGTCCCACTTTCCTGGTAAAGGGCCGGCCCAATTAGTATGTGGGGTCCACCATATAGCAGGTGGGCCGGCCCAACAAGATAGTGGGCCGGGCCAAAAACGCAGGTGGGTCCCACTTTCCTCTTAAAGGGCCGGCCCATTTAGTATGTGGGACCAACATATAGCAAGTGGGCCGGCCCAACAAGATAGTGGGCCGGGCCAAAAAACACATGTGGGTCCCACTTTCCTGTTAAAGGGCCGGCCCAACTAGTATGTGGGGTCCACCATATAGCAAGTGGGCCGGCCCAACAAGATAGTGGGCCGGGCCTAAAACACAGGTGGGTCCCACTTTCCTCTTAAAGGGCCGGCCCATTTATTATGTGGGGTCCACAAAAAAGCAAATGGGCTGGCCCAACTAATTAGTGGGCCGGCCCAGTAGTTGGTGGGGTCCACCTTAAAGCAAGTGGGCCAGCCCAATTAGTGTGTGGGGTCCACCGTAAATCAAATGGGCTGGCCCAAGAAGTAAGTGGGCCAGCCGTTTAGTTGTTTATATCTTAGGCATAATATGCGCTTTAGGATTTTGCGGGCGGCACATATGTGATTTCGCTTAATTGGGCCGTTTAAGGGATGGGAATTCGTGTTTTAGATATCGAGAATATTTACGCGGCATTGATTTACGTCGGATAGCCTCACTTACCACAAGGACCAAAGAAAAATGCGCGAAAGAACTATAAAAACTAACTAAATATTACATCATTGCAAGGCATTGAAAAAAATATTACAGAACCCGCAGAAATTGAATGGTAATTAAACCTAGCAATACAATGAAGCGATCCGGCAATCTTTTAAGTTGTCCATGCGGCACCTATATCTGAAACAAAGACATTACAAGTTAAGACAAAGAACAATGGAAAGGCAAAGACACTACAATATTGTTTGGCAAAGAATTTGGAACTCATCATTTCGTCGTTATAACAAGATCATTGTAATGCGCACAATAAGCAAACAAAGAGTGCATGCCGCATACCAACAGCCAATATAACAGAGCATGTTAGAATGAAGCAATGAGACTTACTACTTGTCGAGTCCCATGCAAACCAACATGTTCGTGGAGTACAAAATTGGCATGAACAACATAGTAGCGAGGCTATAAATTTTGTAACAACGATCGAGCAAGATGAAGTTATGATGGCTACATCTACGAGCAGGGAATGTAAACCAAAAATAGAAGTTACGATGGCAAAAGCTAAAGAGGAGGGAATGTGAACCAACATGTGCCAAGTGCAATTACTTCATTTTGGCCGTGAACTAAATAATACTCCTGAACTTATAGTGAAGGGGATGCAAATCAAGATGTTTCGGGATATAAACTTGTAATGAGCAACACATGGAGGATAGTTAATCTTTGGAGCTTAGGATGGACCGGATACAGAATATAGTGGGATCACCTGTGAACTTGTATAAGAGGGAATGCAAACCAATATGTTCAGCTTTCCATATGTGAGCGTCATGCCAAGTCAGAGAAACAAGTCAATAATGCAGCTTTTGAAGAACAAGATGGCACGCAAAATTATTATCTAGTAGTATGACAAGTTTATTTGTACTACAGGCTAGATAAGCAGAGTGATAGCATGCCAAACTAAGTCCTTACTTTGTTAGCTTACAATGAACTAGATACAAAACAATGGCATCACCTGTAGTACAGGGAATGCAAGCCAACATGTTCATGGAGTAAAAAATTGGCACAAACAACATAGTAGCAGGCCATAATTTTTGTAACAACGACTGAGCAAGATAAAGTTATGATGGCTAGATCTACAGAGCAGGGAATGTAAACCAAATATAGAAGTTACGATGCCAAAAGCTATAGAGCAGGGAATGCGAACCAACATGTGCAATTACTTAAAATTGGCCATGAACTAAATAATAGCAGGATGTTACTATAATACCTACAGTATAATTTTTGTAACAACGACTGAGCAAGATAGAAGTTATGATGGCTACATCTACGAAGCGAGGAATGCAAACCAAAATGTTCAATCGCTTAAAGTTAGCAATGAAGTAGAAAATAGCAACGATGTTACGGTCATAGCTAGGAATGAACTAAAAGAGCTTCGGACAAACAAGCATCCGAACCCGAACATGGCGCTAAAACAAGGGACTTACATTAGGAGAAGCACTCTGGGAGTCACGCAGATCTTCACAGGGGTTGATAGATCCGGTGATGAAGTACGCTACATGTGCTACTTGGGGTTGGAGAGACGGCCATTACACTTCATGGTTACTCATCTCATCTCGCAAAGACGTAATGCGCGTCGTTAGCACAAAGCAGGTTCCCCCAAGATTAAACAAGAACTTGCGAGGCAAGCAATAGAAAAGCGACAGTAGAAGAGTTTAGATCATGCAGCAACGCCGGTGAAGCAGATCCGGTTCATGCACAGCGGTGTCGGTGAGCAAGATCCGATGCGGTGGACGACGGATCCGGCGAAGCGGCTCCGGCGGGGTGGACGATACCGCAGCTGAAGCGACTGCGGTAGACTGCTGGATGAGCATATGGTTTCGAGGTTCGGCGGGGATGATCCGGTCCGGTTGATGACGGCGTCGATGAAGCGGCTCCGGCAGGCAGCCGGATGACGAGGATCGCGAGGGCTCGGGTAGGCCAGGGAAGTCCGGCGGGGATGTTCCGGTGCGGTGGTCGTGGAGGTGGGAGAGAGGGACTTGGGAAGTTCCGGTGGGTGGTCTGAGGGAAATGAATTTTTTTTGGGAGGGTTTCCGGGCTAGGGAGGTGGTGATCCAAAAAATGACGGGCAGACCCCCCCCCACCAACCGACTTTGCTGCCATCTCCACAGGGGTAGAATGGGAATTTGGAAGCGTGTGAAATTTTTGTATTTTGTGGGCGGGAAGTTTTGCCGCTATGAGATTTTGAATTTGGCCACCGTCCAAGTATAATGATAAAAAATTATGAGACCGTACTAGTACCTCTGTTCAAGGCCGAGTGCAAAATCAAATCATCATCACGTTGAAAATTTGTTACCAACTTACCATGATCATGATCTACCTGCGAAAATTGGCGCATCCACTAAAACTTGCAAAGTATAATGATACAAATTTGTGAGACCGTACTAGTACTTATGTTCAAGGTCGAGTGCAACATCAAATCATCATTATATTGAAAATTGTGTTACCATGATCATGATATTTCTCTGAATTTGGCGCAACCGCTAAATCTCGCAAAGGATAATGATTAAAAAAAAGGTGAGATTGTACTAGTTCTTATGTTCAAGGCCGAGTACAAGATCAAATCATCATCACGTTGAAATTTGTTACAATGATCATGACATATCTCTAAAATTAGTGCATCCGCTAAATCTTGCACGTGGCGCATCTCGGTGCGGAGCAACAAGTCGGTGCTATCAAGGTTGAGGCGTCGGTAGCGTCATCGGGCTCTCATCTCTTGATAGATCTTCTACATGGCGCGGCGCACCACCCGCCGATAAGCAGTCACAAGTGAGACCGAGGTGGAGACGTCCCCGGCATCCTCGAGGCGCGGCCGCCCTTCTACGAGCCAGCGTCGACTCAAGGTATGAATCCATGTGGTGTCTTAGATTTATTGTTCTTCTCTTATGATTATTTTGAGCCGAACATGTGTGCTCTTTCTCTGAATATATTGCTTGAAAAGCTTACCAAGTTACTTAAATTCACTTTGTTCTTAATCTTGCGAGCTAATATTGTTATTTTTAATGAACGGTGGTGTGCGCAAGCGAGTTATTTGTGGATGTGTTGAGCTGTTAGGCATAAGTCGAAATCCTCATCTAAACGAGGCCTCAGTTAACACATAAAAAAGGTGTTCAATCTCGCCCACAATACCCTCTTCTTTCCTCTCCCTTTATTGGAACTTGTTTTCTGAGACAAGGAAAGTGGCACGTGTAATGTGAGTAAAACCCTCTTAGCCAAAATCATCTACGAGCAAGATTTTCTATATTGTAGATGCCCCAATTGACTCTCATCCCCAAAGTAGTTTTTTTATGTCGGTATAGACTTCTTTCTTTGGATGTATACTATCGTACATGGCATGCATTTGCCTAATGAGCAACATTGTATTGCTATTCTAGCCAACTTTGATCGATATGTCAAGCTTCATGCACGAGATGCCATGTTTAATTTACTCCTCGCTCTGATCCATATTTCTTGATGTGAAATGAATGTGAATCGGAGGGAGTACTTTTCTTAGATAGTACTATATCATTTCAAAAAAAGTACTACTACATCACAAATGCATCAAAAGAGTACTACATCACAAGACCACCACGGTTGTACTAGTAGAGTTTAATGCTTTCGAACTTCCAAAGGGATTAAGATTACACATATGAACTTTAAACATGACCAGGAGCATGAGGGCCGGCAGCGGGGCGTTGACGTGGAGCAAGCTAGGCAAGACGTAATTACGGAGGAAGAGGCCATATGATGCGTACTTGGCCTTGGTTGCGGGCGGTGTTTCCCCTATGTACTTAGGCCTACACCCATCGCATGTTGGATCAGGCTGTGGATGTCCTTCTAGAGAAATTTGCCACATAATGGGCAAAATAGCTCCCGCGCGTATGCAGAAACGAATTTCACCACCCTTCACCGCTTGAGAACATAGCGGCTTTTCCTGGTCCTGCGCACCTTGTTGTTGTCCATGTCATCAGAATACTCCTATGAATTATTAAGTACTACATAATCAAGTTTTTATGACAGATCGAATAAATACTCCACTAACATAATCAAACCTTAGAAACCCTAAAATTAAATGTGTAGAACAAGTAAATGGCGAGAAGAAATCGTAATAAATCATGAGAAACCCTATGAACAACCATGAACATTAGCCACAACAATTGCAAGTCCACTAAGTATGAACACATAAATTGATTATATGACTACATGGCAGATTAGTCGAAATTAAACTAGAATCTGATCTTACGAATCGTAGAATCAATTACATCTACAAGAACAAGGTAGGATATCAAATCAATCAAGAACCAGGCTCGTGCAAACCATGTGAACAGCAATATGACACAAAAGAGGGTTGGGACAGTTTCGGTAAAGAGAAGTACCTCCTCGTCATCACCCTCAACATCCTCCTGGAACTGAACGTTTGGGCCGAAATCATCGAAGGGGTCGAGGTTCGCGTCCGGCATCGGGCCTAGGAAGACCTCGCCGTGGTGGCACACAACGCCGTGCACATCTTCGGCGGGATAAACAACGTTGGTATCCACCTTACGCTCGACGGCCAGGACGCCCGTTTCGACCGAGGTCGAAGAACCGGACAAGCGAGAGGAGACGAGCGGCATGGGTGCCCGGTGAAGCCTCACCCGTCGTGACGGCTAGGATGCCCATTTCGACCGAGGTTGAAGAATCCGACAAGCAGAGGAGACGAGCGGCTTGGGTGCCCGGTGAAGCCTCACCCACCACGAAGGCCACTACCGTAGAGGCATCCTCTGCGTGGGCGGTCGCCTATTGCTCCGCCTCGTATGCAATACCTATCTTCATGCTGTTGTGGTTGGAAACGGGAAAGTCGATGCCTCAGAGGTGCGGTGAGTGGATGGGGGTTTTCACAGTGTGGGGGAGGCAAGTTGGGGGAGTGGAGAGGACGAGCTCGCGAGAGATGATGAGGCCGATTATGTTATAGCCTCCGACCCCCGTATCCAGTAGTGGACGCGTGAAGTCATGCATGTACTCGACTTTCCACTTTTACGGGAGACGTGTACGAAATTTTTTTTTGGACCATTTAACTTCATCCTGGGACTCATGTATACCAATACTTCCAATCGTCATAAGTAATTCAAAATCATTCATAATAATATGAGACCTTAACATTTTATTTTTTGTGTCAGATATTGTCTATGAAAAATAACATCCTTCAAAAAATAAATCGCCTATGCCAATCCGATCATGCCCGTCTACTCCAACTAGCTTCCTCGAGTAATTTGTCACCTTACATTCTTAAAATGAACCAAAATTTGGCACAGGGTGCATCATCACATGGAAAATGATGTTACCATTCTGTCTTCCCATTTTTTTTTGAATTTTTCAAAATTGTCATGCCCTAACGGAAAAAATGTACTCCTTCTAAGAAGCATGTATCAGAATGGCATTACCAAAACCTAGGGGTGGGGTGGGGGGAGGGGGGCACATGGTGGTGTGATGATACATCACATTTGGACCACACAACACCATTTGGACCAACCAAAAAAAAAACACCCTACACAAACCCTGGTCAAAACTAGTTTGACCAATATTACAAAATTTGTACGGAGTACATAATTCGGAAAACCGTCGAGAAATATCGAAGCATTCCACGAGTCCCCAAAGTCGGTGACTTTGAGTCACTTACAACCGTGGTCCACATATCGATCACCCAAAGTCATGGCAAAGTCAGCTTGGCAAAGTCACCGACAGACAAAGCAAACGGTGAAACACAGACAACTCCGTAGCATCTTGAAAAGACATCTCACGTAAAAGGCTAGTACTACCTTTTCTTCCCGGATAAGCAAAAATAGCTGATCGATGCGACGAAATGCACCAGGTCCGCAATGTACTCCAGCTATAAGTGAAGCATGCCTACCATCAAGAGGAAATTCAAGATTCCACCAGATCCCCATATCACTCTTTTGCATAAAACACGGACATATCTTTTGCACAATTCACCACTTGTTGGTCTAATCTATCGCAGCTTCCATCAGTTGGTCATCCAATTAACGATTTAACGGATTAGAAAAATAAGCGGTGGAATTAGAAGTACTAGTAGCGAAATGTGCAAAATATACCGCCCTTCCCGAGGGGTTTGTCCGAGAAGAGGGCCGGATGACAATGTCCCGGTGCATCCGAAGCGAGAGGGGTAGTTTCTAATACATGTAAGAAATTATTTTACAAAAAGGTAGATATTAAGTAGTACAACTATTAGTACAGTACTACTATTTCGAGGGAAAATGCCATGTCGTGCGACCTCTAATCAATGAGTAGAAGTTGTAGGTGCGCCTAACATGCATTGCTGAAAGCTGGTTCCGCTAGAATTTGAGCTCAGCCGGGGCGGATTCTGCGAAGTACGCCCGACGTCACTCATGTATCCCACCAAACTGCTCACTTCTTTCAATGTCTCTTCTCTTTCACTGCAGCTCTCCAACATCAGGTGCATCAACTTATCTTGTGCCTTCTGCCTCTCGAGAAGGGCAAGGATGGCGATGTCAGCATATTCAAGGTTCAACTTTTGGAGCTGTACTTTATCCTGAAGAAGGATTTTGTACTCTATATCAGACTTGTCTCTGTCGAGGCACACAGTCTTGAGTATGCTGCTGGCTTTCTCCGCTGATGCTTTCTGCTTAATCAGCTCGTTCTTCAACATATCGCGCTCATTTCGAAGGCTGCAAATGAGCTCCACAAGAGTTTTCGAATTCTTCTTCTTGGCAGCCAAATCGTCTCGGAGGCGATCACACTCTAAGCTGAGCTCCTCGTTTTCCATCAAGATGGCGACAGTGGTGTCGATAGTCGGCGCCGCTTCCTTCAGGGCGAAATCATCGGTAGCAAGTAAGCGCAAAGGAAGAAGAAGAAGAAGAAGAAGAAGAAGAAGAAGAAGAAGAAGAAGAAGTTGGTGCTACCTCATTTCGCCGGGGTAGGGCCGGGTTGAAATCATCGGACGACGATGATTCCTTGGTCGTGGAAGTTGGTGCAGTAGGGGCGTCGTTGGAACTTCCAACCCTTTAAGATGTATAACCATAGAGACTCTTAAAGAGCTTGAGCCCGGGCAAGAAGAAACGAAAGTACATGGCGAAGGAAACTAACCCGGTGAGCACAGCACGGACGCGTTTCGGCGGCGGCGGCGGCGACGGCGAGCCCACTTGGTTTCTGGAAGCGTCTCTCGAAATTTCGAGCCGGCGTTTTTTCTCCGCGTACTTGACCGCCGACGACCTGAATTTTGATGACATTCTTTGGAGGAGAGAGCGACGAACAAATGTTTGTTAGGTGGAGAGAGGAAGAAAGTGAATGGAACGAGAGAGTTTAGCGTTTTGCCCTTATAGTCATAGTCGCTAACCGTGACGCGGGAAGGTTGGTCGTCGGCGTTTAATGGTCTCCCGCGTGGAAACCGAGGCGGCCACGAGGCAGCGGCTGGCCACGCGGCGTCCAGTCGCCTACGCCGCCGTAAATAAGGGTAGTTGCCTACCACCACCAGGTGACATGCACCTTTTCCATGTCACCGTGTGACATGCGGCCTAAATTCAAATTTAAAACATTGCGAAAAAAATCATGCATCCGGTGACATGCCCATGGCATGCCACCGATGAAGAGTTCCGTGCCATGCACTCTGGCACTCTGCGCCGTCTTGGATCAGAAAATGAGCGAAGAACGAGGACGAGGCACTAGTTCAAATTTAGGATGAAGTTTAAGTTTTATTTTGGTTTAAATTAGATTAGAGGGAGTAGTACTCTTACTTTATTACTCGTACTTGTGTTAATGTAGTAGTATTATTATGGTGGTGTACTTGCGTCCGTGTACTGCTTGTTTCAGCTGTTTTGGTGAAGGAGACATGCATCACCCTTTTTGGTGATATATCTAGTCGTCATGTAGCCCTCTACCATGTACTATTTTTGCTATGAATATATGTGGTATTGATTGTCAAAAAAAAAAACCCCAAGATCCTGAAAAACTGTTGGTCTATCCCGAGAAACGAGGAGGTTTAAGGAAACGAGGAGTCCAGCGCGTGCGGAAGGAGCTTTAATCGTGCGAGCATGCAGGGGCAAAATGAGGAAACTAGCGATTACTTTCTCTCCTGCCAGTCTTATACCTTAATAAATGGGCAAACTGAGCACGTTGTAGCTAATCCTTTTATTAATTAAACAGCTATATTAGTCAATAAGATTGCCTTATGTTTTTCCTCGGTTTCGCCAAGCCCTTATTTGTTACCCGCAGAAGGAGCTCAGACGGGAGGATTCCAGTTTAGTTGACCGTTCCGTGCTGACGTGTGGGGCTAGTAGAAAGGGACCGCGTGGGACAGGACGAGACCGCGTTTGGTTGTACGTGAGCAGGAGCTGGGTTCTGTCTCTCTCGGCGCGAATTGGCATTTTTAAGAGCACCTTTTCCCCCTCTGTCTCTTTGTCTTTATTAACCAAAAGTATCAAATCTAGAGAAGCTTGCATTTCTGTCTTTCTTCAATTATTTGTGCCTTTTGGCCCTCGTTGTTTGCCCAATATGGCAGCAAATCTAGTACTCCCTCTGGTCCATATGTATGTAGTTAAATCTAGAAGCAAATCTCCAGGGTAATGTACTCCGTACGACAAATTCGCAGTAATAGTAAATCGAGAAAACAAAGTAGGGCCAACAAAATATACTCCAGTAGAATAGGGATAGATAATAGGGATCCCTCCCTAGATAATAAGCTGCATACACAGCAGCCAACAGGTTCGAGGTTCTTCACAACACCATCATACTAACAACATAACAACAAGGGATCCCTAGCTAACAACAAAATAGAAGCTGCTTTGCAGCAGCAGCAGCACACGTCCGGGACTCCGCCTACCCCATCTGCCTCCACTTGTTGCTCCCCTTGGGAGCCTTGGGCTTGAGCGGAGGCATGCGCCCGGCGGAGATCTCCACCCGCTGGATGCTGCGGAGGTGCATGCCGAGCGCCATGTGCTTGGCGCGGAAGGAGTGGGGGTTCACCGACGCGCCGACCTTGGGGTTGGTGTTGCCGATGTTCTCGGCATGCGTGAGGAGGCGATTGAAGTCGGTGCGGCCGAGCCTCCTAGTGCGAAGGGGCACTGTAGACACCCTTGGCGAAGTAGGAGACGTACTGGGACCTGCAGCCTCCGCAGCACCTGGCGAGTCTTGACGTCATGGTGCTCGTCGTCGCTGCCGACGTCGCTGCCAGACAGCTGATCCATATCAAACGGGAACTATTAGTGAATGAGATGCAACGATGACTAACGTGCATGATAACAAAGTAAGGAAAACAGAGCCAGCCTCAGTTAGAGTGGACACGATTATATGTCTACAGGGATGGTGTTAGCGAACCATAGCTCATGCACAACAGATTTGTACACAGCAATGGTTCGCTGAACCCACTGTAAAAATTTGTGCCCAACGATTCATCATAGGCAAAGAAACAGATTCCAGATCTGATTTTGAGCAGATTCGAGAATATTTGCAAAATTAAACGGTTGATATCTTTTGATTCTGCATAAAATAACTGGCGAGATCCCATAAATTAAGCGATTGAGATCCCATTATTACTTGCATAAATTAACCGAACGGCCGAACTCCAAATCTTAAACGAAATCAAGAAGGGATCAAAGCAAAATGGAATAAAATCGATCGGCGCAAATATTAACCCAATACTCAACCATCTACAGATCGGCACTAATAGTTACTAGGGAACCAGCAAAAATAGGGTTAAAAAAGGAATGGGCGAAGAAAAAAGGGAGCAAACCATAGTTACCTCGTTCCATGGGTCGTCCATGAAGGTGTCGTAGGGGTTCGGAGGCGAGATGTACGGCACCGGCTCATAGGGGTCCCATCCCGGCGGGATACGACCGCCACCGGCGGCGGCGACGGCCTTTGAGGGGACGACGTCGAAGAGGGAGGCGTCGCGCTTGGAGCCGACGGCGTCATGGACGATGGGATTCGCATTCTCCATGTCCATCTCGCCTGCAGAGAGGGAGAGGGTTTTTGCTTTGGAGAAGATGATGGGACGTGAGAGGCGGCGTTTCATGAGCGAGTGAGAGTGACAGAGATAGTGCGAGGAGGCGTCTATAAAGGCGAGGGGTGGTTAATGCGACCCGCGTCCTACGCGTCCACCATTTAACGTCTGCACGTCTTGGGCTTCTGCAACGCGACACGCGTCCACAATTGCACGTCTTCGACTTCTGCACCGCGACTCGCGTCAGTACCCGTCAACAATTGCACGTCTTCCACTTCTGCACCGCAACACGCGTACTCGAGTCTAACCCTGGAAATTTAGATATACTCTCGAGTCTTATACTGTAGCATTTTTTGTGTGCTCGGTTTTCCCCTTGAGTACTAATACTGGCTAGTGCAATATACTCAGTTTTACCTCAAGTGCCTGGTCAACAGAGAGTCAACAAATGGGATTAACTAGTTAAATGAGTCAACAAATGGGATTATCAGTTCGTTTTCACGTGTTAAACTTGTCTAAATATTGGTCAAACCAAGGATTTGACCAAGATTCAAATGGGCAGAAAATAAAAAAAAATCAGAAAAATGAAAAACCAAAGCACATAGTCTTCTTATGTCATATAGTAAGCATTAAAGTTGATAAACAAGGTCTAGACATATTCAAACAAGAAAAATCATGTGTCTACCCCCTAACCCTAAACTCTGTCTTATGTAGTCAAGCATGAAGAGAAGTACTTTTGGGTTTCAAACATGGAAATTTCAAAAACCACCCAAAAGCTTCATTTTAGTGTGACTAAGAAGGATCAAGGCTTACCTTTTCATTTCCATGTTTTAAACTTGTTTAAATCCTGGTCAAATATAGGTTTGACCAAGATTCAAATGGGCATAAAATAAAAATATAGAAAAATGAAAAAACAAAGCACATAGTCTTCTTATGTCATATAGTAAGCATTAAAGTTGATAAACAAGGTCTAGAAACTTGTCTAAATATTGGTCAAACCAAGGATTTGACCAAGATTCAAATGGGCAGAAAATTAAAAAAATCAGAAAAATGAAAAACCAAAGCACATAGTCTTCTTATGTCATATAGTAAGCATTAAAGGTGATAAACAAGGTCTACACATATTCAAACCATACAAATCATGTATCTACATACTCCCTAACCCCTAAACTCTGTCTTATGAAGTCAAGCATGAAGAGAAGTGGTTTTGGGTTTCAAACATGGAAATTTCAAAAACCTCCCAAAAACTTCATTTTAGAGTGACTAAGAAGGATACATGCTTCCCTTTTCATTTTCATGTTTTAAACTTGTTTAAATCTTGGTCAAACCTAGGATTTGACCAAGATTCAAATGGGCATTAAAATTTAAAAATCAGAAAAATGAAAAACCAAAGCACATAGTGTTCTTATGTCATATAGTAAGCATTAAAGTTGATAAACAAGGTCTAGACATATTCAAACCATACAAATTATGTATCTACCCCCTAACCCTAAACTCTGTCTTATGAAGTCGAGCATGAAGAGAAGCTGGTTTTGGGTTTCAAACATGGAAATTTCAAAAACCTCCCAAAAAATTCATTTTAGAGTGACTAGGAAGGATACATGCTTCCCTGGTCATTTTCATGTTTTAAACTTGTTTAAATCTTGGTCAAACCTAGGATTTGACCAAGATTCGATGGGCATCAAAATTTAAAAAAATCAGAAAAATGAAAAACCAAAGCACATAGTTTTCTTATGCCATATAGTAAGCATTCAAGTTGATAAACAAGGTCTATACATATTTAAACCATACAAATCATGTATCTATAACCCTAAACCTTAAACTCTGTCTTATGAAGTCTAGCATGAAGAGAAGTCGTTTTGGGTTTCAAACATGGAAATTTCAAGAACATCCCAAAAGCTTCATTTTAGTGTGACTAAGAAGGATCAAGGCTTACCTTTTCATTTTCATGTTTTAAACTTGTTTAAATCCTGGTCAAATATAGGTTTGACCAAGATTCAAATGGGCATAAAATAAAAATATAGAAAAATGAAAAACCAAAGCACATAGTCTTCTTATGTCATATAGTAAGCATTAAAGTTGATAAACAAGGTCTAGTCTTATTCAAACTAGACAAGTCATGTATCTACCCGCTAACCCCTAAACTCTGTCTTATGAAGTCTAGCATGAAGAGAAGTCGTTTTGGGTTCAAACATGGAAATTTCAAGAACATCCCAAAAGCTTCATTTTAGTGTGACTAAGAAGGATCAAGGCTTACCTTTTCATTTTCATGTTTTAAACTTGTTTAAATCCTGGTTAAATCTAGGATTTGACCAAGATTCAAATGGGCATAAAATAAAAAAAATAGAAAAATGAAAAACGAAAGCACATAGTCTTCTTATGTCATATAGTAAGCATTAAAGTTGATAAACAAGGTCTAGACTTATTCAAACTAGACAAATCATGTATCTATCCGCAAACCCCTAAACTCTATCTTATGAAGTCAAGCATGAAGAGAAGTGCATGGTTTTGGGTTTCAAACATGGAAATTTCAAAAAACTCCCAAAAAATTCATTTTAGACTGACTAAGAAGGATACATGCTTCCCTTTTCATTTTCATGTTATATACTTGTTCAAATCTTGGTCAAACCTAGGATTTTACCAAGATTCAAATGTGCATCAAAATTCCAAAAAAATAAAAAAATGAAAAAACAAAGCACATAGTTTTCTTATGTCATATAGTAAGCATTAAAGTTGATAAACAAGGTCTAGACATATTCAAACAAGAAAAATCATGTGTCTACCCCCTAACCCTAAACTCTGTCTTATGTAGTCAAGCATGAAGAGAAGTGCTTTTGGGTTTCAAACATGGAAATTTCAAAAACCACCCAAAAGCTTTATTTTAGAGTGACTAAGAAGGATCCATGCTTATCTTTTCATTTTCATATTTTAAACTTGTTTAAATCATTGTCAAACCTAGTATTTGACCAAGATTCAAATGGGCATAAAATTAAAAAATCAGAAAATTGAAAAACTAAAGCACATAGTCTTCTTATGTCATATATATAGTAAGCATTTAAAAGATGATAAATAAGGTCAAGACAATTCAAATAATACAAATCATGTATCTACCCCTAACCCTAAACTCTATCTTATGAAGTCAAGCATGAAGAGAAGTGGTTTTTGGTTTCAAACACAAAAATTTCAAAAACCTCCCAAAAGCTTCATTTTAAATAGACTAACTTATTAATTATGAAGGATCCAGGATTGATTACCTTTTCATTGTCATGTTTTAAACTTGTTTAAATCTTGGTCAAACCTGGGATTTGACCAAGATTCGAATGGGCATAAAAATTAAGAAAAAAATCGTAAGAATGAAAAACCAAAGCACATAGCCTTCTTATGTCATATAGTAAGCATTCAAATTGATAATCAAGGTCTAGACATGTTCAAACCAGAAAAATCATGTATCTACCCCTAACCCTAAACTATGTCTTATGAAGTCAAGCATGCATGAAGAGAAGTGGTTTTGGGTTTCAAACATGAAAATTTCAAAAACCTCCCAAAAACTTCATTTTAGAGCGACTAATAAGGATCGATGCTTACCTTTTCATTTTCATGTTTTTACTTATTTGAATCTTGGTCAAATCCTAGGTTTGACCAAGATTTAAACAAGTTTAAAACATGAAAATGAAATGGGAATTGTGTATCCTTCTTAGTCAGTCTAAAATGAAGCTTTTGGGATGTTCTTGAAATTTCCATGTTTGAAACCCAAAACCACTTAAGACAGAGTTTTTGGTTAGGCGTAGATACATGATTTTTCTTGTTTGAATATTTCTAGACCTTGTTTATCAACTTGAATGTTTATGACATAAGAAGGCTATATATGTGCTTTGGTTTTCCATTTTTTTTCATTTTTTCGAAGTTTTTATGCCCATTTAAATATTGGTCAAATCCTAGGTTTGACCAAGGTTTAATCAAGTTTAAAACATGACAATGAAAAGGTAAGCATGAATCCTTTCTCAGTCACTCTAAAATGAAGGTACTTGAAATTTTTATGTTTGAAACACAAAACCCGATTCTCTTCATATGTTTGACTTCATAAGACAAAGTTTAGGGTTAGGGGTAGATATGATACATGATATTTCTGGTTTGAATATGTCTAGACCTTGTTTATCAACTTGAATGCTTACTATATGACATAAGAAGGCTATATATGTGCTTTGGTTTTTTTTTTTTTTTTTTTTTAATTTTACGCCCGTTTGAATCTTGGTCAAATCCTAGGTTTGACCAAGGTTAAAACAAGTTTAAAAAATGGCAATGAAAAGGTAAGCATGGATCCTTCTTAGTCACTCTAAAATGAAGCTTTTGGGAGGTTTGTGAAATTTCCATGTTTGAAACCCAAAATCACTTCTCCTCATACTTAACTTCATAAGACAGAGTTTAGGGTTAGGGGGTAGATACATGTTTTGTGTGTTTTGAATATGTCTAGACCTTGTTTATCAACTTGAATGCTTACTATATGACATAAGAATACTATGTGCTTTGGTTTTTCATTTTTCTGATTTTTTTAATTGTTAAACCCATTTGAATCTTGGTCAAATCCTAGGTTTGAGCAAGATTTAAACAAGTTTAAAACATGAAAATGGAAAGATAAGCATGAATCATTCTTAGTCACTCTAAAAATCTTTCGGTCTGCAGAAGAGTCGAATCTGCAATCAGTAGTTACAAAAGCGACCCACCTTAGGGATGGATAATAAGACTTGGGCAATATAAACGTTGATACTACTTACTTTGTGATACTAAAATATATGTATCTAGACATATTTCAGTTGTAGATACATCCATTTTAACATCAAGTAATATGGATCGGAGGACTAGCTAAAGAACAATGAGAGGCAGTGTTTCTCTCCCCCAGCCTACTTGGCGGAGTGGCCCTCCATCAGGACAGGTGGTGATTCCGCTTCTCTCGTTGGAATTCCTTATCCCCCAGCCTACTCGGCGACGTGCGCTCCTCAGTGACCTGCGCGAGGGCGCCTCGGCGACCTACGCAAAGGTGGCTGGACTCGGAGCGCATCGACTTCCTTCTGCGGTGCCTGGATTGGATCGACCATCCCGCGCGTGTCCTCCACCATATTGTTTTTCTTCAAGATGCTGTTATCCATCATCTTCTTCACCGCATCATGTTGGGTGTTGAGGCTCCCGTTGAGAGCTTGAACGCACCTGTTTGATAGCTCGACGTTTTCTTCGCGAAGAAAGCCGCACTCGATCTTAAGCATCAAATTCTCGCCCTTGAGCTTCTTGATGACAGAGTTCGTTTCCTCACTTGATGGAACCCTCACATCATGCAGCTTGCCCCGGCCGGTGACCTCGTCCTTCAAAGTATCGACATCATCGCGAAAGTTGGAGGCGAGTTCCACGAGAGTTTTAAGCTCATCTCTGAAACACGCCGATGCTTCCTGCATGGCAATATCATCGATCAGAAACAAAGTGACGTGAGGAAGACGAAAATGTCCAATCAGTGGTAACCTCTAAGCGCAGGAGACGGGGGTTGAAGTCGTCATGAGAAGATGTCAGGGTGCGTCGTGGGGCACTGAGATATGTATAAAAAGGATTAATACGGAATAAAGAGTTGGGACCTCCGGGCCAGGAAGAATCAAGAAACATGGCGATGGAAACCAACCAGGAATCTTCGACCGCACGACTGACGCCGTTCCGAGACGAGCGCGAAGCAGGGCCTTCGTTTTCTGGCGGGCCCTTTCTCGCGGCCAGCATCTGGATAGACCGCCGGCGGGAACTCTCCGCGTCCTTGGTCAACACTAGATGGTGCTTCTTCAAGCGAGATGGTGGCCTTGACTTCGGAGGCATCGCCGGAAGTGGAAGGAGGCGGAAGTGAAGCAAGAAGGGGATGGAAGAAGTACTCCCCCCTATTAAAACCAGACAACCGTCTCCTGCCCTCGCTTCGAGCAACCTGGTCCGCCCATCCTAAATCAACGGCCGAGAGGGGGCTCAAGGGTCAGGACGCGGGAGCAGAAGCAAATGAATCGAGAGCGGTCCGGAGTATCCTGTCCGTCCACCGTAAATCAACGGGACAGAGCGGCTACCTTCTCTTCGAAGGCTCGCGCGCAACCCGAGGAATGGACATCTGTCGGCTAGTATAGAATTTTATAGCACGCCATTAATCGAGCTAGCGATCTTGTACTACGACTACAACTCGATGGACGTCAAAGCTACTGAATAGTCGGAAACAATGAATGCGAGCCAGGGTAGTACTACGTAGTAGTGAAGCAATGGGGATTATCTGGAGCAAGTACGAATCTGAAAGTACGATACTACAAAAGTGTCTTTGTTCGTTGTTTTTCAGTTCATTTTAGCGTAACGTCCGGGTTGTTGTCGAACCATTTGTTAGATTTTGGGTAATTATTGTTAAGTTGCTGCTTCTTAATTAAAATTTATCAAAGTCATGTAGACTAGATCGATTTGTGAGAACATCCCAAAAGCTTCATTCATTTTAGAATGACTAAGAAGGATCCATTCTTACCTTTTCTTTTCATGTTTTAAACTTGTTTAAACCTTGGTCAAACCTAGGATTTGACCAAGATTTAAATGGGCATAAAAATTCGGAAAAAAATCAACAAATGAAAAACCAAAGCACATATATAGCCTTCTTATGTCATATAGTAAGCACTCGAGTTGATAAAAACTCTGTCTTATGAAGTCAAACATATGAAGAGAACTGGTTTTGGGTTTCAAACATGGAAATTTCACAAACCTCCCAAAAGCTTCATTCTACAGTGACTAAGAAGGATCCAGGATTACCTTTTTCATTTTCAATTTCTTAACTTGTTTAAATCTTGGTCAAACCTAGGATTTGACCAAGATTCAAATGGGTATAACAATTAAAAAAAACGGAAAAAAATCAAAGAACATAGTCTTCTGATGTCATATAGTAAGCATTCAAGTTGATAAACAAGGTCTAGACATATTCAAACCAAACAAATCATGTATCTACCCCCTAACCCTAAACTCTGCCTTATGAAGTCAAGCATGAAGAGAAGTGATTTTGGGTTTCAAACATGGAAATTTCAAAAACCTCCCAAAAGCTTCATTTTAGAGTGACTAAGAAGGATCCATGCTTACCTTTTCATTGCCATGTTTTAAACTTGTTTTAACCTTGGTCAAACCTAGGAATTGACCAAGATTCAAATGGGAGTAAAAATTCAGAAAAATTCAAAAAAATGGAAAACCAAAACACATATATAGCCTTCTTATGTCATATAGTAAGCATTCAAGTTGATAAACAAGGTCTAGACATATTAAAAGCAGAAATATAATGTATCATATCTACCCCTAACCCTAAACTCTGTCTTATGAAGTCAAACATATGAAGAGAACTGGGGTTTTGGGTTTCAAATATAAAATTTTCAAGTACCTTCATTTTAGAGTGAGTAAGGAAGGATTCATGCTTACCGTTTCATTTTCATGTATTAAACTTGTTTAAACCTAGGATTTGACCAAGATTTAAATAGGCATAAAAAATTCGAAAGAAATCAAAAAATGAAAAACCAAAGCACATATATAGCCTTCTTATATCATATAGTAAAAAATTCAAGTTGATAAACAAGGTCTAGACATATTCAAACAAGAAAAATCATGTATCTACACCTAACCATAAACTACTGTCTTAAGTGGTTTTGAGTTTCAAACATGGAAATTTCACAAACCTCCCAAAAGCTTCATTTTACAGTGACTGAGGAGGATCCATGCTTACCTTTTGGCTTAAACGTTTGAAACCAAAAACCACTTCTCTTCATGCATGCTTGACTTCATAACACGTAGTTTAGCTAGGGTTAGGGGTAGATACATGATTTTCCTGGTTTGAATATGTATAGACCTTGTTTATCAACTTAATTGATTGCTTACTATATGACATAAGAAGACTACGTGCCTTGGTTTTCATTTTTTGTTTTTTTTGAATTTTTATGCTCATATATTTGAATCTTGGTCAAATCTTAGGTTTGACTAAGATTGAAACAAGTTTAAAACATGAAAATGAAAAGTGAAGCATGTATCCTTCTTAGTCACTCTAAAATGAAGCTTTTGGGATGTTCTTGAAATTTCCATGTTTGAAACCCAAAACGACTTCTCTTCAAATGCTAGACTACATAAGATCAACAGGGGTAGATACATGATTTTTCTGGTTTGGATATACCTAGACCTTGTTTAACTTGAATGCATACGATATGACATAAGAAGACTACGTGCTTTTGTTTTTCATTATTCCTGTTTTTTTTTTTTTGAATTTTGTGCCCACCCATTTGTATCTTGGTCAAATCCTAGGTCTGATAATGATTTAAACAAGATTAAAATATGAAAATGCAAAGGTAAGCATGGATCCTTCTTAGTCACTCTAAAATGAAGCTTTTGTGAGCAAAACCACTTCTCTTCATATGCTTGAGTTCATAAGACGGAGTTTAGGGGTTAGGGGTATAGATACATGATTTGTCTAGTTTGAATATGTCTAGACCTTGTTTATCAACTTAATTGGCTTACTATATGACATAAGAAAACTATTTGCTTTGGTTTTTCTTTTTCTGACTTTTTTTCAATTTTGATGCCCATTTGAATCTTGTCAAATCCTAGGTTTGACCAAGATAATTTAAACAAGCTTAAAACATGAATATGAAAAGAGGAGCATGTATCCTTCTTAGTCACTCTAAAATGTAGTTTTTGGGAGTTTTTTGAAATTTCCATGTTTAAAACCCAAAACCACTTCTCTTCACATGCTTGACTTCATAAGACAGAGTTAATTAATTTAGGGGTTAATTAGCGGGTATAGATACATGATTTGTGTGGTTTGAATATGTATGGACCTTATTTATCAACAACTTTAATGCTTACTATATGACATAAGAAAACTATTTGCTTGGTTTTTCTTTTTTCAATTTTTTTTTTCAATTTTGATGCCCATTTGAATCTTGTCAAATCCTAGGTTTGACCAAGATAATTTAAACAAGTTTAAAACATGAATATGAAAAGGGAAGCATGGATCCTTCTTAGTCACTCTAAAATGAAGCTTTTGGGAGGTTTTTGAAATTTCCATGTTTGAAATCCAAAACCACTTCTCTTCACATGCTTGACTTCATAAGACAGAGTTTAGGGGTTAGGGGTATAGATACATGATTTGTCTGGTTTAATATGTCTAGACCTTGTTTATCAACTTTAATGCTTACTATATGACATAAGAAGACTATGTGATTTGGTTTTTCATTTTTCTGTTTTTATTTTTCTGCCCATTTGAATCTTGGTCAAATCCTAGGTTTGACCAAGATATAGACAAGTTTAACACGTAAATGAGTTAACTTGGATTTCCTACCCTTGAATCCATAGGAAACTTTGTTCTAATGCACTATAATAATCAACCGAGTTTTTACACCAACAGGTCTGTCACTTACGTGTGGTGCCCATGCGTGAGGTCCCACACTTCAGTGAGCACAAGTCACGTGCAATAGGTACGCAAACTCCCAGCCATTTTCTTTGTCAAGAGAAGACGCATCAGGATGCGTATTGGAAGTCTGTGGGTCCTTCTGGATCCTTCGGTCGTCCCTCTCACAAAAAAAAAAACAAATCTCTCTCATTCTCGGCCTCGCTCGACTCGCTCGCTCGCTCGCTCGCTCGCACCTCCTGCTCACTGACAAACCCTGCACAAAAGTCAACATCATCACCCGAAAAAGGGGAGACACCATAATTCTCTCCCTTCTTCTCTCCTTCCGAGTGATCCCTCTTCCTCCGAGTTTCACTCGACGGGCAAACACACATGTGCTGCCTAGTAATAATAAAAAGGTAGAAAAATCGACCTACGAATATATAATTAAATAGGTTAAACTAGGGTTTTACCCAGTACTACTGAATCAAGGTTCAAAAAATCCAACTACGGGGTTCGAACAACACGATTCTAATCCAAGAATTTTTTCGACCTAGGTCACCCAAATGGCCTCAAACTATAGGGTTAGCATCTAGTGCAGTATGTGTGAAAATGTATGCACTATGTGTGCTATAACTTGTATGTCTTTCATATTTGAACCAAATTTGAATAAGTTTGAAATATTTGAAAAGGGGCTTTTGGCTTAAACGTTTGAAACCAAAAACCACTTCTCTTCATGCATGCTTGACTTCATAAGACAGAGTTTAGCTAGGGTTAGGGGATAGATGCATGATTTTCCTGGTTTGAATATGTCTAGACCTACTTTATCAACTTAATTGAATGCTTACTATATGACATAATAATACTATGTGCATTGTTTTTTATTTTTTTGATTTTTTTAAAATTGTATGTCCATTTGAATCTTGGTCAAATCCTAGGTTTGAACATGGTTTAAACAAGTTTAAATCATGAATATGAAAAATTAAGCATCTATATATCCTTCTTAGTCACTCCAAAATGTAGCTCTTGGGAGGTTTTTTCGAAATTTCCATGTTTGAAACCAAAACCACTTCTCTTCATGCATGCTTGACTTCATAAGACAGAGTTTAGCTAGGGCGTTAGGGGGTAGATACATGATTTTCCTGGTTTGAATATGTCTAGACCTGGTTTATCAACTTAATTAATTGATTGTTTACTATATGACATAAGAAGACTATGTGCCTTGGTTTTAAATTTTTCTGTTTTTTTGAATTTTACGCCCATATATTTGAATCTTGGACAAATCCTAGGTTTGACCAAGATTTAAACAAGTTTAAACATAAAAATAAAAAGGGAAGCATGTATCCTTCTTAGTCACTCTAAAATGAAGCTTTTTGGATGTTCTTGAAATTTCCATTTTTGAAACCAAAAACGACTTCTCTCTTCATGCTAGACTTCATAAGATCGACAGGGCGGATACATGATTTGTCCTGGTTTGGATATGTCCAAACCTTGCTTGTTTATCAACTTGAATGCTTACTATATGACATAAGAATGCTTACCATATGTTTGAATTTTAAAAGCATATAGTCTTCTTATGTCATATAGTAAGCATTCAAAAGTTTTTCTTTGAGAGAGTAGCATGCATTCAAAAGTTGATAAATAAGATTTGTACATATTCAAACCAGACAAATCATGTATCTACCCATATGCATATATATATAACCCTATACTTTTGTCTTATGAAGACGTCAAGGATGAAGAGAAGTGGATTTGGGTTTCAAACATGGAAATTTCAAAAACCTCCCAAAACATGTATATATATCTACCCCTAAACCCTAATCTTTGTCTTATGAAGCCAAGCATATGAAGAGAAGTGATTTTGGGTTTCAAACATGGAAACTTCAAAAACCTCCCAAAAGCTTCATTTTAGAGAGACTAAGAATGATCCATATGCTTACCTTTTCATTGCCATGTTTTAAACTTGTTTTAACCTTGGTCAAACCTAGGATGTGACCAAGATTCAAATGGGAGTAAAAATTCAGAAAAATTCAAAAAAATGAAAAACCAAAGCACATATATATATAGCCTTGATCTTATGTCATATAGTAAGCATTCAAGTTGATAAACAAGGTCGATCTCTAGACATATTCAAAGCAGAAATATCATGTATATATCATATATATCTACCCCTAACCCTAGCTAAACTCTGTCTTATGAAGTCAAACATATGAAGAGAACTGGGGTTTTGGGTTTCAAACATAAAATTTTCAAGTACTGCTTCATTTTAGAGTGAGTAAGGAAGGATTCATGCTTACCGTTTCATTTTCATGTTTTAAACTTGTTTAAACCTAGGATTTGACCAAGATTTAAATAGGCATAAAAAAATCGAAAGAAATCAAAAATTGAAAAACCAAAGCACATATATATAGCCTTCTTATATCATATAGTAAAAAATTCAAGTTGATAAACAAGGTCTAGACATATTCAAACAAGAAAAATCATGTATCTACACACCTAACCATAAACTCTGTCTTAAGTGGTTTTGAGTTTCAAACATGGAAATTTCACAAACCTCCCAAAAGCTTCATTTTACAGTGACCGAGGAGGATCCATGCTTACCTTTTGGCTTAAACGTTTGAAACCAAAAACCACTTCTCTTCATGCATGCTTGACTTCATAACACGAGAGTTTAGCTAGGGTTAGGGTAGATACATGATTTTCCTGGTTTGAATATGTATAGACCTTGTTTATCAACTTAATTGATTGCTTACTATATGACATAAGAAGACTACGTGCCTTGGTTTTCATTTTTTGTTTTTTTTGAATTTTATGCTCATATATTTGAATCTTGGTCAAATCTTAGGTTTGACTAAGATTGAAACAAGTTTAAAACATGAAAATGAAAAGTGAAGCATGTATCCTTCTTAGTCACTCTAAAATGAAGCTTTTGGGATGTTCTTGAAATTTCCATGTTTGAAACCCAAAACGACTTCTCTTCATATGCTAGACTTCATAAGATCAACAGGGGTAGATACATGATTTTTCCTGGTTTGGATATACCTAGACCTTGTTTAACTTGAATGCATACGATATGACATAAGAAGACTACGTGCTTTTGTTTTTCATTATTCTGTTTTTTTTTTGAATTTTGTGCCCACCCATTTGTATCTTGGTCAAATCCTAGGTCTGATAATGATTTAAACAAGATTAAAATATGAAAATGCAAAGGTAAGCATGGATCCTTCTTAGTCACTCTAAAATGAAGCTTTTGGGAGCAAAACCACTTCTCTTCATATGCTTGACTTCATAAGACGGAGTTTAGGGGTTAGGGGGATAGATACAAGATTTGTCTAGTTTGAATATGTCTAGACCTTGTTTATCAACTTAATTGGCTTACTATATGACATAAGAAAACTATTTGCTTTGGTTTTTCTTTTTTCTGACTTTTTTCAATTTTGATGCCCATTTGAATCTTGTCAAATCCTAGGTTTGACCAAGATAATTTAAACAAGCTTAAAACATGAATATGAAAAGAGGAGCATGTATCCTTCTTAGTCACTCTAAAATGTAGTTTTTGGGAGTTTTTTGAAATTTCCATGTTTAAAACCCAAAACCACTTCTCTTCACATGCTTGACTTCATAAGACAGAGTTAATTAATTTAGGGGTTAATTAGGGGGTATAGATACATGATTTGTGTGGTTTGAATATGTATGGACCTTATTTATCAACAACTTTAATGCTTACTATATGACATAAGAAAACTATTTGCTTGGTTTTTCTTTTTTCAATTTTTTTTCAATTTTGATGCCCATTTGAATCTTGTCAAATCCTAGGTTTGACCAAGATAATTTAAACAAGTTTAAAACATGAATATGAAAAGGGAAGCATGGATCCTTCTTAGTCACTCTAAAATGAAGCTTTTGGGAGGTTTTTGAAATTTCCATGTTTGAAATCCAAAACCACTTCTCTTCACATGCTTGACTTCATAAGACAGAGTTTAGGGGTTAGGGGTATAGATACATGATTTGTCTGGTTTAATATGTCTAGACCTTGTTTATCAACTTTAATGCTTACTATATGACATAAGAAGACTATGTGATTTGGTTTTTCATTTTTCTGTTTTTATTTTTCTGCCCATTTGAATCTTGGTCAAATCCTAGGTTTGACCAAGATATAGACAAGTTTAACACGTAAATGAGTTAACTTGGATTTCCTACCCTTGAATCCATAGGAAACTTTGTTCTAATGCACTATAATAATCAACCGAGTTTTTACACCAACAGTCTGTCACTTACGTGTGGTGCCCATGCGTGAGGTCCCACACTTCAGTGAGCACAAGTCACGTGCAATAGGTACGCAAACTCCCAGCCATTTTCTTTGTCAAGAGAAGACGCATCAGGATGCGTATTGGAAGTCTGTGGGTCCTTCTGGATCCTTCGGTCGTCCCTCTCACAAAAAAAAAACAAATCTCTCTCATTCTCGGCCTCGCTCGACTCGCTCGCTCGCTCGCTCGCTCGCACCTCCTGCTCACTGACAAACCCTGCACAAAAGTCAACATCATCACCCGAAAAAGGGGAGACACCATAATTCTCTCCCTTCTTCTCTCCTTCCGAGTGATCCCTCTTCCTCCGAGTTTCACTCGACGGGCAAACACACATGTGCTGCCTAGTAATAATAAAAAGGTAGAAAAATCGACCTACGAATATATAATTAAATAGGTTAAACTAGGGTTTTACCCAGTACTACAGATCAAGGTTCAAAAAATCCAACTACGGGGTTCGAACAACACGATTCTAATCCAAGAATTTTTTCGACCTAGGTCACCCAAATGGCCTCAAACTATAGGGTTAGCATCTAGTGCAGTATGTGTGAAAATGTATGCACTATGTGTGCTATAACTTGTATGTCTTTCATATTTGAACCAAATTTGAATAAGTTTGAAATATTTGAAAAGGGGCTTTTGGCTTAAACGTTTGAAACCAAAAACCACTTCTCTTCATGCATGCTTGACTTCATAAGACAGAGTTTAGCTAGGGTTAGGGGATAGATGCATGATTTTCCTGGTTTGAATATGTCTAGACCTACTTTATCAACTTAATTGAATGCTTACTATATGACATAATAATACTATGTGCATTGTTTTTTATTTTTTTGATTTTTTTAAAATTGTATGTCCATTTGAATCTTGGTCAAATCCTAGGTTTGAACATGGTTTAAACAAGTTTAAATCATGAATATGAAAAATTAAGCATCTATATATCCTTCTTAGTCACTCCAAAATGTAGCTCTTGGGAGGTTTCGAAATTTCCATGTTTGAAACCAAAACCACTTCTCTTCATGCATGCTTGACTTCATAAGACAGAGTTTAGCTAGGGCGTTAGGGGGTAGATACATGATTTTCCTGGTTTGAATATGTCTAGACCTGGTTTATCAACTTAATTAATTGATTGTTTACTATATGACATAAGAAGACTATGTGCCTTGGTTTTAAATTTTTCTGTTTTTTTGAATTTTACGCCCATATATTTGAATCTTGGACAAATCCTAGGTTTGACCAAGATTTAAACAAGTTTAAACATAAAAATAAAAAGGGAAGCATGTATCCTTCTTAGTCACTCTAAAATGAAGCTTTTTGGATGTTCTTGAAATTTCCATTTTTGAAACCAAAAACGACTTCTCTCTTCATGCTAGACTTCATAAGATCGACAGGGCGAGATACATGATTTGTCTGGTTTGGATATGTCCAAACCTTGCTTGTTTATCAACTTGAATGCTTACTATATGACATAAGAATGCTTACCATATGTTTGAATTTTAAAAGCATATAGTCTTCTTATGTCATATAGTAAGCATTCAAAAGTTTTTCTTTGAGAGAGTAGCATGCATTCAAAAGTTGATAAATAAGATTTGTACATATTCAAACCAGACAAATCATGTATCTACCCATATGCATATATATATAACCCTATACTTTTGTCTTATGAAGACGTCAAGGATGAAGAGAAGTGGATTTGGGTTTCAAACATGGAAATTTCAAAAACCTCCCAAAACATGTATATATATCTACCCCTAAACCCTAATCTTTGTCTTATGAAGCCAAGCATATGAAGAGAAGTGATTTTGGGTTTCAAACATGGAAACTTCAAAAACCTCCCAAAAGCTTCATTTTAGAGAGACTAAGAATGATCCATATGCTTACCTTTTCATTGCCATGTTTTAAACTTGTTTTAACCTTGGTCAAACCTAGGATTTGACCAAGATTCAAATGGGAGTAAAAATTCAGAAAAATTCAAAAAAATGAAAAACCAAAGCACATATATATATAGCCTTGATCTTATGTCATATAGTAAGCATTCAAGTTGATAAACAAGGTCGATCTCTAGACATATTCAAAGCAGAAATATCATGTATATATCATATATATCTACCCTAACCCTAGCTAAACTCTGTCTTATGAAGTCAAACATATGAAGAGAACTGGGGTTTTGGGTTTCAAACATAAAATTTTCAAGTACCTTCATTTTAGAGTGAGTAAGGAAGGATTCATGCTTACCGTTTCATTTTCATGTTTTAAACTTGTTTAAACCTAGGATTTGACCAAGATTTAAATAGGCATAAAAAAATCGAAAGAAATCAAAAATTGAAAAACCAAAGCACATATATATAGCCTTCTTATATCATATAGTAAAAAATTCAAGTTGATAAACAAGGTCTAGACATATTCAAACAAGAAAAATCATGTATCTACACACCTAACCATAAACTCTGTCTTAAGTGGTTTTGAGTTTCAAACATGGAAATTTCACAAACCTCCCAAAAGCTTCATTTTACAGTGACTGAGGAGGATCCATGCTTACCTTTTGGCTTAAACGTTTGAAACCAAAAACCACTTCTCTTCATGCATGCTTGACTTCATAACACAGAGTTTAGCTAGGGTTAGGGGGTAGATACATGATTTTCCTGGTTTGAATATGTATAGACCTTGTTTATCAACTTAATTGATTGCTTACTATATGACATAAGAAGACTACGTGCCTTGGTTTTCATTTTTTGTTTTTTTTGAATTTTATGCTCATATATTTGAATCTTGGTCAAATCTTAGGTTTGACTAAGATTGAAACAAGTTTAAAACATGAAAATGAAAAGTGAAGCATGTATCCTTCTTAGTCACTCTAAAATGAAGCTTTTGGGAGGTTTTTGAAATTTCCATGTTTGAAATCCAAAACCACTTCTCTTCACATGCTTGACTTCATAAGACAGAGTTTAGGGGTTAGGGGTATAGATACATGATTTGTCTGGTTTAATATGTCTAGACCTTGTTTATCAACTTTAATGCTTACTATATGACATAAGAAGACTATGTGATTTGGTTTTTCATTTTTCTGTTTTTATTTTTCTGCCCATTTGAATCTTGGTCAAATCCTAGGTTTGACCAAGATATAGACAAGTTTAACACGTAAATGAGTTAACTTGGATTTCCTACCCTTGAATCCATAGGAAACTTTGTTCTAATGCACTATAATAATCAACCGAGTTTTTACACCAACAGGTCTGTCACTTACGTGTGGTGCCCATGCGTGAGGTCCCACACTTCAGTGAGCACAAGTCACGTGCAATAGGTACGCAAACTCCCAGCCATTTTCTTTGTCAAGAGAAGACGCATCAGGATGCGTATTGGAAGTCTGTGGGTCCTTCTGGATCCTTCGGTCGTCCCTCTCACAAAAAAAAAACAAATCTCTCTCATTCTCGGCCTCGCTCGACTCGCTCGCTCGCTCGCTCGCTCGCACCTCCTGCTCACTGACAAACCCTGCACAAAAGTCAACATCATCACCCGAAAAAGGGGAGACACCATAATTCTCTCCCTTCTTCTCTCCTTCCGAGTGATCCCTCTTCCTCCGAGTTTCACTCGACGGGCAAACACACATGTGCTGCCTAGTAATAATAAAAAGGTAGAAAAATCGACCTACGAATATATAATTAAATAGGTTAAACTAGGGTTTTACCCAGTACTACAGATCAAGGTTCAAAAAATCCAACTACGGGGTTCGAACAACACGATTCTAATCCAAGAATTTTTTCGACCTAGGTCACCCAAATGGCCTCAAACTATAGGGTTAGCATCTAGTGCAGTATGTGTGAAAATGTATGCACTATGTGTGCTATAACTTGTATGTCTTTCATATTTGAACCAAATTTGAATAAGTTTGAAATATTTGAAAAGGGGCTTTTGGCTTAAACGTTTGAAACCAAAAACCACTTCTCTTCATGCATGCTTGACTTCATAAGACAGAGTTTAGCTAGGGTTAGGGGATAGATGCATGATTTTCCTGGTTTGAATATGTCTAGACCTACTTTATCAACTTAATTGAATGCTTACTATATGACATAATAATACTATATGTGCATTGTTTTTTATTTTTTTTGATTTTTTTAAAATTGTATGCCCATTTGAATCTTGGTCAAATCCTAGGTTTGAACATGGTTTAAACAAGTTTAAATCATGAATATGAAAAATTAAGCATCTATATATCCTTCTTAGTCACTCCAAAATGTAGCTCTTGGGAGGTTTTTTCGAAATTTCCATGTTTGAAACCAAAACCACTTCTCTTCATGCATGCTTGACTTCATAAGACAGAGTTTAGCTAGCTAGGGCGTTAGGGGGTAGATACATGATTTTCCTGGTTTGAATATGTCTAGACCTGGTTTATCAACTTAATTAATTGATTGTTTACTATATGACATAAGAAGACTATGTGCCTTGGTTTTAAATTTTTCTGTTTTTTTTGAATTTTACGCCCATATATTTGAATCTTGGACAAATCCTAGGTTTGACCAAGATTTAAACAAGTTTAAACATAAAAATAAAAAGGGAAGCATGTATCCTTCTTAGTCACTCTAAAATGAAGCTTTTTGGATGTTCTTGAAATTTCCATTTTTGAAACCAAAAACGACTTCTCTCTTCATGCTAGACTTCATAAGATCGACAGGGGGCAGATACATGATTTGTCTGGTTTGGATATGTCCAAACCTTGCTTGTTTATCAACTTGAATGCTTACTATATGACATAAGAATGCTTACCATATGTTTGAATTTTAAAAGCATATAGTCTTCTTATGTCATATAGTAAGCATTCAAAAGTTTTTCTTTGAGAGAGTAGCATGCATTCAAAAGTTGATAAATAAGATTTGTACATATTCAAACCAGACAAATCATGTATCTACCCATATGCATATATATATAACCCTATACTTTTGTCTTATGAAGACGTCAAGGATGAAGAGAAGTGGATTTGGGTTTCAAACATGGAAATTTCAAAAACCTCCCAAAACATGTATATATCTACCCCTAAACCCTAATCTTTGTCTTATGAAGCCAAGCATATGAAGAGAAGTGATTTTGGGTTTCAAACATGGAAACTTCAAAAACCTCCCAAAAGCTTCATTTTAGAGAGACTAAGAATGATCCATATGCTTACCTTTTCATTGCCATGTTTTAAACTTGTTTTAACCTTGGTCAAACCTAGGATTTGACCAAGATTCAAATGGGAGTAAAAATTCAGAAAAATTCAAAAAAAAATGAAAAACCAAAGCACATATATATATAGCCTTGATCTTATGTCATATAGTAAGCATTCAAGTTGATAAACAAGGTCGATCTCTAGACATATTCAAAGCAGAAATATCATGTATATATCATATATATCTACCCCTAACCCTAGCTAAACTCTGTCTTATGAAGTCAAACATATGAAGAGAACTGGGGTTTTGGGTTTCAAACATAAAATTTTCAAGTACCTTCATTTTAGAGTGAGTAAGGAAGGATTCATGATGCTTACCGTTTCATTTTCATGTTTTAAACTTGTTTAAACCTAGGATTTGACCAAGATTTAAATAGGCATAAAAAATCGAAAGAAATCAAAAATTGAAAAACCAAAGCACATATATATAGCCTTCTTATATCATATAGTAAAAAATTCAAGTTGATAAACAAGGTCTAGACATATTCAAACAAGAAAAATCATGTATCTACACACCTAACCATAAACTCTGTCTTAAGTGGTTTTGGGTTTCAAACATGGAAATTTCACAAACCTCCCAAAAGCTTCATTTTACAGTGACTATATAAGGAGGATCCATGCTTACCTTTTGGCTTAAACGTTTGAAACCAAAAACCACTTCTCTTCATGCATGCTTGACTTCATAATATAAGACAGAGTTTAGCTATAGGGTACGTTAGGGGGTGTAGATACATGATTTCCTGGTTTGAATATGTCTAGACCTTGTTTATCAACTTAATTGATTGCTTACTATATGACATAAGACGACTACGTGCCTTGGTTTTCATTTTTGGTTTTTTTTGAATTTTATGCTCATATATTTGAATCTTGGTCAAATCCTAGGTTTGACCAAGATTTAAACAAGTTTAAAACATGAAAATGAAAAGGGAAGCATGTATCCTTCTTAGTCACTCTAAAATGAAGCTTTTGGGATGTTCTTGAAATTTCCATGTTTGAAACCCAAAACGACTTCTCTTCATGCTAGACTTCATAAGATCAACATGGGGTAGATACATGATTTGTCTGGTTTGGATATACCTAGACCTCGTTTAACTTGAATGCATGCATACGATATGACATAAAAAGACTACATGCTTTTGTTTTTCATTATTCTGATTTTTTTGAATTTTGTGCCCACCCATCTGTATCTTGGTCAAATCCTAGGCTTGATAATGATTTAACAAGATTAAAATATGAAAATGCAAAGGTAAGCATGGATCCTTCTTATTAGTCACTCTAAAATGAAGCTTTTGGGAGCAAAACCACTTCTCTTCATATGCTTGACTTCATAAGACGGAGTTTAGGGGTTAGGGGGTATAGATGCATGCATGATTTGTCTAGTTTGAATATGTCTAGACCTTGTTTATCAACTTAATTGGCTTACTATATGACATAAGAAAACTATTTGCTTTGGTTTTTCTTTTTCCTGATTTTTTTCAATTTTGATGCCCATTTGAATCTTGTCAAATCCTAGGTTTGACTGAGATAATTTAAACAAGCTTAAAACCTGAATATGAAAAGGGAAGCATGTATCCTTCTTTGTCACTCTAAAATGAAGTTTTTGGGAGGTTTTTCAAATTTCCATGTTTGAAACGACCCAAAACCACTTCTCTTCATATGCTTGACTTCATAAGACAGAGTTCAGGGTTAGGGGTATAGATACATGATTTGTCTAGTTTGAATATGTCTAGACCTTGTTTATCAACTTAATTAATTAATTGGCTTACTATATGACATAAGAAAACTATTTGCTTTGGTTTTTCTTTTTCCTGATTTTTTCGATGCCCATTTGAATCTTTGTCAAATCCTAGGTTTGACTGAGATAATTTAAACAAGCTTAAAACATGAATATGAAAAGGGAAGCATGCATCCTTCTTAGTCACTCTAAAATGTAGTTTTTGGGAGGTTTTTGAAATTTCCATGTTTGAAACCCAAAACCACATCTCTTCATGCTTGACTTAATTTATAAGACATAGTTTAGGGGTTAGGGGTAGATACATGATTTGTATGGTTTGATATTTCTAGTCCTTGTTTATCAACTTTAATGCTTACTATATGACATAAGATGACTATGTGATTTGGTTTTTCATTTTTCTGTTTTTTATTTTATTTTTCTGCCCATTTGAATCTTGGTCAAATCCTAGGTTTGACCAAGATTTAGACAAGTTTAACACGTGAAAACGAATAAGTAAGCCTGGATCCTTCTTAGTCACTCAAAAATGTACCAATCGATAGATGTGTTAACTTTGCTTCATGGAAATAATAATGTCACGTAAATGAGTTAACTTGGATTTCCTACCCTTGAATCCATAGGAAACTTTGTTCTAATGAAGTATAATAATCAATCGAGTATTTACACCAACATGTCTGTCACTTACGTGTGGTGCCCACGCGTGAGGTCCCACACTTCAGTGAGCACAAGTCACGTGCAATAGGTACGCAAACTCACAGCCATCTTCTTTGTCAAGAGAAGACGCATAAGGATGCGTATTGGAAGTCTGTGGGTCCTTCTGGATCCTTCTTAGTCACTCTAAAATGAAGCTTTTGGGAGGTTCTTGAAATTTCCATGTTTGAAACCCAAAACCACTTCTCTTCATGATTTACTTCATAAAACATAGTTTAATTAGAGTTTTAGGGGTAGATATATACATGATTTTTCTGGTTTGAATATATATGTCTCTAGACCTTTGTTTATCAACTTGAATGCTTAATACACATATGACATAAGAATGCTATGTGCTTTGGTATTTCATTCTTTTGATTTTTTTTCTGAATTTTTAGGGCCATTTGAATCTTGGTCAAATCCTTGGTTTGACCAAGATTTAAACAAGTTTAAAACATAAAAATGAAAAGGGAAGTCTGTATCCTTCTTAGTCACTCTAAAATGAAGCTTTTGGGAGGTTTTTAAAATTTCAATGTTTGAAACCCAAAACCACTTCTCTTCACATGCTTGACTTCATAAGACAGAGTTAATTAATTCAGGGGTTAATTACGGGGTATAGATACATGATTTGTGTGGTTTGAATATGTATGGACCTTATTTATCAACAACTTTAATGCTTACTATATGACATAAGAAAACTATTTGCTTTGGTTTTTCTTTTTTCAATTTTTTTTTCAATTTTGATGCCCATTTGAATCTTGTCAAATCCTAGGTTTGACCAAGATAATTTAAACAAGTTTAAAACATGAAAATGAAAAGGGAAGCATGGATCCTTCTTAGTCACTCTAAAATGAAGCTTTTGGGAGGTTTTTGAAATTTCCATGTTTGAAACCCAAAACCACTTCTCTTCACATGCTTGACTTCATAAGACAGAGTTTAGGGGTTAGGGGTATAGATACATGATTTGTCTGGTTTAATATGTCTAGACCTTGTTTATCAACTTTAATGCTTACTATATGACATAAGAAGACTATGTGATTTGGTTTTTCATTTTTCTGTTTTTATTTTTCTGCCCATTTGAATCTTGGTCAAATCCTAGGTTTGACCAAGATATAGACAAGTTTAACACGTAAATGAGTTAACTTGGATTTCCTACCCTTGAATCCATAGGAAACTTTGTTCTAATGCACTATAATAATCAACCGAGTTTTTACACCAACAGGTCTGTCACTTACGTGTGGTGCCCATGCGTGAGGTCCCACACTTCAGTGAGCACAAGTCACGTGCAATAGGTACGCAAACTCCCAGCCATTTTCTTTGTCAAGAGAAAGACGCATCAGGATGCGTATTGGAAGTCTGTGGGTCCTTCTGGATCCTTCGGTCGTCCCTCTAAAAAAAAAAAAAAAAAATCTCTCTCATTCTCGGCCTCGCTCGACTCGCTCGCTCGCTCGCTCGCTCGCACCTCCTGCTCACTGACAAACCCTGCACAAAAGTCAACATCATCACCCGAAAAAGGGGAGACACCATAATTCTCTCCCTTCTTCTCTCCTTCCGAGTGATCCCTCTTCCTCCGAGTTTCACTCGACGGGCAAACACACATGTGCTGCATAGTAATAATAAAAAGGTAGTACTCGTAGAAAAATCGATATACGAATCTGTAATTAAATAGGTTAAACTAGGGTTTTGCCCAGTTCTACAGATCAAGGGTTAAAAAATATCCAACTACGGGGTTCGAACAACACGATTCTAATCCAAGAATTTTTTCGACCTAGGTCACTCAAATGGCCTCAAACTATAGGGTTAGCATCTAGTGCAGTATGTGTGAAAATGTATGCACTATGTGTGCTATAACTTGTATGTCTTTCATATTTGAACCAAATTTGAATAAGTTTGAAATATTTGAAAAGGGGCTTTTGGCTTAAACGTTTGAAACCAAAAACCACTTCTCTTCATGCATGCTTGACTTCATAAGACAGAGTTTAGCTAGGGTTAGGGGATAGATGCATGATTTTCCTGGTTTGAATATGTCTAGACCTTGTTTATCAACTTAATTGAATGCTTACTATATATATGACATAAGAATACTATGTGCCTTGTTTTTTTATTTTTTGATTTTTTTAAAATTTTATGCCCATTTTAATCTTGGTCAAATCCTAGGTTTGAACATGGTTTAAACAAGTTTAAATCATGAATATGAAAAATTAAGCATCTATATATATCCTTCTTACTCACTCCAAAATGTAGCTCTTGGGAGGGTTTTTCGAAATTTCCATGTTTGAAACCAAAACCACTTCTCTTCATGCATGCTTGACTTCATAAGATAGAGTTTAGGGTTAGGGGTAGATATATACATGATTTTCTGGTTTGAATATGTCTAGACCTTGTTTATCAACTTGAATGCTTACTATATATATATGACATAATAATGTTATGTCCTTTGGTTTTTCATTCTTTTGTTTTTTTTATGAATTTCCATGCCCATTTGAATCTTTTGGTCAAATCCTAGAGGTTTGACCAAGATTTAAACAAGTTTAAAACATGAAAATGAAAAGGGAAGCTTGTATATCCTTCTTAGTCACTCTAAAATGAAGTTTTTGGGAGGTTTTTGAAATTTCCATGTTTGAAACCCAAAACCACTTCTCTTCATGCTAGACTTCATAAGACAATTTAATTAGGGGTTAGGGGTAGATACATGATTTGTCTGGTTTGAATATGTCCAAACCTTGCTTGTTTATCAACTTGAATGCTTACTATATGACATAAGAATGCTTACCATATGTTTGAATTTTAAAAGCATATAGTCTTCTTATGTCATATAGTAAGCATTCAAAAGGTTTTCTTTGAGAGAGTAGCATGCATTCAGAAGTTGATAAATAAGATTTGGACATATTCAAACCAGACAAATCATGTATCTACACCCCCTAACCCTAAACTCTGTCTTATGAAGTCAAGCATGAAGAGAAGTGCTTTTGGGTTTCAAACATGGAAATTTCACAAACCTCCCAAAAGCTTCATTTTACAGTGACTAAGAAGGATCCAGGCTTACCTTTTCATTTTCATGTTTTAAACTTGTTTAACTCTTGGTCAAACCTAGGATTTGACCAAGATTTAAATGGGCATAAAAAATCAGAAAAAACAGAAAAAAAATGAAAAACCAAATAACATAGCCTTCTTATGTCATATAGTAAGCATTCAAGTTGATAAACAAGGTCTAGACATTTTCAAACCAGAAAAAGCATGTATCTACCCCTAACCCTAAACTCTGTCTTACGAAGTCAAGCATGAAGAGAAGTGGTTTTGGGTTTCAAACATGGAAATTTCAAAAACCTCGCGAAAGCTTCATTTTAGAGTGACTAAGAAGGATCCATGCTTACCTATTCATTTTCATGTTTTAAACTTGTTTAAACCTTGATAAAACCCAGGATTTTACCTATTTAATCATAGATTCATAGGTCGATTTTTTACTTTTTATTTTTACTATGCAGCACATGTGTGTTTGCCCGTCCAGTGAAACTCGGAGGAAGAGGGATCACACGGAAGGAGAAGAAGGGATAGCAGTCACGGGGCCCCTCTTATTATTTATGGTGTATATCTTTTTTCTGGTGATGTTGACTGTTGTGCAGCGTTTGTCAGTGCGCAGGAGGTGCGAGGCTGCGAGCGAGCGAGTCGAGCGAGGCCGAGAATGAGAGAGATGTTTTTTTCTTTTTCTTTTCCGTGAGAGGGACAACAGAAGGATCCAGAGACGACTTCCACTACGCATCCTGGTGCGCGTCTTCTCTTGACAAAGAAGATGGATGGGAGTTTGCGTACCTACTAATCTACTATAGTACTACTACTACACAAGAACCATATACATGTCAAACTTTTCAATCATGACCCACATGCATTTTATGTATATATTCAGAACTTTTAATGCATGCATGAAAACTCAGCAAAATATGTGCATTTTGGGTTGTCGCACATAAATGTGCTTTTACTTGTCTGCCACCAATCCAATTTTCATGTTAGGGGGAAACACGACACACGATGGACATTTCCAATGTTTCACGAATTAATTATCTCAATTTGCATCCATATATATATGCGCCTGGTTACTGAAAGATCGAACCAAAGGTGAACTTGAAACGTTTTAATTTTCATGTTTTAAACTTGTTTAAATCTTGGTCAACCCTTGGATTTGACCAAGATTCATAAAAAATTCAAAAACATAGTCTTCTTATGTCATACAGTCAACATTCAACTTGATAAAACAAGATCTAAACATATTAAAAGAAGAATCATGTATCTACCCCCTAACCCTAAACTCTGTCTTTTGAAGTCAAACATGAAGATACGTGGTTTTGGGTTTACAAAATGGAAATTTCAAAAACCTCCGAAAAGCTTAATTTTGGAGTGACTAAGAAGGATACATGCTTACTTTTTCATTTTCATGTTTTAAACTTGTTTAAAGCTTGGTCAAACCTAGCTAGCTTGGATTTGACCAAGACTCAAAATCTTGCATAAAAAATTGAAAAAACCCCCAAAAATGAAAAACCATAACACATAGTCTTCTTGCGTCACATATATTGTAAGCATTCAAGTGTTGATAAACAATATCTAGACATATCAAACAAGAAAAATCATGTATCTATACCCCTAACCCTAAATTTGTCTTATGAAGTCAAGCATGAAGAGAAGTGGTTTGGGTTTTCAAACATGGAAATTTCGAAAACCGCCCAAAAGCTTCATTTCGGACTGACTAAGAAGGATCCATGCTTACCTTTTCATTTTCATGTTTTAAACTTGTTTAAATTCTTGTTCAAACCTAGGATTTGGCCAAGATTCAAATGGGCATAAAAACAATCGAAAAAATCAAAAATGAAAAACCAAAGCACATAGTCTTCTTATGTCACATAGTAAGCCATTCAACTTGATAACAAGGTCTAGACCTATTCAAACCAGAAAAATCATGTATCTACCCCTAACCCTAAACTCATTTGTCTGATGAAGTCAAGCATGAAGAGAAGTGGTTTTGGGTTTCAAACATAGACATTTCAAAAGCCTCCCAAAAGCTTCATTTTGGAGTGATTGAGAAGGATCCATGCTTAATTTTTCATTTTAATGTTTTAAACTTGTTTAAATCTTGGTTAAACCTATGATTTGACCAAAATTTGATTTGGCATGAAAATTCAAAACAAATCAAATAAATAAAAAACCAATGCACATAGTACATCTTCTTATGTCATATACTAAGCATTCAAGTTGATAAGCCAGGTCTAGACATATTCAAACTAGAAAAATCATGTATCTACCCCTAACCCTAAACTCGATTTGTCTTATGAAGTCAATCATGAAGAGGTGTTTTGGGTTTCAGACATGGAAATTTCAAAAACCTTCCAAAAGCTTCATTTTGAAGTTACTAATTAAGAAGGATCACTACAAGAAAAGTTTGGCAAATTTTCTTGTAGTGGATCCGACTTAATTTTTCATCTTCATGTTTTAAATTTTGGTCAAACCTAGGATTTGTCCAAGATACAAATGGGCATAAAAATTCAGGGTAGCATCATACCCCCCCTCCTTCCCGCGTAGAAAAAGTGTTAGGCGAGTAGTAGAATGGCATGACCAACAAGTTTCAAGTAAAATTTTGAATATGACCAAAATATACCAATTGATAGATGTGTGTGACCCAAGATTGAGCCATGGTACATTTTGCCAACAAAGTAGCAATTGAGTTGGCTTTCTACCTTAGTAGGCGTGCATTGGAAGGATGCATTATGCGGCAAAGTTTTCAAACGTTCAAACTTTTCCGGTTTCTCATACGATTTGGCTCCTTGAGAAGCATTGATGTGATCATATAAGGTTATCCAAAACTTCGCCTTTCCCGTATTTGCCCGAGCACTCGACACCCCTCGTCCCATGGCGACTCCTCCAGCCATAGCCCCGTGCACCCGGGCTCCACGACTCAGCCTCGGAGGGGTGTGCGCTAAAGCTCGCAAATGTCTCTGTGTGCCATTGGTGTGCGATGAAGCAGGCGGCTCTGTGTCTTGCTGTGGCTAGACTCCTGGCGCCCTTTGATCTAGGAGAGGGAGAGGAGGGAGGGGGGTCCCATGAAGCGGCGGTGGCCCAGGTATCGGCGGCAGCCCAGGCAGCAGCGGCAAAGTGGGCTGGTCGGAGCATAGGCATGCGCCGGGGGCGAACCTCGCCGGGTGAGGATGCTTCCATTGTGAAGAAGCACTTGCCATCCAGGGCTTCGGGTTCGCCAACAAACTCAGCGCCTCGGTCCATGGCGTTGCCGTCGTGGGGACGTCGGGGGCGGCGGCGACGTCTTGCAGCCCCAGCCTTTAGTGGGGACCAAAGTGCGCCCGACCACACCACGGCGTCGGCTGCATGGGGGCTGCCGATGGGCCTCCAACGCCACACACACCTTAGGGAGGGTCTGGCCGGGCCGCGTTCCACACTTCCCTCATCGGAGCCGAGGGCGTGGTACTTCAAATTCCGAATCGGGCAATCCTTCGACCCCAATCAGCTTCTGCTGTGGTCCAAATCCGAGATATCTTGGCGGCAGCTATGCTTTGGTTAAGCTTAGCCGGACAGCGGCAATCGACGATCTGCAAAACCTAGATGCCTTCCGAGGATTTGCAGCAGCCGTCAATGCACTCGTGGAGGCATCGCATCTTTGGTAGCAGCGGCGAATGCGGGTATGTTGTTTTACTCCCTTTGTATGCTTTTGTCATAAAAATCAATTTGCTAATTCTCATTCGATTGAAAATCAGACCCATTCACCATCAACTCTCAAACAAGTGGACACTAGTAATATGTAGAACTAGAAATTACACAAGATTTCTGTCTTTGCTAGTACTATTACTTCGACGCTACATGTTGTTTACACGAGGAAATTGCACAAACTACCGCTTATTGCTGCCTTCTTGCTTAAAACACTTTTTAAAACTGTAATTTTTTTCCGCACAAACCACCAACTATCGTTTTCTGTTGCAGGAATTTCAAATTTAGGATTGAGCTGTTTAAGAGCAAATCAGATGATCGGGGACCACCAACTACTATAGTTTTAATTGCAAATAGAATAGATTTTGCAAAATTATGAAACGCACATAACGTTTGAATTACTACAATTTTTTTGAAGGTTTGATATTTTCATCATTTTTGTGTGAATCTTACACCAAGTAACACAACTTTCAGACGGAATACAAAATATTTTCAAACTTCCTAGATTTGATAGCTCAAATATTTTTAATTACTAGTTTTTCAGTATTTTAAAAAGTCGAAACACTATATTTTGGCTGAATGTTAGAAAATATATTTCATGATTATCCCATATTAGTTAAGAAGTACATAAACTAGTAGTAGTAATAAAGAACAGAGGGAGTTTATGGAGATACATCCATTAAGGGCATGTTAGTGTGTGTTGGTGTATTACTTATGCCTTCTTTGGTTAATACACTTCTCAAGTGATCCCCGCAAACCCTCTATTCTTGCCTAGAATACAAAAACTCCCCATCAAAGTATTAGTGCATTTTTTGGATGAGTATTCGAGAGGATTGGGTGAACACCAAGGATTTGCATAGGGAATTGGTACAATTGAATCCTTGGCTGTTTGATTTGTAGGATTGTTTCCGATAGGAATTTTTCCTAAGGATTTCTTTGCACGTATTCCATAGAAAATTAAACATCTACTCATACCTCTTTTTAAGAATGCTTTACTTTTCCTATGGTGGAATCAAACAAAGTTTGGATTCTATGAATTCCTATAGGATTGGAGTGGACATGACATTGCAATCCTACATTTCCCTATTCCTACATCTTTCGGTAGGCATTTGCCTAGAATAAATAACCATGTGTATTACGGAGTTGCAGTAAAATATAGGTTTATTTCTCTAAAGCATCTTGCACCAGTACTAGTACATGGCTTAAGAGACAATATTTTTACCATTTTTTTTGCGAGAAGACAATATTATTACCATAGTTACTAAGTACATTTTATTGGATGATGAAGTGATAGCCCTCATCAATGCATTGTGAATTATTAGGGCATGGGTCACACGTGATTTACGAGTACACCGCACGATCGAGAGCCGCCGTCCCTCTTTGCTTTTTACCGATGCGGCGGAGCTCCTCCCCACACCCACGAATAGCTGAAAGCCACAACTTTGGGGAAAAGTCTTGCGCCGAGAAAATCTACAACCGTGGTTGAGTACATGTGTTTCTTAAGATACGAGTGCTCCAATGCATTTTTTCTTTCCTTTTACTAATTTACCTTGAAAATCCTGCACGTCCACTTATTTGTGGACGGAGGGAGTATCACGCCAAGAGGAAGTAGGACAATACTTTTGCCAGCTGTTGGCTCTTCTATTGTTCTTGCTCTAAAGAAACCCCGATTGTGAAAGGCCAAGGCGTACTTCTTTTGGTCACGCAAAATTCAAAATCTTGCCATGGACATTGAATTGACATGACAACACATAGCTTGGGATGTCCAAATTTGCACGTTAGACCGGTGACTTGTTCTTCACCTTTTCGGAGGGAACAGTGACTTTTTATTATGGGTCTATACACTTTCCAAGAAACAGGAGGAGATGTCGTAGAGTGTAGAGGAGCGAAGTCAAGCGCCCCGCCCCCACCTGCCCTATTTCTGTTCACCTCCATCGTCTACCTCCGCCCCGCCCGCACCAATCGACCACCTTCCATAGCACACGCCGGTTGCCGCCGCCATGCAGCTTTAGAATCAATTCCACCGCCCGCTTTGAGAGCCTCCGTTCTTCATCTTCCCCGCCACCTGCCGCCATCGAACCCAAATTAAACTCCAATCAGTTGAACCCAAACCTCATAGACCCACCCCTGCCCTGCGATGGCGGCATCGAACAAGGAAAATGATGACTCTGAACTGTTTAAGAAGGTCTTTTCCGAAGGTCCCCTTGAAGAACTCGTAACAAGATGCGACGTCATCACCGCCGCGAGCCTCGTCGGTTCGTCCAAACTATTTTTCGACTCTGCAAATGATAGTGCAACTCTATCTTTTTCTCTCCCGTTTGGCCTCCCATGTGTTCTTCATTCTCACCCGACGAAGGTAGCACGGGATTGCAAGCTGACGCCGCCGGACAGGTTCTCCTCCGACGCCTGTGATGCTGCACGGCACGGTAAGCGGTGGGTAGGTGCCAATGGAGATTGGGTTGCCATGGTTGACACTGGCTTTCCTGCTTGCAAATGGAAACTTGTCAACGTCTACACTCGCCGTGAAATTCCTCTCCCTGTGCCGTTTGAAACCACCCACATTCCAAATATATACCACCACAACCTTCGTGCTATTATATTTCACAAGATATATATTTGCCAAGTTCCCACAGCTGGGGGTACAAAAATTTCTCTCTTGTTGCTGTTTTTGACATCGTAGTTGCCCTCCTTTGCGGCGAAGATTACGGATGGACAGTTCTTCTGAGCCCAAGTCCCACATCTTTTACAATTACAGCGATGCAATTCTCCACAATGGGCTTGTGTTTGCCACAACTCATACTGGCACTGTTCACGCATGGAATCCTCAGCAAGCTGGTAATTTTCCTCCGGACGTAAGTAGTGTATGATGAGCTTCATTATTCATGGCTGTAAAGATAATTTTAATGCACAAACTTATTAATTTTCGAACTGACTGATCCGACTTGGAGGCTTGGGGCATATTTGCTTCGGATGAAATTTCATTGGTATTTAGACTTTTTATTCGAGATGATTACCATAGAAAAATTTGAGGATTGTATAATTAGGAGTTTTATTCTCAGATTGAATTATGTTGGATTTTGACCTCTACTTGAACTTCTTGAAATGAATCCTTTGGTTTCCCATGTGATGTACTGAAATACACCAATATGCTGTATTATTGAATGGAAATGCCATTATATCATCCCATCTGAATCCTAATGCGTTTTCCCAATTCTTACGTTTTCAGATTTGTGCAAACCAAACATACCCTTCTTAACAGTAATTTCGTTTTCAAGCAGGTCCTCCGCTGATCGTAGAGCCACCGCCCATTGTGTTTGAATGGCGGTGTGCACTTGATGATGCTCTTGGCCATGATCACGAGGTCGATTATGGCATGTGGTGGTTAGCAAGATCTATAGATGGTTCTAGACTTCTTCTGATCCATACACTGGGCATTGCTGATGAAAGGGAATATTCCTGTAAAGTTTGCCATACTGCTTCTGATCGTCGTGTTCATCATGGTCGCACTGTTGGCAACTATGCTTCTGGGTTTGGTTGCCTGGTGTTCACGAAGGACACTAGTAAGTTAAATGAAGGTATTCCATGGGAAAAGATTGATGACCTTGGAGAATATTCTCTTTTCCTTGGAGTGAACTATCCGATTATGCTGCCATTAGGCGGTGCAGATGTTGTCCCAGGATGTCTGACGAGAAGAAATTGTGTGTACACCTTGCCGAATGAAGCATGGCTTCGCAATTCGCATGCTGCCTGAAATATGCCGATTCAGTCTGAATCGTGAAGATTGCGCCGTTGGTTTCCAAACCAACGCCTTGGAGAAAACATGCAAAACAAAAAAAGATAGGTACCTGGTAAAGACACCGCTTTGGTTCATCCCAAACTTCGCCAACGCCCCGGATTGGAACAAGTGTGATGTTTAATTCTGAAACAGGGCCTGCAGCCATTGTAGCTACTGATAGTATGTAATTTCATAGCTAATGAACGAGGCAATTGTGGTCTACTAGTTACAACTGTTTTGTAAAGAGGTGGTCTATAAGTATACCCCTCTCTTCATTGATGCATTTGTGGTCTACTTGATGGTACTCTTAAATATATGGGTGTGGCTCCTCAACACATAATGTGGGAGTATTATTGTGTTAAAGTTGAAGGCTTGATCAACTATAGGTTCACTTCTCTAGTTACATTACTAGGTACTCCGGTTGGCTATGTTGTGATGAAATTGTGTTCTGTTGTTCGGTGAAGACAAAAGTAGAACTATGGTATGCTTATGTTTAAGAGCAAGCGAGGGTTTAGCTTGAGATGTTAAAATTCAGATTTGAACTATTTTTTGATATGGAAATTTGAAATATATATGGTACTGTATATGATTATGTGTAACAACAAGCGACGAAAGGGCTGATGCTCCTATTCCTTGTCGGCGGGAGGACTATGTGTGCGGCGACTTGAGCCAAATTAGAAGGCCATAGCTATGTTGATTGGTCCTTGAAGTTGGAGGGGCTAGGATTTCGGATGAGCGGAGTGGGGGAAGTTGTTGCTCATGGAACATAAGTCCTTAAAATAGTAATGTTAGTATATAGGAGTACAAGGTATATACTTGTACTATTTTAGTACTATAATAAGTATATCGGGTTCATCAAAAAGAATTATCTCGGGTTCACAACCACGTGGGGTCAAGGTGAGGGAAAGTTGGTCAATACCTCTTACCGCTATATCCCCGCCCCAAGTTCTATTGCGCAAGTGCTGTTATTTTTTTTAAGGGAAATAGTGGTTCCTCTCTCCCGGAAACATGCCCCGCATCTCCACCTCCTAGTATCGTAGTACTACTACTGCATCTTCTCCAAAAAAAACCCTCTTCTGTCTCTTTCTCCCGTTCACCCCTCTCTCCCTTGCATTGGATTACCGACTCCAATGAAGCAGAAGCGTAAGATTGAGGAGATTCCTGATTGCTACCACCAGTCCATGGGGTGGGGCAACCTCCACTACCCACTGGTGGAGAACATAGCCGAGCGGGCGGATATCCTCAGCACTGGTCGCCTCGCTCGAGGCATGATCGGCATGCGGCATGCCATCCGCGGAGCGCATAAGGTTCCGTTCGGTTTACCGAGCCTGCTCCATCACGACCCCGAGACATGGCCGGACGACCGCGACAATACCGTAAGAGTATTTATTTATTTACTCATCTCGTTTCAGCTTGTGTTTTTCAATCAACTTTTCTTATTGCCAAACATCATGCATGAATTTAGACTCAACATAATCACCTGATTTGGGAGTACTGTAAGGTTTGCTGCCTTCACTATGCACATGTACTCTTCGAATTGCTTTATTTATCCATTATATCCGTGCTTCGCCCGCACAATCCGCTCTTCATTCCGTCGAATACCTTGCATGCATAGACAATTTTGAAACAAATCCTATTTGCAGTGGCATTCACGCGTTGTCTGATGCCATTAGACAAGCCGACAGTTCCAGCATTTATCCATACCAAGGAGGAACTGGATGGACATGGACCCATGCACTGGGTGGGTTGTAACGGCGACTGGGTGGCATTTGTCCAGCTGGACGGGCACTTGACGATCCGCAACATATACATATCAGATACTATTATACCTCTTCCATCTCTGCAAGATGCAGGAATTTCTTTGGGCCCTACTAGTGAATGGTGGCATGGCAGCCCACCATTCCTGTTCAAATACAAAATAGATAAAAGTTTGGAACTGCTCAAAGTACGGATCGTCAAGAGGCCGTACAAAGATGATCTAGCAGGGCCATGGCATTACGAGGTAATCGTTGTATTTGACGAATTGATTGCTATCCTACAAGCGCCCCTAGAAAAGGAGTGGAATATCCTGAGAAACCCTGAATTCTTTGATAGAAACAGCTATGTCGATGCCATGGGCATTCCTGGATATGGTACAAGTTCACACCTACATCGTGTATACGCAGTTACATATCCGTATGGAGATGTTCTGGTTTGGGAACCATATACCTGTGGTGAGTCTTTGTTTTATGTCTTAACTAGTAAATGGCATGCTGCACATGTTGGACCAATTACGATTCGCAATACTGATGTATAAAAGTTGCGTTCTAAATGTTGTTCAAACTTTCAATACAACTAATAATTTGGTTATACCATCAAAATAAGTGTGAGCATACAGTTTATAAATATGAACAAAAATTTGGAACCTTTCTTAATCACTATCAAGTGGGACGTGTGATATCGGTGTGAGACTGCTCTGATTTTTCTTCATAATGGAAACATGACGGTTCTAGAAACACGTGGACACTGGTGTGGTATTTTTTTCACGCGAATACCTCTAATCCCAACCGTTAGATTTTGGACACCAACAGTTGGAATTGCTGCGACATGTCTTGTTAAAAACTGGTGCCTTATAGTAGTAGAAAATAGAAGATAGAAGAGAAGAGATAATTTTCAGTGTAGTTCCTACTTGCTGCATTGTGGTTGATCTTTGTGCATTGCAGGGACACATGCAGCCCGTCGTCTCATTGACGAAACTGTCATTGAAGATGAAGAAGCGAAGTGGCTGCAATTTTCGCTCAAATCGAGGGAGATGTTGTCATGGAAGATGATGAAGCAAATGTGGCTCAAGGCGATGGAGGTGCCGATGAAGATAATGATGCTGATGAAGAAGAATTAGAAGAAGAAGAATTAGAAGAAGACGAATTTGATGATGAAGAATTAGATGATGAAGAATTAGATGATGATGGTGATAATCATAATTATGAAGATGAAGATGTATTTCTTGGATTTTCTGACCAGCGCACTTGGTTCCTGGCACCAATGAGAGCAGAGTCCATTACTGGTGAATCTGATCTCGCGTGGATTCAGGTTAAAGGTTATCGGCCCATCCTCGGTCCTCCAATATTACATATGGGTAACAAGCTGAGGTCTTATCCTTTGGTACGGTGCTACGTTTTCTTGAGATCTGCCCATACCTTGGACCCTGTAGAAGAGGCAAGGTGGGAAAGATTGAACAATTTGAAGGGGCGTTCTTTATTTCTTGGACTCAATCACCCAATTTTCATGCTACCCCCGCCGCCGACGCAGAGGCTGCAGAACCAGATTTCCAATTGTTCAAACCTGACTGTGTCTTTGCTACCCACAATCGCGCCCGTGATACATGGATACGTCCAAGGCCAAATTGGTGCAGAATGCACGTCAATGGAGGTCCTGCCATAGGCTCAAGATTGCAGTACAAAAAAGAGAAGACTGAACATAGAGCCGAAGCACCCATGTGGTTCGTCCCAACACTTCCACCTGTTTTTCCTTGAGAAATAAGAGACAGATGGTGACCTTATTTTATAGAGAAAACATAGTGTTCGTGAACTTAACCTCATGAACATTCGCTGTTCGGTTTTTGCTGAAATCAAAATTTTGCAGAGATGAAGATCTTTGTTTGAATCCACGTGCTTGAACATATTTTTCACAAATTAGCTACCCGTATTGTGATGAATACATGCTGGTTTGTTGTTTGGTGCAGTAGCACATGAAGATCTTTGTCCTGAATACCACAATGGACATCTTTTTTTTCTTCAAAAATTAGCTAAGCTCACGCTATTAGGCGCAAATGCCTATTAAGAGATTTGGTGCTCTTGGGCACCATTGCTCCTGCTATTTTAGAAAAAAATAAAAAAAAATTTATTTGTTCAAAAAATTAGAAAACAAATCATGGAGTAGCTAATGAATTGTCCCATAAACGTGCAAAATTTCAGTTTCAAATAAAAAAAATTCTGGGCTACACAAAAGTAACAAACGTGTGGATCTGGGTATGCATATTTCAAATCTCCAAATTTCAACAGATTGTCTTTTTTGTGTAGTCTACAATATAAAGAATATCATATTAAAATTTTACACGCTTGTAGGTTACTTTATTTATTATGTCTACATTCATTTTCAGATTTTTTTGAAACAAATATGTATGCTATTTGATTTTTTTTTAAACAGCAGAGCACTGGTGCCCATTAGCCAAAGACACTTTTCGCAAATGCCTACAATAAAGGAACGGATGGTGACCTTATTTTATAGAGAAACCATAGTGTTTGTGAAGTTAAAGTCATGAACACACGCTGTTCGGTTTTTGGTGAAATCAAAATTTAGCAGAGATGAAGATCTTTGTTTGAATCCCGTGATGAACACATTTTTCCTAAATTAGCTACCAGTATTGTGATGAATACATGCCGGTCTGTTTTTCGGTGGAGTAGCAGACATGCAGGGGATCGAAAGAAACGGCAAAGTAGCCGTAAATCAGGGGTCAAATATAAATTCGAGAAAGGAAACGTTTATTCAACAGTCAGGCTGACATGTGGGACGTATCTTGCAGCCGCAGCCCCAACATTTATCATTCAGAGAGGATGACATGTGGGACCCACGAACCAGTATCGTTCTCGGCGTTTCTCAAAGGGGGCAGGAGATCGAAAGAAAAAGGCAAGTAGCTCGAAATCAGGTGTCTTAAAAATCCAAGAAAGGAAAGGTTTATCGCACAAAGAGGCTGACATATTGTACCCAGTTTGCAGCAGCGTCATCAACGTTTCAAAGGCGGTGGAGTTCGAAAGAAAAAGGCAAATAGCCAGAAATTAGGGGTCAAAAATAAATCCAGCAAAGGAAACTTTTATCGTACAAAGAGGCTGACATGTGGGACCCAGCCAGCAGCGTCCTCAACGTTTCTAAGGTGGCAGGCAATGGAAAAAAGGCAAATAGCCAGAAATTAGGGGTCAAAAATAAATGCAACAATAGAAACTCTTATTGTTCATAGAGGCTGACATGTTGGACCCATGAGCCGAGCAGGCCCACAACGTTTCAAAGGCGTCACGGGATCAAAAGAAAAGAACCAAGTAGTCATTAATTAGGTGTCAAAAATAAATCCAAGAAAGTAAATGTTTTACTTTTCATAGAGGCTGTCATATGGGACCCATGAGCCAGCAGCGTCCTCAACGTTTCTAAGGCGGCTGGGGATCGAAAAAAAAAAGCGAAGTAGCCATTAATTAGGGGTCAACTATAAATCCAAGAAAAGAAATGTTTATTGTTCTTAGAGGCTGACATGTGGGAGCTATGCGCCAGCAGCGTCCTCATCGTTTCAAAGGCGGTCGGGGATCCAAAGAAAAAGGCAAATAGCCGTAAATCAGGGTAAAAAATCCAAGAAAAGAAATATTATTGTTCATAGAGGCTGGCATGTGGGACCCATGAGCCAGCGGCGTCCACAATTTCAAAGGCGGCACAGATCGAAAGAAAAAGGCAAGTGACCAAAAATCAGGGGTAAAAATCCAAGAAAAAAACTTTATTGTACATAGAGGATGACATGCGGGTCCCATGAGCCAACAACTTACTCGTCGTTTCAGAGGGCCGAGGCGGCATGAGATCGAAAGAAAAAGGAAAGTGACCAAATATCAGGAGCAAAAAATAATCCATGAAAAGAAACTTTCATTGTACATAGAGGATAACATAGGGTCCCATGTTGTAGCAGCGGTCTGAACGTTTCAAGGACGGCATGAGATCGAAAGAAAATGGCCAGTGACCAAATATCGTGAGCCAAAAATAATCCAAGAAAAGAAACTTTTATTGTACCTTTGAGAGTCGGCATGAGATTGAAAGAAAAAGGCAAGAGAACAAATTTCAGTAGCAAAAAACCTAGAAAAGAAACTTTTATTGTACATAGAGTATGACATGCGGGTCCCATGACGCTGCAGCATCCTCAACGTTTCCAAGGCGGCAGGGGATCAAATGAAAAGGAAATAGCCAAAAAGCAGAGGGTGAAAAAAATCGAAGAAAAGAAACTTTTATTGTTCGTAGTGGATGACATGTGGGACCCATGAGGCAGCAGCATCCTCAACGTTTCCAAGCAGCAGGGGATCGAAAGAAAAAGGAAATAGCCAAAAATCAGAGCGTGAAAAATAATCCAAGAAAAGAAACTTTTATTTTACATAGAGGATGACATGTGGGTCCCATTTTGCAAAGAACGGTCTAAATGTTTCATATGCGGCTTGAGATCAAAAGAAAACGAAAGTAGCCCGAAATTAGGGGGAATAAAACTCCAAGAAAAGAAAGTTTTTTGTACATAGAGGATGACATACGGGTCCCAAGGCGGCAGGGGAACAAAAGAAAAAGGAAATAGCCAAAAAACATAGGCGTAACAAAAATCCAAGAAAAAAGAAAATTTTAGAGTTCATAGTTCATAGAGGATGACATGCGGGTCCCATGAGGCAGCAGCGTCCACAACGTTTCCAAGGCGGCACACAGGAACAAAAGAAAAAGGATGTACCCCTGCTGGGCCTTTTGATCAAAAAATAATCCAAGATAAGGAAGATATAAATTGGGGCTGCACGGCCATCTGGGCCTTCTAACCTCTTTGGACGTCTTTTGACTCGTACAATTTCAGCCCACTCCAAAACAATAAAGTCCTATGCTTCGCAAAAACAAAACAAAAAAAAGGATATTCATATTAGTTCGTTTATGTAAAAATAAAGATTTAATTTATCCGTTTGCAATAGCTCGTGAGCGAAATACACTTTTTATTGTCTCGTAAAATAATCAAGATATCACATGTTTCTTGTACGGGGAGGCTGACATCGGGACCCATGAGCCAGCAGCGTCGTCAAAGTTTTAAAGGCGGCAGGGATCGAAAGAAAAAATAAATCAAAAATCAGTGGGTAAAAAATCGAAGAAAAGAAACATTTATCGTTCGAGAGGATGACATGCGGGACCCATGTGGCAGCAGCATCCTCAACGTTTCCAAGGCAGCACGGATCCAAAAAAAGGCAAAATAGCCAGAAATTAGGGGTCAAAATAACTCCAAGAAAAGAAAGGTTTATCGTCCATAGAGTCGACATGTGGGACCCATTAGCGAGCAGATTCTTCAACGTTCAAAGGCGGCAGGGATCAAAAGAAAAGGAAGTAGCCAGAAATTAGGGGTAAAAAATAACTCCAACAATGGAAACTTTTATTGTTCATAGAGGATGACATGCGGGACCCATGAGCCACAGCCTTCCTCAACGTTTCAAAGGCGGCATGGGATCGAAAGAAAAAGGCAAGTGACCAAATATCAGGAGCCAAAAATAATCCAAGAAAAGAAACTTTATTGTACATAGAGGATGACATGCGGGTCCCATTTAGCAGCAGCGGTATCACCGTTTGAGATGCGGCAGGAGGTCTCGAAAGAAAAAAGGCAAGTGACCAAATATCAGGAGCCAAAAAAAATCCAAGAAAAGAAAGTTTTATAGTACATAGAGGATGACATGCGGGTCCCATTTAGCATCAGCGGTATCACCGTTTGGGAGGCGGCAGGGGATCGAAAGAAAAAGGCAAGTGACCAAATATGAGGTGCCAAAAATAATCAAAGAAAAGAAAGTTTTCAACGTTTCAAAGGCGGCAGGGATCAAAAGAAAAAGGAAGTAGCCAGAAATTAGGGGGCAAAAATAACTCCAAGAAAGGAAACTTTTATTGTTCGTAGAGGATGACATGGGGGACCCATGAGCCACAGCTTACTCAACGTTTCAAAGGTGGCATGAGATCGAAAGAAAAAAACGCAAGTGACCAAATATGAGGTGCCAAAAATAATCAAAGATTTATTGTACATAGAGGATGACATGCGGGTCCCATTTTGCAGCAGCGGTCTCAATGTTTGAAATGCGGCTTGAGATCAAAAGAAAAATAAAGTAGCTAGAAAGTAGGGGGTAAAAAAAATCCAAGAAAAGAAAGTTGATGGACATTGAGGTTGACATGCGGGTCCCATGTGCCAGCAGCTTACTCAACGTTTCAAAGGGGCCAGGGGATCAAAAGTAAAAGGCAAGTGACGAAATATCAGGAGCCAAAAATCAGAGGGTGAAAAAAAATCCAAGAAAACAAACTTTTATAGCACATAGAGGATGACATGCGGGTCCCATGAGCCAGCAGGTTCCTCAACGTTTCAAACGTGGCATGAGATCGAAAGAAAAAGGCAAGTGACGAAATATCAGGAGCCAAAAATAATTCAAGAAAAGAAACTTGATTGTACATAGAGGATGACATGCGGGTCCCATGTGTAAGCAGCTTACTCAACGTTTCCAAGGCGGCAGGGCATCAAAAGAAAAAAGGAAATAGACAAAAATCGTAGAGTGAAAAAACCATAGAAAATAAACTTTTATAGCACATAGAGGATGACATGCGGGTCCCACGAGCCAGCAGGTTCCTCAAAGTTTCAAACGTGGCATGAGATCGAAAGAAAAAAAGGCAAGTGACCAAATATCAGGAGCCAAAAATAATCCAAGAAAAGAAAGTTTATTGTACGTAGAGGATGACATGCGGGTCCCATTTTGCAGCAGCGGTATCACCGTTTGAGAGGCTGCACGTGATCGAAAGAAAAAGGCAAGTGACCAAATATCAGGAGCCAAAAATAATCCAAGAAAAGAAATTTTATTGTACGTAGAGGATGACATGCGGGTCCCATTTTGCAGCAGCGGTCTCAACGTTTCCAAGGCGCACAGACCAAAAGAAAAATGAAGTAGCCGAGAAATCGTGGGGTGAAAAAATCCAAGAAGAAAGATTTCAATTGGGCTGCATCTGGACATCTGGGCTTTCGAACTATCCTGCTTGGCCTTTTGACTCGTACAATTTTAGCCCACTCCAAAACAGGAAAGTTCCGAATTTTCTAAAAAAACAGGAAAGTCCTATGCTTCGCAAAGACAAAAAAACAAGGAGATTCAACATATAAGTTTGTTTATGTAAAAATAAAGATTTAATTATCCGTTTGAAATAGCTCAGAGCGCAATACATTGTTTATTGTCTGCAAAATAATCAAGATATCATATGTTTCTTGTACGGGAGGCCGACATCAGGGACCCATGAGCCAACACGTCGTCAACGTTTTAAAGGCGGCGAGGGGATGGAAAGAAAAAATAAACCAAAAATCTGTTGGTAAAAAATCCAAGAACAGAAACATTTTCCTTCGGAGAGGATGACATGCGGGACCCATGAGGCAAGAAAGATCCTCGCCGTTTATTGTTCATAGAGGTTGACATGTGGGACCCGTGAGCCAAGCGTCCTCAACGTTTTAAAGGTCGTAGGTGATCGAAAGAAAAATAAGCCAAAAATCGTTTGGTCAACAAAATCCAAGAAAATAAACATTTACCGTTACAGAGAGGATGACATGCGGGACCCATGAGGCAGCAGCATCCTCAACGATTCCAAGGCGGCAGGGGAAATATCCAGAAATTAATGAGGGGTTCAAAATAAATCCATCAAAGGAAACTTTTATTGTTCATAGAGGATGACATGTGGGACCGACCTGCCAACAACGTCCTCATCGTTTCGAGAGGGGGCAGGAGATCAAAAGAAAAAGGCAAATAGCCGTAAATTAGGGGTAAAAAATAACTCCAAGAAAGGAAACTTTTATTGTTCGTAGAGGATGACATGCGGGACCCATGAGCCAGAGCCTTACTCAACGTTTCAAAGGCGGCATGAGATCGAAAGAAAAAGGCAAGTGACAAAATATCGGGAGCCAAAGATAATCCAAGAAAAGAAACTTTATTGTACGTAGAGGATGACATGCGGGTCCCATTTAGCAAAGCGGTCTCAGCGTTTCAAATGCGGCTTGAGATCAAAAGAAAAAGAAAGTTGATTGTACATAGAGGATGACATGCGGGTCCCATGAGTCAGCCTACCATACGTTTCCAAGGCGGCAGGGATCAAAAGAAAAAGGAAATAGCCAAAAATCAGAGGGTGAAAAAAATAAAGAAAATAAACTTTTATAGTACATAGAGGATGACATGCGGGTCCGATGAGCCTGCAGGTTCCTCAACGTTTCAAACGTGGCATGAGATCGAAAGAAAAAGGCAAGTGACCAAATATCAGGAGCCAAAAATAATTCAAGAAAAGAAACATGATTTACATAGAGGATGACATGCGGGTCCCATTTAGCTGCAGCGTATCACTGTTTGAGAGGCAAAGCAGGGGATCGAAAGAAAAAGTCAAGTGACCAAATATGAGGTGCCAAAAAAATCCAAGAAAAGAAAGTTTTATAGTACATAGAGGATGACATGCGGGTCCCATTTAGCAAGAAGCGGTATCACCGTTTGAGAGGCGGCAGTGATCGAAAGAAAAAGGTAAGTGACCAAATATGAGGTGCCAAAAATAATCCAGAAAAGATAGTTTTATAGTACATAGAGGATGACATGCGGGTCCCAGTTAGCAGCAGCGGTATCACCGTTTGAGAGGCGGCAGGTGATCGAAAGAAAAAGTCAAGTGAAAAAATATGAGGTGCCAAAAAAAATCCAAGAAAAGAAAGTTTTATAGTACATAGAGGATGACATGCGGGTCCCATTTAGCAGCAGCGGTATCACTGTTTGAGAGGCAGCAGGTGATCGAAAGAAAAAGGCAAGTGAAAAAATATCAGGAGCCAAAAATAATTCAAGAAAAGAAAGTTTTATAGTACATAGAGGATGACATGCGGGTCCCAGTTAGCAGCAGCGGTATCACCGTTTGAGAGGCGGCAGGGGATCGAAAGAAAAAGGCAAGTGACCAAATTTGAGGTGCCAAAAATAATCCAGGAAAAGAAAGTTTTATAGTACATAGAGGATGACATGCGGGTCCCGATTAGCGCAGCGGTATCACCGTTTGAGAGGCGGCAGGATCGAAAGAAAAAGGCAAGTGACCAAATTTGAGGTGCCAAAAATAATCCAGAAAAGAAAGTTTTATAGTACATAGAGGATGACATGCGGGTCCTGAGTTAGCGACGGTATCACCGTTTGAGAGGCGGCAGGGATCGAAAGAAAAAGGCAAGTGACCAAATTTGAGGTGCCAAAAATAATCCAGAAAAGAAAGTTTTATAGTACATAGAGGATGACATGCGGGTCCCGTTAGCAGCAGCGGTATCACCGTTTGAGAGGCGTGCAGGGATCGAAAGAAAAAGGCAAGTGACCAAATTTGAGGTGCCAAAAATAATCCAGAAAAGAAAGTTTTATAGTACATAGAGGATGACATGCGGGTCCCAGCTTAGCAGCGGTATCACCGTTTGAGAGGCGGCAGGGGATCGAAAGAAAAAGGCAAGTGACCAAATTTGAGGTGCCAAAAATAATCCATGAAAAGAAAGTTTTATAGTACATAGAGGATGACATGCGGGTCCCAGTTAGCAGCAGCGGTATCACCGTTTGAGAGGCGGCAGGGGATCGAAAGAAAAAGGCAAGTGACCAAATTTGAGGTGCCAAAAAAAACTCCAAGAAAAGAAAGTTGATTGCACATAGAGGATGACATGCGGGTCCCATTTAGCAGCAGCGGTCTCAACGTTTCCAAGGCGGCAAGGGATCAAAAGAAAAAGGAAGTAGCCAGAAATCAGGGGTCAAAAATCCAAGAATAGAAAGAATTTTGGTTCATAGAGGATGACATGCGGGACCCATGATCCTGCATCGTAAACGGCTCGTTGAACGAGATGGCGCGATGTAGAAAAAAAACAATGCCAGAGAGGCTGCCATCTGGGCCCTACATCCCTCGGCGGTGCGGATTTGCGTTGACTCGGCCGGCGAACCCGAGATTTCGAGATGCACCACGTCCCGGGCCACCATACGCCACGTTTTGGCCGCTTTCGTCGGGCTAGGTGGCCTCAAAAACGAGAAAAAAAAAAGTTTTGACATGCACCACGGAGGGACCAAAATCGTCGGCCATGGTACACCAGCAACCACGGCGCGACTTCAACTTCGTCGGCCATGGCAACTTTTCTTGTAGTGTCCATACTTTGTTATCATACATGGATCCCATTTCGGATTTCATGGCTTCTTGCCATTTGTTGGAATCTGGGCTCATCATCGCTTCTTCATACGTCGCAGGGTCCTCATCATTGTTGTCCACAATCATGAGATTTAGACAAGGATCATACCAATCAGGAGTGGTACGTTCTGTTGTCGACCTGCGAGGTTCAGTAGCTACTGCTGGGTGGGAGGCAACAACTTCCTTGTGACGGTAAAGCACACGTCCGTTGGGAAACCCAAGAGGAAGGTATGATGAGCACAGCAACAAGTTTTCCCTCAGTAAGAAACCAAGGTTTATCGAACCAGTAGGAGATGAAGGCCACGTGAAGGTTGTTGGTGAAGGAGTGCAGTGCGGCGCAACACCAGTGATTCCGGCGCCAACGTGGAACCTGCACAACACAATCAAGATACTTTGCCCCAACTTAACAGCGAGGTTGTCAATCTCATCGGCTTGCTGAAAACAAAGGATTAAACGTATGGTGTGGAAAATGATGTTTGTTTGCGAAGAACAACAGAGAACAGAGATTGCAGTAGATTGTATTTCAGATGTAAAAGAATGGACCGGGGGTCCATAGTTCACTAGTGGTGTCTCTCCAATAAGATTAATAGCATGTTGGGTGAACAAATTACAGGTGGGCAATTGACAAATAGAGATTCATACACATATCATGATGACTACTATGAGATTTAATCAGGGCATTACGACAAAGAACATAGACCGCCATCCAGCATGCATCTATGCCTAAATAGTCCACCTTCAGGTTAGCATCCGCACCCCTTCCAGTATTAAGTTGCAAACAACAGACAATTGCATTAAGTATGGTGCGTAATGTAATCAACACAAATATCCTTAGACAAAGCATCGATGTTTTATCCCTAGTGGCAACAACACATCCACAACCTTAGAACTTTCTGTCACTGTCCTAGATTCAATGGAGGCATGAACCCACTATCGAGCATAAATACTCCCTCTTGGAGTTACAAGTATCAACTTGGCCAGAGCCTCTACTAGCAACGGAGAGCATGCAAGAACATAAACAACACATATATGATAGATCAATAATCAACTTGACATAGTATTCAATATTCATCGGATGCCACCAAACACAACATGTAGCATTACAAATAGATGATCTTGATCATGTTAGGCAGCTCACAAGATCTAAACATGATAGCACAAGAGGAGAAGACAACCATCTAGCTACTGCTATGGACCTATAGTCCAAGGATGAACTACTCACGCATCAGTCCGGAGGCAGGCATGGTGATGTAGAGCCCTCTGGTGATGATTCCCCTCTCCGGCAGGATGCCGGAGGCGATCTCCAGAATCCCCCGAGATGGGATTGGCAGCAGCGGCGTCTCAGTAACTTTTTCCGTATCGTGGCTCTCGGTACTAGGGTTTTCGTGACGGAGGGATTAAGTAGGCGAAGGGGCAGCGCAGGGGGGTGCCCGAGGGCCCACACCACGTGGCGGCGCGCCCAGGGGTGGGGCCGCGCCGCCCTAGGGTGTGGCCGCCTCGTCGCCCCTCTTCGTCTCCTCTTCGGACTTCTGGAAGGCTCCGTGCAAAATAAGACCGTGGGCTTTTGTTTCGTCCAATTCCGAGAATATTTCCTGTGTAGGATTTCTGAAACCAAAAACAACAGAAAACAGGAACTGGCACTGCGACACCTTGTTAATAGGTTAGTGCCAGAAAATGCATCAAAACATCATAAAGTGTGAACAAAACATGTAGGTATTGTCATAAAACTAGCATGGAACATAAGAAATTATAGATACGTTGGAGACGTATCAAGCATCCCCAAGCTTAGTTCCTACTCGCCCTCGAGTAGGTAAACGATAACAACAATAATTTCTGAAGTGACATGCTACCAACATAATCTTGATCAACATTATTGTAAAGCATATGAGATGAATGAAGTGATTCAAAGCAATAGATTGCTAACAAAAAGATAATGACTAAACAACTGAATCATATAGCAAAAACTTTTCATGAATAGTACTTTCAAGACAAGCATAAAAAAGACTTGCATAAGAGCTAACTCATAAAGCAATAGATTCAAAGTAAGTGGTTTCGAAGCAACAAAAGGATGATTAAGTTTCAGCAATTGCTTTCAACTTGTAACATGTATATCTCATGGATAATTGTCAACATAAAGTAATATAACAAGTGCAATAAGTAAACATGTAAGAATCAATGCACACAGTTGACACAAGTGTTTGCTTCTAAGATAGAAATAAGTAGGTAAACTGACTCAACATAAAGTAAAAGAAAGGCCCTTCGCAGAGGGAAGCAGGGATTACTCATGTACTAGAGCTTTTTATTTTGAAAACATGGAAACAATTTTGTCAACGGTAGTAATAATTCATATGTGTTATGCATAAAACTTCCTACAAGTTGCAAGACTCATGCATCGAATACCAATAGTGCTCGCACCTTGTCCTAATTAGCTCGGATTTCCATGGATTATCATTCCATTACATATGTTTCAACCAAGTGTCACAAAGGGGTACCTCTATGTCACCTGTACAAAGGTCCAAGGAGATAGATCGCATTTGATTTCTCAGTTTTGATAGATCTCAACTTGAGGACATCCATACCGGGACAACATAGAAAACAGATAATGGACTCCTCTTTAATGCTTAAGCATTCAACAACAAATAATATTCTCATAAGAGATTCTGAGGATTAGCGTCCAAGCTGAAACTTCCACCATGATACATGGCTTTGGTTGGCGGCCCAATGTTCTTCTCTAACAATATGCATACTCAAACCATTTAATCATGATAAATCACCCTTACTTCAGACAAGACGAACATGCATAGCAACTCACATGATATTCAACAAAGGTGTAAAAAGTTGATGGCGTCCCCAGAAACATGGTTACCGCTCAACAAGCAACTTATAAGAACTAAGATACATAGCAACATATTCATCACCACAATAGTTTTTAAGCTATTTTCCCATGAGCTATGTATTGTAAAGACAAAGGAATGAAATTTTAAAGGTAGCACGCAAGCAATTTACTTTGGAATGGCAGAAAAATACCACATATAGGTAGTTATGGTGGACACAAATGGCATGGGTTTTGGCTCAAGGTTTTTGGATGCACGAGACGCATTTCCTCTCAGTACAAGGCTTTGGCTAGCAAGGTTGTTTGAAGCAAACACAAGTATGAATAGGTACAACAAAACTTACACAAGAACATATTGCAAGCATTATAAGACTCTACATTGTCTTCCTTGTTGTTCAAACACTTTTACCCGAAAATATCTAGACCTTAGAGAGATCAATCATGCAAACCAAATTTCAACAAGCTCTATGGTAGTTCTCCACTAATAGATTTAAACTACATGATGCAAGAGCTTAAACATGATCTATGAGAGCTCAAAACAATTGCCAAGTATCAAATTATTCAAAACCATATGAAGCATTTTCTGATTCCAACCAAATAGCAATCAACGAAGCAGTTTTCAGCCTTTGTCATGAACATTAAAGCAAAACTAAGAACACAAGTGTTCAAATGAAAAAGCGGAGCGTGTCTCTCTCCAATACAAGGATTGCTGGGATCCAAATTTATTCAAACCAAAACAAAAATAAAAGCAAACAGACGCTCCAAGTAAAGAACTTAAGATGTGACGGAATAAAAATATAGTTTCACTAGAAGTGACCTGATAAGTTGTCGATGAAGAAGGGGATGCCTTGGGCATCCCCAATCTTAGATGCTTGAGTCTTCTTGAAATATGCAGGGATGAACCACGGGGGCTTCCCCAAGCTTAGACTTTTCACTCTTCTTGATCATATTATATCATCCTCTTCTCTTGACCCTTGAAAACTTCTGCCACACCAAACTTTAAAGCAAACTCATTAGAGGGTTAGTGCATAATAAAAAATTCACATGTTCAGAGAGGACACAATCATTCTTAACACTTCTGGACATTACCCAAGGCTACTGAAAGTTAATGGAACAAAGAAATCCACTCAACACAGTAAAAGAGCAATGTGAAATAAAAAGGCAGAATCTGTCAAAACATAACAGTCCGTAAAGACGAATTTTCCTGAGGCACTTAACTTGCTCAGATGGAAAAACTCAAAACTAATGAAAGTTGCGTACATATCTGAGGATCATGCATGAATTTTCGCTGATTTTTTTGATTCTTCTACAGAGAGAAAAACGCGAATTCGTGACAGACAGCAAATCTGTTTCTGCGCAGAAATCCAAATCTAGCATCAACCTTCTATTAGAGACTTTACTTGGCACAATAACATGATAAGGAGAGGTTGCTACAGTAGTAACAACTTCCAAGACTCAACAAAACAGTAGTAAAATAAAAACAACATGGGTTATCTCCCAAGAAGTGCTTTTCTTTAACGCCTTTCAGCTAGGCGCAGAAAGTGCAAATCAAGTAACATCAAGAGAAGAAGCATCAACATCATAATTTTTCTTACAAACACAACTTGTTGAAGAGGGTACCTTAGATGCTCCATTATCTAAATTTCCCATGGTGGCACTAGGGGTTTTATCAATTTTAAGCTCATAATGATTCTTTGACTTTGGCTTCTTAGGAACATACATGAATTTTTGCTCTTTACCCACATAAGCTTTCTCCTTAAACTTAAGAGAAGAAAAAGTTGAACCCAAGGTTCCCATAGCTTCTTCAAGTTCACTAATCCTATTGGTTTGATTATCATGGATAGCACAAGTTTCTAGGATAGCAATTCTTTCATTAATTCCTCCTAGGGATTTATCAAGTTTATCAGTGTTATCAAGTAATATTCTCAATTTAGTCTCAACACTTGGAAGATTTTTCTCTATGGCTTCCAACTTTTTCATGACATCCTCAAGAGAGATTTCAATTTTAACTTCATTAACATGTGGTATTCCAACTAGACTCTCAATGAGGCAACTAGCTTCTAAAGCAAGCGTACCTAGGAAATTACCCCCTGAAAGAGTATCAAGAACATACCTATTCCAACTAGATATACCAACATAAAAGTTCCTAAGGAGGATAATAGTGGAGTGTTTCTTAATGCACCTATGATGAGCATTACTAATTCTGTACCAAGCATATTTAAAACTTTCTCCCCCCCTTGTTGCTTAAAAGAACGAACTTCAACTATAGGATTACTCATTTTAGCAGTAATAAAAGTAAACTAAGCAAACAGAATAAAATAAAGTAAAACAAGTAACTATTTTTTGTGTGTTTTTGATATAAAGCAAACAAGACAAAAAATAAAATATAGTAAAGCAAGACAATAAACAAAGTAAATAGATTGGATGTGAGAGACTCCCCTTGCAGCGTGTCTTGATCTCTCCGGCAACGGCGCCAGAAAAAGAGTTGTTGGCTGGGAGGCAACAACTTCCTTGTGACGGTAAAGCACACGTCCGTTGGGAACCCCAAGAGGAAGGTATGATGAGCACATCAACAAGTTTTCCCTCAGTAAGAAACCAAGGTTTATCGAACCAGTAGGAGATGAAGGCCACGTGAAGGTTGTTGGTGGAGGAGTGTAGTGCGGCGCAACACTAGTGATTCCGGCGCCAACGTGGAACCTGCACAACACAATCAAGATACTTTGCCCCAACTTAACAACGAGGTTGTCAATCTCACCGGCTTGCTGAAAACAAAGGATCAAACGTATGGTGTGGAAGATGATGTTTGTTTGCGAAGAACAACAGAGAACAGAGATTGCAGTAGATTGTATTTCAGATGTAAAAGAATGGACCGGGGTCCATAGTTCACTAGTGGTGTCTCTCCAATAAGATTAATAGCATGTTGGGTGAACAAATTACAGGTGGGCAATTGACAAATAGAGATTCATACACATATCATGATGACTACTATGAGATTAATCAGGGCATTACGACAAAGAACATAGACCGCCATCCAGCATGTATCTATGCCTAAATAGTCCACCTTCAGGTTAGCATCCGCACCCCTTCCAGTATTAAGTTGCAAACAACAGACAATTGCATTAAGTATGGTGCGTAATCTAATCAACACAAATATACTTAGACAAAGCATCGATGTTTTATCCCTAGTGGCAACAGCACATCCACAACCTTAGAACTTTCTGTCACTGTCCCAGATTCAATGGAGGCGTGAACCCACTATCGAGCATAAATACTCCCTCTTGGAGTTACAAGTATCAACTTGGCCAGAGCCTCTACTAGCAACGGAGAGCATGCAAGAACATAAACAACACATATATGATAGATCAATAATCAACTTGACATAGTATTCAATATTCATCGGATCCAACCAAACACAACATGTAGCATTACAAATAGATGATCTTGATCATGTTAGGCAGCTCACAAGATCTAAACATGATAGCACAAGAGGAGAAGACAACCATCTAGCTACTGCTATGGACCCATAGTCCAAGGATGAACTACTCACGCATCAGTCCGGAGGCGGGCATGGTGATGTAGAGCCCTCCGGTGATGATTCCCCTCTCCGGCAGGGTGCCGGAGGCGAACTCCAGAATCCCCCGAGATGGGATTGGCAGCGGCGGCGTCTCAGTAACTTTTTCCATATCGTGGCTCTCGGTACTAGGGTTTTCGCGACGGAGGGATTAAGTAGGCGAAGGGGCAGCGTAGGGGGGTGCCCGAGGGGCCCACACCACGTGGCGGCGCACCCAGGGGTGGGGCCGCGCCGCCCTAGGGTGTGGCCGCCTCGTCGCCCCTCTTCGTCTCCTCTTCGGACTTCTGGAAGGCTCCGTGCAAAATAAGACCGTGGGCTTTTGTTTCGTCCAATTCCGAGAATATTTCCTGTGTAGGATTTCTGAAACCAAAAACAGCAGAAAACAGGAACTGGCACTGCGGCATCTTGTTAATAGGTTAGTGCCGGAAAATGCATCAAAACATCATAAAGTGTGAACAAAACATGTAGGTATTGTCATAAAACTAGCATGGAACATAAGAAATTATAGATACGTTGGAGACGTATCAGCTACCTCGCTCGAAGTTTCATGATCATTATCATTAGCTTCCTCTGTTACTGGTGCAAGCGGCACAGGAACATCTTTCGGTACTGCGCTCCTCTGATCAACGGGAGAAGCTTCAGTAACCTCGTCGAGTTCTACTTTTCTTCCAGTCACTTCTTTAGTGAGAAACTCTTTCTCAAGAAAGGTTTCGTTCTTAGCAACAAAGATTTTGCCTTCGGATCTGTGATAGAAAGTACACCCTATAGTTTCCTTAGGGTATCCTATGAAGACGCATTTCTCCGCTTTGGGTTCTAGCTTGTCCGGTTGTAACTTTTTTACATAGGCTTCGCAACCCCAAACTTTAAGGAACGACAACTTAGGTTTCTTATTAAACCACAATTCATACGGTGTCGTTGCAACGGATTTCGATGGTGCCCTATTTAAAGTGAATGCTGCTGTCTCTAACGCATAACCCCAAAACGATAACGGCAAATCAGTAAGAGACATCATAGAACGAACCATATCTAAGAGAGTTCGATTACAACGTTCGGATACACCATTGCGCTGTGGTGTTCCCGACGGTGTCAACTGTGAAAGTATTCCGCATTTCTTTAAATGCATGCCAAACTCATAACTCAGATATTCGCCTCCGCGATCAGAACGCAGAAACTTGATCTTCTTGTTACGTTGATTTTCTACTTCACTTTGGAATTCCTTAAACTTCTGGAAAGTCTCGGATTTATGTTTCATGAAATAGATATACCCATATCTACTCAGATCATCTGTGAAGGTTAGAACATAACGATAACCACCACGCGAGGCTACACTCATTGGTCCACAGACATCGGTATGTATGATTTCCAACAAGTCTGTAGCTCGCTCCATAATACCAGAGAATGGAGTCTTAGTCATTTTTCCCATTAGAGATGCTTCACATCTGTCAAGTGACTGAAAGTCAAGTGACTCAAGTAGTCCATCGGAATGGAGTTTCTTCATGCGTTTCACTCCAATATGACCAAGACGACAGTGCCACATATAAGTAGAATTATCATTCAATTTAATTCGCTTAGCATCAATGTTATGAACATGTGTATCACTACTATCGAGACTTAATAGAAATAAACCATTCTTCTCAGGCGCATGACCATAAAAGATATTATTCATAAAAATAGAACAACCATTATTCTCAGACTTGAATGAATAACCGTCTTGCATTAAACACGATCCAGATATAATGTTCATGCTCAACGCAGGCACCAAATAACAATTATTGAGGTCTAAAACTAATCCCGATGGTAGATGTAGAGGGAGCGTGCCGACAGCGATCACATCGACCTTTTGGATCCATTTCCAACGCGCATCATCACTTCATCCCTCGCTAGGCTTCGTTTATTCCGTAGTTCCTGTTTCGAGTTACAAATGTGAGCAACCGAACCAATATCAAATACCCAGGCACTAGTACGAGAACCAGTGAGATAAACATCTATAACATGTATATCAGATATACCTTTCTTCTTCTTGACAAGGCCGCTCTTCAGATCAGCCAAGTACTTGGGGCAATTCCGCTTCCAGTGCCCCTTCCCATTGCAATAATAGCAATCAGTATCAGGTTTAGGGCCACCCTTAGGCTTCTCAGGAGGCGCGGCAGCTTTCTTGCCACCCTTCTTGAGGTTACCCTTCTTAGGTTTGCCTTGCTTCTTGAAATTGGTGGTCTTATTGACCATCAACACTTGGTGCTCTTTCTGTATCTCAACCTCAGCAGATTTCAGCATGGAGAAGAGTTCAGGTAACTCCTTGTTCATGTTCTGCATATTGTAGTTCATCACGAAGTTCTTGTAACTTGGTGGCAGTGATTGGAGAACACGATGAATACCCAGCTGGTTAGGGATCACAATCCCCAAGTCACTGAGCTTCCTCGCGTGTCCAGACATAGCGAACACGTGCTCACTAACGGAGCTGCCCTCTTCCATCATGCAGCCAAAGAACTGCTTCGAGGCTTCATAGCTTTCCACGGCCGCATGAGTTTCAAAGATAATTTGAGCTCACGGATCATCTCACAAGGGTCGTGGTGCTCAAAACGCTTTTGAAGCTCTGCCTCTAGGCTGCATAGGATGGCACACTGAACTTGAGAGTACACTTTAGCCCGATTCTCGAAAACATTCTTTTCTTCCTCAGATACTGCAGGGGGTGGTGGGGGACCTAGCGGTGGTTCGAGCACATATTGCAGATTTCCGCCATTGAGGAAGATCCTCACATGACGGAATCAGACGGTGAAGTTGCTACCATTGCTTTTAAGCTTTTCTTTCTCTAGGAACTGGTTAAAATTGATTGATGGGGACGCCATGATCTACAACATATATTTGCATTAGTTTAGACTAAGTTTATGACAAATTGAGTTCAAATTTTAATTTAAGTTCCATCAACACCGTCACAGAATGTGGTAATGCGTGACGACTAATTTGTCATCGTCACATATGTTTGGGAATCTGTGTCGCTAGGTCTACATCGTCACACTTTACATTATTTTGTGACGTTCTGAACCATTGTCATGGGGATTTTCGTCACTGTATCTCAGTTCTCTTGTAGTGAAACAATATCCCTCGCATTGTCTTAGTGATCACACGAACCAAATCCACCACATCAAGTCCGATCATCACGAACAAGATGTAATTTCAATGGCGAACACTTAAAGTGTTCATCATATCAATCATATGACTCATGCTCTACCTTTCGGTATCCCGTGTTCCGAGACCATGTCTGTAAATGCTAGGCTCGTCAAGGCAACCTTAGTACCCGCGTGTACAAAACTGTCTTGTACCCGTTGTATGCACATGTTGAATCTATCACACCCGATCATCACGTGATACTTCAAAACGACAAGTCTTAGCAACGGTGCATACTAAGGATGAACACTATATTATCTTGATATTTAGTGAGAGGGATCATCTTATAATGCTACCGTCGCGATCTAAGCAAAATAAGATGCATAAAAGGATTAACATCACATGCAATTCATATGTGATATGATATGGCCCTTTTGTCTTTGCGCCTTTGATCTTCATCTCCAAAGCACGGACATGATCCTCCATCATCAACGGGCATGATCTCCATCATCGTCGGCGTAGCACCAAGGTCAATGGCGCCGTCTTCATGATTGTCCTCCATGTAGCAACTATTACAACTACTTTGAAATACTACTCAACATGAAATTTAAAGACAACCATAAGACTCCAGCCGGTTGCCACAATACAATAATGATCATCTCATACATATTCATCATCACATCATGGCCATATCACATCACCAAACCCTGCAAAAACAAGTTAGACGTCTCTAATTTGGATTGCATATTTTACGTGGTTTAGGGTTTTCGAGTAAGATCCAATCTACCTACAAACATGAACCACAACGGTGATACTATTGTTGTCAATAGAAAGAGTAAATTGGATCTTCACTATAGTGGGAGAGACAGACACCCGCAAAGCCACTTATGCAATACAAGTTGCATGTCGAGCGTGGAGCAAATCTCATGAAAGCGGTCATGTAAAGTTAGCCCGAGCCGCTTCATCCCACTATGCCGCAAGATGCAAAGTACACGAACTAAAGACAACAAAGCATCAACGCCCACAAAACAATTGTGTTCTACTCGTGCAACCAATCTATGCATAGACACGGCTCTGATGCCACTGATGGGATTCGTAGCATAGAAAACAAAAAAATTCCTACCGCAAGAACGAAACACAAGCCAAGATCTAATCTAGTAGATGGTAGCAACGAGGAGATGAAGAGACTAACCCTCGAAGATTCGCAAAGCTTAACGAGATTAGATCTCGGGGTGGATGTAGTCGATCTGATGCGGGGTGGCTCTCGGACACCTCCGCCTCAAGACCGTCAAACCTTCCTCGTAGGCCAAGGGCACGAGCTCGGGCCAAAACCATACATGATAAGGTGAAATCACTCCTTTATACATTTCACCTCGACACAACCTTGGACGGATTGCTACCTCATGCCTATATCTCTATGTCATTAGGTATCAATCTCGTCAAGGACCGGAGAGGAGGACCTTCCATGGTGCAAGGAGCTTGGGAAGGGGAGAGGAGCCATTCACAACGGTACAAGAGAAGAAGGAAGAAGAAGACGAGGAGAAGGAAGAGGAAGGCAAGGAGGAGGACCAGCCGGTCCAGGACCCGGCCAACCGGGCCCCAGACCGGACCAGCCGGTCCCAGGTCCGGTTGGACCGGGCCCCAGACCGGATCTACCCCAGCGACGACCGGGCGTCGTACCGACGCCAACCAGAGGTACTTTTGCGAACTTCCCGGTCTGGCGCCCGGTTGACCGGCCCTGGCGCCGGCCTGCCCGGTCTGCAGCCCGGTTGGCGCCCGGTTGACCGGATTTCACGGGTTCGACTCGAACGGAAACTGCCCGAGTCGGTCCACCGCATACCTATTCGACCCAAGTCGCCTTGTACCTCTATATAAGCACCTAGGTCATCCCCTTTACTCCTTAGACAAGATTTAGGCTTAAACATGACTTTGAGCTTTGTCTCCCTAGGGTTTCATCCCCTTTGTATCAAGGCACCCCATGTTGGATGATTGGATCTATGTGAGTGAGATTCTAGTGCTTCCCCACTCTCTCTCCCTCACCGGTCTCCGTCCCCAATGATACGTCTCCAACGTATCGATAATTTCTTATGTTCCATGCTACTTTATTGATGATATCTACATGTTTTATGCACACTTTATGTCATATTCGTGCATTTTCTGGAACTAACCTATTAACAAGATGCCGAAGTGCCAGTTCCTGTTTTCTGCTGTTTTTGGTTTCAGAAATCCTAGTAACGAAATATTCTCGGAATTGGACGAAATCACCGCCCAGGTTCCTATTTTTCCACGAAGCTTCCAGAACACCCGGGAAGGACCAGAGGGGGGCCACAGGCCCACCAGACCATAGGCCGGCGCGGCCTGGGGGTGGCCCGCGCCCCCCTATGGTGTCGCCGCCTCGTCAGCCCTCCTGCGCCGCCTCTTCGCCTATATAAAGCCCCTGCATCGAAAACCCTTACGGAAGAAGCCACGATACGAGAAAAGTTCCAGAGCCGCCGCCATCGCGAAGCCAAGATCTGGGGGACAGGAGTCTCTGTTCCGGCACCCTGCCGGACAGGGAAGTGCCCCCGGAAGGCTTCTCCACCGACACCGCTGCCATCTCCACCGCCATCTTCATCACCGCTGCTGCTCCCATGAAGAGGGAGTAGTTCTCCATCAAGGCTCGGGGCTGTACCGGTAGCTATGTGGTTAATCTCTCTCCTATGTACTTCAATACAATGATCTCATGAGCTGCCTTACATGATTGAGATTCATATGAGTTTTGTATCACTATTCATCTATGTGCTACTCTAGTGATGTTATTAAAGTACTCTATTCCTCCTCCACGTGTGTAATGGTGACAGTGTGTGCACCGTGTGAGTACTTGGCGTAGGCTATGATCATGATCTCTTGTAGATTGCGAAGTTAACTATTGCTATGATAATATTGATGTGATCTATTCCTCCTACATATGCATGAAGGTGACAGTGTGCATGCTATGCTAGTACTTGGTTTAGTCTTTTGATCTATCTTACACTAAAGGTTACTAAAATATGAGCATTATTGTGGAGCTTGTTAACTCCGGCATTGAGGGTTCGTGTAATCCTACGCAATGTGTTCATCATCCAACAAGAGAGTGTAGAGTATGCATTTATCTATTCTGTTATGTGATCAATGTTGAGAGTGTCCACTAGTGAAAGTCTATTCCCTAGGCCTTGTTCCTAAATACTGCTATCACTGCTTGTTACTGTTTTACTGCGTTACTACTGCTGCGTTACTACTGCATGTTTACTTCCTGCAATATTACTACCATCCACTGCACGCCAGCGAGCTATTTTCTGGCGCCGTACTACTGCTCATATTCATTCATACCACTTGTATTTCACTATCTCTTCGCCGAACTAGTGCACCTATTAGGTGTGTTGGGGACACAAGAGACTTCTTGCTTTGTGGTTGCAGAGTTGCATGAGAGGGATATCTTTGACCTCTTCCTCCCTGAGTTCGATAAACCTTGGGTAATCCACTTAAGGGAAACTTGCTGCTGTTCTACAAACCTCTGCTCTTGGAGGCCCAACACTGTCTACAAGAATAGAAGCTCCCGTAGACATCAAGCACTTTTCTGGCGCCGTTGCGAGGAGGAAGGTAAACGGCACTCACACATTGGCAAGCCCGGCAACTAAGCACTTTTCCTCCCTCGTCAACTACGCGCCAAGCACTTTTCTGGCGCCGTTGCCGAGGAGGAAAGGTAAAAGGCACTCATACTCCGGTTCCAGGTAACAGTACTTTTCCGGCGCCATTGTGTGTGTGCTCGAAGCTATTTCCTTTAGACTCTGCAATTGCGACATTTGGTTTCTTGTTTACACTAGTTAGGCATAATGGACAACAATGACCTTTTTATTCTATTTCCTGATTTAAGACATGGATGGTTTGATGCGAAAATTAAAAAACCCATGGAACATATTAATATGAATGCTTTGAACACCATTGTTGCTAATGCTATGGAAAATTCTAAGCTTGGGGAAGCTGGCTTTGATGAGCATGATATTTTTAGTCCCCCAAGCATTGAGGAGAAAATTTACTTTGATGATACTTTGCCTCCTATTTATGATGATTATAATGATAGTAGTCTTTTGTTACCACCTGTTATGGAGGATAAATTTGATTATGATTACAATATACCTCCTATATTTGATAGCTACTTTGTTGAATTTGCTCCCACTACAATTAATAAGAATGACTATGCTTATGTTGGGAGTAGTAATTATTTTATGCATGAGACTCATGATAAGAATGCTTTATGTGATAGTTATATTGTTGAGTTTGCTCATGTTGCTACTGAAAGTTATTATGAGAGAGGAAAATATGGTTGTAAAATTTTTCATGTTACTAAAACACCTCTCTATGTGCTGAAATTTTTGAAGCTACACTTGTTTTATCTTCCTATGCTTGTTACTTTGCTCTTCATGAACTTGTTTATTTACAAGATTCCTATGCATAGGAAGCATGTTAGACTTAAATGTGTTTTGAATTTGCTTCTTGATGCTCTCTTTTGCTTCGAATACTATTTCTTGCGAGTGCATCATTAAAACTGCTGAGCCCATCTTAATGGCTATAAAGAAAGAACTTCTTGGGAGATAACCCATGTGTTTATTTTACTACAGCCATTTTTGTTTTGTTGAGTCTTGGAAGTTGTTTACTACTGTAGCAACCTCTCCTTATCATGTTTTTGTGCCAAGTAAAGTTTCTATGTCAAAGTTGATGTTATATTTAGGATCGCTGCGCAGAAACAGCATTGCTGTCTGTCACGAATCTGGGCACAGTTCTCTGTAGAAAATTCGAAAAAATCTGCCAATTTACGAGCGTGATCCTCAGATATGTACGCAACTTTCATTAGTTTTGAGTTTTTCCATTTGAGCAAGTCTAGTGCCAGCTTTAAATTCGTCTTTACGGACTGTTCTGTTTTTGACAGATTCTGCCTTTTATTTCGCATTGCCTCTTTTGCTATGTTGGATTTATTTCTTTGATCCATTAATGTCCAGTAGCATTATGCAATGTCCAGAAGTGAAAATAATGATTGTGTCACCTCTGAATGTGTGAATTATTAATTGTGCACTAACCCTCTAATGAGTTTGCTTGAAGTTTGGTGTGAAGGAAGTTTTCAAGGGTCAAGAGAGGAGAATGATATACTATGATCAAGAGGAGTGAAAGCTCTAAGCTTGGGGATGCCCCCGTGGTTCACCCCTGCATATTTTAAGAAGACTCAAGCGTCTAAGCTTGGGGATGCCCAAGGCATCCCCTTCTTCATCGACAACATCATCAGGTTCCTCCCCTGAAACTATATTTTTATTCAGTCACATCTTGTGTTCTTTACTTGGAGCGTCGGTTTGTTTTTGTTTTTGTTTTTGAATAAGATGGATCCTAGCATTCACTTTGTGGGAGAGAGACACGCTCCGCTGTTGCATATGGACACATGTGTCCTTAGGCTTTACTCATAATGTTCATGGCGAAGTTTCTTCTTCGTTAAATTGTTATATGGTTGGAATTGGAAAATGCTACATGTAGTAATTCTAAAATGTCTTGGATAAGGTGATACTTGGCAATTGTTGTGCTCATGTTTAAGCTCTTTCATCATATGCTTTGCACCCATTAATGAAGAAATACATAGAGCTTGCTAAAATTTGATTTGCATATTTGGTTTCTCTAAGGTCTAGATAATATCTAGTATTGAGTTTTGAACAACAAGGAAGACGGTGTAGAGTCTTATAATGTTTACAATATGTCTTTTATGTGAGTTTTGCTGCACCGGTTCATCCTTGAGTTTGCTTCAAATAACCTTGCTAGCCTAAACCTTGTATCGAGAGGGAGTACTTCTCATGCATCCAAAATCCTTGAGCCAACTACTATGCCATTTGTGTCCACCATACCTACCTACTACATGGTATTTCTCCGCCATTCCAAAGTAAATTGCTTGAGTGCTACCTTTAAAATTCCATCATTCACCTTTGCAATATATAGCTCATGGGACAAAATAGCCTTAAAAACTATCGTAGTATTGAATATGTACTTATGCACTTTATATTTTATTAAGTTGCTTGTTGTGCGATAACCATGCTTCTGGGGAACGCCATCAACTATTGTTGAATATCATGTGAGTTGCTATGCATGTCCGTCTTGTCTGAAGGATCTATCATTTTAGTGGTTGGAGCATGCAAAATTGTTAGAGAAGAACATTGGGCCGCTAACTAAAGCCATGAATCATGGTTGAAGTTTCAGTTTTGGACATATATCCTCAATCTCATATGAGAATAATAATCATTGCTACATGCTTATGCATTTAAGAGGAGTCCATTATCTGTTGTCCATGTTGTCCCGGTATGGATGTCTAGGTTGAGAATAATCAAAAGCGAGAAATCCAAAATGCGAGCATTCTCCTTAGACCTTTGTACAGGCGGCATGGAGGTACCCCTTTGTGACACTTGGTTGAAACATGGCATGCAAAGATCCGGTAGTCCAAGCTAAGTAGGACGAGGTGCGGACACTATTAGTATACTATGCATGAGGCTTGCAACTTGTAAGATATAATTTACATAACTCATATGCTTTATTACTACCGTTGACAAAATTGTTTCATGTTTTCAAAATAAAAGCTCTAGCACAAATACAGCAATCGATGCTTTCCTCTTTGAAGGACCATTCTTTTACTTTTATTATTGAGTCAGTTTACCTATCTCCTTCCACCTTAAGAAGCAAACACTTGTGTGAACTGTGCATTGATTCCTACATACTTGCATATTGCACTTGTTATATTACTTTATGTTGACAATATCCATGAGATATACATGTTATAAGTTGAAAGCAACCGCTGAAACTTAATCTTCCTTTGTGTTGCTTCAATACCTTTACTTTGATTTATTGCTTTATGAGTTAACTCTTATGCAAGACTTATTGATGCTTGTCTTGAAGTACTATTCATGAAAAGTCTTTGCTTTATGATTCACTTGTTTACTCATGTCATTACCTTTGTTTTGATCGCTGCATTCATTACATATGTTTACAAATAGTATGATCAAGATTATGATGGCATGTCACTTCAGAAATTATCTTTGTTATCGTTTTACCTGCTCGGGACGAGCAGAACTAAGCTTGGGGATGCTGATACGTCTCCAACGTATCGATAATTTCTTATGTTCCATGCTACTTTATTGATGATATCTACATGTTTTATGCACACTTTATGTCATATTCGTGCATTTTCTGGAACTAACCTATTAACAAGATGCCGAAGTGCCAGTTCCTGTTTTCTGCTGTTTTTGGTTTCAGAAATCCTAGTAACGAAATATTCTCGGAATTGGACGAAATCACCGCCCAGGTTCCTATTTTTCCACGAAGCTTCCAGAACACCCGGGAAGGACCAGAGGGGGGCCACAGGCCCACCAGACCATAGGCCGGCGCGGCCTGGGGGTGGCCCGCGCCCCCCTATGGTGTCGCCGCCTCGTCAGCCCTCCTGCGCCGCCTCTTCGCCTATATAAAGCCCCTGCATCGAAAACCCTTACGGAAGAAGCCACGATACGAGAAAAGTTCCAGAGCCGCCGCCATCGCGAAGCCAAGATCTGGGGGACAGGAGTCTCTGTTCCGGCACCCTGCCGGACAGGGAAGTGCCCCCGGAAGGCTTCTCCACCGACACCGCTGCCATCTCCACCGCCATCTTCATCACCGCTGCTGCTCCCATGAAGAGGGAGTAGTTCTCCATCAAGGCTCGGGGCTGTACCGGTAGCTATGTGGTTAATCTCTCTCCTATGTACTTCAATACAATGATCTCATGAGCTGCCTTACATGATTGAGATTCATATGAGTTTTGTATCACTATTCATCTATGTGCTACTCTAGTGATGTTATTAAAGTACTCTATTCCTCCTCCACGTGTGTAATGGTGACAGTGTGTGCACCGTGTGAGTACTTGGCGTAGGCTATGATCATGATCTCTTGTAGATTGCGAAGTTAACTATTGCTATGATAATATTGATGTGATCTATTCCTCCTACATATGCATGAAGGTGACAGTGTGCATGCTATGCTAGTACTTGGTTTAGTCTTTTGATCTATCTTACACTAAAGGTTACTAAAATATGAGCATTATTGTGGAGCTTGTTAACTCCGGCATTGAGGGTTCGTGTAATCCTACGCAATGTGTTCATCATCCAACAAGAGAGTGTAGAGTATGCATTTATCTATTCTGTTATGTGATCAATGTTGAGAGTGTCCACTAGTGAAAGTCTATTCCCTAGGCCTTGTTCCTAAATACTGCTATCATCTTGCTTGTTCTTGTTTTCTTTGCGTTACTACTGCTGCGTTACTACTGCATGTTTACTTCCTGCAATATTACTACCATCCACTGCACGCCAGCGAGCTATTTTCTGGCGCCGTACTACTGCTCATATTCATTCATACCACTTGTATTTCACTATCTCTTCGCCGAACTAGTGCACCTATTAGGTGTGTTGGGGACACAAGAGACTTCTTGCTTTGTGGTTGCAGGGTTGCATGAGAGGGATATCTTTGACCTCTTCCTCCCTGAGTTCGATAAACCTTGGGTAATCCACTTAAGGGAAACTTGCTGCTGTTCTACAAACCTCTACTCTTGGAGGCCCAACACTGTCTACAAGAATAGAAGCTCCCGTAGACATCAAGCACTTTTCTGGCGCCGTTGCCGGGGAGGGAAGGTAAACGGCACTCACACATTGGCAAGCCCGGCAACTAAGCACTTTTCCTCCCTCGTCAACTACGCGCCAAGCACTTTTCTGGCGCCGTTGCCGAGGAGGAAAGGTAAAAGGCACTCATACTCCGGTTCCAGGTAACAGTACTTTTCCGGCGCCATTGTGTGTGTGCTCGAAGCTATTTCCTTTAGACTCTGCAATTGCGACATTTGGTTTCTTGTTTACACTAGTTAGGCATAATGGACAACAATGACCTTTTTATTCTATTTCCTGATTTAAGACATGGATGGTTTGATGCGAAAATTAAAAAACCCATGGAACATATTAATATGAATGCTTTGAACACCATTGTTGCTAATGCTATGGAAAATTCTAAGCTTGGGGAAGCTGGCTTTGATGAGCATGATATTTTTAGTCCCCCAAGCATTGAGGAGAAAATTTACTTTGATGATACTTTGCCTCCTATTTATGATGATTATAATGATAGTAGTCTTTTGTTACCACCTGTTATGGAGGATAAATTTGATTATGATTACAATATACCTCCTATATTTGATAGCTACTTTGTTGAATTTGCTCCCACTACAATTAATAAGAATGACTATGCTTATGTTGGGAGTAGTAATTATTTTATGCATGAGACTCATGATAAGAATGCTTTATGTGATAGTTATATTGTTGAGTTTGCTCATGTTGCTACTGAAAGTTATTATGAGAGAGGAAAATATGGTTGTAAAATTTTTCATGTTACTAAAACACCTCTCTATGTGCTGAAATTTTTGAAGCTACACTTGTTTTATCTTCCTATGCTTGTTACTTTGCTCTTCATGAACTTGTTTATTTACAAGATTCCTATGCATAGGAAGCATGTTAGACTTAAATGTGTTTTGAATTTGCTTCTTGATGCTCTCTTTTGCTTCGAATACTATTTCTTGCGAGTGCATCATTAAAACTGCTGAGCCCATCTTAATGGCTATAAAGAAAGAACTTCTTGGGAGATAACCCATGTGTTTATTTTACTACAGCCATTTTTGTTTTGTTGAGTCTTGGAAGTTGTTTACTACTGTAGCAACCTCTCCTTATCATGTTTTTGTGCCAAGTAAAGTTTCTATGTCAAAGTTGATGTTATATTTAGGATCGCTGCGCAGAAACAGCATTGCTGTCTGTCACGAATCTGGGCACAGTTCTCTGTAGAAAATTCGAAAAAATCTGCCAATTTACGAGCGTGATCCTCAGATATGTACGCAACTTTCATTAGTTTTGAGTTTTTCCATTTGAGCAAGTCTAGTGCCAGCTTTAAATTCGTCTTTACGGACTGTTCTGTTTTTGACAGATTCTGCCTTTTATTTCGCATTGCCTCTTTTGCTATGTTGGATTTATTTCTTTGATCCATTAATGTCCAGTAGCATTATGCAATGTCCAGAAGTGAAAATAATGATTGTGTCACCTCTGAATGTGTGAATTATTAATTGTGCACTAACCCTCTAATGAGTTTGCTTGAAGTTTGGTGTGAAGGAAGTTTTCAAGGGTCAAGAGAGGAGAATGATATACTATGATCAAGAGGAGTGAAAGCTCTAAGCTTGGGGATGCCCCCGTGGTTCACCCCTGCATATTTTAAGAAGACTCAAGCGTCTAAGCTTGGGGATGCCCAAGGCATCCCCTTCTTCATCGACAACATCATCAGGTTCCTCCCCTGAAACTATATTTTTATTCAGTCACATCTTGTGTTCTTTACTTGGAGCGTCGGTTTGTTTTTGTTTTTGTTTTTGAATAAGATGGATCCTAGCATTCACTTTGTGGGAGAGAGACACGCCCAGACCGGCCAGGCCGATTGAGAAATCCGGTCGACCGGGCGGCAGACCGGCCAGGCCGGCCCAGATCCCGGTCAACCGGGCGCCAACCGGGCAGGCCGGTCCAGGAGCCGGTCAACCGGGCGCCAGACCGGGCGCCACCACTTCCACCACCACCGCCGACCACCACCACCCCTCTCATCCGCCGGCAAGCTCCGTCACCACCGCAGACCACCGGTAAACACCACCGCGGCCCCACCATCACCACCGCATCCGCAAGAGCATCGACACCACCCACCACCGGCATACCACCGCCACCCCGCCAAGCTATTTTGACCCATCTTATCCGCTAACTTGTGTTTGCTTGTTCCGGTTTGAGTGCCTTGTTTGTGAAACTAACCCGCAGCTCCGAAGCAAGCGACGACATCCTCGGCACCCCGGACTTGCAACCGTACTCTTGACATCACCGCCATCATCGCAAGTTGTGTGTTCCGACACCGCCTAACATTTTCATCTAGGTATAACTTGCATTCCCTTGTAACCCCTCTTCTTTTGCGATCTATCCTATCGAGCATTGCTTATTGAGTGTTGCGAGACATTGCACGTGGCCCTGATTGTGAGGTGTGTGTGTAGTGTGGAGTCAAGCTTCTAAGCAAAACTCATGTGGCAAGATAGCAAAAGCGAGCTAACGCTAACATAGTGCGAGAAAAAGGCCGCCAAAACACAAAAAGAGTGCAAGTGCCACCATAGAGCAAAAGTGTGCGAGTGCCATCATACATACAAATACACAAAAGAGTGCAAGTGCCACCAAATACAAAAGAGAAAAAGCTTTTAAGCAAAAGAGAGAAAAGAGAAGAGAGGCCGCGTGTGGATCTTGTTGTCTCATCGTTTGCAACCAAAGCTTTGCCTCTCCTTGTGTTAGTGTGACACCGAGCCACCCTTGCTTTCGGGCTTCATACACTTTTCCGCTCATTCCTTGGTCGCACTAACCCCGCTTATCCCGTGTGTGAGTTCCATATCTTTTCCGTGTTTATAGTGATCATCGCTTTGACATTTGAGTTTTTGGATTTCACCCACCCTTAACAACAAACTTGATTTCGGATTTCATCTTTTGGCTTTCCACCATACTCACCTAACACCATACTTGCTAGCTTTTGCGTGTGTCTTTGTGTGAGTGCCCGATACAATTGTTCTAACTCTCGGTTTGTTGGACCACCCCAATCTTGTCATACCACGGTAAGGTTGCCTGAGGTAGTGTTCTTCCACTAACATACACCATATGGATATTGGCTTGCTAACATGTATAGCGACGAAGAAGATACAGAGGAGTACACGGAGCACTTCGAGGAGGATACCTCTTCAAGCACCGCGGATGTGGAGGAACATGTGGAGCTCTACACCGACTATGGCTCCGCGAGCATCGCCAACATGACCGACATCGAGGAGCTCTACACCGACTATGGCTCCGCGAGCATCGCCAACATGGACGACATGGTGGAGCACCACCTTGAGGACGACATCGACGAGCTCTACATCGACACTTGCTCAACAAGCATGGACGACATGGTGGAGCACCACCACGAGGACGACATCGACCCCACCATGTACACCGCCGATGCTCCCACATACCCCTACTTGGCCAATGGAGCTACATATGAAGATAGAGGACCTCCACGATGGCATCATCATGTGGATCATCAAGAGCGTCCCCAACATGTTCGGCCTCGACACACTTCTCCGAGCTCCACAAGGCGCCACCATGAGAGTGCTTATGCACAAGATCATCGACATCACGGACATCATATGGAGCATCAAGAGCGCCCCCAACATGAGCCATCACCTAGGCATGGCAAGGACCGTCATCGACTCACACCATCTCATGATCGTCGTCGACCACCACCACCTCATGGTCTACATCGACATCCGTCCACACATGATCTTCGACGACACCACTCAAGACATGGTGATGAAGCAAGAAGACGAGAGCCTCGACATGAAGACCTTCCTCATAAGGCGACTTCTACCTCTTGTGCCACCACCATAATGGCCCCTACCTCGTCATATGCCTATGGACTCCGATGCTACAAGTACAAGCAACAAGGCCACCTTCCACGGGAATGTCCCAATCTCCTATGTGAGGTGTGCAAGGCCAAGGGTCACGTGGCATGGCAATGCACAACGCCAAGCGCCAAGAAGCTCTACTTCGACGAGCTCAATGCACAAGTCTCCAAGATGCCACCACTTGAGGACGACTTAGGAGGCGATGGAGTTGAGCATGGTGAGCATGGGATTCTCCCTTCACCCACGGAGGCGCATGGAGTTGAGATGGTTGAGCATGGGAAGTTCCCTTCAACCAAGGAGGCGCATGGAGATGAGAAAGTCGAGCCTACTCCCATATGCTTAATTGATGAGTTGGTACCAATCCCATGTGAGCATGAGAGCCACTTAACCCACTTGAGTGAGAGTGATAGTGAGTTGAGTGACTTCCTCCCCATATGTGAGTTTGAGTGCTTCCATTTGGAGGACATGAGTGATACACAAAGCGAGTTGAGAGAGGTAGATGATAGGTCCATGGAGGACATCGCATTTGCTAACACATTAACCTCTCCCCCGTTTGTGTCTTCTTATGTTGCACTAGGTTCCACGGAGGACGAGTTCCCGCTCATGGAGAAGATGTACATGGTGCATGAAGATGATGATATCTCACCATGCTTGCTCCAAGATGGACATGTCGACCACATGGATCCTCCTACTTCCACAACACCTACTTCACATGAGTCGGCCTACAAAGGTAACAATATAGGTGTTGATGATGCCATGATCCCACTAGTGGACATGATGACTCATGAGTGCATGCATGATCTTGATGATACATTTGCTACGTCACATGCTTCTTTCATATTCCCATGTGATGATTTGCTTGCTAACATTGTTGACCATGTGGAATTGATTGATTGTGATACCATGACCATGCCATGCTATGAGAGTTTCATATTTGCTCCAATTGCTTGCAATGATATTGAGAATGATGACATTAGCTTTCACATGCTTTGCCCAAAATGTTTACACCATTCCATGATCCTTGCATCCAAGATTGTGAACAATTGCTCTTTCTTATGCTTGGTGTGCAAGAATGCTTATTTTATTGTTCATGAGAAGGCCCCCATAGCCTTTTCACCTTTTGATGATCATGAGTTACCACATGCCACACATACACCTTCTTGCCATATGCACCATCGCCATGCATTTCATACTATCTTGCTTGACACTAATGGTGATGTGCACAAGACATGGAACATCATGATGGATGATGTTTTCATCTACCATGCACACACACTTTTTGTCTTGTTTCTTCCATGTGTAGGCACACGGACGACCACTTCCACCGCCACGGAGCATGACTTGACGAAACGAGCTCTAGAGAGCTACCCAAACATGGACGAGATACATGATCCGACCCATGGGATTCAAACCAAAGGGTATGTTTCCCAACGCCTTCGCCCTCGTGTGTTTCCGATTCTTCTTGTCGAGCCTCCGGTTTGGTCCAATTCCTCGTCACCTCTTTTGCTTCTTTTGCAACATATCTTGAAACATCTTGTTGGCACAATGGTTGTTGTATGTATTCATGATACCGTCATACACTCCGAGAATCTCAAGGACCATGTCATACATGTGAGAGACACCATATGCATCTTGTGCCACAAGTTACACAAAAAGTTGCTCTTCTTTGGATTTCTCATTTCATCTATGGCAATTGCAATGGATTCTTTGAAACTTGAGGATACCCATACTCGGCTCACGCCAACCATACTTTCCCAAGCTAGAAGTCTCCATAGCTTTGCCATTGCACATAACAATTTTGCCCCAAATTTTTCCGCCGATACTTGCCTTTTGATTGTTCCATTTGTGTGGGACAATACGACACATCACATTTTTGACACTTTACAAACCAAACTCTTACATGCACAAACTTTTGCCCCACCAAATTTTGGATACATCGACACTCTTTCGATTACCATTTTTGCCACATGCCTCTTGGAGAAACGACTTGATGCTTCATTTTTGATTAAGAGCCTCTTGTTCGCCGGTCACCAAGTTGGCATCCACAAGCTTTCCTTTTGCAAGTTGTTTTTCCTCACGTTCTTCTTCGACCGAGACTTTGTCCCTCCACCACTACATGGGAGACCTATTATGGACTACAACAAAGACGCCCACACTACGACGAGCATCCATAAGGACACAAGGGCACCTATACAAGTCCTTCACCAAGCTACAAGGATCAACGTCTACACCATCGGTGAGGAGGAACAAGAGTCGAGGACGACTCTTCCCCAAGGGGGAGGGGAGATGATGCGGGGTGGCTCTCGGACACCTCCGCCTCAAGACCGTCAAACCTTCCTCGTAGGCCAAGGGCACGAGCTCAGGCCAAAACCATACATGATAAGGTGAACTCACTCCTTTATACATTTCACCTCGACACAACCTTGGACGGATTGCTACCTCATGCATATATCTCTATGTCATTAGGTATCAATCTCGTCAAGGACCGGAGAGGAGGACCTTCCATGGTGCAAGGAGCTTGGGAAGGGGAGAGGAGCCATTCACAACGGTACAAGAGAAGAAGGAAGAAGAAGACGAGGAGAAGGAAGAGGAAGGCAAGGAGGAGGACCAGCCGGTCCAGGACCCGGCCAACCGGGCCCCAGACCGGACCAGCCGGTCCCAGGTCCGGTTGGACCGGGCCCCAGACCGGATCTACCCCGGCGACGACCGGGCGTCGTACCGACGCCAACCAGAGGGACTTCTGCGAACTTCCCGGTCTGGCGCCCGGTTGACCGGTCCTGGCGCTGGCCTGCCCGGTCTGCAGCCCGGTTGGCGCTCGGTTGACCGGATTTCACGGGTTCGACTCGACCGGAAACTGCCCGAGTCGGTCCACCGCATACCTATTCGACCCAAGTCGCCTTGTACCTCTATATAAGCACCTAGGTCATCCCCTTTACTCCTTAGACAAGATTTAGGCTTAAACATGACTTTGAGCTTTGTCTCCCTAGGGTTTCATCCCCTTTGTATCAAGGCACCCCATGTTGGATGATTGGATCTATGTGAGTGAGATTCTAGTGCTTCCCCACTCTCTCTCCCTCACCGGTCTCCGTCCCCAACACCGATCTCTCACCCCGGGATTCTACTCCGCGTCTCTCCCGTGGTGATTCTATTGGCGTGGTCCATCGAGCCACGAGGGTAAGTATCGATTGTATCGGGTTGGCGTGCGTGTGTTCTTCGCGTTCTTCATGTTCTTCCGCCTCTCCCTCTCTTTCCCCCTTTGGATCTTGGGTCAATCGCGAGATCGGGCCACACACGGGGTCTTAGACCTCATCACGATCACTTGCCGCTTGCAAAAGCGCGTAGAAGATCTTGACGGTGCCACAATCGGGCAGCACCTCCGTACTCGGTCACACGTACGGTGTTGATGAAGATGACGTCCTCCTCCCCGTTCCAGCGGGGAGCGGAAGTAGTAGATCCTCCTCGGAATCGCGGCAGCACGACAGCGTGGTGGCGGTGGTGGTGGAGAACTCCAGCAGGGCTTCGCCTATGCGCTGCAGGAGTAGTATGTGGAGGAGGGGTGCTAGGGTTTGGGGAGAGAGGGGGGTCTCTAGGGCGCCGGCCACTTGGGGGCTGCGGCCTAGATGGCTTGGGTGTGGCCGGCCCCTCCCCCTTGCCCCTCATTATATAGGTGGAAGCCCCAAGAGTTGTAGTACAAGTCTTCGAATAAGACCCCAACACCAAAACCTACCTTTGGTGGGAAACCTACTCAAGATGGGAGTCCCACTCTAGGTAGGATTCCCACCTTTCCTTGAGGGAGGGTGGCCGACCACCTTTGGTGGAGTCCACCTGGGACTCCACCCCTTAGGGTTGGCCGGCCTAGCATGTGGAGTCCCTCCGGGACTCCACCTTCCATAGTGCGTTTCTTCCGGACTTTTCTAGAACCTTCTAGAACCTTCCATAAATGCACCGGATCATTTCCAAACTTGGAATATGACTTCCTATATATGAATCTTATTCTCCAGACCATTTCGGAACTCCTCGTGATGTCCTGGATCTCATCCGAGACTCCGAACAAAACTTTGAACTCCATTCCATATTCCATATCTACTCAAACGCCATCAAACCTTAAGTGTGTCACCCTACGGTTCGCGAACTATGCAGACATGGTTGAGACTTCTCTCCGACCAATAACCAATAGCGGGATCTGGAGATCCATAATGGCTCCCACATATTCAACGATGACTTAGTGATCGATTGAACCATTTACATACGATACCGATTCCCTTTGTCACGCGATATTTTACTTGCCCGAGGTTTGATCATCGGTATCACGATACCTTGTTCAACCTCGTCTCCTGACAAGTACTCTTTACTCGTACCGTGGTATGTGGTCTCTTATGAACCATTCATATGCTTGCAAGCTAGTTAGACGACATTCCACCGAGAGGGCCCAGAGTATATCTATCTGTCATCGGGATGGACAAATCCCACTGTTGATCCATATGCCTCAACTCATAATTTCCGGATACTTAATCCAACCTTTATAACCACCCATTTACGCAGTGGCGTTTGATGTAATCAAAATACCCTTCCGGCATAAGTGATTTACATGATCTCATGGTCGAAAGGATTAGGTAACTATGAATCGAAAGCTTATAGCAAATGAACTTAATGACGTGATCTTATGCTACGCTTAATTGGGTGTGTCCATTACATCATTCACATAATGATATAACCTTGTCATTAATAATATCCAATGTTCATGATCACGAAACTATGATCATCTATTGATCAACAAGCTAGTTATACAAGATGCTTAATAGGGACTTCTTGTTGTTTACATAACACACATGTATCAATGTTTCGGTTAATACAATTATAGCATGGTATATAAACATTTATCATAAACACAAAGATATATAATAACCAATTTATTATTGCCTCTTGGGCATATCTCCAACAGATTTTTCACAAGAACTGGGTGAACTTCAACAGCAACTTCAATCGATGAAAAAACAAGCTGTTACTGTTATGGACCAGTCCCGCAAATCATCCGAGCGTGAAAAAATAGCTCTTCAACAGGCCCAGGAAGCTTTACCTTTGAAAGAGGCTGCAGTCGCTGAGGCTGCACAAGCTGTTTCTCGAGATATGGCGGGTATGCCTCGCAAATTTTACTCTTCTTTCCCCTTATTCTCTTGTTTTCAATCCTCATTGTGATCCTTTCGTTGAATAGGCTCCTTTTTAGATGTTGCTACCGAGGATCAACGGGTTGACGCGAGATCGAACCTTCTCGTCAAACTTGCTCTAGACAACGACTCCAGCTTTTGGGCTACACCAAATCGGACCCGACGGATTGTCAGATTTCAAGACTGCGCAGGCCAAGTTCGGAAATATCTTGACTTCTGCACAAAGACACTGGCCCTGGTTTATAATACTATGTTTCCTCGGAACCTTCAGCCGAAAACTCTTCCTGACTTGATGGACAAATTCAGGAGTGCTCATCGAATCCATGATTTCGTAAAGGCCCAGTTAATGGCTGGCACCAGATTTGCTATGATCATGCTGCAGATCTGCTACCCGAAGTTAGATATGTCCAACATTGTTGAAATTTTCCATGCCAAACTGAGGAAACGGAGGAGGAATGTCGACAAAATTGATGATGTAGTGACGCCCGTAGCCGAGAAGATAATTGACGATTTAATTTGAATGGATGCTGACTTCTTCGTTAAAGGTCATTATGCTGATTTCATGGGTGCAACTGCTGAAGATGAAAGGGTAAACATAGATGAACTGATAAGAATTGACTGAAGATCTGTTTCTTTTGTCGAATTTTTCCTGAAAAAGGAACCCTGTATATTGTAAGTACTATTTTTGAAACAGTTTGCTTGTTTTTTTCCTTCCTCTAGCCCCCGAGCGTTTCGGTGGCTATTGTGTTTATGTTTATTGCTTTGCGAGGTGTTTAAACCAAGGCAAACAACTTATAAGTTGTATATTGTAAAGACTTGTGTATATGTTGAATCTTCGGGCTGTAAGCCCTCGAGTCTGTCGAAAGGAAAATATGTATATCACCAATATCTTTATTATATTGCAGCATCGTGAGCCCGCCTCATTAAAAACCTTTCAGCCCTACTCGGTGCCCTGAAAGGAAAAGAGTGCGTCTGAAAACTCGCGAGCTTTTTCAGTACATTGTATGTTTACATATGGAACTATATTTCGGCTTCTATGCGTAAAAACGCCGGAGCTGCGCCATGTTCCAGGGGTTTGATTCCTCCTTCCCTGTCTTCTTATCCTTCAGCCTGTATGCACCTCCCGGAATCACTTTTGTGACGATGTATGGTCCTATCCATGGGGATTCGAATTTCTCGTGACTGTCTTGGGTGAGCCGAAGAACTAAGTCACCAACTTGAAAAGACCTTGGTCGCAAACGTCCACTGTGTTAATTCTTCAGGTTCTGTTGGTATGTGGTGACCCTCAACAACACCTCATCTCTAGCTTCGTCGAGTGCATCGACATCGTCCTCCAGCGCCTTTCTCGAGGTTTCCTCGTCGTATTCCGCATCTCTTGGTGAATTATGCTCTATTTCTATCGGGAGCACTGCTTCGGCTCCATGGACCAGAAAAAACAGGGTTTCCTGCGTTGCGGTATTGGGTGTTGTACGTATGCTCCAAAGGACGCTTGGCAGCTGCTCTGGCCAGGTGTGTCGAGTTTTTTCCAGTGGTGTTAACAAACGCTTCTTGATTCCATTGCAGATGATGCCGTTTGCTTTTTCGACTTGGCCATTGGATTGCGGGTGTGCTACCAACGCAAAGTGTAGTTTGATGCCTACTTCGTCACAATATGCCTTGAACTCCTTGGAAGTGAAATTGCTTCCATTTTCGGTGACAATGCTGTTTGGTACACCAAACCGAAAAACTATGCCTTTGATGAAACTCACCACTGATGCTGCATCTGCCGAAGTTACTGGTACTGCTTCAATCCACTTGGTAAACTTGTCGACAACCACGAGCAAATATACGTATCCTCCAGGCCAAGCCTTGTGTAATTTTCCTACCATGTCGAGTCCCCATTGTGCAAAGGGCCAGGATATTGGTATCGGCATCAGTTCTTCTGCTGGAGAATGAGGCTCTGCCGCGAATCTCTGGCACGCATTGCACGTGCGAACTATTTCCTTCGCGTCCTCTATTGCTTTGAGCCAATAAAATCCTGCTCTGAAAACTTTGGCTGCTATTGCTCGGCTGCTCGCATGGTGGCCGCATACTCCCTCGTGTACATCCTTGAGTATGAGTCGTCCTTCCCCGGGTGTTACACACCTTTGCAATACTCCCGAGATACTTCGCTTGTACAATTCCCCTTTGATCACAGTGAAGGCTTTGGATCGTCGGATGACTCGCCTGGCTTCAACCGGATCGTCGGGTATCACGTTTCTTGTAATATATGCAACATAGGCCTGCATCCGTGGGACTTCTATCATCATAACTTTGTGTGGGTCTTCTTCGTCTTCCGATATATTTTCTCATGGCTCTGCTGCAGCCCCCGAGTCTTTTTTTAGTTTCTCTTTTTTCTTCGACTGCTTCGGCGTTTTCTTTGGCTTGGTAGATCTTTCACTTATTTCTTCCCAAAACACACCAGGTGGTATTGGCATGCATTGCGAAACGTCGGCTTCATCGTTGCTGAATCCGCTGATGTGATTGACTTCACAGCCGTCGAAGAGCTTCTCAAGTTCATTTTATAGTTCCTTGTATGCTACCATGCTGTCGTTAACCGCGTCGCACTTGTTCATCACTTATTGAGCTACCAACTGAGAGTCGCCAAAGATTTTTAGGCGGGTTGCCCCGCACGCCTTTGTCATCTTCATCCCATGTATGAGTGCTTCATATTCTGCTTCATTATTGGATGCGTTAGAGAACATCATCTGCAGTATGTACTTCATCTTGTCGCCTTGGGGTGATACAAGTATCACACATGCTCCAGCTCCCTCCAATCTCTTGGACCCGTCAAAGTTCATGGTCCAAGTACTCGATAAATCTGGGGGTCCCGTATTTTGCAGCTCCATCCACTCCGCGATGAAGTCTGGCAAAATCTGCAACTTTATCGCCTTTCTTTTTTCATATGTGATATCTCGGGGGGAGAGCTCTATTCCCCAAAGGGAGACACGCCCCGTGGCTTCTGGATTGTTTAGGATATTGGAGAGAGGTGCTTCGTTAACCACTACGATCGGGTGTGCCGAAAAATAGTGCCGCAGTTTTCTTACTGTTGTGAACACGCCATGGGCTAGCTTCTGATACTGTGGGTACCTTTGCTTCGACGGTGATAGAACTTTGCTGATGAAGTATACTGGCCGCTGAACTCCATGAATTTTTCCTTCTTCTTCTTGTTCCACCACAAGAACCGTGCAGACCACTTGAGGTGTGGCCGCGATATACAACAGGAGAGGTTCCTTTTCTTTCGGAGCCACTAATATTGGGGGTGTCGAGATTGTGCGTTTGAGATCTTCGAAAGCTCTGTCTGCTTCCTCGTTCCACTCGAACTTTTCCCCTTGCTTGATCAGCGCGTAAAACGACAGCGCTTTTTCTCCTAACCTGGCGACAAATCTGCTTAAAGCGGCGACTCGACCAGTTAGCTGTTGTATTTCTTTTAGCTTGGTTGGTCTCCTCATTGTGACAATGGCTTGGATTTTCTCCGGATTGGCCTTGATTCCTCTTGCTGACACCAAGTATCCGAGGAGTTCTCCCGCAGGAACACCAAAGGAACACTTCGTCGGGTTGAGTTTGAGGCAGAAGTTGTCGAGGTTATCAAAGGTATCCTTGAGATCATCGATCAGAGACGCACTATGTTTTGTTGTTATAACGACATCGTCAATGTATACTTGAACGTTTTTTTCCAATTTTTGTGGCCAGGCACTTCTGCATCATCCGCTGATAAGTGGCTCCCGCGTTTTTCAACCCGAAGGGCATTGTCCTGTAACAAAACACGCCGTTAGGGGTTATGAAAGCTGTTTTGACTTCATCTTATTCTTTTAATCTCATCTGGTTGTAACCAGAATATGCATCCAGGAAGGAAAGACGTTCGGAGCCTGCCGTGGAGTCGATAATTTGATCGATCCTCGGGAGGGGAAAGTGATCCTTTGGACAGTGTTTATTGAGACACGTAAAGTCGACGCACATGCGAAGGACCTTAGTGTTTTTCTTCGGGACCAGCACTGGATTGGCGACCCATGTGGCCTCAGTATGTAACTCTTTGATGAAGTTTGCCTCTCTGAGTCGGATAGCATTGCCTTGCGGTTTGGCTCGGAGAAACGCCGGAAAGGTTGTCAGATGGGTCTGGCTCGTGGATCCAGATTAAGAGGGTGCTCGGATAGCATTGCCATGCGAAGATTTCCCAGTGCTCACGGAGGAACTCGACGAGCGCGCTTTCCTACGCGCTATCCAGGTTTGTTGCGATAGCTATCGTCTTCTTCGGATCTGTCGGGTGGATCTGCACTTCCTTGGAGTTTTTGGCACAATCGAAAGTTTGCTCCTTAAGTGGCCTTCCTCTGTCGGGTAGCACATCATAATCAGTTGTCAACTGTGACGCTGCGTACTCTGCTTGCATCCCGAGAGTTTCTGACATTCTGTGAAAGTCTTTGTCACACTTATCTACCAGGGCAAAGCTTCCCTTCACCATGATTGGGCCATTGGGTCCAGGGATTCTCCATAGTAAATATGTATAATGCGGTATTGCCATGAACCTGGCGTAAGCAGGTCGTCCTAGTAACGCATGATACTGTGATGGAATATCTAACACTTCGAACTCGAGCTTCTCCCTCCTGTAATTTTCTCGGGTTCCAAACTGAACGTCGAGATCTATCTTTCCCAGTGGATAATTTGGCTTCTCTGGTGTGATCCCGTGGAATCGTGTGTCTGTTGGTTTCAAATTTGCCAAAGATATGTTCATCTTCCTCAATGTGTCTGCGAACATGAGGTTTAGACTAGATCCGCCGTCTATGAATACTCGCGAAACATTGAATCCTGCAATCACAGCTGGCAGGATCATAGCTGATTGGCCTGGCCGCGGAACTTGGGGCGGATGATCTGCTTGAGTGAACCCGATGTCCTGACTCGACCAATTTAAATACTCGATCGTTGGTGGAGGCATCTTTTCAGCCATGAACACTTCTCGTGAGATCACCTTTTGGGCTCTGTTCGAAGGCCTGCCCTTTTGAATCATAGCTACTGATCCGTTTGTGTCGATGTAAGGACCGTTTTGCGGGTTTGCCGCGATTTGCAGTTGATGCCGATTTTCATTGGTAATTGCAGGTGGAGGTGGAAGGTGGATCTCACTTCTTGGCCCTGCGGGTGCCCCCTGTTTGCTACTTGCACATTGGCATTGCCTGCATACCTGTGCAAAGCTTGGAAAGTTCGACAGTCCTTATGAAGATGATCCGACTGTCTTTTACCGTCACTGTCGAGGTAAAAGTGCATCTGACATGGTTCATTCAGCATATCTTCGGGTGATATATTGATTGGTCGCTGGAACCTTGGCCTATTATTTTATCTGCTAGAGCTTGGAGCGTCTCTGTGATCGCTGCTCTGCTCACTATCTCTATGATATTCCTCCCGATGATTTCCTCCACTACTTCCTCGGAAGCCAGCCGTCACTTGGCTGGGACCGTTGTAGTCAGCGTATTGCCGAGCAAATCGCCGTCTATTTTGATTGTTGTTCCTTTTACGATCTTCGTCGGGTGACATGTTCCGTTTGTTATGCACGACATCTTCTCCATCTGCCCAGCGATTTGCTATATCCATAAGATCAGCGATTGTTCTCGGGTTGGTCCGGCCCAAATCCTCGATTAGGTCCTTCCTTTGGATCCCTCCAACAAATGCATCGATCGTTCTTTCATCAGATACGTTCTCCGCGGAATTATTGATGATGTTCCACCGCTGGATGTACGCTCTGATTGACTCGCCATATTTCTGTTTGCACGCCCTTAGCTGCTCAATGGACACAGGTTTCTTGCATGTGGAACGAAAAAAATTCACGAACAAGTACTCGAAAGTTTCCCAACTATCGATGGATCCCATTGGCAATTTCTTAATCCAGGATCTTGCGGCTCCACTAAGGTGGACTTGGACGCTTTGCATGGATTTTGCCCTAGTTCCACCCAACAACTTCATTGTTTCCAGGTAGTCGATCAGCCAATCTTCGGGATCTTGCAGACCGTCGAATTTTTTGTAACTGTCTGGCAGCTTGAAGCCAGATGGAACTTTCGTCCTGCGAACTCGTCGAGTAAAGCAAGGAAGTCCGCACATATTCTCTTCCGCAACTTCTGGCGAATGTCGCCTAGATCTGTTCTCCCTTGCTCTATCCACCCGATCTTGTGCCTCTGTATTTCTTGCCGCGTCTGTCTGTGGAAGATCTCGCGTCGCCGTGGTATGTCGAGGACTATTTCGCTTGGAGCACTTTCGGGTTGTGGTGTGCTTGGACTCGCGAATGCTGCTCCCATGACTCCTACTCCTGCCATGGCCATCTGGTACAGTGGCTCTCTCGGGTCTTCTACTGGAGGTCGTGATGCTAATATAAAGGCTTGTGTCGCCATGTATCCAGCTTCCGGTGTTTTGGGGATGATATTCCCTCTTGTATCGATCGACATAAATGACATGTCGAGATTTTGGATCAACTGCTCTCTTTCTTGCTTAGGTAGATGCGCTAGGCGAGATCTTGCTCTGTTACATGCTGCTCTGCGGTTGGATTCCGAAGTTCTTGAATGTCGACTGAGCTCTGCCCTTCTTCGGCTTGACGCGGAAGCTGCAGCTCTCCTCTTTTCGATCTCAGCTCTCTGTTTTTCGAGTTCTCGTCCAGCGCGGGCGAGTTTGTATTGGTACGCTAGCAATTCTTCGGCCGTGGCAGTCGTAGTCATCGGATCCGTGCCATCCATGGCTCTTGCCGCTCTGTCTTGTGGAAGTTGCGCCCTATGGCGAGGAGTGGTTCCGACATATTTGTTGCCTAAACCTCGGGTGAGATCAGCGGGATCGATGTATGGATTTTCCAGATCATCGAAAGCCTCTGACGCTTCATCCTCTTTGCGACTTGACTCTCCAATTGCGCAGGTTTGATGATATCTTGGAGTTTGATTTTCTTCGGGGTCGGTGACACCTTCGTATAGATCGGCGAGGACCTCCCGAACAGAAGTAGATCTGTCAATGAAATCAAAGCTGTCGACGTTGTCTGAATCGCTGCTTATATTTGAGTCCGCAGACGACCCGAAGGACATGCTGCCGAAGATCTTGGCGAGTTTTCCGCTTGAAGCAGGCCTGGTGAAGCTTGACGACGAGATTTCTTCTTCGCCTGACTCGAACGATGATGACGATTCGGAGAAATCAAAATCGACCGCGAACGATCCCGAAGAATCCGGTATCGCGAGACGGTATGATCCCTCCTTTCCGGCGCGAAAGTGGAACCTTCCGAACGTCATCTCCATGGGCTCCTCCAGATACGAATATGCGTCCACACGGGAGGGCGGATGAGGAACAAAATCGACTAGAACAGTTTCGATCTGTTTACCTCTGTCCATCGCGTTGCTTGCCACCGAAGATGTTGTCGAGGATGTTGATGATGCCATCGAGATCATCTCCTTGTCGCCTCTAATCCCCACAGACGGCGCCAATTGACAAGGGATTAACTTGTCAACGCCTACAAGTTGTAGACTTGGGTTTTCGTGGAAGTAGAGGGCAAGTAGATCTCGAAGGTTTCAGCCGAAAAGGTGCTCGACTGCTAAAAAGCTAGGGTTTGTTGACAATGAGATTGATCATTTCATTGTCCCTCGACTCCCCCTTATATAGGAGGCGGAGCCGAGAGTTTCGTATTACACAAGTTACAATCACCGGGAGGCTCTTTGAGTCCGACCTGTAATAATACAAATCTCCTTATTCCTAACCTATCACTGCTTGCCATAGTCGGCTCTTTGCTGGGCTTCCGGACTTCACAATCTTCGGGTTATGGGCCTTTAATAAAGCCCGGGTACTATCTTCGGCAGGCCCACCCGGGATGCCTATGTCATGAACCTACTATCGAGCATAACCTTAGAAGTTATAAAGTCACTCTACCAGATTACTGGAGGCATGAACCTACTATCGAGCATAAATACCCCCTCTTGGAGTCACAAATATCCACTTGGCCAGAGTTTCTACTAGCAACGGAGAGCATGCAAGATCACAAATAACATATGACATGAATATATAATCAATCTTAACATAGTATTCAACATTCATCGGATCCCAGCAAACCAAACATAGAGGATTACATAAGGATGATCTTGATCATGTAGGGCAGCTCACAAGATCGATACATGAAGCACATGGTGGATAAGACAACAACCTAGCTACTGTTATGGTCCCATAGTCCAGGGATGAACTACTCACGCATCACTTTGGAGGCGAGCATGGCGATGTAGATGCCTCCGGCGATGATTTCCCCCTCCGGCAGGGTGCCGGGAAGAGCTTCAGAACCCACCGAGATGGGTTCGGCGATGTCGGCCGCGACGGAACTTTTCGTGGATATTGGCTCGGGTCTCTAGGGTTTTCCCGAGAAGATGTATAAATAGGCGAAGGATTCAGGTCGGTGGGACACCTGTGGGCCCCACACCTGCCCTAGGCGCGGGCCAGCCCTAGGCCACGCCTAGGGGTGGTGTGGGCGCCCTGGTGAGCCTCTTCGTCCCCCCTCCGTACTTTGTCTTTGTTTTGGTAAAATATTGACTTCGGCTTTTGTTTTGTGCAATTCCGAGAATATTTCCTGTACAACTTTTCTGAAATACAAAAACAACATAAAACATGGAAATGGCACTGTGGCGTCTTATTAATAGGTTAGTGCCGGAAATCATGTAAAAGTGCAACAAAATGTAAACAAAACACAGATGAATTGGTGTAAAACAAGCATGGAGCATCAAAAATTATAGATACGTTTGAGACGTATCATTTAGTGATTCATTCGGGATCAACGGCACAATCATCTAGCTTAATGCTTTGGTCTGTATTCATATGCTTAATAACTGTTGTTACTCGCGGCTGTGGGAACAGTGGTTGGACCAAGATACTCTTGTCACCTTTGGCTTTAGGGGCAAGAGTATTTACGGATGTGCTGCTCACAAATCTCTTATCTCTACTTTATTTACTACACATTTGCACTTCAATTATATATGTATGCATAGCTGCAAGAGAAACCTTAACCCTTTCCTATTTCCATCATTGAATACAACCCCTTTAAGAGTAAACTACATAGGTCCGGTAAACATAAATCAAATTAACAAGCAAGTCTTGTAGACGTTTCCTTTACACCATTTTAGCAGTGCTTCCCAAGGTTCGATTAAACCTAGGTCTACTAGGGAAAAAGCTTATCATAGTACAATCCATAATCTAGATCGAAGGTATCACCCCTCCACCCACACACACACGCCATTAAACCTTCCTTCGCCCATCTCCGGTGAGGTCCCGCACAACCACCTGATACCCTAAGTCGCCTCCCTCCTCCACCTCCCCCACCCCTGTAACATCCCAGGTTTAGAGGCTACAAAAAGAGAGAATACCGATGTGTGCATTGCATTCATGCATTGAAAATCCGGGGAATTTTTGTGCTTTCAAATAAAACTTGTCACAGTAACTGAAGTTTCACTTGACTTGATGGAATTGAAGTAGCTCATCAAGTCAAGCGCTATAAACCTCAATGTGACCTTTGCTAAAACCTTGTTTTGGGTAGATATGATTTGATATATGGGTTAGATCAAATAAGATTAGTTCTACTATAACAACATCCTAAGTAAGGATCAAATACCAGATCTTATAAAGGATCCCAACATGGTATTCCTTACCACAACACATGAATATGTATTCAACTACAAACCAAAGAACATAAAGAACCGATAAACTATTCTTTACTTATATTTTCCATGTCCTTTTTACTAAATAAATATTCCTACCATGATCCACATGGTATAGCTTCAACTCTAATCTTGAAATCATGTCATGGACATTTACACCGGTTCTTTATCAAATCTTGACTATTCCAAACTTGTCTATCCTACTTCAACCAATCCACATCTATATTTATTAAACCTTAGAGAAAGGAGAAGGCTAACCATAGATCTTGATGAACCCATCATTATCTGCGGAGCATAACCATAGGCTATTATTCAAGTCAATTCCAAGTGATAGAAACCATTAATACCAACCTTAGCTAGAAATATCAGATAAGCAAGGAGAACTCTTGAACTAAAAGCATTAGGATATGATCTATCTCACCTTAGAGTGGTGAGATAATCCAGTATCAAATGGAATAAGACCTAATCCATGAATTGGAGTAAAGAAGAAAGGAATCCAAGCTAAGCTAATCAAGTGGAACTTAACAACTATATACTAAAGCAACCTTGTAAGCATATATGTTGCAAACCTAACCATAGCCCTATGTATCCAAGGAATAACAATAGTAGTGATATAGTTTAATCTTTGGAACCAACACTTGATCTTGGAGGTGAGAACCCTATTTCATGAGAGATACCTTAGGAACTCAATACCTTGGCCATTACAATTTGGTGATGATCATAAACCCTAAGAGTCTAGAATGAGTGTGATGAAAGGAGAATAATAAATAGAGGTCAATGAGGATAAGTTGATCATGTCCAATGCATGATTATGCTTTGGAGATATAGGAGAGTAAGTTAAAATATAATGTGGTAAGCAAATATCATCTATCACGTGAAATGATAGTGAAGTCACCAGTAAGCAACTCTAGCCCATGCAGAAGAAAAGCCATTACATTCCACTAAGACCTTGCTTAACCAAGCAACTATATTAACCCTAGGGATATTATGGAGTAAGCATTGTATCCATAGTGAGGAAGAGCAAAACCTAGCATATCCTCAACTACTCTAGTTAATACCATGTCTTATAAAACTTAGAAACCCTATACCACCTCTCTATTCCACTTATCCTTCAATTAGTGAAACATAAGCAAAACCCTAGACAATTCAACATCAGATCAACCACACATAGAATGTTATTCCATATCTTAAACCCAACCCGTGTGTATCATGGATCACAAGTAGACCCTAAAGACCATATCTTAAACACTGGTACACATGTGAGATACTTAGTTGATCAACCTTAGTACTTAACTCTATTTTTTAACCAATGAGATTTAACCAAACTAACCTTATTAGCATTTCACTTAAGTTTGTGAGACCAGCAAATAAACCCTAAGTTGTTTGGTATCCATCATTTGGACCTGGAATTCTGGAATTCATTTTGGAATTCCATAGGTGGGCTGTTTGGTTGCCACAAAATTGGGCCGTCATTTCATTTAGGAAATCCAGCAAAATGACACCATGGGTAAACACGATTCCGAGTTGAGACCTTTCATTTGTGTTTCTCTATGAAAGCCATTTACAAATTCAATATTCAATTCTGCTGTCATTTGCAATTCCTGTGGCAACCAAACAAGTGTCCATTTCTGGAATTACAATGTAAATGAAATGAATACATGTATTCATTTCAAAATGCTACAAACGAAATGAAAGCCTGGCTTCCAAACGAAAGTGTATTCCAATTCTAATTCTAACAAGTATATCTTTTTATGGGAGGAATAATAAACACCTTTAGGAAGCCAAGACCACATCTCTTTCCACCAATGAATATATATAATCCATACACACTCCAATAATAAGCCTAGATTTGTCTTTACACCCAACCACCTGTTTATACCATCAAATATCCTACATGTTACTAGGTAATTATTTAAACCTGACCAAAATTATTTTTAACACTAAAAGAAGAAGAAATAAATAAACCCTAAGCACACACCCATTTGTAATAATGGATATTGACCAAAAAATAAAAAATAAACATAAATACCCGTAAAGTATTTCAAGATAAGTTAACTACTTAGTAATCATCTCAACTAAACTTTGAAAATATTTACACAGTCAAAATAATTTAAACTAGAATCGAATTCATATGGATTTTAAAACCAGAAAATAGAAAAGGAGAAAAAGATAAAAGAGGAGCAGGCCACAGTAGCCCAACAACAGACCATCAATGCATCCTAGCAACCAACCCACCAGAGAAGCGCACGAATTAAACCTCCCACGTACTGGTTTGCGTTAAAAATCATGCGACGAAAGAAGTTGTCTTCTTCCTCTTGCCGGAGGTCGACAACGCGATGGCGCTGATGACCCACAAGTATAGGGGATCGCAACAGTCTTCGAGGGAAGTATTGCCCAATTTATTGATTCGACACAAGGGGAGACAAAGAATACTTGTAAGCCTTAACAGCGGAGTTGTCAATTCAGCTGCACCTGGAAACAGACTTGCTCGCAAGAGTTTATCAGTAGTAACAGTTTTATATCAGTAGGAATAGTGAAATAACATCAGCAGTGGAATAAAGACAACAGTAGTGATTATAGTAAACAGCAGGATTAAAATACTGTAGGCATAGGGACGGATTAACGGGCGTTGCATGGATGAGAGAAACTCATATAACAATCAAAGCAGGGGCATTTGCAGATAATAATAAAACGGTATCCAAGTACTAATCAATCAATAGGCATGTGTTCCATATTTAGTCGTACGTGCTCGCAATGAGAAACTTGCACAACATCTTTTGTCCTACCAGCCGGTGGCAGCCGGGCCTCTAGGGAAACTACTGGAAATTAAGGTACTCCTTTTAATAGAGTACCGGAGCAAAGCATTAACACTCCATGAACACATGTGATCCTCACATCACTACCATCCCCTCCGGTTGTCCCGATTTCTGTCACTTCGGGGCCATTGGTTCCGGACAGCGACATGTGTATACAACTTGCAGGTAAGATCATAAACAACGAATATCTTCATGAATCAATAACATGTTCAGATCTGAGATCATGGCACTCGGGCCCTAGTGACAAGCATTAAGCATAACAAGTTGCAACAATATCATAAAAGTGACATCTACGGATACTAGGCACTATGCCCTAACAATCTTATGACTATTACATGACCAATCTCATCCAATCCCTACCATCCCCTTCAGCCTACAGCGGGGGAATTACTCACACATGGATGGGGGAAACATGGCTGGTCGATGGAGAGGCGTTGGTGGTGATGGCGGTGAAGATCTCCTCCAATTCCCCGTCCCGGCGGAGTGCCAGAACGGAGACTTCTGGCTCCTGAGACGGAGTTTCGCGATGTGGCGGCTCTCTGGAGGGTTTCTGGCGACTTCGACTTCTCCCCGTGCGTTTTTAGGTCGAGGGCGATAAGTAGTCCGAAGGAGGGCGTCGGGGGCCAGCCGAGGGGGCCACACACTAGGGCCGCGCGGGCCCCTCCTGGGCCGCGCCGGCCTAGTGTGTGGGGCCCTCGTGCCCCCACCTGGCTTGCCCTTCTGGCTCCGCCAATATTCTAGGAAAATAGGACCTTCTGCATAAATTCCGAGGATTTCCCTGAAAGTTGGATTTCTGCACAAAAACGAGACACCAGAGCAATTCTGCTGAAAACAGCGTTAGTCCGCGTTAGTTGTATCCAAAATACACAAATTAGAGGTGAAACAATAGCAAAAGTGTTCGGGAAAGTAGATACATTTTGGACGTATCAACTCCCCCAAGCTTAGCTTATTGCTTGTCCTCAAGCAATTCAGTTAACAACTGAGTGCGATAAAAGAACTTTCACAAACACATTTGTTCATATGATGTAAATATTCTCATGATATGGCAAGTGCTTAAGCAATTCATAATAAGGTACATGCAAATAAAGTCATCTAGTAGCTGTGTCAATCATGAAAAGATACCAATAAACTAATAACAAGCATCATGAAACACTTCAATAAGCAGGATTGCAATGTTCATAGAAGGATATGATAAAGTGGTATCTCGCTTGCCTGTATTTGTAGCAAAACATAAATGCCCAGGCACCTCTGAAGTTCATAGAAAGACTAGAAGTAAATTTGTCAAAGATAAAAGCATCAAAGATATACCACAACTAATCATATTTTGGGACAAGCATATTATACTAAGAATGACAGTCATGCTCTCAAGAAAGTGCTCAAAGAAAGGATGGTGACTCAACATGAAAGTAAAAGATTGACCCTTCGCAGAGGGAAGCAGGGATTAACATGTGCTAGAGCTTTTAATTTTTCAAAGACAGAAATAAAATTATTTTGAGAGGTGTTTGTTTTTGTCAACGAATGATAGTGGGTACTCTAACCACCTCGCCAACCAGACTCTCAAGAGCGGCTCCCATGAAGGACTTTATCTCTACCAGCAAGGTAGATCATCCCTCTTCTCTTTTGTTTACACATGTATTTTAGTTTCATTATGGATGACACTCCCCCCAACCTTTGCTTACACAAGCCATGGCTAACCGAATCCTCGGGTGCCTTCCAACATTCACATACCATGGGGAAGTGTCTATTTGCAGGTTAAGTTGCTTACTGATGAATCAGAGCAAAACACGTGAAGAGAATTATTAATGAAGGTTGATTAATTGGGGCTGGGAACCCCGTTGCCAGCTCTTTTTGCAAAATTATTGGATAAGCGGATGTGCCACTAGTCCATTGGTGAAAGTCTGTCCGGAGTAAATGACAAGGTTGAAAGATAAAACACCACATATTTCCTCATGAGCTATAAAACATTAACACAAATTGAGAAGTAGTTTGAAGGTTTAAAGGTAGCACATGAGAATTTACTTGGAATGGTTTGAAATGCCATGCATAGGTATTTATGGTGGACACTTTGGAACAACTTGGTTTTCAGGTGTTTGGAAGCACGAGCAGCGTTCCCGCTCAGTACAAGTGGAGGCTAGCAATAGACTGGGAAGTGACAATCAAGAGAGCAATAACTGTCATAATCATGCTTGCGACAAAATAAAATTAACAGAGGCATAAAAGTGATACAAGAACTCTGAAGCAAAGTAGATCAGCAAGGCTTAATTGACTTTTGTTTAGTCATATGCATGCGTGAGCATGTGCCAAGTCGATTCAGGTGAATTATTCAGAGGAGGATACCACAATGTCATACCGATCTATGAATAAAACAATGCAAGCAAATATTCATGACATGGTACTCATTATTAATAAATTGGAACTAATCATGAGAGATCATAAGCTACTAGACTTTCATTAAATGACATATACCTCATATGAACCAACTAAGCATGCTCACATGGATGAGTATATGTACAAAAATGAAAACAAATAGAGTTCATACCAGCCTCTCACCACAGTCAAATTGCCGTAGATCGTCATTATTGCCTTTCACTTGTGCAGCTTGAATAATAATATGGAATGAAACCAAGCTCCAACCACCAGAGACCTCTGAACTCCATAATGAACTTTACAAAACCAAAGAAGAACAACAAATATTTTTGGTGTTTTCGGGTTAATAACAAGAACAAAAGGAAACAAGAAAACAAAGCAAAATCTTTTTGGGTTTTCTCATAGCAAACCAACGATAGCAAATAAAGTAAACTAAGAGCAAATAACCAAATAAACAAATGGTGAAGAGAAACAACAGAAATATTTTTGGTCTTTTTGTGTTTTAGGAAAGAAACAAAGCGAAAACAAAAGAATGCAAACTAACGGAAACACAGAAAAGCAGGATGACAGAAATCTGCCAAAACCTGACAGCAGTACAGAAATCGAAATTAACAAAAATCTTCCATTGCTCAGCTCACAAAGTGTTCAACTAATGAAAGTTATATAACAACCTGGGGCACATGCTCAAAAATTTGCAACTCAAAATAACGTTCTAGCTGTGCGTACGAATGTTTTTGGTAACTGACCAGAATCTGTTTTTGGACAGCACTTCCCCAAATATCATCTCCCTCTCATTAGAAAATCACTCTAAGAACTAAACAAGTATGTACAAGTATCCAGCAACCATAATATACAAAGAATGAGTGATGCCGGTATACCTCCCCCCAAGCTTAGGCTTTTGGCCTAAGTGGAGATCATTCCCAACGAGGGTCGGGGTTCCACGCCGGTGGATCGTACATGGAGTGATAATAAGGCCCCTGCGCAGAAGAATGTCGTGGAGGCTCCACATGACCATAATGTTGATATGAAGAGCTTGCTGCATCGGATGAAGAGTCGAGGTGCTCCTCGGCCTCCTCTGTGCCTTCCCTTGCATGATGGCCTTCCCTTTCTATGTATGCATTTAGCTCATTTTCTGTGATCGACCACCCTTTCCTGGCATCAAGGTTAAGCAGAGCAGGTGCAGGCAATCGTACTAGTTTTTCAATTTTCTTAGTTATTCTCCAATTTTTCTTATACAAAGTTATTCTATAATGCAGGTTGTTCAAATTAGATGCATCTGAAATAAACTCATGTTTAATCATGGAAACAACATCAAGTTTCTCCATGGAGAGCGGAATATCTAGACGGTGAGGTTCTACACCATGCATAGCTAATAAGCGAGAGGCGATAAGACCTCCACAAATTCCTCCCTTCTCACGGTTAGTAGCAAGTCTACAAGCTATTAAAGCACCCAAATTATAAGTCCTATCCTGTTGCAAAGCAGCGGCTAAGAAAGCCATATCTTGGACAGACAACTTACTCGCATGCCTTCTAGCAAGAACGCACTTTGTAACGAAATAAGCAAAGTAGCGGATAGCTGGGAGTTGAATGCTACTGATCTTACCACCATCATCGGAGAAGCTTCTCCCATGACAAATCATTGTATAAAGATTCGAAAGCTCCCGCGGCGTTCCCCTGACCTTCTCGCAGGATCCCCACTGCGGCACTCTAATTGCTGCACAAAAATCACTAAAAGGCAAGTTGATAGTTTTGTTATAAATCTTGTATCAGACCATGGGGTTAGTTTGAGACCGATGAAATTCGAAATCCTGCACAACCGACACTGTTAGTTTAGCATATTGGTAAGGTTCACCAATAGTAAAACCTTCCAACCCTGCATTGGAAATCAGTGTTTGAACATCTTGCAGGATTCCTGCATTCTGCATAAAATCAGTACATGGGTAATAAGAGGGGTATACTCCCTCTTCGCGGTGAACTCTCATGACTTGTTGCACCTCCAATTCTTGTTGATTTAGTTGGTGCCTACTCCCTTCCATTTTCTGAAATTTTTCAACAATCATTATAAAATTTGATTTCAAGGTATATAATTGAGGGGAACTACTATAGGAACTTGCTAGAGTACTACACATGCATCAAAACTAATTTCTACCACTTAGAACAAGCATGCAAGCTCACTAAACATGTTATCTACAGCAGCAAAATATTCAAGATATACTCAACCAAACAAAATTCTAATTGGACAATCAAAGGAGTCACATACCAGGGAGCAAATGTGCCAAATTTCAGACAGAAATCTGGGCTGAGCAAAGAGATCGAGAAATCGCGAGTTCTTGAGCAGAAACGCGAGTGAGAGAAAGTGAGTACGAGTTTTTTCGGGAGAGAGAAGAGAATGAGTGAAAGGGATGATGAAGTGGGGCAAGGAGGGGCCCACACACCAGGGTGGCGCGCCCCCCTTGCTGGCCGCGCCGGCCTGTGGGGTGCCACCCTGGGGTGCCCCACTGGTCAGCCCCAGGTGCTCCCAGGTGCCTCTTCGAAAAATAAGACTACCAGTATAATTTTTGTAAATTTTTTAGAACTTCGAAAAATGCACATTTCTGGGTGTTAAATTAATTATTACTGCGCAGGAAAAGGATTTCCAAAATCTTAAACAACTAAAGCATATTGCAAAACAAAAAGTGCTACAGCAAGTAAAGCAAGTGGAGGGAGAAAGAAAGAAAGAAATGTTGTTTAGCTCTCTTATGCATTAAAATATACTTGTTAACAAGGTTGATCAAGTCTTGCTACCAAATAAATTTTATATGACATGAGAAGAAATAAACCTCAAATCAATCATGTTACCTTATATTGAATTGATATGGATCCAATCACAAGAGTTTGATATTCTTCTTTAGGCTCATATATAGGACAATCAATGGATCCCACTTTGATAGTTTTCACATTAAAAATTGTATTAACTCCATATACTTTATCAATCCTCTTGGGAAAATAGACAGTATGTTCCTTATCATCAACATTGAAAGTAACCATGCCTTTATTGCAATCAATAACAGCCCCTGCAGTATTAAGAAAGGGTCTTCCAAGAATAATGGACATATTATCATCTTCAGGCATTTCCAACACAACAAAATAGTTAATATCAAGCAATGCTGAGTAACTTGAACAGGAACATTTTCACATACACCAACAGGAATAGCTTAGATTTATCAGCCATTTGCAAACATATATCAGTTGGTATCAACTTATCTAAATCAAGTCTCTTATAAAGAGAAAAAGGCATTACACTAACTCCTGCTCCCAAATCACATAGAGCAGTTCTAACATAATTATTCTTGATGGAACAAGGAATAGTCGGTATACCTGGGTCTCCAAGCTTCTTTGGAACCTTACCATTAAAAGAGTAATTAGCGAGCATAGTGGAAATCTCCTCATTGGTAATTTTCCTTTTGTTAGAGACAATATCTTTCATATACTTTGAATAAGGAGGCAATTCAATAGCATTCGTCAAAGGGATTTGCAAAAATAAAGGTTTCGTCCAATCACAAAATTTATTATAATGTTCCTCCTCCTTTGATTTTAGTTTCTTAGCAGGAAAAGGCATTTGCTTTTGAACCCAATGTTCTCTTTCATTACTGATACGTCTCCAACGTATCGATAATTTCTTATGTTCCATGCTACATTATTGATGATATCTACATGTTTTATACACATTATATGTCGTATTTACGCATTTTCCGGCACTAACCTATTAACAAGATGCCGAAGAGCCATTTTCTGTTAACTGCTGTTTTTGGTTTCAGAAATCCTAGTAACGAAATATTCTCGGAATTGGACGAAATCAACGCCCAGGGTCCTATTTGTGCACGAAGCTTCCAGAAGACCGAAGGGGAAAGGAAGTGGGGCCACGAGGCGCCGCCACACTAGGGCGGCGCGGCCTGGCCTTGGCCCGCGCGGCCCTGGTGTGTGGGGCCCTCGTGTGGCCCCCCGCGTTGCCCTTCCGCCTACTTAAAGTCTCCGTCGCGAAACCCCCAGTACCGAGAGCCACGATACGGAAAACCTTACTGAGACGCAGCCGCCGCCAATCCCATCTCGGGGGATTCAGGAGATCGCCTCCGGCACCCTGCCGGAGAGGGGAATCATCTCCCAGAGGACTCTTCATCGCCATGATCGCCTCCGGACTGATGAGTGAGTAGTTCACCCCTGGACTATGGGTCCATAGCAGTAGCTAGATGGTCGTCTTCTCCTAATTGTGCTTCATTGTTGGATCTTGTGAGCTGCCTAACATGATCAAGATCATCTATCTGTAATACTATATGTTGTGTTTGTCGGGATCCGATGGATAGAGAATACTATGTTATGGTGATTATCAATCTATTACCTATGTGTTGTTTATGATCTTGCATGCTCTCCGTTATTAGTAGAGGCTCTGGCCAAGTTTTTGCTCTTAACTCCAAGAGGGAGTATTTATGCTCGATAGTGGGTTCATGCCTCCATTAAATCTGGGACAGTGACAGAAAGTTCTAAGGTTGTGGATGTGCTGTTGCCACTAGGGATAAAACATTGATGCTATGTCTAAGGATGTAGTTGTTGATTACATTACGCACCATACTTAATGCAATTGTCTGTTGCTTGCAACTTAATACTGGAAGGGGTTCGGATGATAACCTGAAGGTGGACTTTTTAGGCATAGATGCATGCTGGATGGCGGTCTATGTACTTTGTCGTAATGCCCTGATTAAATCTCACTATATTTATCATATCATGTATATGAATTGTTATGCCCTTTTCTATTTGTCAATTGCCCGACTATAATTTGTTCACCCAACATGCTTTTATCTTATGGGAGAGACACCTCTAGTGAACTGTGGACCCCGGTCCTATTCTTTACATCGCATACAATCTACTGCAATACTTGTTTTACTATTTTCTTCGCAAACAATCATCTTCCACACAATACGGTTAATCCTTTGTTACAGCAAGCCGGTGAGATTGACGACCTCACTGTTTCGTTGGGGCAAAGTACTTTGGTTGTGTTGTGCAGGTTCCACGTTGGCGCCGGAATCCCTGGTGTTGCGCCGCATCACATTTCGCCACCATCAACCTTCAACGTGCTTCTTGACTCCTACTAGTCCGATTAAACCTTGGTTTCTTACTGAGGGAAACTTGCCACTGTGCGCATCATACCTTCCTCTTGGGGTTCCCAATGGACGTGTACATCTACGCGCATCAAGCAAATTTCTGGCGCCGTTGCCGGGGAGATCAAGACACGCTGCAAGGGGAGTCTCCACTTCCCAATCTCTTTACTTTGTTTTTGTCTTGCTTTATTTTATTTACTACTTTGTTTGCTGCACCTAAACAAAACACAAAAAAATTAGTTGCTAGTTTTACTTTATTTACTGTCTTGCTCTCTATATCAAAAACACAAAAAAATTAGTTACTTGCATTTAGTTTACTTTTATTATCATGTCTAGCTCTGTACCTGCTACTTCTTCACCTGAGGAATTAGTTTTTACTTTTAAACAAGGGGATGAGGAAAGTTTTAAAGATGCTTGGTCCAGGATTTTTACTTCTTATCGTAAAGCTGAACCTCAAATGACTCTAAGTTTGCTCCTTAGTAATTTTTATTTTGGTCTTATGATTCGCTATAGATATGCCTTGGATGCTGTAGTGGGGGGAGATTTCCTTCATTGTAATGGGGATCAAGCTTTTAATGCCATAAAGAAGTTGGTTGCATCACATGATTCAGCTAATAACTTTGATTCAGCCCTTATTAGCATTTATAATAGATTAAACACTCTTGAGACAAGTGCATCTTGCTTGAATGAAAATTATAGATATGTTTGTAACCGTCTTGATCAAGTTTTAGTTAACTCTGAACCTTCATTATGGGATCCTACTGTTAAAATTGTTATCGGTGACCAAACTCTTCATGCCAATTGTGATATTATGTCTGAATTTTGCTTAATGCCTAAGAGTATTCATGAATCTTTGCAACTTTGGGGATTCGTTGAAGGGGGAGAAGGAACTCTTATTGATAACTCTATTATAATTCCTAAAGGAATAGCTGCGGGTGTGCATACAACCATTCTTGGTAGAACAATATCCATTGATTATCTTGTTATTGAATGTGCAGGAACAGGACAAATCACACTCGGAAGATCCCTGCTGAAACTATTGGGAGCAGTCATAGATATGGGAGAAGGCACCCTAAAGTTCACCTCTACACCCGGGGGTAGACATGTATTCCCTAAACCAAAGAGTAAGAAAAAGAACAAGAAAGGTAAAGGTAAAGCCCAAGGTAATGTTGATGCTTCATCTCTTGATAATACTTGAATTACACTTTCTGCGCCTAGCTGAAAGGCGTTAAAGAAAAGCGCTTATGGGAGACAACCCATGTTTTTACTACAGTACTTTGTTTTATATTTGAGTCTTGGAAGTTGTTTACTACTGTAGCAACCTCTCCTTATCATGTTTTTGTGCCAAGTAAAGTTTCTATGTTAAAGTTGATGTTATATTTGGGATCGCTGCGCAGAAACAGCATTGCTGTCTGTCACGAATTCTGGCACAAGTCTCTGTAGAAAATTCGAAAAAATCTGAAAAATTACGAGCGTGATCCTCAGATATGTACGCAACTTTCATTAGTTTTGAGTTTTTCCATTTGAGCAAATCTAGTGCCCCTTTCAGGTTCGTCTTTACGGACTGTTCTGTTTTTGACAGATTCTGCCTTTTATTTCGCATTGCCGTATTTGCTATGTTGGATGAATTTCTTTGATCCATTAATGTCCAGTAGCTTTGTGCAATGTCCAGAAGTGTTAAGAATGATTGTGTCACCTCTGAACATGTGAATTATTAATTGTGCACTAACCCTCTAATGAGTTTGCTTGAAGTTTGGTGTGAAGGAAGTTTTCAAGGGTCAAGAGAGGAGTATGATATACCATGATCAAGAGGAGTGAAAGCTCTAAGCTTGGGGATGCCCCCGTGGTTCATCCCTGCATATTTTAAGAAGACTCAAGCGTCTAAGCTTGGGGATGCCCAAGGCATCCCCTTCTTCATCGACAACATCATCAGGTTCCTTCCCTGAAACTATATTTTTATTCAGTCACATCTTATGTTCTTTACTTGGAGCGTCGGTTTGTTTTGTTTTTTGTTTTGTTTTTGTTTGAATAAAATGGATCCTAGCATTCACTGTAAGGGAGAGAGACACGCTCCGCTGTTGCGTATGGACAAGTATGTCCTTAGGCTTTACTCATAATATTCAAGGCGAAGGTTGAAACTTCTTCGTTAAATTGTTATATGGTTGGAATTGGGAAATGCTACATGTAGTAATTCTAAAATGTCTTGGATAATGTGATACTTGGCAATTGTTGTGCTCATGTTTAAGCTCTTGCATCATATACTTGCACCCATTAATGAAGAAATACATAGAGCCTGCTAAAATTTGGTTTGCATATTTGGTCTCTTTAAGGTCTAGATAATTTCTAGTATTGAGTTTTGAACAACAAGGAAGACGGTGTAGAGTCTTATAATGTTTACAATATGTCTTTTATGTGAGTTTTGCTGCACCGGTTCATCCTTGAGTTTGCTTCAAATAACCTTGCTAGCCTAAACCTTGTATCGAGAGGGAATACTTCTCATGCATCCAAAATCCTTGAGCCAACCACTATGCCATTTGTGTCCACCATACCTACCTACTACATGGTATTTCTCCGCCATTCCAAAGTAAATTGCTTGAGTGCTACCTTTAAAATTCCATCATTCTCCTTTGCAATATATAGCTCATGGGACAAAATAGCCTTAAAAACTATTGTGGTATTGAATATGTACTTATGCACTTTATCTCTTATTAAGTTGCTTGTTGTGCGATAACCATGCTTCTGGGGACGCCATCAACTGTTCTTTGTTGAATATCATGTGAGTTGCTATGCATGTCCGTCTTGTCTGAAGTAAGAGAGATCTACCACCTTAATGGTTGGAGCATGCATATTGTTAGAGAAGAACATTGGGCCGCTAACTAAAGCCATGAATCATGGTGGAAGTTTCAGTTTTGGACATATATCCTCAATCTCATATGAGAATATTAATTGTTGCCACATGCTTATGCATTAAAGAGGAGTCCATTATCTGTTGTCCATGTTGTCCCGGTATGGATGTCTAAGTTGAGAATAATCAAAAGCGAGAAATCCAAAATGCGAGCTTTCTCCTTAGACCTTTGTACAGGCGGCATGGAGGTACCCCTTTGTGACACTTGGTTGAAACATGTGTACTGCGATGATCCGGTAGTCCAAGCTGATTAGGACAAGGTGCAGGCACTATTAGTATACTATGCATGAGGCTTGCAACTTGTAAGATATAATTTACATAACTCATATGCTTTATTACTACCGTTGACAAAATTGTTTCATGTTTTCAAAATAAAAGCTCTAGCACAAATACAGCAATCGATGCTTTCCTCTTTGAAGGACCTTTCTTTTACTCTTATTGTTGAGTCAGTTTACCTATCTCTCTCCACCTTAAGAAGCAAACACTTGTGTGAACTATGCATTGATTCCTACATACTTGCATATTGCACTTGTTATATTACTTTACATTGACACTATCCATGAGATATACATGTTATAAGTTGAAAGCAACCGCTGAAACTTAATCTTCCTTTGTGTTGCTTCAATACCTTTACTTTGATTTATTGCTTTATGAGTTAACTCTTATGCAAGACTTATTGATGCTTGTCTTGAAGTACTATTCATGAAAAGTATTTGCTTTATGATTCATTTGTTTACTCATGTCATTACCATTATTTTGATCGCTGCATTCATTACATATGTTTACAATAATATGATCAAGGTTATGATGGCATGTCACTCCAGAAATTATCCTTGTTATCGTTTACCTGCTCGGGACGAGCAGAACTAAGCTTGGGGATGCTGATACGTCTCCAACGTATCGATAATTTCTTATGTTCCATGCTACATTATTGATGATATCTACATGTTTTATACACATTATATGTCGTATTTACGCATTTTCCGGCACTAACCTATTAACAAGATGCCGAAGAGCCGATTCTTTGTTTCTGCTGTTTTTGGTTTCAGAAATCCTAGTAACGAAATATTCTCGGAATTGGACGAAATCAACGCCCAGGGTCCTATTTTTGCACGAAGCTTCCAGAAGACCGAAGGGGAAAGGAAGTGGGGCCACGAGGCGCCGCCACACTAGGGCGGCGCGGCCTGGCCTTGGCCCGCGTGGCCCTGGTGTGTGGGGCCCTCGTGTGGCCCCCCGCGTTGCCCTTCCGCCTACTTAAAGTCTCTGTCACGAAACCCCCAGTACTGAGAGCCACGATACCGAAAACCTTACTGAGACGCCGTCGTCGCCAATCCCATCTCGGGGGATTCAGGAGATCGCCTTCGGCACCCTGCCGGAGAGGGGAATCATCTCCCGGAGGACTCTTCATCGCCATGATCGCCTCCGGAGTGATGAGTGAGTAGTTCACCCCTGGACTATGGGTCCATAGCAGTAGCTAGATGGTCGTTTTCTCCTAATTGTGCTTCATTGTTGGATCTTGTGAGCTGCCTAACATGATCAAGATCATCTATCTGTAATACTATATGTTGTGTTTGTCGGGATCCGATGGATAGAGAATACTATGTTATGGTGATTATCAATCTATTACCTATGTGTTGTTTATGATCTTGCATGCTCTCCGTTATTAGTAGAGGCTCTGGCCAAGTTTTTGCTCTTAACTCCAAGAGGGAGTATTTATGCTCGATAGTGGGTTCATGCCTCCATTAAATGCAGGACGATGTGTGAGAAAGTTCTAAGGTTGTGGATGTGATGTTGCCACTAGGGATAAAACATTGATGCTATGTCTAAGGATGTAGTTGTTGATTACATTACGCACCATACTTAATGCAATTGTCTGTTGCTTGCAACTTAATACTGGAAGGGGTTCGGATGATAACCTGAAGGTGGACTTTTTAGGCATAGATGCATGCTGGATGGCGGTCTATGTACTTTGTCGTAATGCCCTGATTAAATCTCACTATATTTATCATATCATGTATATGCATTGTTATGCCCTTTTCTATTTGTCAATTGCCCGACTGTAATTTGTTCACCCAACATGCTTTTATCTTATGGGAGAGACACCTCTAGTGAACTGTGGACCCCGGTCCTATTCTTTACATCGCATACAATCTACTGCAATACTTGTTTTACTGTTTTCTTCGCAAACAATCATCTTCCACACAATACGGTTAATCCTTTGTTACAGCAAGCCGGTGAGATTGACGACCTCACTGTTTCGTTGGGGCAAAGTACTTTGGTTGTGTTGTGCAGGTTCCACGTTGGCGCCGGAATCCCTGGTGTTGCGCCGCATCACATTTCGCCACCATCAACCTTCAACGTGCTTCTTGACTCCTACTGGTCCGATTAAACCTTGGTTTCTTACTGAGGGAAACTTGCCACTGTGCGCATCATACCTTCCTCTTGGGGTTCCCAACGGACGTGTACATCTACGCGCATCAATTACCATGTTTCTCAGCAATAAAATCTTCTTTAGTGTACTTTTTATTTTTAGCATGCTTTTTAGGTTCTTCTTCAACCTCTTCTTTATCAGGAGTATCAGAAATAGAAATACTATTAGGATCATTAACAGGTTCAGAGGATTCTACAACATTCTTATGTTTCTTTTTCTTTTTCTTAGATGGAGCACTAGTTTTAGTTAGTTGAGAATCTTGTTCAACTCTTTTGGGATGCCCTTCAGGATATAGAGGATCCTGGGTAGAAACACCACCTCTAGTTGTTACTTCATAAGCATGTTTTTCCTTAGAATTATTTCCCAACAAGTCATTTTGCACTTTAGTGAGTTGATCAATTTGAGTTTGAACCATATGAAAATGTTTAACAAGTATCTTAACATCATTGGAGGTTCTCTCCACAATATCATGCAATTCACTAATAGCTCGAGAATTATCCATTAAATGATTCTCTACTCTCATATTAAAGTTTTCTTGCTTAACAATATAATTATCAAACTCATCTAAGCATTGAGCAGGAGATTTTGAATACGAAATATCTTCCCTAGTAAAGCGTTGAAGAGAGTGTACCTCAATCATGGATGAAGGGGGAGTTATCTTACATAAATCTTCTATAGGAGGTAAATTCTTCACATCTTCAGGTTTAATACCCTTCTCTTTAAGAGACTTCTTGGCTTCCCTCATATCTTCATCATTTAATTTAATCATACCCCTCTTCTTCAATATCGGTGTTGGGGTTGGTTCAGGTGTAGACCAATCATCATGATTCCGGCCTATTTTAGCCAATAATTCTTCAAATATTGCCTGGAGTTCTTTTCCTGAAAACACAACCAGCACAACTATCCAGGTATGCCCTAGACTCAATGGTTAGTCCACTATAAAATATATCAAGTAAATCATGCTTTTCCAAATCATGATCAGGCCGAGCTCTAATAAGAGAGCAAAATCTCGCCCAAGCCTCAGGCAATTTCTCTCCATCTTCCTGGTCAAAATTATAAATTCTCTGCAAAGCAATATGTTGAGCGCTAGCAGGAAAGTATTTTCGAAAGAAAACATCACGCAAGTCAATTGGACTTCTAATAGAACCAGGAGGCAAATTATTATACCAAGTTTTAGCATCATCCTTTAATGAGAAAGGAAAAAATTTAGCGACAAAATAAGTACGCATCTTGACATCATCAGAAAACAAGCCACTCAGAGTAGATAACTCAATCATGTGTTCAACAGCACTTTCTTTTTCAGTACCACAAAAGGGTGTTTTCTCAACAATAGCTATATGAGATAGATCAAGAGAAAAATCATAATCTTTATCCTTAATGTTTATAGGAGATGTGGCAAATTTAGAATCAGGAGACAGTTTATATCTAACAGCATGTTCTTCAAGCAACTTTTTAATTTTTCTTGCATCAGTAGTAGCATTGCATTTTTCAATAAAATCATCATCAAGCTCCACATAATCTTCATCAATATCATCACTAGAATATTCAACAGACTCAGGTGAATTAACAGGTGTAGCAGCATTTTCATTAGGAGTTTCAGTATTTTCAATTTGCCTAGACCTAGCAATTGTAGCATCTAGAAAAGATCCTAACGAACCATCATTATCAAGCACAACAGAAGCATCATCACAATTATGAGAGGAATTTTCAGATTCAGCAGAAGTACCAGCATTTGAAGCTTGTGGTGGTGAAACAAGTTTACTTATCACAGATGGTGAATCAAGAGCAGCAGAGGTACTAAGAGTTGTACCTTTTCTTGTAGTGGATGGTAATATGGAGATCTTAGTATCGCGAGGTTTACCCATGATGGAGAATTTGCAGCGAACAATATCAATCCAAGTGAACTTCCAAATAAAGCTATGCTCCCCGGCAACGGCGCCAGAAAATAGTCTTGATGACCCACAAGTATAGGGGATCGCAACAGTCTTCGAGGGAAGTATTACCCAATTTATTGATTCGACACAAGGGGAGACAAAGAATACTTGTAAGCCTTAACAGCGGAGTTGTCAATTCAGCTGCACCTGGAAACAGACTTGCTCGCAAGAGTTTATCAGTAGTAACAGTTTTATAGCAGTAGGAATAGTGAAATAACAGCAGCAGTGGAATAAATACAGCAGTAGTGATTATAGTGAACAACAGGATTAAAATACTGTAGGCATAGGGACGGATTAACGGGCGTTGCATGGATGAGAGAAACTCATATAACAATCAAAGCAGGGGCATTTGCAGATAATAATAAAACGGTATCCAAGTACTAATCAATCAATAGGCATGTGTTCCATATTTAGTCGTACGTGCTCGCAATGAGAAACTTGCACAACATCTTTTGTCCTACCAGCCGGTGGCAGCCGGGCCTCTAGGGAAACTACTGGAAATTAAGGTACTCCTTTTAATAGAGTACCGGAGCAAAGCATTAACACTCCGTGAACACATGTGATCCTCACATCACTACCATCCCCTCCGATTGTCCCGATTTCTGTCACTTCGGGGCCATTGGTTCCGGACAGCGACATGTGTATACAACTTGCAGGTAAGATCATAAACAACGAATATCTTCATGAATCAATAACATGTTCAGATCTGAGATCATGGCACTCGGGCCGTAGTGACAAGCATTAAGCATAACAAGTTGCAACAATATCATAAAAGTGACATCTACGGATACTAGGCACTATGCCCTAACAATCTTATGACTATTACATGACCAATCTCATCCAATCCCTACCATCCCCTTCAGCCTACAGCGGGGGAATTACTCACACATGGATGGGGGAAACATGGCTGGTCGATGGAGAGGCGTTGGTGGTGATGGCGGTGAAGATCTCCTCCAATTCCCCGTCCCGGCGGAGTGCCAGAACGGAGACTTCTGGCTCCTGAGACGGAGTTTCGCGATGTGGCGGCTCTCTGGAGGGTTTCTGGCGACTTCGACTTCTCCCCGTGCGTTTTTAGGTCGAGGGCGATAAGTAGTCCGAAGGAGGGCGTCAGGGGCCAGCCGAGGGGGCCACACACTAGGGCCGCGCGGGCCCCCCTGGGCCGCGCCGGCCTAGTGTGTGGGGCCCTCGTGCCCCACCTGGCTTGCCCTTCTGGCTCCGCCAATATTCTGGGAAAATAGGACCTTCTGCATAAATTCCGAGGATTTTCCTGAAAGTTGGATTTCTGCACAAAAACGAGACACCAGAGCAATTCTGCTGAAAACAGCGTTAGTCCGCGTTAGTTGTATCCAAAATACACAAATTAGAGGTGAAACAATAGCAAAAGTGTTCGGGAAAGTAGATACGTTTTGGACGTATCAGGCGCCACGTCCACGTCGCCGATAAAGATCTCCGCACGCTAGAGACAAGTTCAGAGCCTCGCCTAAACATCCTCACATCCGTCTCATCCAAAGTGCGTCCCGATTCGTGCCCAAATCATACACCACACGCACCAACGTATCCTGATCGTCTCCGCCGGCGCGTCGCCGCGGTAGAGCTTCCCTTGGGCTATAAATACACGAGTAGGTCCGCCATGGAACCCTAATTCCTCGAAGCTTATCTAGAACCTCTCTCAATCCCTTCATGTCTCCCAATCTTCCACGCACTATTGTGGCCACCGTCGGAGAGAACTCCGACTAACCATCGATTTAGTGCACCCCAAGCTCCGAGGAGAAGATGTAGAGCTCTGCCATGTCGAGGGGATCCGGCTAGAAGAAGGAATTGAGCCAAGGCACTCTAAATCGAGTGAATTGACCAAGTTTCTGTCACAGTGGGTCGCCGGAATCTGCGATATTGCACTCGTCTCCAACCTTCTGTGACCTCGTCGAGCACAATAGGATCTTCGCGGTGAGCTTGCGCATTGATTGAGCCCTTTTTCCTTCCTAGCATGCACCCTAGCTCCATTTAGGAACTTCGCCGGAGTGGGCCGCCACAATAGGGTTCTTCGGAGTTACTCCGGTGACCAAAACCTAGAGGCGCCACCAACATTTTGATCAACATGTCGCAGGGGTTTGAAAGCATCCTTTTTGTGCATTCTCTCATGCCTCAACTCATCACCACCATCACCGCCTGCCCGCCAGCGAGGCCAATGTGGCCAGTGGGAACCACTGCCCAATTTGACCGGGTCAGCCTCTCACGTGGCAGCCAGCGTGTCCTTGGACCCAGTAGTCACTGACGGTGGATAGGGTTAGTCTGGGTGCGAATAGTATTTCCTTTTAAATTCAAATTATGGAAAATTGTACCGAACTTTGCAAATTCATATATAATTAATTTTAAATCATAAAAATACAAGTAAGATATAAAAATGTTCGGAAAAATAAATTATATACATTAAAATATAATATCAATTTTTTAATGAAAATAAAAATTAGCACTTAATATTTAAGTCTTTTTCTTTTACCCTAAATTCCAAGAAAATTTCAATAATTAGTAAAATTTCTAGAGTAAGTAATAATCATTTAGGAAGTAAATAAAACACCAAAGGTAATTTTCTTTTATCATAATAACATCAACATTATCATTATTAGTATTTAAACCTCTAAATTGTATTTACCTTATTTATCATTTTCTTTAAATAATAAAAAAAGAAAAATGAGAAACTCATTAATACCTTGAACTTAATTTTTTTCCTTAATTTGAACTTTACTCAACGAGTTATTATTTTATAATGGTATACCAAATAAGAAACCCTAGTTCCATCATACATTTAACCCTACATTTAATTTGATGTGAAACCCTAACTCAAATGTTACTTAGATAATACCTCTAAAACCCTAGGAGGTTATGAAATCAGATCAAATGAACTTAACCCTTACTCATAGAGTTATACAAGGAAGGTAAATGCATGCTCATGTTCTTACAAGATAGTACAAGCCCAAATGCCACTACAAGAAAAGTTGCCATGGCCGACGAAGTTGAAGTCACGCCGTGGTTGCTGGTGCACCATGGCCGACGATTTTTGGTCCCTCCGTGGTTCATGTCAAAACTTTTTTTTCTCGTTTTTGAGGCCACCTAGCCCGACGAAAGCGGCCAAAACGTCGCGTATGGTGGCCCGGGACGTGGTGCATCGTGAATTCTCGGGTTCGCCGGCCGAGTCAACGCAAATCCGCACCGCCCAGGGATGTAGGGCCCAGATGGCAGCCTCTCTAGCATTGTTTTTTTTCTCGATCGCGCCATCTCGTTCAACGCTCTCCGATCGAGCCGTTTACAATGCAGGATCATGGGTCCCGCTTGTCATCCTCTATGAACCAAAATTCCTTCTTTTCTTGGATTTTTTTTGACCCCCTGATTTCTGGCTACTTCCTTTTTCTTTTGATCCCGTGCCGCCTTGGAAACGTTGAGACCGCTGCAGCTAAATGGGACCCGCATGTCATCCTCTATGAGCAATCAACTTTCTTTTCTTGGAGTTTTTTTTGGCACCTCATATTTGGTCACTTGCCTTTTTATTTCGATCCCCTGCCGCCTCTCAAACGGTGATACCGCTGCTGCTAAATGGGACCCGCATGTCATCCTCTATGTACTATAAAACTTTCTTTTCTTGGATTTTTTTGGCACCTCATATTTGGTCACTTGCCTTTTTCTTTCGATCCCCTGCCGCCTCTCAAACGGTGAGACCGCTGCAGCTAAATGGGACCCGCATGTCATCCTCTATGGACTATAAAACTTTCTTTTCTTGAATTATTTTTGGCTCCTGATATTTGGTCACTTGCCTTTTTCTTTCGATCCCCTGCCGCCTCTCAAACGGTGAGACCGCTGCAGCTAAATGGGACCCGCATGTCATCCTCTATGAGCAATCAACTTTCTTTTCTTGGAGTTTTTTTTGGCACCTCATATTTGGTCACTTGCCTTTTTCTTTCGATCTCATGCCACGTTTGAAATGTTGAGGTACCTGCTGGCTCATGGGACCCGCATGTCATCCTCTATGTGCTATAAAAGTTTCCTTTGTTGGATTTTTTTTCACCCTCTGATTTTTGGCTTGCCTTTTTCTTTTGATCCCCTGCCCCCTTTGAAACGTTGAGTAAGCTGTTGGTTCAAGGGACCCGCATGTCATCCTCTATGTGCATCAACTTTCTTTTCTTGGATTTTTTTCACCCCCTAATTACTAGCTACTTTCTTTTTCTTTTGATCTCAAGCCGCATTACAAACATTGAGACCGCTGCTGCAAAATGGGACCCACATGTCATCCTCTATGTACAATAAATCTTGGATTATTTTTGGCTCCTGATATTTGGTCACTTGCCTTTTTCTTTCGATCTCATGCCGCCTTTGAAACGTTGAGTAAGCTGCTGGCTCATGGGACACGCATGTCATCCTCTATGTGCTATAAAAGTTTCCTTTGTTGGATTTTTTTTCACCCTCTGATTTTTGGCTTGCCTCTTTCTTTTGATCCCCTGCCCCCTTTGAAACGTTGAGTAAGCTGTTGGCTCAAGGGACCCGCATGTCATCCTCTATGTCCATCAACTTTCTTTTCTTGGATTTTTTTCACCCCCTAATTACTAGCTACTTTCTTTTTCTTTTGATCTCAAGCCGCATTACAAACATTGAGACCGCTGCTGCAAAATGGGACCCACATGTCATCCTCTATGTACAATAAATCTTGGATTATTTTTGGCTCCTGATATTTGGTCACTTGCCTTTTTCTTTCGATCTCATGCCGCCTTTGAAACGTTGAGTAAGCTGCTGGCTCATGGGTCCCGCATGTCATCCTCTACGAACAATAAAAGTTTCCTTTCTTGGAGTTATTTTTGACCCCTAATTTCTGGCTATTTGCCTTTTTCTTTTGATCCCCTGCCCCCTTTGAAACGATGAGGACGCTGTTGGCAGGTCGGTCCCACATGTCATCCTCTATGAACAATAAAAGTTTCCTTTGGTGGATTTATTTTTGACCCCTAATTAATTTCTGGCTATTTCCTTTTTTTCTTTTGATCCCCTGCCGCCTTGGAATTGTTGAGAATGCTGCTGCCTCATTTTTCTTTTGGTCCTGTGCCGCCTTGGAAACGTTGAGACCGCTGCTACAAAATGGGACCCGCATGTCATCCTCTATGTACAATAAAGTTTCTTTTCTTGGATTATTTTTGGCTCCTGATATTATGTCACTTGCCTTTTTCTTTCGATCTCATGCCGACTTTGAAACGTTGAGGATGCTGCTGCCTCATGGGTCCCGCATGTCATCCTCTCAGAACGATAAATGTTTTCTTTTCTTGTATTTTTTTACCAACTGATTTTTGGCTTTTTTATTTTCGATCCCCTGCCGCCTTTGAAACGTTGACGACGCTGCTGGCTCATGGGTCCCCGATGTCAGCCTCCCCGTACAAGAAACATGTGATATTTTATTTTGCAGACAATAAACGTTGTATTTCGCTCTGAGCTATTGCAAACGGATAAATTAAATCTTTATATCTACATAAACAAACTTATATGTTGAATCTCCTTGTTTTTTGTTTTTGCGAAGCATAGGACTTTCCTGTTTTTTTTTGAGAAAAATCCGACCTTTCCTGTTTTGGAGTGGGTGAAATACAGACGTGTGAATTAGATGGGCCGCGATATTAAGAAACGTACGAAGCATCCGTTCTACATGAGCTGGCACCTATCTCGCTGGCGTTATACGTGAGCCGGTACATCTGAGTAATCTTGTGCCGGCACCCTGGATATTTGAAGTGGTACATCTACCGCCCTGTCACCGGTTGAGGTTAGAGCATCTTGAGTCGCGTCTCTCTAAATCGTTCTCCAAAGCGTTTCTCAGCCGCGTCCTCTAAACCCGTTTTTTGTCCGGCATTGTCCGATACGGTGTTCGGCGCCCCGAGCCCGTCCCCGCCCCACAGGGGACGCTCCGGGCACGCCGAACACAACGAAAAGCGAGGCGAAGAGACGCGGGCCCGAAGCGTCAGCGGCTCGAAAGCCTAAAACCTCGTCGCCTATCTTTAGTCAAGAGACGTTAATGGCGTCCCAGTTTTCCCAGGCGACGCATGGACGCATCTCGTCGTGCATGGCCGCGTGGCCATCCGCGTCGGCGTTATTGCGTGCAACCATCCGCTGCCGCCGCTGTATATTAAGAGGCCCTGCGGTTCGTCCCAATCTCTCGCCGCTCCCAAATCTTCTCCTCGCCGCCCCCCAAATCTTCTCCTCGCCGTTCCAAGCAATGTCGTTGTCCTCCCGCTCAGCGTCTAGGGCGGCGACCCTGGACGACCGGCGGTGGCTCCTCCTCCACGACCTCCAGAAATGGATCATGGCGGCGACTGTTGGATCTTGTGCCTGCCGAGATCCATCGTCGGCTTCAGCCGGCGGTGCGAGGAAGGGGGCGGCGATTTGCGGGGCGAGGATGGTGTGGTTGCGGCCGCCGTCCACCGAGTCCTCCTTCGTCATCGTTGGCCAGCAGATGGCGGCGTGGGGGCATGTTCTTCTGCTTCGGGTTTGAAGGTGGTGGTCCTAGGTTCTTCTTCTGCGAAGATGAAGACCTGCGGGATGCCAATCCTTTTTCATATAGCCGTAGTGTTGAGTTTCGGAGGCTCCGACGGCGAACGGAATGGTGCATCTTTTGCCTGGAGTTTGCTGGATCGGGTGGTATTCGGTCGCGCGCACCCATGTTTTTATTCCGGCCGTTTGGTTCTGCAGGGAGCACGTGAGGCTCTTTTCTGTGTTGACACCAAGTGACATTGGATCCATGGTGAAAGTCAGAAGAAGAGAATATCATGAAGCCCGGATGGGAGGACTAGCTAAGGAAGGTTCAAGTCTCCGCTTTGTTGAGGGACTTGATTGGTGTTCCGGGCTTCATAACAGTGGTATGAAAGTGGGAGCGACAACACATGTGAAGTTCAAAGTCCTACCTTTCAGGGTGAAAACCCAAGGTCTAGTCTTAACTGGTTGTGCCTGGCAATAACCTTGTCGGAGGCATTATTTTGAGAGCGGAGACTATCTCTAGGGTGAAAACTGGTTGTGCCTGGCAATAACCTTGGTCGGACGGCGACGGTGCTAGAGCACTGTTCCTTTCTTGCAGGTGTCGCTTTTGGAGAATGTATTTCAGGTGTTGTCTTGGCGGTGGATGTATTGCTGTTGTTAGGCCTGAAATAGTGTAACGAGACTTTTGTTTCTTAGTTTTCTTTTATCTTTTTGATGTTCATCCATATTGCCATTACAGTGTTGCGTTGTTGGAGAGTTGGGTGTAATTGGTATATTTTAATATTAATATATTCCCTTTATAGGAAAATGTTAGAGTCAATTAATCATCTACATCGACTGATACGAACGGCCGGAGGATCGATGGCCAGTTTCAGCGGTTGTCCTCACGATCCGCCAATGGCGGCAAAGCCACCGCCGCGCATCATCTGCTTGAACTCCTTGAAGTCGACGCGGCCGTCGCCATCGGCGTCGACCTTGCTGATCATCTGGCGGCATTCCTCCACTGTGCGCCCCTGCTTGAGGCCGAGGCTTGCCAGTACGGACCGAAGCTCCTCGACGGTGATATAGCCGTCGCCGTTCTGGTCGAAGACGTCGAACGCCTCCCGCATGCCGTCCTCGTCGTCGCCCTTGCTACCGCCGTCAGCACCCTCGCCCTCGCCGAGGATAGAGCGGTAGAGCAGACCGAACTCCTCGACGTCGACGCAGCCGTCGCCGTTGGCGTCGATCTTCTCCATGGTGGCGTCCAGCTCGTCGTCCGGGATGTAGATCCCGAGGTTCTTGAGCGACTCGCCCAGCTCCTTCTTGGTGATCTGGCCGTCGCCGTTCTTGTCGAACATCTGGAACACCTTCCTTAGCTCCGACTCGTCCACGCTGCTGCTCATGCTTTCAACTTTCTCTCTCGCGATTTGCATTCTGTATCTTGAAATCGCACGTTCGTGTGGTCGACTGCTGGAAATGGCGTTGCCCAAGTGGTTGGTGATTGGTTTTGTTCCGAGGGGGAGAACAGACTGTGCGGCGTGGAGGTAATGGCGGTGCCTCTTTGTCATTGTGAAGAGAAGACAGACAGGAAATTAAGGTGAGCCGTACCTTTCTTTCCTTAGTAGCTATTCTGCACATGCAAATATGCAATGCACACTGTTTCTTAAGTATAACATGCAACAGCTAAATTAGCCACACGTGATTGGAAGAGTGATACAAGGTTGGCAGAAATAGCTTTTCCCAAGATCAGACTTGTTCGATGATTATTGTTTCCCTAAGTTGGCACTAAGTGTGCCTTCGAGGTTACTAATTTGGAATGGAAAATGTACAAGGCACTAGAGACAGATAGAGGAACGGGACATGATGTTTGATGAATTATAATTTTGATTTACAGATGGACCAAACAATAATAGAAACACATATGAAACGAAGACATATAGGAACCGTAGACGTTTCCTCCAACAGGCAGTTCCTGCCCTGATTCTGAACAGTTTCGACCACCTGGACGCCTGCAGGCTCGGGGACATAACAAACCGGTCCTCACCCTTTATTTAATCAGACCCAATTTGGATTAGTATGAAACAATTAATGATCAAACTGTCGTTGGGGTCTCAAATTTAGCTTGAGTTTCTTCTACTTGTGTGTTGAGGGAATGAGCACTGACTGTAACTTGTACAACAAAAGCACCATGCATCCCTTGATCATGCAAACAGGAGATTACATCAAAACTTGTGAAGGAACATATAGTAGCAAGTGTAGCAGGGCCCATATCATGCACCCCATTTTTTGGAGCAAAACAATCCTCTAGTTTCTTGGGGCAAATTTGTAAAAACAATTGCACCCCAAACAGTCGAAGGCCACACTTTTTGGCAACGTAAAATGGGCCATAAACGCAATCTGTCCCTAGTTCCATCTCAAAGAAGAGCATGTTTCATAATTCTCATTATCGTTGGTGCTACTTAAGGTTATGGGTCAGCATCGTAGGGAGAGCAGCTACCTTGCTGTGATGGAATAAGCATGATTGGCTTTCCGTGCTTCTTGAAGTCAAAGACTGCGGGAAAGATGGCACTCGACAAATGCACATTGCCCATCAGGTCTAGTTGCGTCAAGTTACCTATAAGAAGCTCATTGGTTATCAACTAATCTCTTTGATACATGCCCATTAGGTTATACCTTAAACATAGTTAAAGAAAATATAAGGAAGTATATTTCTTACTTGCTGTTTGCTTCAATGCGTTACAAATTACATCCAACGAGTCAGGAGGTAAAAGGTTAGATCCTGCATTGACTGAAACAAGGTTTGGCGCTTGCAGTATAAGTCTGGAAATGAAGTGTGCAGTTCTGATCCCACCACGGTTCTTACTGCAAAATAAAATATGAAGTGGCTAAGGAAACTGGCATATCAAGCATGCATCATTGTCACACATGCAGTGTTCATTTATACCTGATGTTGATGTGGGAGAGATCTACTTTCCTTGGCAATGCTTCCTCAAGTATTTGGAAGCCTTGTGGTCCTAGGCTGATATCTTCAACATTTAGTTCCCTTACGTGTGAACCCAGGAATTTCACTAATGTAGCTGCCACAGAACTGCAAATTCATCTCAGTTCAAAATGTGACCCAAGCTAAGAAAAAGCAACAGAAACGCTGCACAGTGAGGAAGGACTTACCTCCCAAGATGATTATCTGCTATAGACAGCACATCAAGTGGTTTATTAGCAGATGTGAGGCATTCAAGAAGTTCAGTCACACCAATACTTGACAAATCACAGTTCTCTACTCTTAATCCCCAAAGCGGTTTCTCCCTTCGAAGAGCCCGTTCGAAGAAAGGAATGAGAAATCTGCAAATTTTTATATGCAACTCTTGAGTGCTTACTGATAGAACGTAAAATAAAAAGAAACTGTCTTGAAGTTGAATCATAGACATGAAGAACTACTATGCACTCATGATTGATACAAATGTACAGAAAAAACTGAAGACAAACAGGTAGTATAATTCTATTCTCAACAATCTGTAGCATACACTTAATCATGTGTAATGTTGACAAATGACAACTACCTGATACCCTCGTCAGCGATTGGGTTGTCACTTATATCTAAACTTCTCAAATTAGACATCTTTGCTAGAATACTGCATAGATCCTCCATGTCACCCTCCTGCAAATGGTTTCCCCTGACATGATAAGGATTATAAATATGTTTAACTACACAGGCCGTGCCAACTTTAAAAGAGAAGTGGTGACAAAGGTTTCTGATTATGGCAACTTGGCTGATTACGAAAAGGAAAAAAGCAATACCTTAGGTTAAGAACAGTCAGCGAGTTCAAGGATGTGTTTGATTCCAGTGCTGATGAGATACTTGTAGAACTTCTGTCTACAGTTGAAAGCCAGCCTGAAATCTATAAGATATTTTTTATTTGCAGTCCAAAACACAAATATTAAAGAAGGAAATGTTCTCATGTGAACCCACATTGTTTTCTGATATGTCAAGCGTTTGTAAACTGCAAGAAGATTCGAGAAGAGTATGAATGATCATTTTAGCAAACGATGGTTGCACCTTAGCATCGTTAAGTGATAACAACTGCAGCGACCTGAACAATGAGAATAAACCAGTGTTGATACGCACGCAATCATTTTGGCGAACGATCAGTAACAAAGTATCAACATTACGCCATGCACGCTTATGGACAGGCAGCATAACCAGTTTGCTGCATATTTTTACCATTTTTTTTAGTATTCTAATCTGTTATACTGCTCTCTGTTTAAGATGAATTAACTGACATACATCCTCCAAAGGAAAATAAATAAATTTCCCAACACGTGTCATGATACTCTGAAAAAATCCAGAATATTTTGCTGGTTTATCATGTAAAGCATGTAAAAGTTCAACATGACTGGATCTGACACCTTTTTTGGTTTCTGGTGGTCATGTCCCGTTTATTCAACAGGACCTTAAACAGCAAAACTAGCAGTTCTCATTCCACAAAACCCTCAAAATGGTGTTAATCTTTCTAGTGTTAGGAGAGAGCATTTACTTCAATAATTTACTTGAAGCATAAACTAACAAATATAACATGGCAACAATAGTTGAATGATCGCTCTGTGACATATGGTAAGTTAAAAAACTCTGAAGTTAAGGGCAATGACATCATCTCTTAGTCGTAAAATGAAAGTTTACATGATATTTTGCAATTTTTATTTATGATGTTGCCGCGAGTAGGAACAATATGCAGATCTTTTAGAACTTTTAACAGCCCTTGGTTATATTCTGGGCCTGCTCCTGAATATTCTTGTGGCAAATGCATATACTCTACAAGACTGGATATGCTCCTGCCTAAATTAGATTCTGAAATAATGGCATCAAATGGCTGAGCAAGATTAACTGGGCATCTAACATCTGTTCGGAAATAAAACCAAGGGAGAATAAAAGGGCATGCAACTTACTTTGCATATGAAATAAAATTTAATAGACCAGCAGAGATGTTTAGTGACTTGCTTTCACCAATGCGAGATGATTTAATACTAAGGCGCTGGATCTCATGATTTTGGGATCCCAGTTGGTAAAGACTATTGCAGACTTTATCCATGACTGCAGGATAAAGCTGGGAGTGGATAAATTCAAGAGATAACAGTGTCTTCGCATGGCAGCTTAGAAGCAGGCATACACCATTGACCTGTCAGTGGAAATTGAAAAGGGGCTTAGAAAAGTGGAGCTATTTCTCACTCACTATCAGCTAAGAAACAGATTAAAAAAATGTGGGCCATCATGCAGAAAAGTATACTGCACATATAAGCGTGTAGCTATCATCCACATAACTCTTTTTCCTAGTCAACTTCTTCTTTGGCATGTTTATTAACTAGGATGCCTCACCCTTAATTTTCCCTATTTCTTTTGAAGTACACAGATATGTAGTTTACAGGACATGGAAACTTGAACTGTTGAACATAATGTTCCTTTTAACTGAGTTGAAGCAAATGATCATGAGGCTCTGCACATTTGCTTCCTAAAGCTATTGTATTTAGTGAAAAATGTAATATCACCAGCATAATATTACCTCAGGCTCTGATATGATTCTTACGAACACCAAAGTTTCTAGCCTGCTGGGTTGCAACATGTCCTGAAAAACAAAGGATTCCAGCAGTCAATTATAACTGTCTCAAGTCTGATTTTACACAATGGGTTCGTGACATACATACTCCCTCCGTCCACAGATAAGTGTACATGCGGGTATTCCAAGATAAATTATGAAGTGGAGTAAAAATGCATTGGGAAGATGCATCTCTCCTCTTTAATTCTTTCACCTCCAATGAGCTAAGTGCATGTAGAAAATAAAGAGAACATGTGCTCAATATTATTGGGTTTGATTTCCGTGCGATGAGAGAGAAACAATTAAAGTGCATTGGGAAGATAGGAGTACACTCTTTTGTGGACAAAGTTTAGAGCTAGATGTCCACTTATTTGAGGACGGAGGGAGTATGCAAACATATATAACATGAAGGACAACTTATTATGGATTTTTAGCGCACATTTATTGTCGTATAATGGAGATATAACATATAACAATATATCAGGAATACAAATGCACAATTGAAACAACACAAGCTAAGAAGTAAGAAACATAGATCATCTATCATAGACAGTGAAAATTAAAGGAACAATAGATAGCTTGTGTGCGAGGCTTTTGCGCGCTAAATACTACCCAAATGGTAGGCTCGTGGATACTGTCTTTGCTGGAAACACCTAAACTGTTTGGCGTGGGATTGAGTATGGCTTGGAACCTGTGAAGAAAGGCTATATATGGAGAGTTGGTAATGGTGGTAACATCAAAACATGGAGAGATCCATGGATACCTAAGGGCCTAACTTTCAAGCCAATATCAAGGAAAGGGAAGTGCTGATTTAACAAAGTGGCAGACTTATTGGATGCCAATGGTGCTTGGCGGGTGGATCGTCCATTAGAATACTTTAGACCGGTGGATATTGAAACAATTCTGAAATTTCGCACATCTCCACGAGTGCAGCAGGATTTCATAGCATGGCAACCTGAGAAATCAGGTTTTTTCAGCGTCCGTAGTGCTTATCACTTGGCAGTGGCTACTCATATTGACAATGTCGCAGGTGGTGCTGCAAGCTCACGTCCAAGTGGTGACAGACCTGCATGGAAACTTGTATGGATTTCACCCCTTCCACAAAAAATGAAAATCGTTGCTTGGAAGGTCGTCTCGGGGGTGCTCGCTACGTATTCAAATAAGAAGAGAAGACACTTGGAGGTGATTGATACTTGCCGGGTCTGTGGTACAGCCGCAGTGAACTCTTTCCATGCTCTTGTTGAATGCCCTAATGCAGCCAAGGTGTGGGATAGCATGTGGGAAGTCTGGGCGCTCCTGACGCACGTGCAGATCAGAGATACTGGGCATGAATGGTTGTTCGACTTACTGGCATCTCAATCAGTAGAAACCCGGAATATGAACATCATGATTTTATGGAGAATCTGGCAGCTTCGAAACGACATATTACATGAGAAGCCAAATCCCCCAATCATGTCACAAGGAGGTATCTATGTAGCTACATTGGATCACTGTTCCAAATTCGACAACAAACTGAAGTACAAATTCTAAAGGGCAAGGCGCCATGTGTCCTGGCGATCCAGCCCAAGTGTGACAAATGGAGACAGAACCAGCAATGGCCTAAGTAAGCCTGTTCATGGTTTGGTGCCAAACCGTCCAAACCATGAGTCCAGCCCGCACCGGACCAGATATACGGTTATACCAGATTCAACTGGGTTCTGGATTGAAACCGCGACCACAAAACTGTTAGCTGGTTTGAGACAGCCTGAACCTGACGAAACCGTTCAACCCGTACGCACACGAACGGCCAGGTCCTGGTGCTGCTTGCCTTGGGGGTCACCATCAGCAGCGACGAGGGGCCCGCGGACTGCTGGCAGACTACCGCGAAGGTGCACGGACGGGCTGTGGAAGCCGGCGCACTCGACCAGGTACGGCCGCGGTGCTCAATGCCGGCTCGATGTGCACGCCTTGCTACTTCTGGCACTCTCGGGCGACGATTCTGAGCAGCTGGTCGTCAGCTTCGACCCCGCCTGCCACCGTGCTTCCGTGCTGTGCGTGCTGCTAGCTGTAGTCGTGGTTGTGGAAGGCGCTGCGGATGGCCGCCGCCTTCCGTCCAATTCCAGCCACCGCCCGTCCGATTCCGGCCACCGCCGCCCCGGTTCTCTCCCGGTCGCCACCGTCCCGGCCGTCCGCCGCTGCCCGTCCGATTCCGGCCATCGCCGCCCCGGTTCTCTCCCAACCGCCGCCGTCCCGGTTGTCCACTGCCCGGGCCTCCGCTCCTGTCCGGTTCCAAAACCATATACACCATCAAACCAGCCCACACCAACCCGTTCTATCACCTCCTATTTAAACGGTGTAAACCAAACCAATCCAATAAAACCTGGTATTGACAGGCTGGTTTGAGGAACTTGTGTAAACCACTTCAAGCCAGGAATGCCCAGGTTGAGGCCTAAGCCAGAACCTGGACGACTTGCTTTATCTGTAGATGGTTCTTTCGATGCTGAAGGTAGAGCAGGTAAAGATTTTATCTCTATCTGTGACTATCACTGTTGGTAACCCATGGTACTTGAAGACATGGTCAGTGAAGGATTTTGCCACTGCTCTGACTGAAATAGGGTGCTTCAGTGCGATGAAATGGGCATATTTGGTAAATCGATCCACCACTACCAGTATCATGTCCTTATTTTCTGAGAGAGGTAACCCTTCAATGAAATCCATGCTGATATGTGTCCAAGCAAAGTCAGGGACTGGGAGAGGTTGCAGCAATCCAGGATAAGCATTGTGCTCTGGTTTATTGATTTGGCAGACAGGACATGCTTTCACAAATGATGTGACAGCAGATTTGAGGCCAGGCCAAGAAAATAGCAGTTTGATTCTCTGGTATGTTGCTCTTTCGCCAGAATGGCCACCAAGTTCTGAATTATGCATGGACTGCATCAGCTTTTCTCTCAGTGCATTACCAACTCCAATAAAAAATTTGTGTTTGTATCTGAGAACACCACTTGTTAATGTATAGTTGGGTACAGAAGTAGGGTCAATATTCAGTTTTGAAAGGATATCTTGGCATTTGTCATCGCCTTTATAGCTTTCTGTGACCTCTTGTATCCACTTTGGAATGGAAGTGCTGGTGAATAAGCTGTTGAGATGATATTTAACTCGTGATAGAGCATCTGCAACCCTATTTTCTCTGCCTTTCTTATATTCCACTACATACTTGTAGCCCAGCAATTTGATCATGAGTTTGTGTTGGATTCCATCAGTAAGCCTCTGCTCCTGTATGTGCTTCAAGCTTTGTTGATCTGTTCTTATGATGATAGAACTAGCAGCAAAATAATGCTTCCATTTTTTAATGCCTCAATTATTGCCAGAGCTTCTTTATCATAGGTGGATAGTGCTGCTGCCTTAGGACCAATTGCTCTGCTAAGGAAAGAAATTGGTTGTCCTTTTTGCATAAGAACTGCACCAATTCCGTAACCACTGGCATCTGCTTCTAAAACGAATGGCTGTGAAAAATCTGGCATGGCCAACACTGGAGCTTCCGTCATTTTCCTTTTAAGTTCCTCAAAAGCTGCAGTTTGTTGGTCCTCCCAACTGAACCCGTCTTTCTTGAGGGAGTTAAACAGAGGTTTGCATATAATTCCATAATGCTTAATGAAACGTCTGTAATAACCAGCCAACCCCAAGAAGCTTGTTGCAAACCCGTATTCTACTCTGTTTGTTGCATCTGCAACCCGTATTCTACTCTGTTTGTTGCAAACATGCACTTTTTCTTCTTTGCAAACAACTTGTTTTCTCTGAGAGCAGTGAACACCAATTGCAAGTGTTCCTTGTGTTGGTTGATGTCCATGCTGTATATAAGGATGTCATCAAAGAAAACTAGCACAAACTTTCTTAGGTATTTGGCTAAAACTGTGTTCATCAACTGTTGAAATGTAGCTGGTGCATTAGTAAGTCCAAAAGGCATCACAACATATTCATAATGTCCTTGGTGGGTGCTAAAAGCTGTTTTGTCTATGTCCTGTTCACTCATTCGGATCTGGTGATAGCCACTTCTTAGGTCTATCTTGGAGAATATTTGTGCTCCATTTAGTTCATCCAGCAAATCCTCTATTACAGGTATAGGGAATTTGTTTTTGATTGTCTGCGCATTCATCTTCCTGAAATCTATGCACAGTCGCCAATCAAAATCCTTTTTCTTCACTACCAAAGCAGGTGAAGAATATGGACTGTTGCTAGGCCGGATGAACTTGTTTTTGATTAACTCAGCCACCAATTTTTCCATCACATTTTTCTGGTGGTGTGGAACTCTGTAAGGCCTCTGATGTATTACTTTTGCATCCTTTTGCAGAGATATAATGTGATCACATTTTCTTGAGGGAGGTAATTCCGTTGGTTCGGCAAATATATCACTGAACTCATCCAAAACAGCTTGTATTGGACTTGGAATTTGCCCATGTTGCTTGCCATCTTCGGTCACTTCATTGACATATAATAAAGCTCCACAAATGGAATTTTTTAACAGCCGCTGAAAGTTGAGGCTGTGCAGTACTACCTCCATTTCAAGGAATAAGGCGCCCTCGTTTTACGAGCTTTTTGTTTGACCAAGAATTACTTCAAATAGATAAAAATTGTTTGCATGAAATTAGTATCATTAAAAAGTGCTTTTAATACGAACCCAACGATACCAATTACATATAATATAATTAAGATTTTGTTGCTCAATTTTTATGGTCAAAGTTTGTCTTGGAATATGTGTGCGCCTTATTCCTTGAAACGGAGGTAGTATTTCTGAGGAAGAAGGCAAGCTAGCATCATAAAAGGTGACTATCTCATCCTGATTTTGCACTTTAAGTGTGAGTGCCTTGAGATTTAGTTCCACTGGACTATGTTCATAGATCCAATCAGCCCCTAGTATAATATCATAGCTCTGTACCTTAAGGACTCTGAAAGTAGATGTAAATGGAATCCCTTTAATTTCATATGATGTGTCCTTGCATAAAAATTCTGTCCACAGTGTTTCACCATTAGCAACTTGAACTTTTTCTTTTATTGTTGGTTCCATTGGGCAATTTGCTTTAACGGCTAAATCTGGTGTAATGAAAGTTGTTGTGCTTCCTGTATCCACCAAAGCCAAAGCTTGTTGATCCCCTATAGTGATATAGAGAGTGAAAGTATATTTCTTCGATTTCTGCCCCTTCAAAGCATGCATGGAAACTTCTAATTCTGCATTGTCATTGTTATCTGAATCAACATCATCGTACTCATGGATATAAATTATTTCCGGTGGTGGATCACCCTGTGTTTGCAATGCATGAATTTGTGCCTTTTGTGTCATTTTACACACTTTCTTATGACCTGGGAACCAGGGCTCCCTGCACTTGTAGCATTTGTTCTGTTGTTTTGCTTGTTCAATCACAGATGCTGGAGCAGCTTGTTGACTGTTATGTGCTTCGAAATGCACTTGTCGCCTGGCACTAGGAAAGTATGTCCTCACTGGAGCAGTAGGCTGAACTGTTTGTTCTATGCGTCTTGCATACCACATGGCTTCCTGCATGTCCACAGGTTTCAAGCACTGTACGTGGTTCTGAATGTGTGGGTGTAAGCAAGAGATAAAACTGTTGACGTAATAGTCATTTGGAAGTATTGGATTGTCCCTGCGCATGAGATTCATTGCTTTCTCAAACTGCTCAATATAGACTAACACCGATGACGTTTGTTTCAAGGAGTGGAAGTTCTTCACATTATCACAGATGGACGTGACGGAGAAACGCTCTGTGATGTATCTGCAAAACCGGTGCCAAGGTACATTGTGAGCAGAGAATCCTGTTCCTCTCCACCACTGCATAGCAGGGCCTTTGAGGTATGTGATAGCAATCTCTGTTCTTTGGTCCAGTTGAGTACGAGAAGAGTCAAAGTATTGCTCTATAATCTGTATCCAAGAGTCTGCATCCTCTCCCTCAAATTCAGAAATGTTGGGTCTAGCAGGTTTGACTACTGGATTCATTCTTCTTAAGTCATGTTGGGCATAACCTCTGAATCTTGGTTGTTCTCTCCCATCAGAATCATATTCCACATGTGGGTCACCACCTGTAATAGCTAGATTGTTTCCCTAGGTGACTTGTTTGGTTCCTGTAGGAGCTGGAGGAGTAGCATTAGGGTGTTTATATGGTTGCTTGACCATACCATCTAGGTACAAGTCACGACCATATATGTCCTGTAGTTTAGCTGTTCCCACTGGTTTGACTGGCTTTGGTTGTTGATTAACACTTCCATGCTCAGGTGTGGCCGCAACACCATGCTGTGCAGTAGCAGATGCAGCTGGTGGAGGTTGCTGTTCTGCTTTGCCTTGAGTCGCTGCCAGCAGTTTATCAAAATTTGCTTGCATAGTGTTAAAATTGTCCTGGATACAGCCAAAGTTGCTGTTCACAGCTGTTGCAAAATCAAGGAACTCCTTCTTATCTGTCTCTCTATTTTGTTGCAGAGCAATGATATCAAGTTGCAAACTTTTTAACTCCAGCATCTCAGTATTTTCAGATCCTGATGCCTTAGTTTCCGACATGGTGATAGAGGTGTCAGTATACCTTGGCAGCCGCGAGGATGTTGTTGGGGAAGAGTTCTGTCGCCTGCACCCAAAGCCAAACACCTTGCCTGCTTGTTCTATCGCCGCCTTCTCCGACTCCAGTGCCGCCCGCCTCCGATGTCACACGAACCAGGGTGGGTGGGTGGGAGATGACACTGAAGCAATGAACTTCAGAAACCACGCCCTACTCCCGTGTTTGTGACCGAGCTATGCCGCCGCCGTCCGCTCCTTTGCAGAAGAGCGCCACACCACCTCCTGGAGGAAGAGAAGGATTCCAAGGAAGATCCCCACTTCTCTTCGCTCTAGATCCAATTCGCCGCCGAGGATTCTTGGCTCTGGATACCACTTGACAAGCCCAGACTATGAACTTCGTCAGAATCAAGCACAGGCAAAAGCACAGGAAAGTAGCTACTAATTCCAGAGGGATTATATTGAGATATAATTGCGATTACAGTAGCTATGCCAGACCCTCAACAGAGGCGGCTAGGGTTCAACCCCGAATTACAATCTGATGCCCGAAATCCTAGTGGAATCGAGGCTATAAGGAGGGAAGGAAGAAGAAGACAAAGAACTGGGCAGTTGAGTCAAAGGTGACCGTTGTAGCCTTCTGAGCCGTTGGATCAAGATCAACGGTGAAGATGCAGGCACGAAGCAGTAGGCCTTTCTCGACCTTCTTCGGTTAACAGCGACAGCTTCAGTTAGGTCTTGACAGAATGGTACTAAGAGATTCTAATGGAGGGGTAATTTTCTCATTACTGGTCACTACTCAACTGCAACGAAGCACTGGAAGCGGAAATCAGCGCGATCATGGAGGGCATGTCTCTTGCTCTGGAATGGTCAACTGAAGCTGTGACGGTCCAGACTGATTGTGCGGTTGCAGTGGCGGTTCTAAAGGAACCAATGAAGAATAGGTCCCAGTATGGCCATCTGATCGACGAAGTGAAGCGTCTTATGAGTCTTCAAGATTTTAGCCTCATGAAAATTGTACGTGAACAAAATAGGGTTGCAAATTGTTTGTCTAATAAAGGTAGATCTGGAGGTAGTACCACTTGTTGGCTACACCAAATTCCAGACTGTATTTCACGGCTAGTTTTAGCTGACTATAACCCTGTGCTAGAGGAATAAAATATCGATGATTTTCCCGCAAAAAAAAGGTACTGCATGAGTACTTACACAAACTTCAGCTGAGCAAAGCACATTTTGAAGTCTCAAGCACCTGAAAAGGAGAAAAAATAACTATAGTTAAGAATTATCATCGATCACAACAGTCATTAATGACAAGTGTGAATTTCTTTAATTGAAAATAAATCACTAGCAGAGTAGCGTAGTTCTTCACGATAAGGTTAAAAATGAGTTAAAAGGGTAACCAACTAATGTCATATAAATCCCACCTTGCATAGGATCCAAGTTTGGTCCAATGATATGATAGTGTTGAATACTCTCGAGCAATGTCCTCACTGAGGTAAACCGAACTCATGATTTTAGCTGCATAGATCACCGTCAGACTTGAAGGTAATTTCAATTGCTACAGCAGGTGCAGTTAGAACAAATTAGAAGCATAGCATGAAGCTTTTCTTGGCTAGAAAGAAATCATCCCATGGCCTCATGTTTACTGTGATAAGTAAATAACCAAACAATGTGAAGCATAACAAATACGTAGTAAAGGAGGGGTGTTGGAAGGGGTTCTCCATATTCACCTGACATAATTATTTCACGAATACTCCCACGAAATAAAGGAAGCAACGCAGCCTCTGCAGCTTCATCCAAGCACCTGTCGAAGGGTAAAAAGATGTGACGAAGTCAGTCTTGGAAATGGATTAATTAACAGAGTTATACTTGTTTTGATAACACACTCTTGCAAATGCGCTTCCCAGTACTGCTGTTGCCAATCTACAGTAACCAAGTTATCATGCCCAGTGTTAGCATGGAAGGGCCAGCGAAATTTGAACAATGCCTGCCAAGCGGTGTCGAAGTCTTCACACCTGCAAGCATCAATGCAACCAATATGATGAATATTTAAAGTGTATTCTCTTGGCCGATGTCTTTTGACAAATACGACAATTGACTTATTGGTGTATAGATGAGTGTAACCTTGAACGTTTTGTCCCACGTCGATTGCCATCAGGCCCTCCGAATTGGGCAGTATGGGAAGTAGAAGAGCAGCACCTAATTAAGGTGGGTAATTGAAAATGCAAACTGTAAGAAAATGGTAAAAGGAGTAAAATTAAGACAAACGGTAGTATTGATTTTTAAGACAAGCGGTAGTTTAAGTAGGTGAGGTCCAAACTTGTACAGGTGAGGTCCAAATTAGTTTTCACTAAAACTGACAGCTGATGTGGTGCATTGTCACGTCCCTCTGAGGATGTTGTGAACTTGTGATCGAAGTCAAATTGCGCGTCTGCTTATCTGATGTTACTCTACATAGCAGATGAAGATTGTCTGTCTACATCCGCGGTCCATGGGAGGGCCGGGAGAGGGGATGAGAGGAGAAGAGTAGGGATACCGGGCATGGGCAGCGTGATGGAGCGATTCGAGAGCGAGTGGCGGCAGAGAAGATGCCAGCTGGTGTAGAATCTCCCAAGGCAGCGCCTCCGCAACCTGCTCCGGCGTCAGGTGTCCATCCTCCTCCTCGTGCTCCTGGGCGAACCCGTCGAAATGATGAGGGCATCCGCCAGATCGACCCGCGCCTGCTGCGTCGGCGGTCAGATGGGCTGCGACCGACTTCAAGCACAGCGACAGCAAAGTGGGCGCCGGCACCGCCTTCGTGCGGACCTCCGCCATGTCTGTTCCCTCCCTCCTCGAGTTGGGCGGCGGCGACGAGGGTTGCGGCATGGGGATGGATTGATGGAGGCCCAAAACCACAACAAGACCGAAAACTGGTGAGTACGGTTAGCAGGCCGAATCACGGTGTTTTCAACAGGCTAAAATCTGGCGCTGTATACAGCTGACGCGCGTCATAGCGAATTTGTCTCGGCAGAGGCTCTATTTTGCAGCGCGCGTTGCTATGCGAAAAACGCACATCCGGCAGAGGCTCTATTTTGCAGCGCGCGCGGCACAAACTGCTAATCCGACCGTTTTTTTTGAAAATTCATCAAACAAGCTATGAAAATTTGATCGAAAATACGAATATATTTTAAAAGTGCAACGATACAATGCAACATTTAGAATGAAAATACTAATAATAACTACTCGTCCGACTACTCGTCGGACTCCCAGTCGAAGTCGGAGCTGCTCAGAGTCGTCTCCGACACCGGCGTCGTCGTCCAGTCGATGGAGGAGGAGGAGGAGAGGACGATGGTCGACGGCCCTGCGCCGTTCTTCTTTTCCTCCTCCATCCTCGCCACCTTCTCGGCCCTCGCCGCCTTCCTCGCCGCGGACTCGGCGCGACGCTTGTCGCGGCTAGCTTTTTTCTTCGCCTTCGCCGCCGCCTTCTCCTCCTTCTTCTGCGCGTAGAAGGCCTCCGTGGCGGCGACATCCTCGGGGAAGCGGCACGCCCATTCGAGGCGCAGCGCCTCGTCGCGCTCGGTGATGAGGAGGCGCTGCTCCAGCTCGCGCTATCGGCGCTGCTGCTCCCGCGTGATCACCGGCGGCGGCGGCGCGAGCATCTCCGCCTGCTCCCGCGTGAACACGTCGTGGAAATTCATTGTACGGCGGGAGCGGCCGAGCCGCCAGGCGACGGCATCGTACGCCCGCGCCGCCTCGTGCGCGGTGTCGAACGTGCCGAGGCGGATCCGCTCCTCGCCGGAGCGGATTTCCGCGTCGAACCGGCCGCTCGGCCGCGCCCGAACGCGCCGTGGTAGCCGGAGGCGGGGCGGCGGCGCGGAGGCATCACGCGGAGGCGGCGCGGTCGGAGGCGGAGGCGGAGCGGTCGGAGGTGGAGCGGCACGGGAGGGAGAGAGGCGGGGAGGGAGACAGACGCGTGGGAGGGGTGGCAGTTGGACACGTTCGCGCGTGGCAAGTTTATAGCGCGCGGCAGCGCACGCGGCAAGTTTCCCGCGCGGGATAGCGCGAAAGCGTGCGGGCGGCAAAAAATTTAGCGCGCGCGCCTTTTTCCCGTCTCCGCTAGAGTAGCGCGGCAGCGCCCGCGCGCGGCAAACCGGCGGTTTTTTTGCCGCGCGGGACTTTGGAGATGGTTTTATTTCATGGGACATGTTTCCGCCAGCGGGGAAATCCGGAAATTGCTCGCGCTACCGAGTATAAAGTGGGTCCTCCTCCCTAGCGCCCGCGCATCCTCTATCCTACACTTCGCACTAGAATCATTTAGCTGGTGACAGCGCTAGTACTATCTTGACAGCTAGCATCGGTAGGGTGTAGTCCGCACTTGTATCAGGCCTTGCCGCTAATTCCATGCATGTGCATGGGAGCTGATCATGCTAGGAGTGCATGCGTGTGTGATATTGTTGCTATGCATGCAATGCATGCATCTAATCATGTGTGCTGCTGCAGCTAGCTAGTGCTGGTCGATATAGGTTGTACATGCACTTGTGTTAGCTTAGACTATTGATTTTCAGTTGCAGCTTTGCGTGTCTACATGATATGGCAACACACAACGGAAAACAATCTAGTGTCTACACGGCAAATACTCCCCAAACAAGAAAATTAAACTAGCCAATTATTTTAGGGCAGTAGAATCAAATCAGCCTCACATAAATTAAAGAACAAAAACATTAGGAATAACGGCGTAGACACTGGGGAACAACGACCTAGACGCAGGGGAACAACAACCCATACGGAAGGGAACAACATTCTGGACGGGGAAGAATAATTTGAACAAAAGGGAACGATAGCCTATACTCTGGAAACAACAACCTAGGTGGAGGGGAACAACCATGAAGACGGTGGGGAACAAGAGTTTAGGGAACAAGATCCTAAACATAGAGGAACAACAACCTGAACGGAGGGAACACTAACCTAGACGGAGGGGAACAACATCCAACATGATGCGGAACAACAACCTAGACAATAGGGAACAACCTAGATAGAAGGGAACAACAACCTAGATGAAGGGAAACAATGACCTAGACGGGAGGGGAACAAAGGCCCTGGCGGAGGGGAACAACGACCTACACGAAGGGGAACAACGGCCTAGGCGGAGGGGAAGAACGACCTACATGGAGGGGAACAGTGATCCGGACTGAGGGGAACAGTGACCAACACAGATAGTGATAAGGGGTTGCCCGATCTTCTCAGTAAGCGACGGTGGTGATGAACACGATGGTGTATGCAGCGGAGGGAATCGATGATATGGTGTAGATAACTTGTATGACGCCGACGAATTCTCTCGATTGATTCCTGTAGCCAATGCAACATATCTCAACCCTGCAAGATATTCGCAACTCCACACACTTGCGCACGTAGCCGCCGACCACGAAGCGGTAAATTACAATCTTCTAATCCCCAATGGAACAGCAGATCACACAAACTTTCAGTAGCATAAAACTCCAAATCGCAACGAATTGGAGAGTTAGGGAACAATAGTTTTGCTTAGCAAACAACTATGAACTAGGGTTTATCTTAAACGTGGTCTAAAGCAGCTAGGGGGTCGTCCAAGGCACTTATATAGGCGTCCGGGACGAGTTCTGGTCGAAAGATACAAGTAAAACCGACCCAGAATAGATCTGGTCGAGACAGACTCGGACATGTCCGGTCTGAAATCCGGTCGACCGGGCTGTGGACCGGCCGGTCCGGTCTGTGGTCCGGTCAACCGGGCGGCAACCGGAAATCTGCGAAGTTTCCGGTTTCTGCCCGGTACGATACGCTCCCTCCGGTTGGCGGCCGGTTGGCGGCCGGTCGACCGGGCCAGGGACCGGGCGGCCCGGCGTGGGGGCCGGTCTGACCGGGCGCTCGACCGGCCTGGACTTCTTCTTCTCCTCTCGCGCATTTCTCCCGCTCCTCCCTCGCGCGTCCATGAGATATCTTCATGTCCAGCTCCATGCCCAGCTTCACGTCCATCTTCACGTCCAGCTGCTCCTCTCCTCCTCGTGCGATGCTCGTCTCCTCTTGATACCTGATGATACACAAGTAATAGGACTTAGGCAGTATAAAGTTCTCATCAATCAAAGTATCGTTTAGGAACAAGTTCACATGTTGTTTAAGTAGCTTCGCACGAGCCCTTGTAATTGGTCCAATCCTAACTTCATTGGACTTGAGCTTCACAGCAGGTTCATCTTCAGTTGGTAATGACGGAGGTAGTAGTGAGGTAGGGATGTCCTCATCATCTCCCCCCCTTCAAAAGGCGTCGACCCGATGCTCCAAGGTCTTCTCCGTCATATGGTGTCAAATCAGCAACATTGAAAGAATTACTGACACCAAACTCATCCTCTGGAAGATCTATCGAGTATGCATTGTCATTGATCTTGGCAAGCACTTTGTAAGGACCAGCACCACGAGGCTTCAACTTAGACTTCCTCAGCTGTGGGAACCTATCCTTGCGAAAATGTACCCAGACCAAATCACCAGGCTTGAACAACATCTCTTTGCGCTTCTTGTTCTTCCTTGCAGCATTGCTCTTGCCTTTGTTTTCGATCAACTCTTTAGTCTTCACATGAATTTTCTTCACAAAATCTGCCCTCTTGGATGCCTCCATATTAACTCTCTCATGTATAGGCAAAGGCAACAAGTCAAGTGGAGTAATGGGTTTGAAACCATACACCACCTCAAAAGGACATAGCTCAGTGGTAGAATGTACCGCCCTGTTGTAAGCAAACTCCACATGCGGCAAACATTCTTCTCACTGCTTCAGGTTCTTCTTGATCATGGATCTCAACAGTTGTGACAATGTTCTATTCACCACTTCAGTTTGACCATCAGTTTGGGGATGACAAGTAGTGCTGAACAGCAGCTTCGTCCCCAGCTTCTTCCAAAGCGTCTTCCAAAAGTAGCTCATAAACTTCACGTCACGATCAGAAACAATAGTCTTTGGGACTCCATGTAGACGTACAATCTCCCTGAAAAACAGGTTAGCAATATGCGACGCATCGTCGCTCTTGTGGCAGGCAATAAAATGTGACATCTTAGAGAATCTATCCACTACCACAAATATAGAATCATGGCCTCTTTTAGTACGCGGCAAACCCAACACAAAATCCATGCTAATATCCTCCCATGGTGTAGTAGGTGCCGGTAAAGGAGTATACAAACCGTGAGGCTTCAGCTTGGACTTGGACTTGTTGCAAGTAATGCATCTCTGCACATATCTATCCACGTCCCGCCTCATCTTTGGCCAATAAAAGTGGTCAGCTAGCATGAGTAGCGTCTTCTCACGCCCAAAGTGACCCATCAAACCTCCAGCATGTGATTCCTGCAATAAGAGCAAACGCACAGACGATTCTGGAACACATAGTTTGTTAGCTCTAAACAAGAACCCATCATGTATGTGATATTTTTCCCATGCTTTACCAAGAGCACATAGGCGATATGGTTCAGCAAAATCATGATCAGTGGCATACAAATCACATAGTATCTCTAAACCAGGAATTTTAACATCAAGTTGAGTTAATAGCATATTCTTCCTAGATAGAGGATCAGCAACAATATTATCTTTTCCCTTCTTATGCTTAATAATGTACGGAAAAGACTCAATGAACTCAACCCACTTAGCTAGACGCTTATGCAAAGTAGATTGGGCTTTCAGGTATTTCAAAGCTTCATGATCAGAATGTATGATAAATTCTTTTGGCCACAAGTAATGTTGCCAAACCTCAAGAACTCTAATTAAAGCATACAATTCTTTATCATATATTGGATAGTTCAACTTAGCACCAGATAGTTTCTCAGAAAAATATGCAATTGGGCGACCCTCTTGCATCAACACACCACCAATTCCAATACCACTAGCATCACATTCAATCTCAAATTGCTTATTGAAATCAGGAAGTGCAAGCAACAGTGCAGAAGTTAACAATCGTTTCAGTTCATCAAATGCATGATCTTAGGTTGCGCCCCACTCAAGGACAACACCCTTTTTAGTTAAATCATTCAAAGGTGCAGCAATAGTACTAAATTTGGGCACAAATCTTCTATAAAACCCAGCTAGACCATGAAAACTTCTAACTTGACTCACATTCATGGGAGTAGGCCAATTTTGAATAGCTTCAGTTTTAGACTCGTCTACTTCTACTCCATGCTGAGAGACAACATAACCCAGAAATATGACCTTATCTTTGCAAAATGTGCACTTCTCAAGATTACCATAGAGTTGATTATCACGCAACACTTGCAAAACATGTCGAATATGTATAATATGATCAGATTCAGTGCGGCTGTAGATTAATATATCATCAAAGTACACAACCACAAATTTGCCAATAAATTCACGCAAAACATGGTTCATCAGTCTCATGAAAGTGCTAGGTGCATTAGTCAAACCAAAAGGCATTACTAACCACTCATATAAACCAAATTTTGTTGTAAAGGCTGTTTTCCACTCATCCCCTTCTTTCATCCTAATTTGATGATAACCACTACGCAAATCAATTTTAGAGAACACAGCAGCACCACTCAATTCATCTAGCATATCCTCTAAACGGGGAATAGGATGACGATATCGAATAGTAATGTTGTTTATAGCTCTACAATCTACGCACATACGCCAAGTACCATCTTTCTTAGGAACTAGAATAACAGGAACAGCACAAGGACTAAGGCTTATGCGGATATAACCTTTGTCGAGTAGCGCTTGTACTTGCTTCTGTATCTCCTTCGTCTCTTCGGGATTAGTGCGATATGGCGCCCTATTGGGCAGCGAAGCTCCGGGAATCAAGTCAATTTGATGCTCAATACCTCGCAATGGTGGTAGTCCTGCGGGTACCTCCTCCGGAAAAACGTCGCCAAATTCCTGCAAAACATTAGAAACACCAAGAGGAAGAGGGGTCATGTCGTTAGAAACCAAAACCGTACCCATGTACAAAAGCACAAGAGGCATGGCCGTAGGGTCCTCACTAAATTCTCTCATGTCTTCTTTGGTGGCTAATGAGACAAAGGAATGCACTCGCTCACTTTTCGTTATATCACTCACGGTATTACAATTCTCTCGCCTATCTAGAGGTGCATCCTCCAAATTAACTTCAATCTTCTTACGAGACTCATTGACAATCTGCTGTGGTGACATAGGCTGTAAGTTAATTTTTTTGCCCTTGAACTCCAAGTGATATGTATTGGCACAGCCGTTGTGTTGCACAGAACGGTCATAGAGCCATGGCCGGCCCAACAAGAGATGACACACCGTCATAGGAACCACATCAAAGTCAATGGAATCCTTATACGGTCCAATCTCAAAATCAACACGCACCATGTGGCTCACCTTCATCTCACCATTATTGCTCAACCACTGAATATAATATGGATGCGGGTGCGGTAGATACTTCAGTTTCAGCTTGGCACATAACTCTTTGCTTGCTAAATTGCGACAACTTCCGCCATCAATAATAACCTTGCAAGCTTTATCAGGACCAACAAGTGCCTTTGTTTGGAACAAATTGCAGCGCTGCGTAGATGCACTAGGCTGCACATTGAGAACACGCTGTGAAACAACTATAGTTTGAGCTTCTGAAGGATAAGCATCAAAACTATCGCTGTCATAATCATCATCGTCCGGAGCATCCGGATCAGCATCGTCTCCAGTTTCATATTCATTGTCGTCATTAATGATCATAACTTTGCGGTTAGGACAATCCTTCTTGAAGTGACCCTTGCCACCACATGTATGACAAAGCATATCACGGTTGCGTGCTGTAGACATACTAGAACCAGTTCCACTTGCTGCAGAGACGGGCTTCTTTGTGTGAGACACATTGGAGACCGGTTTGCTAGACGAAGAAGGAACATCCGTAGGACGCGTAGATGGCGCCGTGGAGGGTGGCGGCCTAGGCGTGTAGCGCCCTGCGCCTGTAGCACGGCCCCTCTGTTGCGCTTCTTCAGCCAACTGTGACTCAGCTTCTCTTGCATGATGTAGTAACTCATTCATGGTAGCATATTTGTGATGACGCACAATGCCTTTGATATTAAATCTGAGTCCATTGAGATAACGCTGCATTGTCATCTCCAAAGACTCACGGACACGGGCACGCTGCATAAGCATCTCCATCTCCATGTAATAAGCATCAACTGTCAACACACCTTGTTTCAATTGGGTCAACTTGTCAAACACAGAACGCAAGTAATTGGTAGGAACAAAACGAGCTCTCATTGCCGCCTTCATACTACACCATGTAATAATAGCCTGTTCACCATCTTCTTCGCGATTCTGAACAAGAGCATCCCACCAACGCAATGCGTAACCATCAAATTCAGAGGAAGCAAGTTTGATCTTCTTATCTTCAGTATAATCAGGATGTAAACGCCATAATCTCTCAATCTTCAGCTCCCATGTAAGATATTCTTCAACATCAGTACCTCCTTCAAATCTGGGAATTGAGAACTTGGGCTTACCCAAACCATCGTCTTGTTGTAGAGGAACACGACGGGCTCCAATTTCAGCAAAACCGCGATTGATGCCATGTGGAAGACCACGACCAACACCAGGTCCCATGTCGTGAGCAGCAGCAGCATCCGCATTGTCACCTTGCACACTGCCATCGTCATCATGCGGTGGTTGTTGTGGTTGTACCATAGTACGTATCTCAGCAACAGTGTTTGTCAACGCCTGTACAGAAGCTTGAAGAGCCGTGACGGATGTTTGAACGGTATGAAGCACTGTATTAGCCTCATCAACCTTCAAGTGTATTCCTTGCATTTCCTTGTCCAACACATCACTAGAAACTCGGATTGCACGTTGCAGATGGTCACGAAGACCCTCATATTCACGCCAAGTAACTGGTGTATCGTCGGGCTTTTTCTGCATCACATCAAACTCAGAAGTAGACATGATTAGTAGGTTAGTGCACTAAACAAAATCGTTGGTGGTACTCTCACAACTCACTCAAAACTGATAAGAAAGGTGAATCTTACCGCTCCAAAGTGAATTAGTATTGCTTACCAACTTGGATTGACGGACTAGTGCACGGATGTAGCGAAGCGAATATCAAGGGTATAAGAACAATCACACGACTAAGCAGGATATATGTGGGGCTGTAGGTGGGCTACCTATTTGCACCAATAACAAGCTCTAGTGCTGACCGTAGACAACCAATGATACTCACACAAGGCGATATAATGGGGCAATGCAACTATATGGATGAAAGGTTGCAATGCACTCGAGAGACGCTAGCAAAGCTCAACGAGACAGGCACAAGATTGCTCAACTACAGGTGCAGTAAAGAAAACTTAGGCCTTCACTTGAATTCAACTAGCACACACTTTTCTTTTTGTATTTTTCTTTTTGTAACTCACGCAGCTATGTAGCTCTTTTTGCTTCTTTTCTATTTTTTATTTATTTTTGGACTCAACTCCTTGATAACACGGCCAACAAGATATGCAAAGCACCAAAACCCTAATGAGCAGCCTGTCGAGCGGTAAAACTAGTCTCTTATGGGGAAGTTCCTAGTCACGTTTATCGAAAGGCTGTGTCTATGGTTGGGAACAAGCACACTGTACGCTATGTGGACTCGGAGTAACAAAAACTTGACACTAGACGACAAAATAAATAAGATGATAGAGTAAACTCAAACCCTAAAAACTAGATGAAAGATAAAGTTACGCAAAAACAACTACGAAAAGCAACTAAAACTCGAAATTAGTGCAAGCTATGGCTATGGCAAACCCTAACCCTAATATTTTTGGCTTTTTCTGTATAGGAAAACACTCACAACTCAACTACGGGGTGGATTGTGGATGGCTTACCGAGGAAAACTGGAAATCTGATACCAAGATGATAAGGGGTTGCCCGATCTTCTCAGTAAGCGACAGTGGTGATGAACACGATGGTGTATGCAGCGGAGGGAATCGATGATATGGTGTAGATAACTTGTATGACGCCGACGAAGTCTCTCGATTGATTCCTGTAGCCAATGCAACAGATCTCAACCCTGCAAGATATTCGCAACTCCACACACTTGCGCACGTAGCCGCCGACCACGAAGCGGTAAATTGTAATCTTCTAATCCCCAATGGAACAGCAGATCACACAAACTTTCAGTAGCATAAAACTCCAGATCGCAACGAATTGGAGAGTTGGGGAACAATAGTTTTGCTTAGCAAACAACTATGAACTAGGGTTTCTCTTAAACGTGGTCTAAAGCAGCTAGGGGGTCGTCCAAGGCACTTATATAGGCATCCGGGACGAGTTCTGGTCGAAAGATACAAGTAAAACCGACCCAGAATAGATCTGGTCGAGACAGACTCGGACATGTCCGGTCTGGAATCCGGTCGACCGGGCTGAGGACCGGCCGGTCCGGTCTGTGGTCCGGTCAACCGGGCGGCAACCGGAAATCTGCGAAGTTTCCGGTTTCTGCCCGGTACGATACGCTCCCTCCGGTTGGCGGCCGGTTGGTGGTCGGTCGACCGGGCCAGGGACCGGGCGGCCCGGCGTGGGGGCCGGTCTGACCGGGCGCTGGACCGGCCTGGACTTCTTCTTCTCCTCTCGCGCATTCCTCCCGCTCCTCCCTCGCGCGTCCATGAGATATCTTCATGTCCAGCTCCATGCCCAGCTTCACGTCCATCTTCACGTCCAGCTGCTCCTCTCCTCCTCGTGTGATGCTCGTCTCCTCTTGATACCTGATGATACACAAGTAATAGGACTTAGGCAGTATAAAGTTCTCATCAATCAAAGTATCGTTTAGGAATAAGTTCACCTGTTGTTTAAGTAGCTTCGCACGAGCCCTTGTAATTGGTCCAATCCTAACTTCATTGGACTTGAGCTTCACAGCAGGTTCATCTTCAGTTGGTAATGACGGAGGTAGTAGTGAGGTAGGGATGTCCTCATCAGATAGGAACAACGGCCTAGGCAGAGGGGAACAACAACCTACATGGAGGAGAACAATGGCCCAGACTAAGGGGAACAACGACCTACACGGAGAGGAACAACGGCCTAGACGGAGGGGAACAACGACCTACATGGAGGGGAACAGTGACCCAGACTGAGGGGAACAATGACCTACACGGAGAGGAACAATGACCTAGGCGGAGGAGAACAACGACCTACATAGAGGGGAACAGTGACCCAGACTGAGGGGAACAATGACCTACACGGAGGGGAACAACGACCTACACGGAGAGGAACGATGGCCCAGACTGAGGGGAACAACGACCTACATGGAGAGGAACAAGGACCTACACGGAGAGGAACAATGGCCTAGACTGAGAAGAACAACTACCTACACGGAGAGGAAAAAAAGAAATGAAATAAAAAATGAACACATGAAAAGGAAAAATAATAAAAAATGTAGGAAATAATAAAATAAAATAACAAGAAGCCGTACGTGTAGAAAAGAATGTATAATAAGAAAGAAGAAAAAGAGATATTTAATATAAGAAAGAAGAAAAGAAATAATGGTAAAGAAGAATGGAAATAGATAACAACGCCCGTGAGCATTGTTGGTCGGTAATAGCACACTAGCCCAGCGGCCACCGGGTCATCGTTTTGACGCCCCGGGATCGAATCCCAGCTCCGGCTTGTTTATTTGGGTTTTTTACTCTGTGCGCTCCGCAGATGGGCCGGCCCAGAACCAAAAGCGCTAGCGAGCAGTTTCCGTACAAAGTAGCCGCCAAGCCTTCCACTCGATACGTTGTTTGCTATTTGGGTTCACTAAAGGGATGTAGTTCGTGGGCTCGGCCCATTTTCGCTTTCGTGATATGTTTCGTTACCCTTTTTCCTACCTTATTCCTACTTCGTTCTTTTCGCTGGTAGTTGCTCCGCGAGGCGGTTCTCCTTGCCGCCACCACCTCTCTGCCCCCACTTTTCCGGCGTGTTTCCGTCGTCGAGTGCCCGCATTTCCGGCGTGTCTCCTCCGCGTGCCCGCTTCCGTCGTTTCTCCTGCGCTCGCCTTCTTCCAGTGTTTCTGCTGTGGCCACTCGTCCCGCATCGCATAGAAGTTTCTCGTCCACGTCGAGCACCTCCGCCGCGCCGCCTCTGAAAGATCAGAGATGGTAAACCTAGAGGGGGGGTGAATAGGTTTCTACAGATTTTAATTATTTCTTTGCAATATTAGGCTTTGCGGAATATAAAGGTGAGCCTAATGCAAACTAGGTGAGATATGAGGATACAACTAACTCGAGCACGAAGGCTCTCACAGGCAGTTAAATCACAAGTAAAGAGTTCGGTTAGAGATAACCGATAGCACGCGGAGACGAGGGTTTATTCCCGTGTTCCCTTCCTTTGCAAGAAGGTACGTCACGTTTGGAGGAGTGGAGGTCCCACGAAGGATTCCCCGCGCCACGAAGGCTCACCCTATTCTCCGGAGCCTATCCCACGAAGGAATAGTGGTAGACTTTGAGGTAGCCTCCAAACCTTCACAATCTTGTCAGGAGCAAATCCACAACCCGGATGCTTCCGGACCACTCTTGCCCACCTAGGGTTTCCAAGGAACCCTAGAGAGCAAGCTTCTTGATGAATACAAGGGGGGAATAAGATTTGGCTTGGTAGAACAGTAGATCGGGTCCTCCTCTATCGTTTCCCCGGAGAGATTTGAGTTTGGGTGGTGGAGGAGGGAGATCTGAGGCTTTGGTGTTTCTAACAATGGAGTATGAGAGAGAGAGCTCAAGAACAGCTTGTAGTGTAGTGCCTACCCCTTCAGAGGTAGAAGAAGGGGTATATATAGTGTCTCTTGAAATATGGTCGTTGGATGACTTGCCACATCAGCGTTTTCCTCGAGGCACCCGGTCAACCGGAGCTGGCGCCGGACAGGCCGGCGCAGGGGTCGGTCAGACCGGGCCTGGGACCGGACCATCCGGTCCAAACCGGACCTGGGACCGGATCCTGACCGGGCAACTTCTTTGGCGTACTGGACATAGTCCGGCTGGCACAGGTGTGGGGGCCTGTTGGCGCCGGGGCGCCCGGTCCTGCGCTCGGTCCTGGGACCGGACCGGCCGGTCCAAACCGGGCCTGGGACCTGATCCTGACCGGGCGGCTTCTCCAACCTTACTGGAACCTCGCCCGGTTGGCACAAGTGTGGGGGCCGGTTGGCGTCGGGGCGCCCGGTCCAACACCCGGCCGACCGGGCTTGTGACCGGACTGTGCCGGTCCTGGAGCCGGTCTGATCGGGCCACTGACCGGCCGAGGCTGGAACTTCCTTGTTGATTTTTCATCGAAGTGGGGGGTCTCCCATTGCCTTCTTGTTCCATTGATACACCATTATACCTCTTTGGCTAATACCTCGGAATAATCTCGTAGACATGTATTAGACCAAATACTCTAGCACGGTGTCATAGTTACCAAAATAATGGATAAGGGTAAAATACCCTTACAATCTCCCCCTTTTTGGTATACGATGACAAACCGAGCTAGAGTCACATATAGATATTATGATAAGCTTTAAACCTTGATTCCATATGAGATATTGAGACAGCTCACCCATAATGTGTGCACTTGGAGAATTTGCGTTTGAATGCAAAGTGCACCATTTGTAGAATATGAGAAGCTCCCCCAATATCTTTAGGAACAAGCATGGTATGGACATGTGAATATCAAGATATATAAGCATAACACATAATCATCCTAACATAGAGATTAAGCATAAAGTACATGTCCCTACACGAATTATTTAAAGTAGCAAATGGCTCTTGGAATAAAAAAACACGCAAAAAAGCACAAGCCACATAAGAAGCAAATCAAAATGTCAAGCATGGCTTGTGCAACCAAGGAACCCGTAATAATCCTAGACTCTACTCTCTTCTCCCCATTTGGCATCGGAACACAAAAAAGGCGAAGAAAAGAGTAGGGATGCTAGCGCTCCCGTCAATAGAACTCGTGCCCCGCGGATGGGGTGCTTCCATCACCATCACCATCATCTTCTTCATCATCATCATCATTGTAATGTTCCTCGTCTTCATCATCATTGTTTCCATATCGAGAAGTCTCGGGTTCATGAGCAGATCGAGGAGGAAGACCACCATGCATATACATGGAGAGATCAAAGTTCTGAAGCATCTCATCATCAATAGGAGGCATCTCCCAAGTAGGTGCATGTACAGGCTCCATCTCAGGTCCAGGAGGAAGAACAGGAGTGTTTCTGGCAGCCATGAACTCTTTATGTCGCCTCCTAGTTTCCTGGTTCAAGGCAAGGCTTTGATGGGCAACATCATTGGTGTTTTGGCACATCTGCCACAAACTGTTGAGGAAGCGAGCTGCACCGTGCTTGGGGCGCCTAGAGTAGCTGGAGCTAGCAGGGTCATGCATTTCCTTGGACCTACGCTCAGAAGGCATCATGGCTGGGATTTCCGGTTTATTTCCTTGTTTAGGTATCTTGAAAGGTTCCATCTTAACCCTTTCATCTTTCTTATTGTAAGGTCCTGGCACAACCGTATCGAGGAGCAGCTGAACATACTGTGCATAATTTGGAGTCATCCTTTCGCGAACAGAGCGTCTCAGTTCACAGTAGAGGAGATCACAACCATCAATGGTCTTCTGGTTGTCAGGATGACAGTAGTGCATCAGATTCAGATGGTATGCACAGCATTCACTTGAATCTCCGGACTTGCTGATGAGAGTCTCACGGAATAGTTTAGCAAGTAGAAGGTAGGAGTAATACATGCCAGAGATAGTGGGAGGACCAGCTGTGGGTTACGGAGGATAGCAGAAGGAAGTGTCCTCATGATTGAACGTGCGCTGAGAGTGTATCTTGAAACCACGAGCACGGCCACCAGCAAACCCCATGGCTTCACAGAAATCAAGATAGTTGCAAGTGTATTTTGCTTGTCCTGTCATCCAAGTCATAGTGCGAGCTGGGTCATCATGAAAGAACATTGTGCAGTGAAATTGCCTCACAAGTATTGGACAATAGTACCCTTCATTAGGCGTCAAGCACATGAGATCAAACAGCCCCATCCTCTTCAAGGTATCGATCACAAAGCTATACTTGGTGGCTTGATGCAACCTAAGAGCATCCGTGTTGATGGCCTTGGGCATCACAAAAGTACCATTCTTCATGCACTCTTGAGAGTTGTAGTAGTCCTCCCACAAATGCTGTTGAGTGATGGTCCAGAAGAATTTATCACCCTGAAGGTACGTGGGTTCCGTGAATCGATAGGGGTTCTCATCTCGAAGTCTTCTCCAGGCACCAACATTTACTGTGCCAACATTGTAATGTGGCACTATCTCAGTAAGGTCATCAGCTGGTGCTGCTTGCTTTTCTTTCTTTCTCTTGGCAAATGACTTGGTTCTTCCCCCAGTTGAGCTGCCTGGACCAGTATACTGAGGTGCTTTAGGAGGCAAACGAGAGCTAGTACGGCATCCTGGAGGCCTCGCAAGCCTTCCTCTCATGGCAACAGTGCCACGGTCATCACCACTCGAACCACCCGAAGACATTGTCCTCCTTGCTCAAGGGAACAAAGAGAACACCTAGGGAGGGCTTGAGGGCCAAATCCTCAAGATCTCCAAATGTAGATTGAGAGGGACCAAATCCTTTGGTGGAGATGATGCAAGTGTCCCGATCTATGATTTGGTGAAGTTTGAGGGGATTCTAGTGGTGGGAGAGACCTAGGGAGAGGTGGAGATGATGGAGGCGGCGGCCATGGTGTCTATGGTGAAAGGGGGAAGTGAGGAAGAATAACCCCAAGGGGTAACCTCCTCCCCACTTAACCAGCCGCACGACCGGCGCACAGGCCGGTCGACCGGGCCACAGACCGGGTGACCCGGTGCACAGGCCGGTCCAACCGGGCCCTGGACCGGCCAGGCTGTTTTGCCTCGTTTTTTGCCTCGTTTTGCCTCTATTCTTTGTGCAATTGTGTGTGAATGCTCAGATGATGACATGTACATATAGATAGATAGATTTATGATGAGATGAGCATAGACATGGGGTAGGAAACACAATGTTTTCTAGGCATACCCATTGGAGTGAAATCCAAACAAGATGTAAATAGCAACAATGGGCATGATTCGAAGTATATCAAAAATCACAAATCATTTTTGAAATAGTTTTGCAATAAGATCATTGAGCCTTAATGAGGGGCGGGGAATTACTCCCCCTATGTGAAAGCGCAAATGTCATGAGACCTCGAAGAGACGTGCTTGGGTCCATATAATGACATTGGGTCTATTTATGTTGCACACATGGTAAGATGACTATCCCCATATGTGATGCACCTCTAAGCTAGATAGCAAGATAAATGCAAGAATATAGTGCAAGAAGTTATTCAACCTAAGTTTTTAGGATCAAGAATACCAAGTTCTCCTCTCAAGTTCACAAACCGGGCTTCATCCAAAGGCTTAGTGAAAATATCCGCCAATTGGTACGCTGTCCCCACATGAGTGAGATCAATGTCCCCATTGGCAACATGGTCACTGATACGTCTCCAACGTATTTATAATTTCTGATGTTCCATGCTTATATTATGACAATACCTACATGTTTTGTTCACACTTTATATCATTTTTATGCATTTTCTGGAACTAACCTATTAACAAGATGCTGAGGTGCCAGTTCCTGTTTTCTGCTGTTTTTGGTTCCAGAAAGGCTGTTCGGGCAATATTCTCGGAATTCGACGAAACAAAATCCAAACATCTTATTTTACCGAGACGGACCCGGAACACCGAAGGAGAGACGGAGAGGAGGCCCAGGGCCTCCAGACCACAGGGCGGCGCGGCCTAGGAGGTGGGCGCGCCCAGGTGTGGTGTGGGCCCCCCAGGCACCCCCTTGCGCCGCCTCTTCGACTATAAAATCCTTCGCGACGTAAAAACCCTACAACGAATCGACGAAACTCCAGAAAGACTTAAGGGGCGCCGCGAAACTCCGTTTTGGGGGACAGAAGTCTCTGTTCCGGCACGCCGCCGGGACGGGGAATTGCCCCCGGAGTCATCTCCATCGACACCACCGCCATCTTCATCGCCGTTGCTGTCTCCCATGATGAGGAGGGAGTAGTTCTCCCCCGAGGCTGAGGGCTCTACCGGTAGCTATGTGGTTTATCTCTCTCTCCCATGTACTTTAGTACAATGATCTCATGAGCTGCCTTACATGATTGAGATCCATATGATGAGCTTTGTAATCTAGATGTCGTTATGCTATTCAAGTGGATTTTACTTATGTGATCTCCGGAGACTCCTTGTCCCACGTGTGTAAAGGTGACAGTGTGTGCACCGTGTGGGTCTCTTAGGCTATATTTCACAGAATACTTGTTCACTGGGTTATGATTTGAGTTGGATGTCTCTATGGAATTGTGGTGTGTTAGTACCTCCTATAAATGCTCACAGTGACAGCGTGGGGTGTTTATTAGTACTTGGGAATACATCTTTAAGGTTTGCTTTTGCAGCCCTACACGGTGAATTAGTGTTCATTATCCTGCCAGAGAGTAATTCAGAATAGCATAGTGAAGTGCTTATATTTATATTCAATTATGATTTCAATGTTGAGAGTGTCCACTAGTGAAAGTATGATCCCTAGGCCTTGTTTCTAAGCATTGAAACACCGTTTCCAACAAGTTCTGTTACATGTTTGCTTGCTGCAATATTTACTTCATATCGCAATTACTGTTTACCACCATCTATACCATCTGCGTTTTAATATCTCTTCGCCGAACTAGTGCACCTATACATCTGACAAGTGTATTAGGTGTGTTGGGGACACAAGAGACTTCTTGTATCTTAATTGCAGGGTTGCTTGAGAGGAATATCTTTGACCTCTACCTCCCTGAGTTCGATAAACCTTGGGTGATCCACTTAAGGGAAACTTGCTGCTGTTCTACAAACCTCTGCTCTTGGAGGCCCAACACTGTCTACAGGAATAGAAGCGTGAGTAGACATCAAGCTATTTTCTGGCGCCGTTGCCGGGGAGGCATAGCTCTACTCATAAGTTCACCTGGGGAGTACACTCTACCTCTCTCTCTCTGTTTTTATTTTATTTTGTTTTGCTTAGTTTACTTTTGTCTAGTTTATTTGTGCTTAGTTTATTTCTTTCCAGTATTATTTTGCTTAGTTTACTTTTGTCTAGTTTGTTTTTGTCTTGTTTTATTTTTCTTATATACCCGAAAATCCATAAAAATTTGAAAAACCGAAAAATTAAAAACTGTTGTTATGGGAGAACCCACCACCTATTTGGAGCTTATTGAAATATATATGAATTATAGAGAATCAAGAACGAGTAAGGGCATGAGTGCTGTGATAGAAAAATTGAATACAATTGCTAAAATCTTGCTTAAACGCCATGATATAAACTATTGCTCTAAACAGGATACTAAACATCTTAAATTCCAATGTGGCTTTAGTGAAGAAGTTTTAATTAAGAACTATAATTGGAATAACTATATTCATTTTGGGTTCGAAGAGGTAGAACAATTTGTCTTATTTATGGGAGCTTCTGAAATAGAATCCTTCATGTCTAAAAATTATGAAACTTGTATTGCTTGTAAGAACCTTAAAGATTATGTCTCTTCTATCCTTAATTTTTGCATGGAAAGTGACAGTGATAATCCTTATATCATTGATTATAAAGAGAGACTCATTAATGCACAAGAATGCACTCACAATCTGCAGGAACCTGTGAAAGAAGAAATTGATGAACCTGAAAGCTCATTGGATGAAAAAGAGGAGGAAATTGATGAACCTGAAAGCTCATTGGATGAAAAAGAGGAGGAGAGTGATGAACAAAAGGAGGAAGAATGGATTGGCTACCCATGCCAACCTTCTAATGAGAGTAACTCTTTATCTCTTACACTATTTGGTTGTCCTCCATGCTTACCAAAGGAGGATGAATGTTATATGCCTATGGATTCTCTTGAAATATTCCCTATGAGTAAAACTTGTGAGAATAATTATGCTACTGTTATCTATGATAATCCATGCTATTTTGAAAAATCCTATGATAACGCTTTGTTTGTGCTTGATATCGAAATGCATGGTACTAAAGAGTTTTGCTTAGCAAATGTTTATGATAAAGCTCTAGATGATGGTCCTATGTTACTTGATAATATTAATTGTACTACTAATGAAAATGGGATTGGAGATGTCTTGACTTTATCTAGGAGTCCTATATCTTTTGAGATTGATCAATCATCTTGTTATATTATTGATAAAAGTGGGTTTGAAAGTTTTAATCCCATTATTTTTGAGCTTGATAAAAATTATGTGTTTGTAGATCATGGAAAGCATTCTGTATGTGATAGTTATATTGTTGAGTTTGTTCATGATGCTACTGAAAATTATTATGAGAGAGGAAAATATGGTTGTAGAAATTTTCATGGTACTAAAACACCTCTCTATATGCTGAAAATTTTGAAGTTACTCGTGTTTTATCTTCCTATGCTTGTCACTTTGTTCTTCATGAATTTATTTGTGTACAAGATTCCTATGCATAGGAAGCGGGTTAGACTTAAATGTGTTTTGAACTTGCTCTTTGATGCTCTCTTTTGCTTCAACTCTCATCGTTATGTGGGCATCATTAAAATTGCTGAGCCCATCTTAATGGCTATAAAGAAAGCACTTCTTGGGAGATAACCCATGTCTTTATTTCTACTGTTTTGTTGTGTCTTGGAAGTTGTTAATACTGTAGCAACCTCTCCTTATCTTTATTTTATTGCATTGTTGTGCCAAGTAAAGTCTCTAATAGAAGGTTGATGCTAGATTTGGATTTCTACGCAGAAACAGATTTCTATCTGTCACGAATTTGAGTAGTCTCTCTGTAGGAAACTCAGAAAAATCTGCCAATTTTCATGCGTGTTCCTCAGATAAGTACGCAACTTTCATTAGTTTTGAGTTTTCTGAATTGAGCAACGGAAGTACCTCTTAAAAATTCGTCTTTACTGGTTGTTCTGTTTTGACAGATTCTGTCTCTGTTTTTTGCACTGTCTCTTGTGGGCTTTAAGTAAGGCTTTCTAGACGTGGAGAGCTGTAGCTAATGTTTTTATTGAGTTCTTGCAATGTGTCACTATAGGACTAAAGTGGATAAAAGTTTTTTTTTATTACTAACCCCTCTAATGAAGTTTATGAGAAGTCTGGTGTGGCAGAAGTTTTCAAGGGTCAAGAGAGGAGGATGATATATGATCAAGAAGAGTGAAAAGTCTAAGCTTGGGGATGCCCCCGTGGTTCATCCCTGCATATTTCAAGAAGACTCAAGCGTCTAAGCTTGGGGATGCCCAAGGCACCCCCTTCTTCATCAACAACTTATCAGGTCACTTCTAGTGAAACTATATTTTTATTCAGTCACATCATATGTGCTTTACTTGGAGCGTCTGTTTGTTTTTATTTTTGTTTGTGTTTGAATAAATTCGGATCCTAGCAATCCTTGTGTGGGAGAGATACACGCTCCGCTTTTTCATATGAACACTGGTGTTCTTCGTTTCATTTTTCGTGTTCATGGCGGAAGCTGATAGCCGCAGCACTTATTGTTATTTGGAAACAGAAAATGGTTCATATGGTTTTGAATAATTTGATACTTGGCAATTGTTTTGAGCTCTCAAGTAGATCATGTTTAAGCTCATGCACCATGTAGTTTAAACCTATTAGTGGAGAACTACCGTAGAGCTTGTTGAAATCTGGTTTGCATGATTGGTCTCTCTAAGGTCTAGATATTTTCTGGTAAAAGTGTTTGAGCAACAAGGAAGACAGTGTAGAGTCTTATAATGCTTGCAATATGTTCTTATGTAAGTTTTGTTGTACCGGTTCATACTTGTGTTTGCTTCAAACAACCTTGCTAGCCAAAGCCTTGTACTGAGAGGGAATGCTTCTCGTACATCCAAAACCTTGAGCCAAAACCTATGCCATTTGTGTCCACCATATCTACCTACTATGTGATATTTCCTGCCATTCCAAGTAAATACTTCATGTGCTACCTTTAAACAATTCAAAAGCTATTATCTCTTATTTGTGTCAATGTTTTATAGCTCATGAGGAAGTATGTGGTGTTTATCTTTCAACCTTGTCATTTACTTCTGACAGACTTTCACCAATGGACTAGTGGCACATCCGCTTATCCAATAATTTTGCAAAAAGAGCTGGCAACGGGGTGCCCAGCCCCAATTAATTAACTTTCATTAATAATTCTCTTCACATGTTTTGCCCCGATCTATCAGTTTGCAACTTAATTTTGCAAATAGACACTCCTCCATGGTATGTGAATGTTGGAAGGCACCCGAGGATTCGGTTAGCCATGGCTTGTGAAAGCAAAAGGTTGGGAGGAGTGTCATCTATAAATAATGAAACTAAAATACATGTGTAAACAAAAGAGAAGAGGGATGATCTACCTTGCTGGTAGAGATAACGTCCTTCATGGGAGCCGCTCTTGAAAGTCTGGTTGATAAGGTAGTTAGAGTACCCGCTACCATTCGTTGACAACAACAAACACCTCTCAAAACTGTACTTTTATGCTCTCTATATGATTTCAAAACTTAAAAAGCTCTAGCACATGATTTAATCCCTGCTTCCCTCTGCGAAGGGCCTTTCTTTTACTTTATGTTGAGTCAGTTTACCTACTTCTTTCTATCTTAGAAGCAAACACTTGTGTCAACTGTGTGCATTGATTCTTACATGTTTACTTATTGCACTTGTTATATTACTTTATGTTGACAATTATCCATGAGATATACATGTTACAAGTTGAAAGCAATTGCTGAAACTTAATCATCCTTTGTGTTGCTTCAATGCCTTTCACTTTGAATCTATTGCTTTAAGAGTTAACTCTTATGCAAGACTTGTTGATGCTTGTCTTGAAAGTACTATTCATGAAAAGTCTTTGCTATATGATTGAGTTGTTTAATCATCATCTTTACCATTGCTTTGAATCACTTCATTCATCTCATATGCTTTACAATAATATTGATCAAGATTATGTTGGTAGCATGTCACTTCAGAAATTATTATTTTTATCGTTTACCTACTCGAGGGCGAGTAGGAACTAAGCTTGGGGATGCTTGATACGTCTCCAACGTATCTATAATTTCTGATGTTCCATGCTTATATTATGACAATACCTACATGTTTTGTTCACACTTTATATCATTTTTATGCATTTTCTGGAACTAACCTATTAACAAGATGCCGAGGTGCCAGTTCCTGTTTTCTGCTGTTTTTGGTTCCAGAAAGGCTGTTCAGGCAATATTCTCAGAATTCGACGAAACAAAAGCCAGACATCTTATTTTACCGAGATGGACCCGGAACACCGAAGGAGAGACGGAGAGGAGGCCCAGGGCCTCCAGACCACAGGGCGGCGCGGCCTAGGAGGGGGGCGCGCCCAGGTGTGGTGTGGGCCCCCCAGGCACCCCCTTGCGCCGCCTCTTCGCCTATAAAATCCTTCGCGACGTAAAAACCCTACAACGAATTGACGAAACTCCAGAAAGACTCAAGGGGCGCCGCCGCCATCGCGAAACTCCGTTTCGGGGGACAGAATTCTCTGTTCCGGCACGCCGCCGGGACGGGGAATTGCCCCCGGAGTCATCTCCATCGACACCACCGCCATCTTCATCGCCGTTGCTGTCTCCCATGATGAGGAGGGAGTAGTTCTCCCCCGAGGCTGAGGGCTCTACCGGTAGCTATGTGGTTTATCTCTTTCTCCCATGTACTTCAATACAATGATCTCATGAGCTGCCTTACATGATTGAGATCCATATGATGAGCTTTGTAATCTAGATGTCGTTATGCTATTCAAGTGGATTTTACTTATGTGATCTCCGGAGACTTCTTGTCCCACGTGTGTAAAGGTGACAGTGTGTGCACCGTGTGGGTCTCTTAGGCTATATTTCACAGAATACTTGTTCACTGGGTTATGATTTGAGTTGGATGTCTCTATGAAATTGTGGTGTGTTAGTACCTCCTATAAATGCTCACAGTGACAGCGTGGGGTGTTTATTAGTACTTGGGAATACATCTTTAAGGTTTGCTTTTGCAGCCCTACACGGTAAATTAGTGTTCGTTATCCTGCCAGAGAGTAATTCAGAATAGCATAGTGAAGTGCTTATATTTATATTCAATTATGATTGCAATGTTGAGAGTGTCCACTAGTGAAAGTATGATCCCTAGGCCTTGTTTCTAAGCATTGAAACACCGTTTCCAACAAGTTCTGTTACATGTTTGCTTGCTGCAATATTTACTTCATATCGCAATTACTGTTTACCACCATCTATACCATCTGCGTTTTAATATCTCTTCGTCGAACTAGTGCACCTATACATCTGACAAGTGTATTAGGTGTGTTGGGGACACAAGAGACTTCTTGTATCTTAATTGCAGGGTTGCTTCATAGGAATATCTTTGACCTCTACCTCCCTGAGTTCGATAAACCTTGGGTGATCCACTTAAGGGAAACTTGTTGCTGTTCTACAAACCTCTGCTCTTGGAGGCCCAACACTGTCTACAGGAATAGAAACGTGAGTAGACATCAGTCACGTAGGAAGTGATGGCGAATGTCAATGTGTTTGGTGCGACAATGTTGAACCGGGTTATTGGCGATCTTTATTGCACTTTCGTTGTCACATAGAAGAGGCACCGTACCAAGAGACACACCATAGTCTTTCAAGGTTTGCTTCATCCATAACAACTGAGTACAACAAGATGTCGCGGATATGTATTCGGCTTCGGTGGTGGATAGAGCAGTGGAGTTTTGTTTCTTTGATGACCAATGATACGCGTAGATGCACACGTCCGTTGGGAACCCCAAGTGGAAGGTATGATGCGTATAGAAGCAAGTTTCCCTCAGTATGAAACCAAGGTTTAATCGAACCAGTAGGAGCCAAGAAGCACGTTGAAGGTTGATGGTCGCGAAATGTGATGCGGCGCAACACCAGGGATTCCGGCACCAACGCGGAACCTGCACAACACAACCCAAGTACTTTGTCCCAACGAAACAGTGAGGTTGTCAATCTCACCGGCTTGCTGTAACAAAGGATTAAACGTATCGAGTGGAAGATGTTTGCAAAGAAAACAGTAAACACAATTGCAGTAGATTGTATGCTATGTAAAGAATAGGACCGGGGTCCACAGTTCACTAGAGGTGTCTCTCCCATAAGATAAAAGCATGTTGGGTGAACAAATTACAGTCGGGCAATTGACAAATAGAGAAAGGCATAACAATGCATATACATGATATGATAAATATAGTGAGATTTAATTGGGCATTACGACAAAGTACATAGACCGCCATCCAACTGCATCTATGCCTAAAAAGTCCACCTTCAGGTTATCATCCGAACCCCCTCCAGTATTAAGTTGCAAAGCAACAGACAATTGCATTAAGTATGGTGCGTAATGTAATCAACAACTACATCCTTAGACATAGCATCAATGTTTTATCCCTAGTGGCAACAGCACATCCACAACCTTAGAACTTTCTCATCACCGTCCTGCATTCAATGGAGGCATGAACCCACTATCGAGCATAAATACTCCCTCTTGGAGTTAAGAGTAAAAACTTGGCCAGAGCCTCTACTAATAACGGAGAGCATGCAAGATCATAAACAACACATGAACAATAGATTGATAATCACCATAATCATAGTACTCTCTATCCATCGGATCCCGACAAACACAACATATAGAATTACAGATAGATGATCTTGATCATGTTAGGCAGCTCACAAGATCCAACAATGAAGCACAACAAGGAGAAGACGACCATCTAGCTACTGCTATGGACCCATGGTCCAGGGGTGGACTACTCACTCATCACTCCGGAGGCGACCATGGCGGTGTAGAGTCCTCCGGGAGATGAATCCCCTCTCCGGCAGGGTGCCGGAGGCGATCTCCTGAATCCCCCGAGATGGGATTCGCGGCGGCGGCGTCTCTGGAAGGTTTTCCGTATCGTGGCTCTCGGTACTGGGGGTTTCGCGACGGAGACTTTAAGTAGGCGGAAGGTCAACGCGGGGGGCCACACGAGGGGCCCAGGGGGCAGGTCGGCGCGGCCAGGGCTTGGGCCGCGCCGGCCACCCTCCTGGCCTCCTCGTGGCCCCACTTCGTTAGGTCTTCGGTCTTCTGGAAGCTTCGTGCAAAAATAGGACCCTGGGCGAAAGTTTCGTCCAATTCCGAGAATATTTCTTTACTAGGATTTCTGAAACCAAAAACAGCAGAAACAAAGAATCGGCTCTTCGGCATCTTGTTAATAGGTTAGTTCCAGAAAATGCATAAATATGACATATAATGTGCATAAAACATGTAGGTATCATCAATAAAGTAGCATGGAACATAAGAAATTATCGATACGTTGGAGACGTATCAGCATCCCCAAGCTTAGTTCTGCTCGTCCCGAAGCGGTAAAACGATAACAAAGATAATTTCTGAAGTGACATGCCATCATAATCTTGATCATACTATTTGTAAACATATGTAATGAATGCAGCGATCAAAGCAAAGGTAATGACATGAGTAAACAACTGAATCATAAAGCAAAGACTTTTCATGAATAGTACTTCAAGACAAGCATCAATAAGTCTTGCATAAGAGTTAACTCATAAAGCAATAAATCAAAGTAAAGGTGTTGAAGCAACACATAAGAAGATTAAGTTTCAGCGGTTGCTTTCAACTTATAACATGTATATCTCATGGTTATTGTCAACATAAAGTAATATAACAAGTGCAATATGCAAGTATGTAGGAATCAATGCACAGTTCACACAAGTGTTTGCTTCTTAAGGTGGAAGGAGATAGGTAAACTGACTCAACAATAAAAGTAAAAGAAAGGTCCTTCAAAGAGGAAAGCATCGATTGCTGTATTTGTGCTAGAGCTTTTATTTTGAAAACATGAAACAATTTTGTCAACGGTAGTAATAAAGCATATGAGTTATGAAAATTATATCTTACAAGTTGCAAGCCTCACGCATAGTATACTAATAGTGCCCGCACCTCGTCCTACTTAACTTGGACTACCGGGTCTTCGCATGCCATGTTTCAACCAAGTGTCACAAAGGGGTACCTCCATGCCGCCTGTACAAAGGTCTAAGGAGAATGCTCGCATTTCGGATTTCTCGCTTTTGATTATTCTCAACTTAGACATCCATACCGGGACAACATGGACAACAGATAATGGACTCCTCTTAAATGCATAAGCATGTAGCAATGATTATTGTTCTCATATGAGATTGAGGATATATGTCCAAAACTGAAACTTCAACCATGATTCATGGCTTTAGTTAGCGGCCCAATGTTCTTCTCTAACAATTTTGCATGCTCCAACCACTAAAATGATAGACCTTCAGACAAGACGGACATGCATAGCAACTCACATGATATTCAACAATAGTTGATGGCGTTCCTCAGAAGCATGGTTATCGCACAACAGGCAACTTAATAAAATATAAAGTGCATAAGTACATATTCAATACTACGATAGTTTTTAAGGCTATTTTGTCCCATGAGCTATATATTGCAAAGGTGAATGATGGAATTTTAAAGGTAGCACTCAAGCAATTTACTTTGGAATGGCGGAGAAATACCATGTAGTAGGTAGGTATGGTGGACACAAATGGCATAGTAGTTGGCTCAAGGATTTTGGATGCATGAGAAGTATTCCCTCTCGATACAAGGTTTAGGCTAGCAAGGTTATTTGAAGCAAACTCAAGGATGAACAAGTGCAGCAAAACTCACATAAAAGACATATTGTAAACATTATAAGACTCTACACTGTCTTCCTTGTTGTTCAAAACTCAATACTAGATATTATCTAGACCTTAGAGAAACCAAATATGCAAATCAAATTTTAGCAAGCTCTATGTATTTCTTCATTAATGGGTGCAAAGTATATGATGCAAGAGCTTAAACATGAGCACAACAATTGCCAAGTATCACATTATCCAAGACATTTTAGAATTACTACATGTAGCATTTTCCAATTCCAACCATATAACAATTTAACGAAGAAGAAACTTCGCCTTGAAGATTATGAGTAAAGCCTAAGGACACATGTGTCCATATGCAACAGCGGAGCGTGTCTCTCTCCCACAAAGTGAATGCTAGGATCCATCTTATTCAAACAAAAACAAAAACGAAAACAAACCGACGCTCCAAGTAAAGAACACAAGATGTGATTGAATAAAAATATAGTTTCAGGGGAGGAACCTGATGATGTTGTCGATGAAGAAGGGGATGCCTTGGGCATCCCCAAGCTTAGATGCTTGAGTCTTCTTAAAATATGCAGGGATGAACCACGGGGGCATCCCCAAGCTTAGAGCTTTCACTCCTCTTGATCATAGTATATCATTCTCCTCTCTTGACCCTTGAAAACTTACTTCACACCAAACTTCAAGCAAACTCATTAGAGGGTTAGTGCACAATTAATAATTCACTCATTCAGAGGTGACACAATCATTATTTTCACTTCTGGACATTGCATAATGCTACTGGACATTAGTGGATCAAAGAAATAAATCCAACATAGCAAAAGAGGCAATGCGAAATAAAAGGCAGAATCTGTCAAAAACAGAACAGTCCGTAAAGACGAATTTAGAAATGGCACCAGACTTGCTCAAATGGAAAAACTCAAAACTAATGAAAGTTGCGTACATATCTGAGGATCACGCTCGTAAATTGGCAGATTTTTTCGAATTTTCTACAGAGAATTGTGCCCAGATTCGTGACAGACAGCAATGCTGTTTCTGCGCAGCGATCCCAAATATAACATCAACTTTGACATAGAAACTTTACTTGGCACAAAAACATGATAAGGAGAGGTTGCTACAGTAGTAAACAACTTCCAAGACTCAACAAAACAAAAAATTGCTGTAGGTAAAAACATGGGTTGTCTCCCATAAGCGCTTTTCTTTAACGCCTTTCAGCTAGGCGCAGAAAGTGCAAATCAAGTAACATCGAGAGACGGTGTGTCAACCTTACCTTGGGCTTCATCCTTACCTTTCTTATTGTTTTTCTTTCCTTTTGGTTTAGGAAATATATGATTTCCCCCTGGTATAGAGGTGAATTTCAGAGTGCCTTCTCCCACATCAATGACTGCTCCCAATAGTTTCAGCAAGGATCTTCCGAGTATGATTTTTCCTGTTTCAATAATAAGATAATCAATGGATATTGTTCTTCCATGAATGGTTGTATGCACACCTGCAGCTATTCCCTTAGGAATTATAATAGAGTTATCAATGAGAGCTATTTCTTCTCCCCCTTCATCGACTCCCCAAAGTTTCAAAGATTTATAAATGTTTTCAGGCATAAGGCAAAATTCATACATAATATCACAGTAGGCATGAAGAGTTCGATCACCGATAACAATTTTAACAGAAGGGTCCCATAATGAAGGTTTAGGATTCTCTAAGACTTGTTCAAGACGATTACGAACACAGTGATAATTGTCATTTAAGCGAGATGTACTTATCTCGAGATTGTTCAATCTATTATAAATGCTAATAAGGGCTGAATCAAAGTTATTAGCTGAATCATGTGATGCAACCAATTTCTTTATGGCATTAAAAGCTTGATCCCCATTACAATGAAGGAAATCTCCTCCTACTAAAGTGTCCAAAGCATATCTATAGCGAACCATAAGACCAAAATAAAAATTACTAAGGAGCAAACTTAGAGTCATTTGAGGTTCAGTTTTACGATAAGAAGTAAAAATTCTAGACCAAGCATCCTTAAAACTCTCCTCATCCCCTTGCTTGAAAGTAAAAACTAAGTCCTCAGGTGAAGAAGTAACAGGTTCAGAGCTAGACATGGTAATAAAAGTAACTAAATTTTTTGTATTTTAAATATAGAGTGCAGGACAATAAAGCAAACTAGATAGAGTAAATGCAAGTAACTAATTTTTTTGTGTTTTTGATATAGAGAGCAAGACAGTAAATAAAGTAAAACTAGCAACTAATTTTTTTTGTGTTTTGTTTTAGTGCAGCAAACAAAGTAGTAAATAAAATAAAGCAAGACAAAAACAAAGTAAAGAGATTGAGAAGTAGAGACTCCCCTTGCAGCGTGTCTTGATCTCCCGACAACGGCGCTGAAATTTAGCTTGATACGCGTAGATGCACACGTCCGTTGGGAACCCCAAGTGGAAGGTATGATGCGTATAGAAGCAAGTTTCCCTCAGTATGAAACCAAGGTTTAATCGAACCAGTAGGAGCCAAGAAGCACGTTGAAGGTTGATGGTCGCGAAATGTGATGCGGCGCAACACCAGGGATTCGGCGCCAACGCGGAACCTGCACAACACAACCCAGTACTTTGTCCCAACGAAACAGTGAGGTTGTCAATCTCACCGGCTTGCTGTAACAAAGGATTAAACGTATCGAGTGGAAGATGTTTGCAAAGAAAACAGTAAAACACAATTGCAGTAGATGTATGCTATGTAAAGAATAGGACCGGGGTCCACAGTTCACTAGAGGTGTCTCTCCCATAAGATAAAAGCATGTTGGGTGAACAAATTACAGTCGGGCAATTGACAAATAGAGAAAGGCATAACAATGCATATACATGATATGATAAATATAGTGAGATTTAATTGGGCATTACGACAAAGTACATAGACCGCCATCCAACTGCATCTATGCCTAAAAAGTCCACCTTCAAAGTTATCATCCGAACCCCTCCGATGATTAAGTTGCAAAGCAACAGACAATTGCATTAAGTATGGTGCGTAATGTAATCAACAACTACATCCTTAGACATAGCATCAATGTTTTATCCCTAGTGGCAACAGCACATCCACAACCTTAGAACTTTCTCACATGTCCCGCATTCAATGGAGGCATGAACCCACTATCGAGCATAAATACTCCCTCTTGGAGTTAAGAGTAAAAACTTGGCCGAGCCTCTACTAATAACGGAGAGCATGCAAGATCATAAACAACACATGAACAATAGATTGATAATCACCATAATCATAGTACTCTCTATCCATCGGATCCCGACAAACACAACATATAGAATTACAGATAGATGATCTTGATCATGTTAGGCAGCTCACAAGATCCAACAATGAAGCACAACAAGGAGAAGACGACCATCTAGCTACTGCTATGGACCCATGGTCCAGGGGTGGACTACTCACTCATCACTCCGGAGGCGACCATGGCGGTGTAGAGTCCTCCGGGAGATGAATCCCCTCTCGGCAGGTGCCGGAGGCGATCTCCTGAATCCCCCGAGATGGGATTCGCGGCGGCGGCGTCTCTGGAAGGTTTTCCGTATCGTGGCTCTCGGTACTGGGGGTTTCGCGACGGAGACTTTAAGTAGGCGGAAGGTCAACGCGGGGGGCCACACGAGGGGCCCAGGGGGCAGGTCGGCGCGGCCAGGGCTTGGGCCACGCCGGCCACCCTCCTGGCCTCCTCGTGGCCCCACTTCGTTAGGTCTTCGGTCTTCTGGAAGCTTCGTGCAAAAATAGGACCCTGGGCGAAAGTTTCGTCCAATTCCGAGAATATTTCTTTACTAGGATTTCTGAAACCAAAAACAGCGAAAAAATGAATCGGCTCTTCGGCATCTTGTTAATAGGTTAGTTCCAGAAAATGCATAAATATGACATATAATGTGCATAAAACATGTAGGTATCATCAATAAAGTAGCATGGAACATAAGAAATTATCGATACGTTGGAGACGTATCAACCAACTCACCAATGACCGGCCAGTAAATTGGCAAGCCCCGGAGGTAGACTTCCGGTCAACCTTATCACCGGCCCAATCGGAATCCGAGTAGCCAATAAGTTCAAAGGTTGACCCCTTTGGATACCATAGCCCGAGAGTAGGAGTAAGAACAAGGTATCTTAGAATCCGTTTGACCGCCATCAAATGGCTCTCCTTAGGAGCAGATTGAAAACGAGCACACATCCCTACACTTAGCATGATATCCGGCCTAGAGGCACAAAGGTAGAGCAAGGATCCTATCATGGAACGATATACCTTTATATCCACATCCTTCTCACAATCACATGAGCCAAGTTGCCCCTTTACGGGCACGGGTGTCTTCATTGGACTTGCATTGGTCATGTTGAACTTCTTTAGCATGTCCTTTACATACTTTAATTGAGAGATGAAGGTGCCTTTGATGGGATTCGTAGCATAGAAAACAAAAAATTTCCTACCGCAAGAACGAATAACAAGCCAAGATCCAATCTAGAAGATGGTAGCAACGAGAAGATCATGAGACTAACCCTCGAAGATTTCCAAAGCCTACAAGATTAGATCTCGTTGTGGATGTAGTGGATCACTTGCCGCTTGCAAAAGCGCGTAGAAGATCTTGACGGTGCCACAGTCGGGCAGCACCTCCGTACTCGGTCACACGTTCGCAGTTGATGACGACGTCCTTCTCCCCGTTCCAGCGGGCAGCGGAAGTAGTAGATCCTCCTCGGAATCCAGACTGCACGACGGTGTGGTGGCGGTGGCGATGGAGAACTCCGGCAGGGCTTCGCCTAAGCGCTATGGGAGTAGTATGAGGAGGGGAGAGGCTAGGGTTTGGGAGAGGGGGGCTGCTTGGGCACCGGCCTGGGGGGGCCTTGGTGGTGCGGCCAACTTGGTGTTACCATCCCCCTCCCTCTCCTCCTCATTATATAGGTGGAACCCCAAGGGTTTGCCCAAAGTCTTCGAATAAGACCATGCTGTCGTGTAGTTGACGTGGGAGTTAGAGATCTTTGTGGTGTAGCTTTTCTTCAGTCCCCGGCAACGGCGCCAGAAAACAGGCTTGATGCGCGTAGATGTACACGTCCGTTGGGAACCCCAAGAGGAAGGTATGATGCGCACAGTGGCAATTTTTCCCTCAGAAAGAAACCAAGGTTTAATCGAACCAGGAGGAGCCAAGAAGCACGTTGAAGGTTGATGGTGGCGAAATGTGATGCGGCGCAACACCAGGGATTCCGGCGCCAACGTGGAACCTGCACAACACAACCAAAGTACTTTGCCCCAACGAAACAGTGAGGTTGTGAATCTCACCGGCTTGCTGTAACAAAGGATTAACCGTATTGTGTGGAAGATGATTGTTTGCAAAGAAAACAGTAAAACAAGTATTGCAGTAGATTGTATACGATGTAAAGAATAGGACCGGGGTCCACAGTTCACTAGAGCTGTCTCTCCCATAAGATTAAAGCATGTTGGGTGAACAAATTACAGTCGGGCAATTGACAAATAGAAAAGGGCATAACAATGCATATACATGATATGATAAATATAGTGAGATTTAATCAGGGCATTACGACAAAGTATATAGACCGCTATCCAGCATGCATCTATGCCTAAAAAGTCCACCTTCAGGTTATCATCCGAACCCCTTCCAGTATTAAGTTGCAAGCAACAGACAATTGCATTAAGTATGGTGCGTAATGTAATCAACAACTACATCCTTAGACATAGCATCAATGTTTTATCCCTAGTGGCAACAGCACATCCACAACCTTAGAACTTTCATCCATCGTCCCAGGTATCAATGGAGGCATGAACCCACTATCGAGCATAAATACTCCCTCTTGGAGTTAAGAGCAAAAACTTGGCCAGAGCCTCTACTAATAACAGAGAGCATGCAAGATCATAAACAACACATAGGTAATAGATTGATAATCACCATAACATAGTATTCTCTATCCATCGGATCCCGACAAACACAACATATAGTATTACAGATAGATGATCTTGATCATGTTAGGCAGCTCACAAGATCCAACAATGAAGCACAATTAGGAGAAGACGGCCATCTAGCTACTGCTATGGACCCATAGTCCAGGGGTGAACTACTCACTCATCACTCCGGAGGCGATCATGGCGATGAAGAGTCCTCCGGGAGATGATTCCCCTCTCCGGCAGGGTGCCGGAGGCGATCTCCTGAATCCCCCGAGATGGGATTCGCGGCGGCGGCGTCTCAGTAAGGTTTTCCGTATCGTGGCTCTCGGTACTGGGGGTTTCGCGACGGAGGCTTTAAGTAGGCGGAAGGGCAACGCGGGGGGCCACACGATGTAACAACCCAAAAATTTCAAAACAAACAAAATGAATTTCCCTAGTTCCAAATTTTGGAACCAACAAAAACTTTTATTAAAATAAGATTGATACATATAGATCTGATTTTAAATCTTGTGCTTTGCCATGATGAGTGTTATTATGCTTATGTGCTAAACCCTAAAACCCTAAAGTGATCAAGTGAAGGTCACCAACCCAATAAAATAAAGAAGAAAGAAATCAAATAAGAAAAAACCTGAAACCCTAATCTTCTCCAGAAATCATTATAGACCTATTTTGAGAAACACAAAATAAAATAAAAGACACATGTGGGCATATAACTCTAATAGGTAAATCTTGAACCCTACCTTTTTTATTCATGATAAATAATGGTGAACCATTGTGAACCCCACAAAACCCTAAAACTTCACCCCTCTTTTCACCACCCTAGTTAAATTAAAATAAAAGGAAATTAAATAAGAAAGAGGCATATGTGCATAGGACTATACTTATAAAACTTTACCCTAAGCCCTTCTACTTTGCTTAGAGGTTTGGAAAATCTTCATCCACCTTACCTAGTACCTATCAAACCAATTCCAAGTGATTTCCAAAGAAATTAAAAAGAAACTAAAAATGCCATAGAGGCATATGAGAGTAAAATAGCAAATTTGGGAAATTAAGAATTCTGACCCTAGTACTTGTTGTGAATGATTGGATCACTTCCATATGCCATTTCAACACTTAACAACATCAATTTGGTCAAGCCAAGTCAAATTGAAAATCAAATGCAACATATGCATAGAGGCATATGTGACACATAGCCATTTTTCCAAAAACTTGACCTAAGAAACTCTACCTTGCCAAAAATGGTTGAAAACCTTACTAAACCCAAACTAATACTAAATCAACCATGAACCATGACCTTTGGTCATAGGTAAAGAAAATAAAATAAAAAGATGAAATGCACATAGGTGCACATGGCCAAAAATACAAATTTGAGCCAAAGGCCATCAAACTTGTTTCCATTGCTTGGATTGTTTTCCTATAACATATTAAACCTCAACCACATCAAGGGGATCAAGAAAAACCAAATCAAATAGAAAATAAGAAGATTTCCCAATACACATATGTGGTTATGGCCATTTTTACAAATCTTGAACCTAGACCATTATGGCTTGCACCATTAGTTGTGTTGGGTTACTAAACACATATAAACACCTTTGGAATCAAACAAACTCAAATCAAATCAAATCTGAATGAATTATGAGCTCACATGCACTAATGGTCATTTGGCCACATTATAAAATGTTCCCCACTTTAACCCCTGGTTTTTACTTTTCTTCAAACTAAACTTGGTAAACCAAAGCCATGTCATCCAAGACCATGTCAAAGTGAGTAACTTTCATGTTGACCACCAAGGTCAGAGCTGACTAGGTTGACCAGTATGAGAGTGACAAGTGGCAACATTGAAACAAAATGAAGATCATGTGCATTTTGGATTCTTGCAAAACTAATCAAAATTGACCACCATCACCACCAATCTACTTCAAATATTATATGAATGTAACCCACCAAAAATCTTTCCAAAATTTGAAAATCTTTTTCTTTCGGCCATTTCCACAAACACCTTGTGGGCAGCACCTATATATGTGCCCATGCTGGATTTTTGGTTGGACTTGGTCCAACCCTGGCCTTCCTCAGATGCTCTGGCACCTCCTCTCACCTTTCAACACCACTGCCAAGCCCTACCAGCTATGCACCTTGACCACCTTGACAAGAACAACTCCATGCCGGCCCTCTTGTCACCTCACCATGCTCACCCCCTCTCCTCTCCCATCCAAGCCACTCCACCATGTCTCTGAGCTTGCCTAGACCTTGCTGATGCTGACCCTGCCTGCCATTGACCAAGTTGACGTCGACAAAGCCCAGGCCACGCGTGCCCAGACCGCGCCCAGAGACGCCCACGCGCGCCAGGACGTGCACGATGGCATCCCTGGACGCGACAGAGCGCCACGGTGCCCCATTGACCCAGCCCTCTCCTCGCCATCAGCGTCCGCCAGGAGAGTCGCCATGACGCCAGTAACCTGCCAGACACCTCCATGGGCTCGCTCGAGCGCTGTAGCCCACGCCACCTTCGCCATCCTCCGCCACGGGTACGACAGGACCCAACGTCGCATGCCCTCCTCCGTCACTCCCCTGCCTCGCCACGATGCTCGTCAGCACTGCCTTGACGTCGCCCGCGCTCAGAACCCATCACTTGCCCCTTCTCCGCCTTGGAACGACGACGCCACCGTCAACCTTGCCAGCACCCCTCGGCCTCACCTCAACGCTATAAATAGAGCCCCTCCCCGAGCAATTCCCACACACCATCACCTTCCCCATCTCTCGCTGACCCTCCTCGACTCCTCCCCCAGTCACATTCTCACCAGTAGCCCCCCAATTGCTAGCCGGAGTCCCGTAGCGCCGCCGCAGAAGCCGCCGTCAAATTCGTCCACCTCAGGAGCTCCCACGACCACCCATCGACTCGCCGTCGTCTCCAACGTCGACCGCCAGCCTCGCCGACGCTCGCCCGCCTCCAGGTAGCCCTCCGACCCCCTAGTCAGGCCGCCGGTAGGGTTAGTTCTCCGGCGAGCCTCGTCGATGATGAGGACGACCCTCGGCCGTCGATCCCTGCTTTGATCCAACGGCCCTCCTCGCGTACCGATTCGGGCTGGGAAACCACTGGCTGACAGTGGACCCCGCCGTCAGCCACTGCTCGTCCAGCGTGGCCGCCCACTGGGCTGGCCCGTTTAACCCCTGTGCAGCCCATCTCGTTTTCCCGCCTAGGCCCAGGCGTTTAAAACTGAATTTTGCGAAATTAGCAAATTGCTTACTGCATCCATTTTCCAATTTAAATAGAATCAAATCTACTTGGCCAAATTTAATAAATGTTATATATTTGGAAAGCTGAGGAAATTATCTAACCAACCTCACTGGCCTCAACCTTAGATTTATTATAGAATTTAAATAATAAAAATAACAAGGTAGGGACTTTTCTGCCTTAGATTAATTCTTAAAAATCAACCAAAAATGCTTTTGAGTTGATTCCAACTCCTATAACTCACATTGCACTTACACTAATTGTTTCTCATAAAAAAATATGCCATGCTTACCTTGAATGATCATGGCCTAGTTTAATTAAAGGACTTTATGGCTATTTCTAGTCAAAGATATTGTACAAAACTATTAATAAATCTTATGGGAATATTTCTCTCATTTAAATCTTGTCATGCACAATTCAAAATAAGCTAGAAACTCTGGTCATTTAGGTCTTATATGAATTGTTGATAATATTAGATCCTTACCATGTTAAAAATTAAATGGTATGAGGTGCTACACCTCATTTAAATCATTAGTATGTGGTATTAAACTATATGAGGTGTAGCCTCTCAATTAAATACTTACCCAAGGGATTCAATGAGAATTAATGACACATGTAGTAATAATCCATAGGTTCTTATTTAAATATATTCAATCATTTTCATAGTAGTATTTAAATTATTCAAGGCTACTTATTAAATCTTATGAGATGTAGTGGTCTCATTTAAATCTTGTCTCAACTAAGTTAATATGGGGTATAGACTATGGTCAATTTTAAACTCATATTAAATTAGTGAATGATATTAAATCATTAATCATGAGTAATAAAAAGGCATGAGGTGGTGTACCTCATTTAAATCACTTCCCAATTGATACTTATGAAGAGGTTGAATTTGGTCAACCTAGGTCATATGGCATTAATTGAGGAAACTAAATCTTAATATTATTCAACGAGAGGAAATTATTTTCTCTCAAGCAATAAATAGAAACTCTAATTAATATTTATAATGAGAGGAAATTATTTTTCTTAAGAATAAAATTAAATCAACCCACCTAATCAGCATGTGGATTGATAGCTTAGTAGGAGGGATTTATGTGTGTGCTTAGTTTAGTACTTAGGCTTTGTGTGGTAATTGTGTGTATTGTACTCGTATCTAGACGCTAGTACCGAGGAGTACACCGAGGAGGAGGAGGACTACTTTGAAGAGGAAGAAAACTTTGATCACTACTCCAACCAAGGCAAGCTATTACTAATGCAAGCTAACTCCAATACAAGCTATACTCTTGCAAGCTAATATTCTTGCAAAGTGCAAAGCTCTACGAGAGCAAGGCCCACTCACCAATTTACTTTATGCTTCATGATCCCATCCCAAGTTTTATTCTTACAAGCTTTTACTTTGATTATTATAACTTGCTTTTATAGTTAACTTTGGTCTAGAGATAGAATACTACAAGAGTATCAAATTTAGCCTAGAGCAATGAAAGCTAGATAGCACCCCTCATGACTAGTTGCTAGTGCTAATATATAAAATTGACTACTCTAGATGGGAACCTGTGAAATGAAATGACTTTGAAAACCTTGGAATGATGAGTCATTCTATTGAAAGATTTTGAAGGTGAATGGGATTTGTGAATGACTTGGTGAATTTTACAAAAACTGATGGTTGGGTTCGGATGCGATACCATTCCAATTTTGAAAGTACCCCCACAATACCCGATATGGGTAAGGGCTTAACTAGAAATTTATGTGCTTTAGTATGGGTTCCCTCTAAACAAGCGTCATCGGGGTTATGCCAAGGGCTGCCTCCAAAGAAATATGAAATGATGTGAAATGACGTGAAATGAGGTGAATGTCCGGCCCAAGCCTCGTGCGTTCCAGTGCCGACTGTCTGTCTTCACTGGGAGGCCAAGCTCATGGGGAGAGGTGCCTATACTAGGGTATGTAAGTGAAAGGTTATGGTTGGTAGTCCGCACACGGAGTGTGATAAATCAGGGCCAGTTAACCCTGACGGACTATTTCAATTGTTGTGGCACAAGTGTACGACCTCTGCAGAGTGTAGAACTATTCGAATAGCCGTGTCCACGGTTACGGACGATTGGAAAGGCCATACTGTTCCGTCATCAGACCATTTTCAAAAATGTGACATGTGAAGGGTGACTTGTGATTTGAACTTGAAATGGTGACTTTGACTTGAATCACAACAGAGTTGTGGGAATGACACTAATGTTCCCACTTGAGTTAGTCTAGCGATTCAAGCGTCTTTACTAAATGTTTATGAAATAAACTTGGCTTTATGCAAATAAACCTAGAGCTTAGCATCCCCCTTACTATAGTTGATAGTGCTTACATCAGTATTAGTTTGCGAGTACTTTAAAGTACTCATGGCTTTGTCCCTGGCTATTCAAATGGCCAGACTATGAAGGAGAACATCAGTACGAGGAAGATGGACAGCAGGACGTCTACGACAACTAGGATCGCTCCTGACGTCAACAGTTGCCTGTGGAATAGATGGACCGCAACCGTTACTTCGCTTCCGCTATGTGATTTGTAATAGGATCTCTAGATCCACTATGTTGTATTAAGACTGGATCATGTGATCCTTTGTTGTAAGACGATTATGTGTTGTAATGAATGATGTGTTGTGATATCAATCTATTATGTCTCGCAAAAACAATATTCCTGGGATTGCGAGGAATGGCATAATAGGCATCTGGACTTAAAAATCCGGGTGTTGACAAGTTGGTATCAGAGCCATTGTTGACCTTAGGAGACCCTAGTTAGAATGGACGTCCTGAAAAATTTAGTTTCAAAAACAAATAAAGTGAATATTTATGAAAAAATTATTCTCACTCTTAGCCTTGAGATCTTTTCGAAGAAAGAAATCCATACTCTACTTTTCCTGGTAAAATTACATAAAATTTTGCACACTTGATCACTTCTCTAACTTACTTATCCTAATTGCTCACAGATGGAATACCAATGGGAATGCTATCAGCTTGGTCACGGAGGAGAACTGAGGTTCGAAAAGGAATTGAAGCAACTAGTGGAATATCTAGGACACCCGTACCCCGAGTTCTTCGGAACATCCTTCAATAATCAGTTGGGAGGATCACCCCGGTGGGAAATTTCCGCTGATCTAGGAAGAAAGCTTGAAGCCCCGGTATGGGAAACCATATGGTTTTCTGTAACGGGAAACACCTGGAAGGAAGGACTAGACAAAGCTATGCAAGAAGCAATTTCCCGTCTGTGTGGACAAAATGAGGACAAGATCAAGAACACTCGTTTCCTCTACTACCCAAGACATGACTCCATGGGAAGACCGATGACCATGCCCCCACCACAACCAGAGATGAACCCCTATGAAGCCCCTCAGGACTTCAAGCAGTACAAAACCCGCAGGGATTTGGATAACGCCCTCGCCTCTCGCCAGGCACCTCACCCGTGAAGACGAAGACTCCACCCTGAAGAGTAGTATCACCCCAGCACTTAAGTAGGTGTGAGTTGTATCAGGATCCCCCTTGTATCGTAGAGCGAATGAATGGTTCTTCAAACCAACGGTGTGTTAGATTTGTAATGTGTGATGCTTGGTAGGAATGAAAAAGTGTTGTTGGTTTCTACCCCCTCAACACTACTCAAGTTTTGAACTTTTTGAATTTAACTCAAACAAACCATAGAAATTTCCCTCTTATCTTATCATCTACTCCAAATGATCAGATGGCCCCACCAAACCGCAACCAAGACGCAATGATGCAGATGCTCCAGATGATGATGGAAGATCGCGAAGCCACGAGAGCTGAACGACAAGCCAACATTGCTGCACTGCAACAGATAGCTCAGAACAATCAAGGCCATGGAAACCATGATCACCCAGGATCAAAGCTCAAGAACTTTCAGAACACCAACCCTCCGATGTTTAGCAAGACTGAAGAGCCACTTGACGCAGATGACTGGCTCCAGACAATGGAGAACAACCTAGAAGTTGCGGGAGTAGAAGCCGCAGAGAAAGTACTGTTTGCCACCCACTATCTGTCAGGACCTGCAAGAGCCTGGTGGACAAGTGCCCGCGCAATGAATGCTGGACAAATAATGAACTGGGAAGACTTCAAGCTGAAGTTTAGTAAATACCATGTGCCCCAAGGACTAATCAAGAAAATGAGAGACGAGTTCCGTGAACTCAAACAAGGAAGGATGTCCGTGGTGGAATACCGCGACAGGTTTCTTACACTGTCAAGGTACGCCCCGGATGAGACAGACACCAATGAGAAGAGGAAGGAAAGATTTCTGAACGGACTGCATGACGAGATGCAAACTGTGTTAGTGAACATTCCGTTCGCTGACTTAGAAGCCCTGGTAGACTCAGCCATACAAATGGAAGGAAAGCTACATCAAGCCAACGAGAACCGCAAGCGCCGGATGATGAACCAGAGTGGACCCCACCATACCCAAAAGCACCGCAACAACTCAACTGGAGGATTCACCCCAAGATACAATAAACCCCCTGCTCAAAATTATCGCCCCAACTACACCAACAACAACGGAGGACCCCCGAAGCCCGGAGGCAACAACACCAACAACCACCCCAATGGTAACAATAACAACCCCAATAATGCCCCAAAGACTGGAAGCAACGCTGTCCCCGTCAACCCCAAAGACAAGTCCACAGTCAACTGCTACGAATGTGGAGTTGTGGGTCACTTCTCCAATGAGTGCCCCAAGAAGCTTGCCAGGATTGCCGCCAATACCGCAGCACCCGCTCAGCAACAGCGCCGCTTTGCTGGAAGAAGGAATCAGAACAACAACAACGGCCGTCTCTACCACATGACTGCCACTGAAGCTCAGGAAGCACCCCAGACCATGCCAAGTATGTCCTCCTGTTAATAAAATGCTCCATCTCTCTTAGGAACCTAACTTTTCTTAAAATCTCGGGACGAGATTTGTTTAAGGGGGAAGGGTTTGTAACAACCCAAAAATTTCAAAACAAACAAAATGAATTTCCCTAGTTCCAAATTTTGGAACCAACAAAAACTTTTATTAAAATAAGATTGATACATATAGATCTGATTTTAAATCTTGTGCTTTGCCATGATGAGTGTTATTATGCTTATGTGCTAAACCCTAAAACCCTAAAGTGATCAAGTGAAGGTCACCAACCCAATAAAATAAAGAAGAAAGAAATCAAATAAGAAAAAACCTGAAACCCTAATCTTCTCCAGAAATCATTATAGACCTATTTTGAGAAACACAAAATAAAATAAAAGACACATGTGGGCATATAACTCTAATAGGTAAATCTTGAACCCTACCTTTTTTATTCATGATAAATAATGGTGAACCATTGTGAACCCCACAAAACCCTAAAACTTCACCCCTCTTTTCACCACCCTAGTTAAATTAAAATAAAAGGAAATTAAATAAGAAAGAGGCATATGTGCATAGGACTATACTTATAAAACTTTACCCTAAGCCCTTCTACTTTGCTTAGAGGTTTGGAAAATCTTCATCCACATTACCTAGTACCTATCAAACCAATTCCAAGTGATTTCCAAAGAAATTAAAAAGAAACTAAAAATGCCATAGAGGCATATGAGAGTAAAATAGCAAATTTGGGAAATTAAGAATTCTGACCCTAGTACTTGTTGTGAATGATTGGATCACTTCCATATGCCATTTCAACACTTAACAACATCAATTTGGTCAAGCTAAGTCAAATTGAAAATCAAATGCAACATATGCATAGAGGCATATGTGACACATAGCCATTTTTCCAAAAACTTGACCTAAGCAACTCTACCTTGCCAAAAATGGTTGAAAACCTTACTAAACCCAAACTAATACTAAATCAACCATGAACCATGACCTTTGGTCATAGGTAAAGAAAATAAAATAAAAAGATGAAATGCACATAGGTGCACATGGCCAAAAATACAAATTTGAGCCAAAGGCCATCAAACTTGTTTCCATTGCTTGGATTGTTTTCCTATAACATATTAAACCTCAACCACATCAAGGGGATCAATAAAAACCAAATCAAATAGAAAATAAGAAGATTTCCCAATACACATATGTGGTTATGGCCATTTTTACAAATCTTGAACCTAGACCATTATGGCTTGCACCATTAGTTGTGTTGGGTTACTAAACACATATAAACACCTTTGGAATCAAACAAACTCAAATCAAATCAAATCTGAATGAATTATGAGCTCACATGCACTAATGGTCATTTGGCCACATTATAAAATGTTCCCCACTTTAACCCCTGGTTTTTACTTTTCTTCAAACTAAACTTGGTAAACCAAAGCCATGTCATCCAAGACCATGTCAAAGTGAGTAACTTTCATGTTGACCACCAAGGTCAGAGCTGACTAGGTTGACCAGTATGAGAGTGACAAGTGGCAACATTGAAACAAAATGAAGATCATGTGCATTTTGGATTCTTGCAAAACTAATCAAAATTGACCACCATCACCACCAATCTACTTCAAATATTATATGAATGTAACCCACCAAAAATCTTTCCAAAATTTGAAAATCTTTTTCTTTCGGCCATTTCCACAAACACCTTGTGGGCAGCACCTATATATGTGCCCATGCTGGATTTTTGGTTGGACTTGGTCCAACCCTGGCCTTCCTCAGATGCTCTGGCACCTCCTCTCACCTTTCAACACCACTGCCAAGCCCTACCAGCTATGCACCTTGACCACCTTGACAAGAACAACTCCATGCCGGCCCTCTTGTCACCTCACCATGCTCACCCCCTCTCCTCTCCCATCCAAGCCACTCCACCATGTCTCTGAGCTTGCCTAGACCTTGCTGATGCTGACCCTGCCTGCCATTGACCAAGTTGACGTCGACAAAGCCCAGGCCACGCGTGCCCAGACCGCGCCCAGAGACGCCCACGCGCGCCAGGACGTGCACGATGGCATCCCTGGACGCGACAGAGCGCCACGGTGCCCCATTGACCCAGCCCTCTCCTCGCCATCAGCGTCCGCCAGGAGAGTCGCCATGACGCCAGTAACCTGCCAGACACCTCCATGGGCTCGCTCGAGCGCTGTAGCCCACGCCACCTTCGCCATCCTCCGCCACGGGTACGACAGGACCCAACGTCGCATGCCCTCCTCCGTCACTCCCCTGCCTCGCCACGATGCTCGTCAGCACTGCCTTGACGTCGCCCGCGCTCAGAACCCATCACTTGCCCCTTCTCCGCCTTGGAACGACGACGCCACCGTCAACCTTGCCAGCACCCCTCGGCCTCACCTCAACGCTATAAATAGAGCCCCTCCCCGAGCAATTCCCACACACCATCACCTTCCCCATCTCTCGCTGACCCTCCTCGACTCCTCCCCCAGTCACATTCTCACCAGTAGCCCCCCAATTGCTAGCCGGAGTCCCGTAGCGCCGCCGCAGAAGCCGCCGTCAAATTCGTCCACCTCAGGAGCTCCCACGACCACCCATCGACTCGCCGTCGTCTCCAACGTCGACCGCCAGCCTCGCCGACGCTCGCCCGCCTCCAGGTAGCCCTCCGACCCCCTAGTCAGGCCGCCGGTAGGGTTAGTTCTCCGGCGAGCCTCATCGATGATGAGGACGACCCTCGGCCGTCGATCCCTGCTTTGATCCAACGGCCCTCCTCGCGTACCGATTCGGGCTGGGAAACCACTGGCTGACAGTGGACCCCGCCGTCAGCCACTGCTCGTTCAGCGTGGCCGCCCACTGGGCTGGCCCGTTTAACCCCTGTGGAGCCCATCTCGTTTTCCCGCCTAGGCCCAGGCGTTTAAAACTGAATTTTGCGAAATTAGCAAATTGCTTACTGCATCCATTTTCCAATTTAAATAGAATCAAATCTACTTGGCCAAATTTAATAAATGTTATATATTTGGAAAGCTGAGGAAATTATCTAACCAACCTCACTGGCCTCAACCTTAGATTTATTATAGAATTTAAATAATAAAAATAACAAGGTAGGGACTTTTCTGCCTTAGATTAATTCTTAAAAATCAACCAAAAATGCTTTTGAGTTGATTCCAACTCCTATAACTCACATTGCACTTACACTAATTGTTTCTGCAAAAATATGCCATGCTTACCTTGAATGATCATGGCCTAGTTTAATTAAAGGACTTTATGGCTATTTCTAGTCAAAGATATTGTACAAAACTATTAATAAATCTTATGGGAATATTTCTCTCATTTAAATCTTGTCATGCACAATTCAAAATAAGCTAGAAACTCTGGTCATTTAGGTCTTATATGAATTGTTGATAATATTAGATCCTTACCATGTTAAAAATTAAATGGTATGAGGTGCTACACCTCATTTAAATCATTAGTATGTGGTATTAAACTATATGAGGTGTAGCCTCTCAATTAAATACTTACCCAAGGGATTCAATGAGAATTAATGACACATGTAGTAATAATCCATAGGTTCTTATTTAAATATATTCAATCATTTTCATAGTAGTATTTAAATTATTCAAGGCTACTTATTAAATCTTATGAGATGTAGTGGTCTCATTTAAATCTTGTCTCAACTAAGTTAATATGGGGTATAGACTATGGTCAATTTTAAACTCATATTAAATTAGTGAATGATATTAAATCATTAATCATGAGTAATAAAAAGGCATGAGGTGGTGTACCTCATTTAAATCACTTCCCAATTGATACTTATGAAGAGGTTGAATTTGGTCAACCTAGGTCATATGGCATTAATTGAGGAAACTAAATCTTAATATTATTCAACGAGAGGAAATTATTTTCTCTCAAGCAATAAATAGAAACTCTAATTAATATTTATAATGAGAGGAAATTATTTTTCTTAAGAATAAAATTAAATCAACCCACCTAATCAGCATGTGGATTGATAGCTTAGTAGGAGGGATTTATGTGTGTGCTTAGTTTAGTACTTAGGCTTTGTGTGGTAATTGTGTGTATTGTACTCGTATCTAGACGCTAGTACCGAGGAGTACACCGAGGAGGAGGAGGACTACTTTGAAGAGGAAGAAAACTTTGATCACTACTCCAACCAAGGCAAGCTATTACTAATGCAAGCTAACTCCAATACAAGCTATACTCTTGCAAGCTAATATTCTTGCAAAGTGCAAAGCTCTACGAGAGCAAGGCCCACTCACCAATTTACTTTATGCTTCATGATCCCATCCCAAGTTTTATTCTTACAAGCTTTTACTTTGATTATTATAACTTGCTTTTATAGTTAACTTTGGTCTAGAGATAGAATACTACAAGAGTATCAAATTTAGCCTAGAGCAATGAAAGCTAGATAGCACCCCTCATGACTAGTTGCTAGTGCTAATATATAAAATTGACTACTCTAGATGGGAACCTGTGAAATGAAATGACTTTGAAAACCTTGGAATGATGAGTCATTCTATTGAAAGATTTTGAAGGTGAATGGGATTTGTGAATGACTTGGTGAATTTTACAAAAACTGATGGTTGGGTTCGGATGCGATACCATTCCAATTTTGAAAGTACCCCCACAATACCCGATATGGGTAAGGGCTTAACTAGAAATTTATGTGCTTTAGTATGGGTTCCCTCTAAACAAGCGTCATCGGGGTTATGCCAAGGGCTGCCTCCAAAGAAATATGAAATGATGTGAAATGACGTGAAATGAGGTGAATGTCCGGCCCAAGCCTCGTGCGCTTCCTGTGCCGATATGCTGTCTTCACTGGGAGGCCAAGCTCATGGGGAGAGGTGCCTATACTAGGGTATGTAAGTGAAAGGTTATGGTTGGTAGTCCGCACACGGAGTGTGATAAATCAGGGCCAGTTAACCCTGACGGACTATTGCAAATGTTGTGGCACAAGTGTACGACCTCTGCAGAGTGTAGAACTATTCGAATAGCCGTGTCCACGGTTACGGACGATTGGAAAGGCCATACTGTTCCGTCATCAGACCATTTTCAAAAATGTGACATGTGAAGGGTGACTTGTGATTTGAACTTGAAATGGTGACTTTGACTTGAATCACAACAGAGTTGTGGGAATGACACTAATGTTCCCACTTGAGTTAGTCTAGCGATTCAAGCGTCTTTACTAAATGTTTATGAAATAAACTTGGCTTTATGCAAATAAACCTAGAGCTTAGCATCCCCCTTACTATAGTTGATAGTGCTTACATCAGTATTAGTTTGCGAGTACTTTAAAGTACTCATGGCTTTGTCCCTGGCTATTCAAATGGCCAGACTATGAAGGAGAACAGCAGTACGAGGAAGATGGACAGCAGGACGTCTACGACAACTAGGATCGCTCCTGACGTCAACAGTTGCCTGTGGAATAGATGGACCGCAACCGTTACTTCGCTTCCGCTATGTGATTTGTAATAGGATCTCTAGATCCACTATGTTGTATTAAGACTGGATCATGTGATCCTTTGTTGTAAGACGATTATGTGTTGTAATGAATGATGTGTTGTGATATCAATCTATTATGTCTCGCAAAAACAATATTCCTGGGATTGCGAGGAATGGCATAATAGGCATCTGGACTTAAAAATCCGGGTGTTGACACACGAGGGCCCCACACACCAGGGCCGCGCGGGCCAAGGCCAGGCCGCGCCGCCCTAGTGTGGCGGCGCCTCGTGGCCCCACTTCCTTTCCCCTTCGCGCTTCTGGAAGCTTCGTGCAAAAATAGGACCCTGGGCGTTGATTTCGTCCAATTCCGAGAATATTTCGTTACTAGGATTTCTGAAACCAAAAACAGCAGAAAACAGCAACTGGCTCTTCGGCATCTTGTTAATAAGTTAGTGCCGGAAAATGCATAAATACGACATATAATGTGTATAATATCATTAATAATGTAGCATGGAACATAAGAAATTATCGATACGTCGGAGACGTATCAGACCCCAATTCAAAAACTGCCATATGGATGAAACCTAGAGGGACAGGGACTCTCCCCTTTCCCCCCTTTCTTGGTCGGCCAAGGTGGTGGAGTCCACCATGGACTCCACCCTCCCACTTGGTTGGCTGGTTAGGGTTGGTGGAGTCCAACCGGGACTCCACCTTCCATGGTGATTTCTTCTGGAAAGTTCTAGAACATTCTAGCGCCTTCCATAAATGCACCAGATCATTTCCAAACTTGGAAAGTGACTTCCTATATATGAATCTTATTCTCCGGACCATTCCGGACCTCCTCGTGATGTCCTGGATCCCATTCGAGACTCCGAACAAAATTCGAACTCCATTCCATATTCCATATCTACTTAAAACGACATCAAACCTTAAGTGTGTCACCCTACGGTTCGTGAACTATGCAGACATGGTTGAGACTTCTCTCCGACCAATAACCAATAGCGGCATCTGGAGATCCATAATGGCTCCCACATATTCAATGATAACTTAGTGATCGATTGCACCATTTACATACGATACTGATTCCCTTTGTCACACGATATTTTACTTGTCCGAGGTTTGATCATCGGTATCTCCATACCTTGTTCAACCTCGTCTCCGACAAGTACTCTTTACTCGTACTGTGGTATATCATCTCTTGTGAACCATTCATATGCTTGCAAGCTAATCAGACGACATTCCACCGAGAGGGCCCAGAGTATATCTATCCGTCATCGGGATGGACAATATCCCACTCTTGATCCATATGCCTCAACTCATACTTTCCGAATACTTAATCCCACCTTTATAACCACCCATTTACGCAGTGGCGTTTGATGTAATCAAAGTACCCTTCCGGTATAAGTGATTTACATGATCTCATGGTCGAAAGACTAGGTAACTATGTATCGGAAGCTAATAGCAAGTTGAACTTAATGACATGATCTTATGCTACGCTTATTTGGGTGTGTGTCCATTATATCATTCATCTAATGACATAACCTTGTTATTAATAACATCCAATGTTCATGATCACGAAACCATGATCATCTATTAATCAACAAGCTAGTTTATACAAGAGGCTCACTAGGGACTCCTTGTTGTCTACATAACACACATGTATCAATGTTTCGGTTAATACAATTATAGCATGGTATGCAAACATTTATCATAAACACAAAGATATATTATAATAACCACTTTATTATTGCCTCTTGGGCATATCTCCAACAGTCTCCCACTTGCACTAGAGCCAATAATCTAGTTTACATTTGTAAAGATATAACACCTTGGCCTTCTGGTGCTTTATCATGTTTTGCTCACGGGAGAGGTTTTAGTCAACGGATCTGACACGCTTAGAAACTTATGTATTTTGCAATTCATTTGCGTCTCAACGCATCATTCATTTTCCAAATGAGTCGGCATTAATCGTATATGTTCGGTCTTCTGGTGGAACCTTAATTTCGCGGTCTGAAATATGTCACTAATATTGTCACACACAATATAGCTTCAAAATTCTGACACTATCGGAACTACACCAAGTTCTCAAAGAACTCCTCGACTTAAACATCCTCAGTCATTGTCAAAACAATGACATACTCTGCCTTCGTTTGTAGAATCCGTCACAATATTTAGAACATATCTAAATCTAGCATAGACAACTTCTAGCTCATTGTGCTACCTTTTAAACAACACTTAGCCTAATTGAGATTGAAATTTTATTTTTATATGTGACCAAACTAATATCGGTGCAACACCTTACAGCTATTTGTTTGTCATTACCCATACAAAACTATATATATATATATATATCCTTGGTTCTTCGGATATTCTTATTGTTGTCCGATGATCATTACATGAATCATTCTGGTATATGCTCGTAACACTTTAGAGCACATGACATCTGATTGTGTACATATTATTCGTAATCTAAAATCACTCATTTGGTTTTACTCATTGAGTGTCAAATACACTCAAGTCTTGTTAAACATTCTCATTGAAAGAACACATTCTTAATATTTCTATATTAAACTACTTCAATATCCATTCTTTGTACTTTGACTTAAACTTATTATGTGTATCAATCTATCTTCATAGATCTTGACACTAAATATGTTTCAGTCCATATCCTTTCATTGAAGTTAATTCTCAATGAAACCTTTTATTGACATCAAGTATATAGTTACATCATTTATAATCAACGATATATCATCTACATAAAGTATTATAAATATGTCTCAGCGCTCCCACTTAATTTCTTGCAAATGCAAGCATCTTCATCATTTCTGATGAAATCAAAAACTCTTCGACTATTTCATCTGATGAAGATTCCAACTCCATGATACTCACTTCATCCGGTGAAGTTTGTATACTTTTCTAGCATTCTCCGGACTAGCAAAACTCTCGGTTTGTATCTAGTATACATCCTTCATACACACTTCTGATAAGGAATGTATTTCTGCCATCCTACTATCATATCTCATAAAAGAAATATGTAGCGATTACTAGAATAATCCACATAGACTATAAGCATCGCTACGAAAGATCTAATCTTATCGTAGTCAACCTTTGAACTTTGTCGTAAACAACTTTTCGACAAGTCGTGCTTCTTCAAGGATATTCCATCCAAGTCCATCAATTTTATAGATCTATTTACTTTCAAAAATTATTCATCTATCTTGGATTTCATGGCGCATAGCCATTTTAACGGAGTCAGGGCCCATCATAACTTCTTTGTATGTAGTTGATTTATCATTGTTCAAAATCAATCCTTTGTTCACAAATCATTTATTTGATCACAAAGTAAACCATACCTACAAGGTTCAATAGGTACTTTGATGTCCATGACTATAACATTTTGTAGACATGGGAGTCATGATCATCGTGGCCGCTTCCAGAACCTATTTCTGATGTTGCGCTACTCTGATCATCATGCTCAGGTTCATCAACCTTATCAAGTTCTATTGTCCTCCCACTCAAATACTTCGCTAGAAAACAATTTATTGGAAATAAGCAAGTAACATTAACAAACACTTTTGTCTTTTACTTCATAGTGGAAAGAATTCCCAATCAATTCTCTGGGATAACCAACAAATACATTCATCCGATTTTGGTTGTAAACTTATTTACATATGCTATGCATACCAAAATTTAAGAAAGGACTATTAGGGTTTATAGCCATGCCATAACTCGTATGGTGTCATTTCAATGGATCATGATGATGCTCCATTCAGTGTAAAAGCGGTAGGCTCTAAAGCATAATCCACAAAAATATAATGGCGTCATTCTATTTTATCTCATCATTAATCCAACAAGGTTTGGATACATCTCTTGAATACTCCATCATCATTATGATACTCCAAGAAACGTGAGTTGTAGAACAATTTCATAACTCTCTTAGATGTTCGCTAAAACTCGTTATTCAAATATTTCCACCATGATCAAATCATAGATATTTGACTTTTCTATTACGATGATTTCCACTTCATGCTGAAATTTATTTGAATCCATTCAAATGTTTAAAACTTCTTCCTTATCGAATATATCCACATATATATACTCAATTCATTGTTGGAAGTTTTCACGAAGTAGAAGAATCTCCCGCACACAACTATGCCTAGTGAACCACATACATCATCATGTATGTTTCCACTAAGTTAGTTGCCCGTTAAACTCTTGGCCTATGAACGGTATTTCAGTCATTCCTTTTTGAAAATATTTGCAAGTGCCAAACGATTCAAAAATCAAATGACTCCAAAAATCCATCTTCATGGAGTTTCTTCATGCGTTCCTTTCTAACATGACCTAAATAGCGGTTCCACAAATAAGTGGAATTCAAATCATTTGCCTTATGGCATTTTAGCGTCATTGTTATGTATGTGTGTTTCACCATTAAGATTTATAATAACTTATCCATCGTACATGGAGTAATGTCATAATTTGAACAACTCATTGTTTTCATTTGATCAGAGCAAAATAACAATTATTAAGTTCTTTATTATAAATTCTAAGGGCTAGGTAGAATGCCAACGACAAACATAACAACACTTTATTATGTTCCAGACGTGCATTATTACCATATTCCTTATCAGTCATTTAGGCCATCGTATTCGTGTATTGCGTTGTATTGTATGACATCTCATACCAACCAATCTGGTACAAATACCTAAGAATTTCATTATGTGACCAAACAAGGAATACATCCATAACATGTATATCATCTATATACACCTGAGCTAGACTTTCTAGTCTTTTCTTTCTTTCTGCCAAAATATATTTTGTAGTTTCTCTTTTAGCTTTCATCATTCCCAGAAAACACTTCACCTTCAATAATTTCTAGGTCCATTGGTCAAATACCAATAACCTTGAGGTTCTTACTTTGAAGTTGATCATCATATGACAAGTGTTCCAGATTTCACTATTAGTAACTTTGTAATATGATGAACAATTTCACTCATAATTTGTATCCATCATATCATGACGACTTTCCGAGACCATGTCTGTACATGCTAGGCTCGTAAAGTTTAACCTCAGTATTTGCATGTGCAAATCTGGCTTGCACCCGTTGTATGCACACGTAGAATCTATAACACCCGATCATCACGAGATGCTTCGAAACGACGAGTCTTAGCAACGGTGCATACTAAGGACAATCATTTCATGGATATGCGAATATCGTTAGTGCCCCAATAGTTGGAGGATTGGGACGTCTGGCATCTTCAACCTTCGTACATTCCCATAAAACACTACTAGGAAAAGGCCTAGCCGTAAGATGGGTGTTAGAGGCGCACCAGGAGGGCAGTGCGCCACTACTACTTAGCAGTGGCGCACCGGAAAGTGGTGGGCCACTATAAAAAATGTAGTAGTGGCGCACCTCTTCTGTGGTGCGCCACCACTAAGTTTGACCATGGGTTTGACCCAGCCTTATACATAGCAATGGCGCACCATGTAGAGGTGCGCCACAGCTATTTTATGTAGCAGTGGCGCACCTCTACATGGTCGCCATTGCTATGTAAAGGGGATGATGGACATGTTTGGGCATCACTTAGTAGTGGCGCACCATGCTTGGTGCGCCACTGCTAAGTGGTGCCCAAACATTTCCACACCCCCCCATGGATCGCCTTTTCGGGTTTGAAAAAAATAAAAGAAATAGATAGAAATTTCAAAAAATAAAATCCTTCGAGATGCCCATGTAATATGGCATCTAGGTTTAGTGAAAATTTTAAAAAATGAATTTTGATATATTTGCAAAATGGCGTCATCTTTCGGTAAAACGGGATTTCTGGTTGCATACGACCTCCGATGAAAAACTTTTTTTATATCAAAATCTATCTACGCGAAATTCCCTACGGCCGTTTGCACAAAAAATGGATTCGTCAATTGGAAAACAGAAACATGACTTTTTTCAGGTTTTAGATTTTGATGAAAAACTTTCAAAAAATAGAAAAAAGTAGCGTTGGCGCACCCATGCCTTGGTGCGCCACAGCTAAGCTTCCCGCCCACGAATTTCAAAATGGCCGGGATTCAAAGTGGGAGGAGCCAGCCACTTACCCCCTCCTCCCTCCTCCTCCACACATTCTCCTGCTCTCATTCTCCTCTCCTCCTCCTCTCCTCCTCTCCTCTCCTCCTCTCTTCACCTCTCCTACCCCTCTCCTCCTCTCCTCTCCTCCTCTCTTCACCTCCGGCGACCTCCTCACTATGTCGACCTCCGGTGACCTTACTTTCCGGCGAGCTCCTCCGCTATGGTGACCTCCGGTGATCTTACTCTCCGACGACCCTCCGACGATCCTCCGGCAACCCTCCGGCCTCCATTACCTCTAGCCTTCGTCCTCTTGTTCATCCTCTTCTACATCCTCCATCTCCTCACCTCTCTTCACCCCTCCTACCTCTCTCATCCATCCTCACCGGCGGCTAGGCTAAGAAAAATGAGAATGAACATTGCACAAATAATTCTACCAACAAAAACGAGAAAAAATAACGAGCCAAAAAAATTCGAAAAAAATGTGCCAGATCCAGATCTAGAAATTTCAAATTTTAGTAGTGGCGCACCTTGTTTCTGTCCAGTGGCGCACCTCAGACATCTAGGAGTGGCGCACCATGAAGCTAGTAGTGGCGCACTACCTGGTGCGCTACTGCTAAGCCAAATAGCAATGGCGCACCACTAGTGCGCCACTACTAGGGGTTAGCAGTGGCGCACCACTAGTGCGCCACTGATGGCTATATGTGGTGCGCCACTGATTGCCTTTTTCCTAGTAGTGAAACTTATGAGTTTATGTAGTCTCACCAAATTATATTCTATCACCTTGCAATAATGATGAGGTCTAAGACCCCGGGTGTGGCCCGATCTCGCGAATGACCCAAGATCCAAAAGGGGGAAAGAGAGGGAGAGGCGGAAGAACACGAAGAACGCGAAGAACACAACGCACACCAACCCGATACAATCGATACTTACCCTCGTGGCTCGATGGACCACGCCAATAGAATCACCACGGGAGAGACTCGAGGTAGAATCCCGGAGTGAGAGATCGGTGTTGGGGACGGAGACCGGTGAGGGAGAGAGAGTGGGCTACACTAGAATCTCACTCACATAGATCCAATCATCCAACATGGGGTGCCTTGATACAAAGGGGATGAAACCCTAGGGAGACAAAGCTCAAAGTCATGTTTAAGCCTAAATATTGTCTAACCAGCTATGGGGGCGAGCTGGGGTCTTATATAGGCATACAAGGCGACATGGGTCGAAGAGGTACAAGTTGGTGGGGTCAAACCCGTGAAATCCGGTCACAGGGCCGGTTGGACCGGGTCTGGGACCGGGCCATCCGGTTCCAAACCGGATTCTGGGCCGGACGTGACCGGGCGGGGCTTCGGGAGCCCCGGGACTGCTTTCGGATGGCACCGGTCGTCGTTCCGGTCGAAAACCGGCCGGGCCGGTCAGGAGCCCGGTTGACCGGGCCTGTGACCGGGCGGTCCGGTCAGGAGCCCGGTCGACCGGGCCTGTGACCGGCTGGCCTTCCTCCTCCCGCCTCTTCTTCCTCTTCCTTTCTTCTTCCTTCATTCTTCTTCTTCTCTCTTCCTTGCACCATGGGAGTTCCTTCTCTCCGGTTCCTCGATGACTCTTGTACCTAATGACATGTAACACACCGACATGAGGTAGCATTCCATCCAAGGTATTGACGAGGTCGAGTGTCGAGAGGAAGGAGTTCACCTTGACATATATGGCGGGGGTTGGTGTTGTTGGTCCACTTGGGGGACTCCTTGACCATGGTGTAGCGTCGACGATAGGCGGGGTTGCACTTGACGGTCTTGAGGCGGAGGGGTCCGAAAGCCACCCCGCATCATCTCCCCCCCCCTTGGGGAAGAGTCGTCCTCGACTCTTGCTCCTCCTCACCGATGAGGTAGACGGGAAGGACTTGTATAGGTGCCCTTGTGTCCTTAGGGATGCTCGTTGTAGTGCAGGCGTCTTTGTTGTAGTCCATAACGGGTCTCCCATGTAGTGGTGGAGGGGCCAAGTCTCGGTCGAAGAAGAACAAGGGGAAAAACAACTTGCAAAAGGAAAGCTTGTGGATGCCAATTTGGTGACCGGCGAACAAGAGGCTCTCAATCAAATACGAAGCATCAAGTCGTTTCTCCAAAAGGCATTGGGCAAAAATGGTGATCAAAAGAGTGTCGATGTATCCAAAATGTGGTAGGACAAAAATTTGTGCAAGTAAAAGTTTGCTTTGGAAGGTGTCAAAAATGTTGTGTGTAGCATTGTCCCACATAAATGGAACAATCAAAAGGCAAGTATCGGCGGCAAAATTTGGGGCAAAATTGTTATGTGCAATGGCAAAGCTATGGAGACTTCTAGCTTGGGAAAGTATGGTTGGCGTGAGCCGAGTATGGGTATCCTCAAGTATCAAAGAATCCATTGCAATTGCCAAAGATGAAATGAGAAATCCAAAGGAGAGCAACTTTTGGTGTGACATGTGGCACAAGGTGCATAATGTGTCTCTCACATGTATGACATGATCCTTGAGATTCTCGGAGTGTATGATGACATCATCAATACATACAACAACCATTGTGCCAACAAGATGTTTCAAGATATGTTGCGTAAGAAGCAAAAGAGGTGACGAGGAATTGGACCAAACCGGAAGCTCGACAAGAAATGTCGGAAACACACGATGGCGAAGGCATTGGGAAACATACCCTTTGGTGTGATTCCCGCGGGTTAGGTCCTTGATGGGGTAGCTCTCAATTGCGCGTTTCGTGAGCTCATGCTCCGTAGCGGTGGAAGTGGTCGTCCGTGTACCTACACATGGAAGAAACAAGACAAAAAGCGTGTGTGCATGGTAGATGAATACATCATCCATCATGATGTTCCATGTCTTGTGCACATCACCATTAGTGTCAAGCAAGATAGTATGAAATGTATGGTGATAGTGCATATGGCATGAAGGTGCATTCGTGGCATATGGTAGCGCATGATCATCAAAAAGTGAAAAGGCTATGGGGGCCTTCTCATGAACAATAAAATAAGCATTCTTGCATTCCAAGCATAAGAAAGAGCAATGGTTCACAATCTTGGATGCAAGGATCATGGAATGGTGTAAACATTTTGGGCAAAGCATGTGAAAGCTAATGTCATCATTGTTGTCGACAACCCTATGGAAAGAGAAAGTGTTCATCAAGGGTGTCACAACACAAGCATGAGCATAATGATTATCATTGCAAGCAAGCGGAGCAAATATGAAACTTTCATAGCATGGCATGTTCATGGTATCACAATCAATCAACTCCACATGATCAACAATGTTAGGAAGCAAAGCATCACATGGGAATATGAAAGAATCAAGTGACGTAGCAAATGTATCATCAAGATCATGCATGCGCTCATAAGTCATCATGTCCACGAGTGGGATCATGGCATTATCAACACCTATGTTGTTACCTTTGAAGGCCGACTCATGTGAAGTAGGTGTTGTGGAAGTAGGAGGATCCATGTGGTCGACATGTCCATCTTGGAGCAAGCATGGTGAGATATCATCGTCTTCATGCACCATGTACATCTTCTCCATGAGCGGGAACTCGTCCTCCGTGGAACCTAGTGCAACATAAGAAGACACAAACGAGGGAGAGGTTAATGTGTTAGCAAATGCGATGTCCTGCATGGACCTATCATCTACCTCTCTCAACTCACTTTGTGTATCACTCATGTCCTCCAAATGGAAGCACTCAAACTCACATATGGGGTGGAAGTCACTCAACTCACTATCACTCTCGCTCAAGTGGGCTAAGTGGCTCTCATGCTCACATGGGGTTGGTACCAACTCATCAAACAAGCATATAGGAGTAGGTTCGACTTTCTCATCTCCATGCGCCTCCTTGGTTGAAGGGAACTTCCCATGCTCAACCATCTCAACTCCATGCGCCTCCCTAGGTGAAGGGAGAATCCCATGCTCACCATGCTCAACTCCATCGCCTCCTAAGTCGTCCTCAAGTTGTGGCATCTTGGAGACTTGTGCATTGAGCTCGTCGAAGTAGAGCTTCTTGGCGCTTGGCGTTGTGCATTGCCATGCCACGTGACCCTTGGCCTTGCACACCTCACATAGGAGATTGGGACATTCCCGTGGAAGGTGGCCTTGGTGCTTGCACTTGTAGCATCGGAGTCCATAGGCATATGACGAGGTAGGGGCCATTGTGGTGGTGGCGCAAGAGGTAGAAGTCGCCTTATGAGGAAGGTCTTCATGTCGAGGCTCTCGTCTTCTTGCCTCATCACCAAGTCTTGAGTGGTGTCGTCGAAGATCATGTGTGGAAGGATGTCGATGTAGACCATGAGGTGGTGGTGGTCGACGACGATCATGAGATGGTGTGAGTCGATGACGGTCCTTGCCATGCCTAGGCGATGGCTCATGTTGGGGGCGCTCTTGATGCTCCATATGATGTCCGTGATGTCGATGATCTTGTGCATAGGCACTCTCATGATGTCGCCTTGTGGAGCTCGGAGAAGTGTGTCGATGCCGAATATGTTGGGGACGCTCTTGATGATCCACATGATGATGCCATCGTGGAGGTCCTCGATCTTCATATGTAGCTCCATTGGCCAAGTAGGGGTATGTGGGAGCATCGGCGGTATGCATGGTGGGGTCGATGTCGTCCTCGTCGTGGTGCTCCACCATGTCGTCCATGCTTGTTGAGCAAGTGTCGATGTAGAGCTCGTCGATGTCGTCCATGTTGGCGATGCTCGCGGAGCCATATTCGGTGTAGAGCTCCTCGATGTCGGTCATGTTGGCGATGCTTGCGGAGCCATAGTCGGTGTAGAGCTCCACATGTTCCTCCACATCCGCGGTGCTTGAAGAGGTATCCTCCTCGAAGTGCTCCGTGTACTCCTTCGTATCTTCTTCGTCGCTATACATGTTAGCAAGACGGTATCTATATGGTGTATGTTAGTGGAAGAACACTACCTCGCCATCTTACCGTGGTATGACAAGATTGGGGTGATCCAACAAGCCGAGAGTTAGAACAATTGTATCGGGCACTCACACAAAGACACACGCAAAAGCTAGCAAATATGGTGTTAGGTGGGTATGGTGGAAAGCCAAAAGATGAAATCCGAAATCAAGTTTGTTGTTAAGGGTGGGTGAAATCCAAAAACTCAAATGTCAAAGCGATGATCACTATATACACGGAAAAGATGTGGAACTCACACACGGGATAAGCGGGGTTAGTGCGACCAAGGAATCAGCGGAAAAGTGTATGAAACCCGAAAGCAAGGGTGGCTCGGTGCCACACTAACACAAGGAGAGGCAAAGCTTTGGTTGCAAACGAAGAGACAACAAGATTCACACGCGGCCTCTCTTCTCTTTTCTCTCTTTTGCTTAAAAGCTTTTTCCTCTTTTTGTATTTGGTGGCACTTACACTCTTTTGTGTACTTGTATGTATGATGGCACTCGCACACTTTTGCTCTATGGTGCACTTGCACTCTTTTTGTGTTTTGGCGGCTTTTTCTCGCACTATGTTAGCGTTAGCTCGCTTTTGCTATCTTGCCACACGAGTTTTGCTTAGAAGCTTGACTCCACACTACACACACACCTCACAATCGGGGCCACGTGCAATGTCTCGCAACACTAGATAAGCAATGCTCGATAGGATAGATCGCAAAAGAAGAGGGGTTACAACTTACAAGGTGTAATGCAAGTTATACCTAAGATGTTAGGCGGTGATGAACACACAACTTGCGATGATGGCGGTGATGTCAAGAGTATGGTTGCAAGTCCGGGTGCCGAGGATGTCGTCGCTTGCTTCGGAGCTGCGGGTTAGTTTAACAAACAAGGCACTCAAACCGGAACAAGCAAACACAAGTTAGCGGAAGAAATGGGTCAAAATAGCTTGGAGGCGGTGGCGGTGGTATGCCGGTGGTGGGTGGTGTCGATGCTCTTGCGGGTGCGGTGGTGGTGGTGGGGCCGCGGCGGTGTTTACCCGTGGTATGGAGGGTGGCGGTGCTTGCCGGCGATGGTGAGGAGTGGCGGTGGTCGGCGGTGGTGGTGGCTTTGTGGCGCCCGGTCTGGGGGCCGGTCTGGCCGGGTCTGGGGCCGGCTGGGCCGGTCACACGGCCGGTTGACCGGATTCCGGGCTGGCCCGGCCGGTCTGGGGCCCGGTCAACCGGTGCTCAACCGGACAGCTTGTTTTCTCTCTCCTGTTCTTGAGCAAAACCAAGCCAAATCGACCAAATCGAAGGAAAACGATGGAATTGGGGTCTAGAAAGTGGGGGAAATAGTAGATCAAGCACCTCAACACCAAATCCATGGACCAAAACCACTCAAAACGCAACCAAATCGCAGATCCATCCAAAGGCAAATTAGGGCTATTTTTTGGGAATTTTTGGGGAAAATTTTTAGAGACGAAATTGGGTGGGTGGAGGGTCAAATCCGCGGAAACCAAAGGTTGCTGATACCATATGATGAGGTCTAAGACCCCGTGTGTGGCCCGATCTCGCGAATGACCCAAGATCCAAAAGGGGGAAAGAGAGGGAGAGGCGGAAGAACACGAAGAACGCGAAGAACACAACGCACACCAACCCGATACAATCGATACTTACCCTCGTGGCTCGATGGACCACGCCAATAGAATCACCACGGGAGAGACTCGAGGTAGAATCCCGGAGTGAGAGATCGGTGTTGGGGATGGAGACCGGTGAGGGAGAGAGAGTGGGCTACACTAGAATCTCACTCACATAGATCCAATCATCCAACATGGGGTGCCTTGATACAAAGGGGATGAAACCCTAGGGAGACAAAGCTCAAAGTCATGTTTAAGCCTAAATATTGTCTAACCAGCTATGGGGGCGAGCTGGGGTCTTATATAGGCATACAAGGCGACATGGGTCGAAGAGGTACAAGTTGGTGGGGTCAAACCCGTGAAATCCGGTCACAGGGCCGGTTGGACCGGGTCTGGGACCGGGCCATCCGGTTCCAAACCGGATTCTGGGCCGGACGTGACCGGGCGGGGCTTCGGGAGCCCCGGGACTGCTTCCGGATGGCACCGGTCGTCGTTCCGGTCGAAAACCGGCCGGGCCGGTCAGGAGCCCGGTTGACCGGGCCTGTGACCGGGCGGTCCGGTCAGGAGCCCGGTCGACCGGGCCTGTGACCGGCTGGCCTTCCTCCTCCCGCCTCTTCTTCCTCTTCCTTTCTTCTTCCTTCATTCTTCTTCTTCTCTCTTCCTTGCACCATGGGAGTTCCTTCTCTCCGGTTCCTCGATGACTCTTGTACCTAATGACATGTAACACACCGACATGAGGTAGCATTCCATCCAAGGTATTGACGAGGTCGAGTGTCGAGAGGAAGGAGTTCACCTTGACATATATGGCGGGGGTTGGTGTTGTTGGTCCACTTGGGGGACTCCTTGACCATGGTGTAGCGTCGGCGATAGGCGGGGTTGCACTTGACGGTCTTGAGGCGGAGGGGTCCGAAAGCCACCCGCATCAAATAAGGTCTTAGATATCACATATATCTCATACCTCGTTTATTTCTGAAAACAAAATTTCCAGCTCCTTACTTTTCAAACAGATTTGAACTTCAAGTTTCACGGAGACAAGATGATTTTAGGTACTAATTAAAACCATTGTTCTTTGAAACAACAATGTGAGGTTTACTGAAAGTTTGCAATAGGACTTAATCATTTCTTGATTCTTTAACAATACGGTACCAGTCCGTAAAGTTTCTTGTCAGACTTAACAGTATTTCTATCTCAATTACAAGACTAGCGCATGGTAGATAACGGATGCCAATTCTACAAATTTAATTCAAAATACTATTCAGACTATGTTCATGATAATTAGTTCATGTTTTAATCTAATTACTAATAAACTCCCACTTAATACAACATCCCTCATAGTTGTTTAGTGGTACACGATCCATATCCACTACACCAAAACCGATCATCACGTGAGATGATGTAGCTTCAATGGTGAACATCAACATGTTGATCATATCATCCATATGACTCGTGTTCAACCTTTCGGTTTCCTGTGTTCCGAGGCCATGTCTGTACATGCTAGGCTCGTCAAGCAAACCCAAGTATTTCCGCGTGTGCAACATGGCTTACACCCGTTGTATGTGAACGTAGAATCTATCACATCCGATCATCACGAGATGCTTCAAAACGACGAACTATAGCAACGGTGCATACGAGGGGAGAACACTTTATTATCTTGATATTAATGTGAGGGATCATCTTATAATGCTACCGTTGCGATCTAAGCAAGATAAGATGCAAAAAGGATTAACATCACATGCAATTCATATGTGATATGATATGGCCCTTTAGTCTTTGCGCCCTTGATCTTCATCTCCAAAGCACGGACATGATCTCCATCATCGACTGCGTAGTGTCAAGGTCCATGGCGCCATCTTCATGGTTGTTCACCGTGTGTAGCAACTATTACAACTACTTTGAAATAATACTACAACATGAAATATAAAGACAACCATAAGGCTCCTGCCGGTTGCCACAATACAATAATGATCATCTCATACATATTCAATATCACATCATGGCCATATCAAATCACCAAACCCTGCAAAAACAAGTTAGACGCCTCTAAGTTGGTTTGCATATTTTACGTGGTTTAGGGTTTTCGAGTAGGATCCAATCTACCTACGAACATGAACCACAACGGTGATACAAGTGTTGTCAATAGAAAGAGTAGATTGAATCTTCACTATGGTGAGAGAGACAGACACCCGCAAAGCCACTTATGCAATACAAGTTGCATGTCGAGCGTGGAGCAAGTGTCATGAACACGGTCGTGTAAAGTTAGCCCGGGCCGCTTCATCCCATCATCCCGCCAGATGCAAAGTGCACACAACTAAAGACAACAAAAGCATCAACGCCCACAAAACCATTGTGTTCTACTCGTGCAACCAATCTATGCATAGACACGGCTCTGATACCACTGATGGGATTCGTAGCATAGAAAACAAAAAAAATCCTACCGCAAGAACGAATAACAAGCCAAGATCCAATCTAGAAGATGGTAGCAACGAGAAGATCATGAGACTAACCCTCGAAGATTTCAAAAGCCTACGAGATTAGATCTCGTTGTGGATGTAGTCGATCACTTGTCGCTTGCAAAAGCGCGTAGAAGATCTTGACGGTGCCACAGTCGGGCAGCACCTCCGTACTCGGTCACACGTTCGGAGTTGATGAAGACGTCCTTCTCCCCGTTCCAGCGGGCAGCGGAACTAGTAGATCCTCCTCGGAATCCCGACAGCACGACGGCGTGGTGGTGGCGGTGGTGATGGAGAACTCCGGCAGGGCTTCGCCTAAGCGCTATGGGAGTAATATGAGGAGGGAGAGGCTAGGGTTTGGGAGAGAGGGGCTGCTTGGGCGCCGGCCTGGGGGGCCTTGGTGGTGCGGCCAACTTGGTGTTACCAGCCCCCTCCCTCTCCTCCTCATTATATAGGTGGAACCCCAAGGGTTTGCCCAAAGTCTTCGAATAAGACCCCAATTCAAAAACTGCCATATGGACGAAACCTAGAGGGACAGGGACTCTCCCCTTTCCCCCCTTTCTTGGCCGGCCAAGGTGGTGGAGTCCACCATGGACTCCACCCTCCCACTTGGTTGGCTGGTTAGGGTTGGTGGAGTCCAACCGGGACTCCACCTTCCATGGTGATTTCTTCCGGAAAGTTCTAGAACATTCTAGCGCCTTCCATAAATGCACCGGATCATTTCCAAACTTGGAAAGTGACTTACTATATATGAATCTTATTCTCCGGACCATTCCAGATCTCCTCGTGATGTCCTGGATCCCATCCGAGACTCCGAACAAAATTCGAACTCCATTCCATATTCCATATCTACTTAAAATGACATCAAACCTTAAGTGTGTCACCCTACGGTTCGTGAACTATGCAGACATGGTTGAGACTTCTCTCCGAACAATAACCAATAGCGGGATCTAGAGATCCATAATGGCTCCCACATATTCAACGATAACTTAGTGATCGATTGAACCATTTACATACGATACCGATTCCCTTTGTCACGCGATATTTTACTTATCCGAGGTTTGATCATCGGTATCTCCATACCTTGTTCAATCTCGTCTCCGACAAGTACTCTTTACTCGTACCGTGGTATATCATCTCTTATGAACCATTCATATGCTTGCAAGCTAATCAGACGACATTCCACCGAGAGGGCCCAGAGTATATCTATCCGTCATCGGGATGGACAATATCCCACTCTTGATCCATATGTCTCAACTCATACTTTCCAAATACTTAATCCCACCTTTATAACCACCCATTTACGCAGTGGCGTTTGATGTAATCAAAGTACCCTTCCGGTATAAGTGATTTACATGATCTCATGGTCGAAGGACTAGGTAACTATGTATCGGAAGCTAATAGCAAGTTGAACTTAATGACATGATCTTATGCTACGCTTATTTGGGTGTGTTCCATTATATCATTCATCTAATGACATAACCTTGTTATTAATAACATCCAATGTTCATGATCACGAAACCATGATCATCTATTAATCAACAAGCTAGTTTATACAAGAGGCTCACTAGGGACTCCTTGTTGTTTACATAACACACATGTATCAATGTTTCGGTTAATACAATTATAGCATGGTATGCAAACATTTATCATAAACACAAAGATATATTATAATAACCACTTTATTATTGCCTCTTGGGCATATCTCCAACAGCCTTTGTGCAAGTTGCCTCACTTGGAAGCCTAGGAAAAACTTCAACTCTCCCATCATGGACATCTCAAAATTTCCTAGTCATCAATAGCTCAAAAGCTTTGTTATGATTGGGGTTAGTTCCACCAAAGATAATAGCATCAACATATATTTGACATATAAATAAGCCACCCCCTTTAACCCGCTTGGTGAAAAGTGTGGAATCGACCGTACCCATGCAAAACCCATCTTGTAGTAGGAAATCCCTAAGGAACTCATACCAAGCACGTGGAGCTTGCTTGAGACCGTAGAGTGCCTTATGGAGTAAATACACATGGTTGGGTCGGCATGGGTCTTCGAAACCTAGGGGTTGAGCTACATATGTAGTTTCTTTTAAGGGACCATTCAAAAATGCACTTTTCACATCCATTTGATATAGTTTGAAACTGTAGAAAGATGCAAATGCAAGCAAAAGAAGACGGGCTACCGGCGCAAAGGTATCCTCAAAATCCATACCTTCTATTTGGGCAAACCCTTGCGCCACTAACCTTGCTTTATTTCTAATAACGATGCCATTCTCATCTTGCTTGTTCTTGAATACCCATTTGGTCCCAATGACATTGATGCGATGATCCTTGGGTCTCTCAACTAGAGACCATACTTCATTACGAGTGAAACACTCCAATTCTTCTTGCATGGCAATCACCCAATCCGGATCAACCAAGGCTTCATGTACCTTGAGTGGCTCAAAACTAGACACAAAAGCATGATGTTGACAATAAGTGATAAGTAATGCATGGTGTCTACGAGTTACCACTCCTTTCGAGATGCTACCAAGGACTTGATCTACTTTCATGTCACTTGCCCTTGTAGCAGCCTTGATCTTCCGAACGGTTCCTTCATGATCAATGAATTCATCTCTTGTTAATACTTGATCATGAGGGACAACTTGAGCTTGAACATGAGTTGAGGATGTTTCCTGATCATCATCATGGTCTTGCTCAGTGGGTTGAGGGCTTTCTTCTTATTCTTCGGAATGTGGCTCATCTTGAGTAGAGGATAAATCTTGAGTTGCACTTGATGGCTCAGCTTGAGTTGAGCTAGGCTCTACTTGGGCTAAACTTGATACTTCTATTCCATCATCTTGATCATCATTACGAACTTCTATGGGCCGGATGTGTCCAATGCCCATAAGCTTGATGGCACTAGATGGATCATCATCATTACCTGCAACACATGGAACAACTTGCTCCACTTGGGAGCCATTATCCTCCAAGAACACCACGTCACAAGATACTTCAATAGCCCCAGTGGACTTGTTGTAGTATCTATAGGCGTGGGAGTTCTCCGCATATCCAACAAATGTACCCTCTATGGTTCTAATTTCAAATTTACCAAGATTCCCTTTATTGTTCTTAACAAGACATTTGCATCCAAAGACACGAATGTACATGACATTAGGCTTGTTACCTGTGAGAAGCTCGTATGGAGTTTTGTTGTGGAGGGGGCGGAGGAAGAGCCGGTTGGAGTAGTGGACAGCTGTAGAGATGGCTTCTCCCCAAAAGTTGTGAGGTGAGTTGAATTCACTCAACATGGTTCTTGCCATCTCAATGATAGTCCGGTTCTCCCTTTCAACAATACCATTTTGTTGAGGGGTGTACGGAGATGAAAACTCATGCTTGATGCCCTCATCATCAACAAACTCTTGCATAGTGTAGTTCTTGAACTCGGTGCCATTGTCGGTCCTTATTGCCTTGATCTCATATTCATACATCCGTTGAGCCTTCTTGGCAAAGGTAATGAACTCTCTATGGGTCTCATCCTTAGACTTGAGGAGAAAGACCCAAGAGTATCTTGAGTAATCATCGACAATGACAAGTCCGTACTTGCTTCCACCAAGAGTATCATAATGTGATGGCCCAAAGAGATCCAAATGAAGGAGCTCCAAGGGCCTAGATGTGGTGACGATTCTCTTGACAGGATGTCTCTTCTTGAGTTGTTTTCCGGCTACACATGCACTGCATACACGATCTTTCTCAAAAGAAATGCCGGTTAGTCCAACAATGTGCTCACCTTTTAGGAGTTGTTTAAGATTTCTCATGTTAACATGACCAAGGCGGCGATGCCACAACCAACCTTCGTCATGCTTGGCCGCCATTAGACATGTGGAGGGAGAGGGGCTCTCTTTCGAGAGGTCAACCACGTAAAGGTTGTTCTCCACATATCCAACAAGGACCAATTTGAGATTGTCAGTCCTAAAGACTTTCACACAATAATTAGTAAAATATGAATTATAACCGGCATCGGCAAGATGGTATATAGAAAGCAAGTTATAACCAAGGGATTCAACAAGCATGACCGTCTCAAGGCACGAGTCCTTAGAGATTGCCACCTTGCCATACCCAAGTACCTTTCCCTTTGAGTTGTCACCAAAGGTGATGCTTGACTTCTTGTTAATATCTTCAATGAATTGGTCAAGCACCCTGATACGTCCAATTTGCATCACTATTTTGTATCATAATTTGCTGTTATTCATTGATATATTTCACATTGGGACACAATACTTATGTTATTTCATCTATTTTGCATGTTTCATCATTATTGGAGGATCAAGCACCGGAGCTGGATTCACTGGAAAAAGCACCGTCAGAACGCAATATTTCGGAAGATCAACTGTGGAAGGAAATTTCACGTAAATTCCTATTTTTCCAGATGACGGAGGGAGCCAGGAGGGGAAGAAGAGGGGAGCCAAGGTGGGCCCAGACCACAGGCCGGCGCGGCCCATGGCCTGGCCGCGCCACCCTGTGGTGTGGGGGCCCCATAGCCCCTTTCGCCTCCTTTTCTTCGCGTACTCCTTCGTCCCGAAAACCTAAGCCAGAGGGAGGACCTCACGAAGAGTTACAGCCGCCTCTGCGGGGCGGAGAACACCAGAGAGAAAAGAGCTCTCCGGCGGGCAGGAATCCGCCGGGGAAACTCCCTCCCGGAGGGGGAAATCGACGCCATCGCCATCGTCATCGAGCTGGACATCATCTCCATCATCATCATCATCATCTCCACCATCTACACCGCCATCACCACCGCTGCACCTCGTCACCGCTGTAACAATTTGGGTTGGATCTTGATTGTTTGATAGGGGAAACTCTCCCGGCATTATTCTCTACTTGTTATTGATGCTATTGAGTGAAACCATTGAACCAAGGTTTATGTTCAGATTGTTATTCATCATCATATCACCTCTGATTGTATTCCATATGATGTCTCGTGAGTAGTTCGTTTAGTTCTTGAGGACATGGGTGAAGTCTAAATGCTAGTAGTGAATTATGGTTGAGTAATATTCAATGTTATGATATTTAAGTTGTGGTGTCATTCTTCTAGTGGTGTCGTGTGAACGTCGACTACACGACACTTCACCATTTATGGGCCTAGGGGAGTGCATCTTGTATTCGGTTGCTAATTGCGGGGTTGCCGGAGTGACAGAAACCTGAGCCCCCGTTAGTATATCGATGCAAGAGGGATCGCAGATCTCGTAGTTTAAGGCTGTGGTTAGATTTATCTTAATTACTTTCTTGTAGTTGCGGATGCTTGCAAGGGGTATAATCACAAGTATGTATTAGTCCTAGGAAGGGCGGTGCATTAGCATAGGTTCACCCACACAACACTTATCAAAACAATGAAGATTATTTAGCTACATGAAGCGAAAGCACTAGACTAAAATCCCCGTGTGTCCTCAAGAACGTTTGGTCATTATAAGTAAACAAACCGGCTTGTCCTTTGTGCTAAAAAGGATTGGGCCACTCGCTGCAATTATTTCTCTCGCATTTTACTTACTCGTACTTTATTCATCTATTACATCAAAACCCCTTGAATACTTGTTTGTGAGCATTTACAGTGAATCCTTCATCGAAACTGCTGCCAACACCTTCTGCTCCTCGTTGGGATCGACATTCTTACTTATCGAAGATACTACGATACACCCCCTATACTTGTGGGTCATCACACCCCTCTTCCTCCGTCATATGATTGGTGCATCCACTATCAAACACCCATTTTGGACCACCGGAGGAATACCCCTACAAAATCAAGTAGAGGATTTAGGAACCCATCGATTAATGGGTTCCCTAGTCATGGCAACAAGATATTTTGGTACCCAAATCGAGTACCCTCTATAAGCATAGCCATTACGAGGTCCTACATAGTTAGCATAAAAATCACCATAATAATCAATAAATAAAGCATAGTGATCGTTTGGCCCCGTGCGGTCACCACTAGTGGCTTTGCCCTTTGAGGCTTTGCCATCATTAATGACCTTCTTGTTCGTATCTTGAGCGGGCTTCTCTTTCTTGTAGTTGTTCTTCTTGTAGGGCTTGGGAACATACCCAAGTCCATGCTTTTGATTGTTATACCTTTGCTTACTCAAGAGGTCATCCAATCCCATCTTATTCTTGGTTGTGGTGAACTTGGCAAGTTCTTTCTTCAACCTAACATTTTCCTCAAGAATAGTTGCTTGCTCACAAGCCGATTCATTAGGATGATAGTTGAGACCATATTTGGTTACCAAAGATTCAAGATATGTATTGGTCTCAACATGCAAAGATAGTTCCTCTTGCAAACGAACATGTTCCTCAACAAGTTTAGCATGCTCAATAGAGAATGAAGTAGAGGAACTAGCAACATTTTTATCAACAATGGGATCATTCATTGATCCAAGAGCCTTCTTGTAGGTTTCTTGGAGTAGGTCATGACTCTCTCCAAGTTTCTTGAGCTCATCCTTAAGAAGCTTGTTAGCTCTTTCAAGGTGGTCAAGATCCCTAGTGAGAGAAGCATGAGCAACTTCAAGCTCCTCCTTTGAGGCATTGAGCTCTTGGGTGATTGAGCCCTTTCAATAGTTTCAAGATCCTTAACTTTACCTAGTTCATAAGTTTCAATTTGTTGCTTAAGGCCTTGAGATATGCACCTTTCGGTTTTTAGCTCTTGTCTTAGGAGATTGAATCTCCGTTCCTTATCATTCAAATGATATTCTAATTCCTCAATGGACTCGTCCTTTTCTTTGAGGGAGTCCATCAAGAAATTAAACTTGACAAGAGCTTCACCACGAAGGGTGCATCTAACTTTGTGAAGTTCCTTAAGCATGGCTAATTCTTCTTGATTTTTAGATTCATCATCAAGAGCACTAGTTAGAGAAGGTGGGGATTCCATTACCTTGGTTTCTCTTGCCATTAGACAAGAGCCAACGATCATAGAGGAGAGAAAATCACCGGAGTCATCATCTTGAGTCATTCTTGCCATGAAGGAAGAACCAACATCATTCTCCGTGGAGTAGTCCTTGGAGTAATCATATGTGAAGAGTGACTCGGGCTTGGAGAAAGCCAAACCGGCCACTCCGGCCTCCTTCTCCTCATCTTCCTCTTCTTCATTGGAGATGTACTCGGCCCCAACAAAGGCTCTTCCTTTGTTCTTCTTGTATCGATCGTTGATAGGGTTTGGCTTCAATCTTGGCTTGACCCCTTTCACAAACTTTGGCTTGTCTACCCTTTTCTCATAGGGACACTCATTTGCAAAGTGACCATCTTCATCACAGTTGTAGCAGGTTCTCTTCTTCTTCTTCTCATTGAGGAGCATTGGAAACTTTGCCTTGTACTTCTTGGCAAAGAAAGCGAAGTCTGTGGCGATGTCACTAGTTGAAGTCATCTCTTCATCTTCTTCAATTTCATAGACTTCTTCTCTTTCATGGTCAGCTCTAGCTTTGAGAGCAAGGTTGTGTGACGCTTCATGGTTGTGTGAGGCTTCATCAACACGGTTCATCGCCATGAGCCTTTTTCCTGTCTTGGCCAAGTTTTCATTTGCTGCCACATAGGAGACTAGATCATCGGCGTTCAGATCAGCACTCTTGGTAATGAGTTGCAAGTTGAGTGCAAGGTTGGTATCTTCTTGCTTGACTGCAATCATGGCAATGACCTTGGACTTTATGAAATGTTCATTCATCTCAAAGCCATCATTGTACTTTTCACATCCAAGTCCCTTCACCTTCACTCTAAGAGCACCAAGCCTTCCATAGGCATCGGCCACAGATTCTCCTTCTCTAATCATGAACATAGTTGCCTCTTGCTTTGTGGACTCATAAAGAGCTGATTGGATTAGATCGGTTCCCTCTTGGAGTACTACGATCCGATCCCACAACTCTTTAGCGGAGTCAATGTCATTGACTTGATCAAGGAGCTTGCGGTTGATGCCACTTCTAATCTTGTCACGTGCGGAGGCATTGAGTTGACGGTTGTAGAATTCGGTGGAGGACAAATGAGCGCGATCTTTTGGCTTCCGGTATCCATCAACAATGATCTCCCAAAACTCCACACTGCAGCTGCGAATATGAGATTCCATAGCAGATTTCCAAAAAGGAAAGTGAGTTCCATCAAAATGGGGAACATTCCCACTATGGTTTATATGAGGCATGGGTGAAGTGTTTTTGGGATATTCATGGTTGACTTCATGGAAGGTTTCCTTAGAGGCCGAAGCCCCACTAGGAGCCCCACCAGTTAGGTTTTTAAGCATGGCAGTCATTTCTGCCATTTGGCTTTTTAGTTCATCCTCCTTTTTCTTCTTCTCGGCATCATATGCCAAGAATCTAGATTTCATTTCTCTAACCGAAAGGTTAGAGTCTTCATCTAAACCCTCGAATAGTTTTTCCATCTCACTCTTAAGGCGGTGAAGCCCTTAATAGGAGTCCAGGCTGGTACCAATTGAAAGATCAGAGATGGTAAACCTAGAGGGGGGTGAATAGGTTTCTACAGATTTTAATTCTTTCTTTGTAATATTAGGCTTTGCGGAATATAAAGGTGAGCCTAATGCAAACTAGGTGAGACAACCTATATGAGGATACAACTAACTCGAGCACGAAGGCTCTCACAGGCAGTTAAATCACAAGTAAAGAGTTCGGTTAGAGATAACCGATAGCACGCGGAGACGAGGATTTATTCCCGTGTTCCCTTCCTTTGCAAGAAGGTACGTCATGTTTGGAGGAGTGGAGGTCCCACGAAGGATTCCCCGCGCCACGAAGGCTCACCCTATTCTCCGGAGCCTATCCCACGAAGGAATAGCTCACTCACTTGTGGTAGACTTTGAGGTAGCCTCCAAACCTTCACAATCTTGTCAGGAGCAAATCCACAGCCCGGATGCTTCCGGACCACTCTTGCCCACCTAGGGTTTCCAAGGAACCCTAGAGAGCAAGCTTCTTGATGAATACAAGGGGGAATGAGATTTGGCTTGGTAGAACAGTAGATCGGGTCCTCCTCTATCGTTTCCCCGGAGGGATTTGAGTTTGGGTGGTGGAGGAGGGAGATCTGAGGCTTTTGGTGTTTCTAACAATGGAGTATGAGAGAGAGAGCTCAAGAACAGCTTGTAGTGTAGTGCCTACCCCTTCAGAGGTAGAAGAAGGGGTATATATAGTGTCTCTTGAAATATGGCCGTTGGATGACTTGCCACATCAGCGTTTTCCTCGAGGCACCCGGTCAACCGGAGCTGGCGCCGGACAGGCCGGTGCAGGGGCCGGTCAGACCGGGCCTGGGACCGGACCATCCGGTCCAGACCGGACCTGGGACCGGATCCTGACCGGGCAGCTTCTTTGGCGTACTGGACATCGTCCGGCTGGCACAGGCGTGGGGGCCGGTTGGCGCCGGGGCGCCCGGTCCTACGCTCGGTTCGACCGGGCCTAGGATCGGATCCTGACCGGGCGGCTTCTCCAACCTTACTGGAACCTCGCCCGGTTGGCACAAGTGTGGGGGCCGGTTGGCGCCGGGGCGCCTGGCCCAGCACCCGGCCGACCGGGCTTGTGACCGGACTGTGCCGGTCCTGGAGCCGGTCTGACCGGGCCACTGACCGGCCGAGGCTGGAACTTCCTTGTTGATTTTTCATCGAAGTGGGGGTCCCCCATTGCCTTCTTGTTCCATTGATACACCATTATACCTCTTTGGCTAATACCTGGGAATCATCTTGTAGACATGTATTAGACCAAATACTCTAGCACGGTGTCATAGTTACCAAAATAATGGATAAGGGTAAAATACCCTTACAGCTTCCCGTCTCGCCGGATTTCTCATTGCTTCCCATTGCAGTTGTTTCTCCTTTTCTTCGCCGGTACCTATGGGAGGTTAGATTTCTATCATACTTGTTGCATATTAGGGTTTATTATGGTTTTTCTGCTTGCTTTCTACTGCAGTTAGGCGCAATTATGCACTAATTAGGATGGTTATTGTCGTTGCCTATTCGACGGTACTCTAGAGGAGGGATCTTCATGGAGGGAAGAAGAAGTAGGGGTAATTGGGCGGAGAGTCCTCGGGACGGTGGTACGCAATTTACCCAGCTTCGCCTGCATGAGGACATGGCCTACTGCTGCTTGTCTGGAATTATCTTGGCGCTTTCGCGTTGTTACAATGAGTTGTGGTTGTCCCTCTAGGGCTCCCGGGATCCGGCTTATAAAGGCGCCATGATCTAGGGTTTACAAGGAGAGTCCTAGCCGGAATACAAGTTTGCCTAACTACGGTATGTTATCTTCCCGTCTACGTCAAGGATCCGCCTTCCCTTATATGTCATACCGGATCCGGCTACCCCTGATGGGCCGGGCCGGATCCGACTTCCAGAGTTGGTCGATGGATCCGGCTCCTTGTTCCTGAGCTGGACTTCATCCATCTTGATCTACAGCAACGGGGCCGCCCGATGGGCCATAAGCCACCATCACTGTCTGTGGGCCACCCGGGTTTGCTGGATCTAGGCACTGTCGATGGTACACCCATGAAGTATACCCACAACAGTAGCCCCCAGAGTTCTCCGAGATTCACCTCTTTGTTTCCGCCTTGCTCGAATCATCTTTGCTTCCGACAATCCTCTCGGTAACACGGGGAAACTTGAAGAATTCCAACTTCATGATTTTTTCCTTTCCAGCTTGCTTGCCGGAAAAATCCTTCACCTCGCGAGACTTCATCCATCGACCTCGTTTTTACAATGAATCTCCGGGTTACTCCCCTGCAGAGGTAACGGCTTGTTGTTTTTTAAACTCTTACCCGGAACCTTAAGAGATTCAAATGGTTCCGCCAATCTTGGCGCCATTTTCGAGTAGTTTGAGCGGTAACTTATCCTTAGCCATTTTTACCGCTAGGGTTTTCGACACGTGTCAACCATCCAATGGCGCGATGCTTGCGTCCCGACCACAGGATGCAGAGCACGAATCTCATCCCGCGTTTATAAATATCCCACCGCACACTCCTAATCAGTCATCCCCCCATTTCACCTCTCCGTCTAGCGCCGCCACCGAGCTTCAGTCCTCCGCTGTGCCGGAGTCTGCCGGAAGTTCGCCGGAGCTAGCGTCGCCGCACCGAATTCATCGTGTTCTTAAGTCCGGTGAGCCACCGCAGCAAATAACTCACCGTCGGCGTCTCTGACCACCGCGGAAACCATTCCGGTAAGTCCTCAGCTTCGAGCTTTTTCACCGGTATTGGTAGGGATGACTAAGGTGTAGTAATAGTTCCGGCTAAGTTTAGTGTACTCGCTACTTGTAGATGTCTTCGTCGACTCCGCCTCTGATAAGGGCTAAGCCCAAGGGTGTGCCCGATCTTCACGGATTTGGGTGGAATTCGTGGGGGAGGTGGGAGAACGCGATGAACATGAAGAACGCGAGGGGAATCGTGGGATACAAACACACACACACACACACACACACACACACACAAATCGGTTTGTCCTCGTTGGCCCGAACCACCAACTCGATAGAAGTTGCAGGAAAAAACCTTTCGGTAGAAGTCCCGCAAAAAGATCGACGAATCGAAATCCTATAGATCTAGAAGGGTGAAAAGACCAAAATCGATAGAAGTGCAAGCAAAAGTCCCAAAGGTAGAAGTGCAAGCAAAAGACCAAGATTGGTAGAAGTCACCAAAGAGATACAATAGGATTCGATAAGGAGCCCGGGTGGGTACAAGATCTAAGATCTATGGTAGGGTTCCCACAAGGGTCAAGAGCAAAGCTCAGGTTTAATTTCACATCCAGTCTAATCTCGGATCTGAGCCAACATGGCTATTTATAGTAGGTGGGGCAAAGGGGTAAGTTACAAGCTGAATCTGCCAGTTTTGGGTGCTGAAACGCGTGCGGGCGGAAGTTCCGGTCTCTAGGGGCGGAAGTTCCGGTCGGGCGGAAGTTCCGGTCCTCAGGGGCGGAAGGTCCGGCGGGATCCTCTTTCCTGGGCGCTGGACAGCATCGTGGCGGCATCTGGGCAGAAGTTCCGGTCCATGGGGCGGAACTTCCGGTCGGGGCGGTACTTCCGGCCAACTTCCGGCCTAGTTCCGAAAACGACCGATTTCCTTGTAGTAACATCCCGGGGCGTTTTGGCGCGTTTCCGGAACTGGGGCGGAACTTGGGCGGAAGTTCCGGCGGGCGGAAGTTCCGGTCCTCAGGGGCGGAAGTTCCGGCTGGATTCTCTTCACAGGGAATCTGGGCGGAAGTTCCGGTCCTGGGGGGCGGAAGTTCTGGCTGGGGCGCTGTAGCTCCATCTTCTTCATTTTCAGCTCTCTCTCCATTGGCTTGGTCTCCATGGCTTGCTTCTTGGTCGATGTACCTGATTGAACACAAGGTATTCGCATGAAGTAGTATGCCATCCAATGAGGTATCAAATGCATACGTGGAAAGGAGCGAATTCACCTCTTGGTGTATGGCTTCGGCTCGAGCTCGTGTCATTGGACCACGAGGAGGGCTTGTCGGTCTTGATGTAGTGACGTCCTTTGGTGGGGCTACATCATCTCCCCCCCCCCTTGGAAAAGAGTCGTCCTCGACTCTAGAGTGTCGTCATCTCCTTGACGTGGTATCCTATCCTTGATGTTGATGGCGTACTTGGTCTTGAGGGTCGTACCCTTGAAGTTCATGAAGCACATGTCATGGTCCGTGGCGATGGTTGTTGGTCGTCCATGTAGTCGAATGTTCTCCCTAAGCAACAACGTATGCATGTGTGAAGCATTAACCGTTCTAGAGCATTGCTTGCATTGATCTAAAGGATGGACTCTAGCTACCACATCAAAGGTTTGAGCATTGGTATAGGGGTTGGAAATGGACTTAGCTTGAAAACACATGGGGCGTTGTATGCATTGAAGCTCGATGTCTCTCATCATCTTGTTGTCATGGTGGGTGGGGAGCATGGTAAGTATCTTATCTCGTCCCTTCTTCTTGGCGTTGAGGCGGATAGCTTGGCGAAGTACATGTTCTTGTATGATTGCTCTTGTGTCTTCATGTAGTTTCTTCATGGTGATGGCGTGCTTGTTGAAGTCCATGTTGGTTCTCTCATGAAGAATTGGAGGTGGGGTGTTGCTTCCGAACAAGAACTTGGATAAAAGCAACTTTCGCATAGAAGAATCGAGTATGCCAATTTTGTTTTCCTTGGATAAGAAATCATCATGCGGAAGGAAATCAACCAATTCTTTTTCAATGGAACACTTGGCAAAAATGGGAACAAATAGTGTGTCGGTGTAGTCAACCTTTGGTAGGACAAGGAGTGGTGTATAGTGAAATTTCATTTTCAAGTCATGAAAAGCGTGTTGTGTAGCGTTGTCCCAAACAAATGGAACATTCCAAGGGCATCACAAATGGAACATTCTTTTTAGTAAGCTCATTTAAAGGGCAAGCAATGGTGCTAAAATCTTTCACAAAACGTCTATAGAAGCCGGCAAGTCCATGAATACTTCGAACTTGACCAACGTTGGTAGGAGTGGGCCAATTGTGGATGGCCTCAACCTTCGAAGAGTCCACTTCAATGCCATTGGCGGAAACAACAAACCCAAGAAAAACCAATTTGTTTTGTGCAAAGGTGCACTTTGGAAGATTTGCAAAGAGCTTCTCACGGTGTAAGATGCATAAGACTTCTCTCACATGTTGCACATGGTCCTCGAGATTTTTGCTATAAATGAGAATATCATCAAAGTATACAACCACGCTCTTGCCAATGAGAGGTCTCAAGATGTGGTTCATAAGACGCATGAAAGTTGAAGGAGCATTGGATAGACCAAATGGCATGACAAGCCATTCATATAGACCAAGTTTGGTCTTGAATGTCGTCTTCCATTCGTCACCCACGGCCATGCGGATTTGATGGTAGCCACTACGCAAATCAATTTTTGAGAAAATAGTGGCTCTGCATAACTCATTGAGCATATCATCTAAACGCGGAATGGGATGGTGGTATCGAACGGTAATGGCATTGATGGGGCGACAATCCATACACATTCTTTGCGTCTCATCCGGTTTAGGCACAAGTATCACCGGAACCGCACAAGGACTTAAGCTTTCACGAACGTACCCTTTTTCGAGGAGGCCTTGAATTTGCCTTTGAATCTCCTTTGTGTCTTCGGGGTTGGTGCGGTAGGCGGCGCGGTTTGGTAGAGGGGCGCCGCGTATAAGGTCGATGCGGTGCTCGATTCCGCGGAGTGGTGGTAGCCCATGAGGGAGCTCGTCGGGGAAGACGTCTTGAAAGTCCTTCAAAAGAGACAACAAAGATGAAGGAAGTGTTGTTAATTTGTTAGTCTCCGAGGGTGGTCCCTTGCAAATGAGCACATAGTGCAATTTGGTGGATGGGTTGTGGTGCACTTCTCTCATCTCACTTTTGGTAGCTAAGAGGACACTCTTCATCTCGCTCACATATGGTTTGTGGCGCTCACTCTCTTTTTGGTGGATCACTCTCTCACCTCTCAACTCACTAGTGATAGTGGCTTCCTTAGCCCTCGCTAGAGCCTTTGCATTGTCCGCAATTACTTGGCTAGGAGTCATTGGGCGTAGGATGTAGGTCTTGTCGTCGACCTTGAAGCTATAGGCATTTGTGTAGCCATCATGGTTTGCTTTCTTGTCATATATATTGCCAAGGGCGACCAAGTAGCATGTGGCACACCGTCATGGGTACGACATCACAATCAACGGTGTCTTCATAGGCACCAATCTTGAAGGATATTGTGACGGTGTGTTGTATCTTCACGTTTCCATTGTCACTTAGCCATTGCACATGGTAGGGATGGGGGGGTTTCCGGAGCGGGAGGTTGAGCTTGGAGCATAGTTCGGTGCTTGCAAGATTGTGGCAACTCCCTCCATCGATGATAACCTTTATTGACTTGTCATTGATTCCGGCTCTTGTTTGGAAGATATTGCATCTTTGGTCTTCATTGGGAAGTGCATGGGTTGTCAACACTTTGGTCACCACAAGTGATGGGCTTGCATCATGCACACATAGGACTTGCTCTTGGTCTTCCAAGTCATCATCTTCATGATTGGTTGCGGCTTGTACCAAGGCTTCATATTCACCTTCACTGAAGTACTCCACATCTCCATCATCTCGAGTTATCATAACTCTTGTGTTCTTGCATTCAAAGGATTTATGTCCTTGAGCACCACACTTGAAGCAAGTGATGTTACTAGATCCGGTGGAAGCTTTGGAGGACATAGTTGATTGCTCCGGCTTGAAGTTTGATGTCTTGATGGCACTTCTTGCTTGCTTTGGAGGATCCTTGGAGGCAAGTGCACTTGTGTTCTTGATGCTTGAGGAGGCATTCGTTGCATTTCTTGCGGCGAAGAAGGTCTTTGTCTTTGCATTTGCTAAGTGATGCGGGGTGGCCTTTGGACACCTACGCCTCAAGACCAACAAGTGAACCCCCGACTATCATCGACGCTACACCATGGCCAAGGAGTCCCCCAAGTGGACCAACAACACAAAACCCCGCCATATATGTCAAGGTGAACTCCTTCCTCTCTATGGTCGATCTCAACACCAACTTGAATGGTATGCTACCTCATGCCTATCATCTTGATGTCTATAGGTGCCGACGTCGACAAGGACCAAGAGAGAAGGAACCCCCCATGGTACATGGAAGAAGGAAGAAGAAGAAGGGAAGAAGAGGAGAAGGAAGAGGAAGAAGAGGAGGGAGGAACAGGCCGGCCAGCCCAGAGGCCGGTCAGACCGGGCCACAGACCGGACAGGCTGGCGCAGAGGCCGGTCAGACCGGGCCACAGACCGGGCGCGCCCAGTTGACAACCGGGCGTCGTACCGGAAGCCAACCGGACGGAGATCTGCGACATTTCCGGTTGGCGACCGGTCGACCAGCCCCACGACCGGACCCGCCGGCCCCAGGCCCGGTCAGACCGGCCCCAGGACCGGATCCGTCGGGTTTGGCCCACCAACTTGTGCCTTTTCGACCCCTGTTGCCTTGTATGCCTATATAAGACCCCAGCTCGCCCCCATAGCTGGTTAGACAAGATTTAGGCTTAAACATGACTTTGAGCTTTGTCTCCCTAGGGTTTCATCCCCTTTGTATCAAGGTACCCCATGTTGGATGATTGGATCTATGTGAGTGAGATTCTAGTGTGCTCCACTCTCTCTCCGTCACCGGTCTCCGTCCCCAACACCGATCTCTCACTCCGGGATTCTACCTCGAGTCTCTCCCGTGGTGATTCTATTGGCGTGGTCCATCGAGCCACGAGGGTAAGTATCGGTTGTATCGGGTTGGTGTGTGTTGTGTTCTTCGCGTTCTTCGTGTTCTTCCGCCTCTCCCTCTCTTTCCCCCTTTGATTCTTGGGTCATTCGCGAGATCGGGCCACACACGGGGTCTTAGACCTCATCATATGGTATCAGCAGCCTTTGGTTTCCGCGAATTTGACCCCCCACCCATCCAATTTCGTCTCTAAAAAATTTCCCCAAAAATCCCCAAAAAATAGCCCTAATTTGCCTTTGGATGGATCTGCGATTTGGTTGCGTTTTGAGTGGTTTTGGTCCATGGATTTGGTGTTGAGGTGCTTGATCTACTATTTCCCCCACTTTCTAGCCCCCAATTCCATCGTTTCCTTCGATTTGGGTCGATTTGGCTTGGTTAGCCTCAAGAACAGGAGAGAGAAACGTCAGGCCGGTTGAGAAATCCGGTCGACCGGCGGCAGACCGGGCAGGCCGGCCCAGAACCCGGTCAACCGGCCGCCAACCGGGCCGGCCGGTCCAAGAGCCGGTCAACCGGGCCCCAGACCGGGCGCCGCCACACAGCCACCACCACCGCCGACCACCGCCACTCCTCCCCATCGCCGGCAAGCACCGCCACCCTCCATCCCACGGGTAAACACCGCCGCGGCCCCACCGCCACCACCGCATCCGCAAGAGCATCGACACCACCCACCACCGGCATACCACCGCCACCACCGCCGAGCTACTTTGACCCATTTCTTCCGCTAACTTGTGTTTGCTTGTTCCAGTTTGAGTGCCTTGTTTGTGAAACTAACCCGCATCTCCGGAGCAAGCGACGACATCCTCGGCACCCCGGACTTGCAAACGTACTCTTGACACCACCGCCGTCATCGCAAGTTGCGTGTTCATCACCGCCTAACATCTTAGGTATAACTTGCATTACCCTTGTAACCCCTCTTCTTTTGCGATCTATCCTATCGAGCATTGCTTATCGAGTGTTGCGAGACATTGCACGTGGCCCCGATTGTGAGGTGTGTGTGTAGTGTGGAGTCAAGCTTCTAAGCAAAACTCGTGTGGCAAGATAGCAAAAGCGAGCTAACGCTAACCTAGTGCGAGAAAAAGCCGCCAAAACACAAAAAGAGTGCAAGTGCACCATAGAGCAAAAGTGTGTGAGTGCCATCATACATACATATACACAAAGAGTGTAAGTGCCACCAAATACAAAAAGAGGAAAAAGCTATTAAGAAAAAGAGAGAAAAGAGAAGAGAGGCCACTTGTGAATCTTGTTGTCTCTTCGTTTGCAACCAAAGCTTTGCCTCTCCTTGTGTTAGTGTGACACCGAGCAACCTTGCTTTCGGGCTTCATACACTTTTCCGCTCATTCCTTGGTCGCACTAACCCCGCTTATCCCGTGTGTGAGTTCCATATCTTTTCCGTGTTTATAGTGATCATCGCTTTGACATTTGAGTTTTTGGATTTCACCCACCCTTAACAACAAACTTGATTTCGGATTTCATTTTTGGCTTTCCACCATACTCACCTAACACCATATTTGCTAGCTTTTGCGTGTGTCTTTGTGTGAGTGCCCGATACAATTGTTCTAACTCTCGGTTTGTTGGATCACCCCAATCTTGTCATACCACGGTAAGATTGCGAGGTAGTGTTCTTCCACTAACATACACCATATAGATACCTTCTTGCTAACATGTATAGCGACGAAGAAGATACGGAGGAGTACACGGAGCACTTCGAGGAGGATACCTCTTCAAGCACCGCGGATGTGGAGGAACATGTGGAGCTCTACACCGACTATGGCTCCACAAGCATCGCCAACATGACCGACATCGAGGAGCTCTACACCGACTATGGCTCCGCGAGCATCGCCAACATGGACGACATCGACGAGCTCTACATCGACACTTGCTCAACAAGCATGGACGACATGGTGGAGCACCACGACGAGGACGACATCGACCCCACCATGCATATCGCCGATGCTCCCACATACCCCTACTTGGCCAATGGAGCTACATATGAAGATCGAGGACCTCCACGATGGCATCATCATGTGGATCATCAAGAGCGTCCCCAACATATTCGGCATCGACACACTTCTCCGAGCTCCACAAGGCGCCACCATGAGAGTGCTTATGCACAAGATCATCGACATCACGGACATCATATGGAGCATCAAGAGCGCCCCCAACATGAGCCATCACCTAGGCATGGCAAGGAACGTCATCGACTCACACCATCTCATGATCGTCGTCGGCCACCACCACCTCATGGTCTACATCGACATACGCCAACACATGCTCTTCGACGACACCACTCAAGACATGGTGATGAGGCAAGAAGATGAGAACCTCGACATGAAGACCTTCCTCATACGGCGACTTCTACCTCTTGTGCCACCACCACAATGGCCCCTACTTCGCCATACGCCTATGGACTCCGATGCTACAAGTGCAAGCAACAAGGCCACCCTCCACGGGAATGTCCCAATCTCCTATGTGAGGTGTGCAAGGGCAAGGGTCACATGGCATGGCAATGCACAACGCCAAGCGCCAAAAAGCTCTACTTCGACGAGCTAAATGCACAAGTCTCCAAGATGCAAACACTTGAGAACGACTTCGGAGGCGATGGAGTTGAGCATGGTGAGCATGGGATTCTCCCTTCACCTACGGAGGCGCATGGAGTTGAGATGGTTGAGCATGGGAAGTTCCCTTCAACCAAGGAGGCGCATGGAGATGAGCAAGTCGAACCTACTCCTACATGCTTGATTGATGAGTTGGTACCAATCCCATGTGAGCATGAGAGCCACTTAGCCCACTTGAGTGCGAGTGATAGTGAGTTGAGTGACTTCCACCCCATATGCGAGTTTGAGTGCTTCCATTTGGAGGACATGAGTGATACATAAAGTGAGTTGAGAGAGGTAGATGATAGGTCCATGGAGGACATCACATTTGCTAACACATTAACCTCTCCCTCGTTTGTGTCTTCTTATGTTGCACTAGGTTCCACGGAGGACGAGTTCCCGCTAATGAAGAAGATGTACATGGTGCATGAAGATGATGATATCTCACCATGCTTGCTCCAAGATGGACATGTCGACCACATGGATCCTCCTACTTCCACAACACCTACTTCACATGAGTCGGCCTACAAAGGTAACAACATAGGTGTTGATGATGCCATGATCCCACTAGTGGACATGATGACTTTTGAGCGCATGCATGATCTTGATGATACATTTGCTACGTCACATACTTCTTTCTCTTTCCCATGTGATGCTTTGCTTGATAACATTGTTGATCATGTGGAATTGATTGATTGTGATACCATGAACATGCCATGCTATGAAAGTTTCATATTTGCTCCGCTTGCTTGCAATGATAATGATTATGCTCATGCTTGTGTTGTGACACCCTTGATGAACACTTGCTCTTTCCATGGGGTTCTCGACAACAATGATGACATTAGCTTTCACATGCTTTGCCCAAAATGTTTACACCATTCCATGATCCTTGCATCCAAGATTGTGAACAATTGCTCTTTCTTATGCTTGGAATGCAAGAATGCTTATTTTATTGTTCATGAGAAGGCCCCCATAGCCTTTTCACTTTTTGATGATCATGCGTTACCACATGCCACGAATGCACCTTCATGCCATATGCACTATCACCATACATTTCATACTATCTTGCTTGACACTAATGGTGATTGATACGTCTCCAACGTATCGATAATTTCTTATGTTCCATGCTACTTTATTGATGATACCTACATGTTTTATGCATATTATATGTCATATTTATGCATTTTCTGGAACTAACCTATTAACAAGATGCCGAAGAGCCGATTCTTTGTTTCTGCTGTTTTTGGTTTCAGAAATCCTAGTAAAGAAATATTCTCGGAATTGGACGAAACTTTCGCCCAGGGTCCTATTTTTGCACGAAGCTTCCAGAAGACCGAAGACCTAACGAAGTGGGGCCACGAGGCGGCCAGGAGGGAGGCCGGCGCGGCCCAGGCCCTGGCCGCGCCGACCTGCCCCCTGGGCCCCTCGTGTGGCCCCTCGCGTTGACCTTCCGCCTACTTAAAGCTCCCGTCGCGAAACCCCCAGTACCGAGAGCCACGATACGGAAAACCTTACAGAGACGCCGCCGCCGCGAATCCCATCTCGGGGGATTCTGGAGATCGCCTCCGGCACCCTGCCGGAGAGGGGATTCATCTCCCGGAGGACTCTTCATCGCCATGATCGCCTCCGGAGTGATGAGTGAGTAGTTCACCCCTGGACCATGGGTCCATAGCAGTAGCTAGATGGTCGTCTTCTCCTTGTTGTGCTTCATTGTTAGATCTTGTGAGCTGCCTAACATGATCAAGATCATCTATATGTAATTCTATATGTTGTGTTTGTCGGGATCCGATGGATAGAGAGTACTATGATTATGGTGATTATCAATCTATTGTTCATGTGTTGTTTATGATCTTGCATGCTCTCCGTTATTAGTAGAGGCTCTGGCCAAGTTTTTACTCTTAACTCCAAGAGGGAGTAATTATGCTCGATAGTGGGTTCATGCCTTCATTGATACAGGACAAAGGACAGAAAGTTCTAAGGTTGTGATGTGCTGTTGCCACTAGGGATAAAACATTGATGCTATGTCTAAGGATGTAGTTATTGATTACATTACGCACAATACTTAATGCAATTGTCTGTTGCTTTGCAACTTAATACTGGAGGGGGTTCGGACGATAACCTGAAGGTGGACTTTTTAGGCATAGATGCAGTTGGATGGCGGTCTATGTTCTTTGTCGTAATGCCCAATTAAGTCTCACTATATTTACCATGTCATGTATATGCATTATTATGCCTTTCTCTATTTGTCAATTGCCCGACTGTAATTTGTTCACCCAACATGCTTTTATCTTATGGGAGAGACACCTCTAGTGAACTGTGGACCCCGGTCCTATTCTTTCCATAGCATACAATCTACTTGTTTTACTGTTTTCTTTGCAAACATCTTCCACTCGATACGTTTAATCCTTTGTTACAGCAAGCCGGTGAGATTGACAACCTCACTGTTTCGTTGGGGCAAAGTACTTTGGTTGTGTTGTGCAGGTTCCTAGTTGGCACCGGAATCCCTGGTGTTGCGCCGCATCACATTTCGCGACCATCAACCTTCAACGTGCTTCTTGGCTCCTACTGGTTCGATTAAACCTTGGTTTCATACTGAGGGAAACTTGCTTCTATACGCATCATACCTTCCACTTGGGGTTCCCAACGGACGTGTGCATCTACGCGTATCAAGCTAAATTTCTGGCGCCGTTGCCGGGGAGATCAAGACACGCTGCAAGGGGAGTCTCCACTTCTCAATCTCTTTACTTTGTTTTTGTCTTGCTTTATTTTATTTACTACTTTGTTTGCTGCACTAAATCAAAATACAAAAAAATTAGTTGTTAGTTTTACTTTATTTGCTATCTTGTTTGCTATATCGAAAACACAAAAAAATTAGTTACTTGTCTTTACTTTGTTTGCCTAGTTTACTTTTTGCTTATTTCATCATGCTTAATCCTAAGTTTACTTTGGAAGAGATACCGGTAGGACGAGGGTGTATCATTGGAAGAGATAATATAGAAGAATTTTTCACCCATGTTAGTATGGATGAAGATTTTGAAGATATACCATTATTAAAAACTGCTCCTACTTATGAAAGTGCTTCTGCCTGTTTGATACACATGTTAGAAACTAGATTTGTTAATCTCAATCCCATAATACAACATATGTTTCTTACACTTTCGGATATGGAGATGGGGGAAAAGAGAAATATTGTTTTAAAAGTCCTTGTTAGAGAATTTGGAGATATAGTTAAAGAAGCTAGAAAAGTTTTTATTAAGCATAAGAGGCTTGGTTTCTTTCCTAATTTTAAACAAATACTTGAAAAGATGGATATGGATAGAATTAAGTATACTAATAATGTTAATGATGGTAGGGAAATTAAAGCGCCAATACCTAGTAAACTACTAGGGATGCATGAAGCTTTGGAAAATAACTATGCTTGGCTTGTTCCTGAAAATTTGTTTGATGAGAATAGTAAGCCTAGGAGCAATGAGAGAGGAGTTACTTATATAGACCAGATACAATGCATTGTTGAGAAAACTCCCAACACCCCTGGTAATGATGTTGATGCTTCTACTCTCGATGTTACTTGATTTGCACTTTCTGCGCCTAGCTGAAAGGCGTTAAAGAAAAGCGCTTATGGGAGACAACCCATGTTTTTACCTACAGCAATTTTTTGTTTTATTGAGTCTTGGAAGTTGTTTACTACTGTAGCAACCTCTCCTTATCATGTTTTTGTGCCAAGTAAAGTTTCTATGTCAAAGTTGATGTTATATTTGGGATCGCTGCACAGAAACAGCATTGCTGTCTGTCACGAATCTGGGCATAATTCTCTGTAGAAAATTCGAAAAAATCTGCCAATTTACGAGCGTGTTCCTCAGATATATACGCAACTTTCATTAGTTTTGAGTTTTTCCATTTGAGCAAGTCTGGTGCCATTTATAAATTCGTCTTTACGGACTGTTCTGTTTTTGACAGATTCTGCCTTTTATTTCGCATTGCCTCTTTTGCTATGTTGGATTTATTTCTTTGATCCATTAATGTCCAGTAGCATTATGCAATGTCCAGAAGTGAAAAGAATGATTGTGTCACCTCTGAATGTGTGAATTATTAATGATGCACTAACCCTCTAATGAGTTTGCTTGAAGTTTGGTGTGAAGGAAGTTTTCAAGGGTCAAGAGAGGAGAATGATATACTAAGATCAAGAGGAGTGAAAGCTCTAAGCTTGGGGATGCCCCCGTGGTTCATCCCTGCATATTTTAAGAAGACTCAAGCGTCTAAGCTTGGGGATGCCCAAGGCATCCCCTTCTTCATCGACAACATCATCAGGTTCCTCCCCTGAAACTATATTTTTATTCAGTCACATCTGGTGTTCTTTACTTGGAGCGTCGGTTTGTTTTCGTTTTTTGTTTTTGTTTGAATAAGATGGATCCTAGCATTCACTTTGTGGGAGAGAGACACGCTCCGCTGTTGCATATGGACACATGTGTCCTTAGGCTTTACTCATAATGTTCAAGGCGAAGTTTCTTCTTCGTTAATTTGTTATATGGTTGGAATTGGAAAATGCTACATGTAGTAATTCTAAAAATGTCTTGGATAATGTGATACTTGGCAATTGTTGTGCTCATGTTTAAGCTCTTGCATCATATGCTTTGCACCCATTAATGAAGAAATACATAGAGCTTGCTAAAATTTGATTTGCATATTTGGTTTCTCTAAGGTCTAGATAATATCTAGTATTGAGTTTTGAACAACAAGGAAGACAGTGTAGAGTCTTATAATGTTTACAATATGTCTTTTATGTGAGTTTTGCTGCACTTGTTCATCCTTGAGTTTGCTTCAAATAACCTTGCTAGCCTAAACCTTGTATCGAGAGGGAATACTTCTCATGCATCCAAAATCCTTGAGCCAACCACTATGCCATTTGTGTCCACCATACCTACCTACTACATGGTATTTACCCGCCATTCCAAAGTAAATTGCTTGAGTGCTACCTTTAAAATTCCATCATTCACCTTTGCAATATATAGCTCATGGGACAAAATAGCCTTAAAAACTATCGTAGTATTGAATATGTACTTATGCACTTTATATTTTATTAACTTGCTTGTTGTGCGATAACCATGTTTCTGGGGAACGCCATCAACTATTGTTGAATATCATGTGAGTTGCTATGCATGTCCGTCTTGTCTGAAGGTCTATCATCTTAGTGGTTGGAGCATGCAAAATTGTTAGAGAAGAACATTGGGCCGCTAACTAAAGCCATGAATCATGGTGGAAGTTTCAGTTTTGGACATATATCCTCAATCTCATATGAGAATAATAACTTTGCTACATGCTTATGCATTAAAGAGGAGTCCATTATCTGTTGTCCATGTTGTCCCGGTATGGATGTCTAAGTTGAGAATAATCAAAAGCGAGAAATCCGAAATGCGAGCATTCTCCTTGGACCTTTGTACAGGCGGCATGGAGGTACCCCTTTGTGACACTTGGTTGAAACATGGCATGCAAAGATCCGGTAGTCCAAGTTAAGTAGGACGAGGTGCGGGCACTATTAGTATACTATGCGTGAGGCTTGCAACTTGTAAGATATAATTTTCATAACTCATATGCTTTATTACTACCGTTGACAAAATTGTTTCATGTTTTCAAAATAAAAGCTCTAGCACAAATACAGCAATCGATGCTTTCCTCTGCGAAGGACCATTCTTTTACTTTTATTGTTGAGTCAGTTTACCTATCTCCTTCCACCTTAAGAAGCAAACACTTGTGTGAACTGTGCATTGATTCCTACATACTTGCATATTGCACTTGTTATATTACTTTATGTTGACAATATCCATGAGATATACATGTTACAAGTTGAAAGCAACCGCTGAAACTTAATCTTCTTATGTGTTGCTTCAACACCTTTACTTTGATTTATTGCTTTACGAGTTAACTCTTATGCAAGACTTATTGATGCTTGTCTTGAAGTACTATTCATGAAAAGTCTTTGCTATATGATTCAGTTGTTTACTCATGTCATTACCTTTGCTTTGATCGCTGCATTCATTACATATGTTTACAAATAGTATGATCAAGATTATGATGGCATGTCACTTCAGAAATTATCTTTGTTATCGTTTTACCTGCTCGGGACGAGCAGAACTAAGCTTGGGGATGCTGATACGTCTCCAACGTATCGATAATTTCTTATGTTCCATGCTACTTTATTGATGATACCTACATGTTTTATGCATATTATATGTCATATTTATGCATTTTCTGGAACTAACCTATTAACAAGATGCCGAAGAGCCAGCTTCTTTGTTTTCTGCTGTTTTTGGTTTCAGAAATCCTAGTAAAGAAATATTCTCGGAATTGGACGAAACTTTCGCCCAGGGTCCTATTTTTGCACGAAGCTTCCAGAAGACCGAAGACCTAACGAAGTGGGGCCACGAGGCGGCCAGGAGGGAGGCCGGCGCGGCCCAGGCCCTGGCCGCGCCGACCTGCCCCCTGGGCCCCTCGTGTGGCCCCTCGCGTTGACCTTCCGCCTACTTAAAGCTCCCGTCGCGAAACCCCCAGTACCGAGAGCCACGATACGGAAAACCTTACAGAGACGCCGCCGCCGCGAATCCCATCTCGGGGGATTCTCGAGATCGCCTCCGGCACCCTGCCGGAGAGGGGATTCATCTCCCGAGGACTCTTCATCGCCATGATCGCCTCCGAGTGATGAGTGAGTAGTTCACCCCTGGACCATGGGTCCATAGCAGTAGCTAGATGGTCGTCTTCTCCTTGTTGTGCTTCATTGTTAGATCTTGTGAGCTGCCTAACATGATCAAGATCATCTATATGTAATTCTATATGTTGTGTTTGTCGGGATCCGATGGATAGAGAGTACTATGATTATGGTGATTATCAATCTATTGTTCATGTGTTGTTTATGATCTTGCATGCTCTCCGTTATTAGTAGAGGCTCTGGCCAAGTTTTTACTCTTAACTCCAAGAGGGAGTAATTATGCTCGATAGTGGGTTCATGCCTTCATTGATACAGGACAAAGGATGTAAAGTTCTAAGGTTGTGATGTGCTGTTGCCACTAGGGATAAAACATTGATGCTATGTCTAAGGATGTAGTTATTGATTACATTACGCACAATACTTAATGCAATTGTCTGTTGCTTTGCAACTTAATACTGGAGGGGGTTCGGACGATAACCTGAAGGTGGACTTTTTAGGCATAGATGCAGTTGGATGGCGGTCTATGTTCTTTGTCGTAATGCCCAATTAAGTCTCACTATATTTACCATGTCATGTATATGCATTATTATGCCTTTCTCTATTTGTCAATTGCCCGACTGTAATTTGTTCACCCAACATGCTTTTATCTTATGGGAGAGACACCTCTAGTGAACTGTGGACCCCGGTCCTATTCTTTCCATAGCATACAATCTACTTGTTTTACTGTTTTCTTTGCAAACATCTTCCACTCGATACGTTTAATCCTTTGTTACAGCAAGCCGGTGAGATTGACAACCTCACTGTTTCGTTGGGGCAAAGTACTTTGGTTGTGTTGTGCAGGTTCCTAGTTGGCACCGGAATCCCTGGTGTTGCGCCGCATCACATTTCGCGACCATCAACCTTCAACGTGCTTCTTGGCTCCTACTGGTTCGATTAAACCTTGGTTTCATACTGAGGGAAACTTGCTTCTATACGCATCATACCTTCCACTTGGGGTTCCCAACGGACGTGTGCATCTACGCGTATCAGTGATGTGCACAAGACATGGAACATCATGATGGATGATGTATTCATCTACCATGCACACACGCTTTTTGTCTTGTTTCTTCCATGTGTAGGTACACAGACGACCACTTCCACCGCCACGAAGCATGACTTGACGAGACGAGCTCTAGAGAGCTACCCCAACAAGGACGAGCTACATGATCCGACCCATGGGATTCACACCAAAGGGTATGTTCCCCAAAGCCTTCGCCCTCGTGTGTTTCCGAGTGTTCTTGTCGAGCCTCCGATTTGGTCCAATTCCTCGTCACCTCTTTTGCTTATTATGCAACATATCTTGACATATCTTGTTGGCACAATGGTTGTTGTATGTCTTGATGAGATCATCATACACTCCGAGAATCTCAAGGACCATGTCATACATGTGAGAGACACCTTATGCACCTTGTGCCACAAGTTACACAAAAAGTTGCTCTCCTTTGGATTTCTAATTTCATCTATGGCAATTGCAATGGATTCTTTGAAACTTGAGGATACCCATACTCGGCTCACGCCAACCATACTTTCCCAAGCTAGAAGTCTCCATAGTTTTGCCATTGCACATAACAATTTTGCCCCAAATTTTGCTGCCGATACTTGCCTTTTGATTGTTCCATTTGTGTGGGACAATACGACACATCACATTTTTGACACTTTACAAACCAAACTCTTACATGCACAAACTTTTGCCCCACCAAATTTTGGATACATCGACACTCTTTCGATTACCATTTTTGCCACATGCCTCTTGGAGAAACGACTTGATGCTTCGTTTTTGATTGAGAGCCTCTTGTTCACCGGTCACCAAGTTGGCATCCACAAGCTTTCCTTTTGCAAGTTGTTTTTCCCCTTGTTCTTCTTCGACCGAGACTTGGCCCCTCCACCACTACATGGGAGACCCGTTATGGACTACAACAAAGACGCCTGCACTACGACGAGCATCCCTAAGGACACAAGGGCACCTATACAAGTCCTTCCCGTCTACCTCATCGGTGAGGAGGAGCAAGAGTCGAGGACGACTCTTCCCCAAGGGGGGGAGATGATGCGGGGTGGCCTTTGGACACCTACGCCTCAAGACCAACAAGTGAACCCCCGACTATCATCGACGCTACACCATGGCCAAGGAGTCCCCCAAGTGGACCAACAACACAAAACCCCGCCATATATGTCAAGGTGAACTCCTTCCTCTCTATGGTCGATCTCAACACCAACTTGAATGGTATGCTACCTCATGCCTATCATCTTGATGTCTATAGGTGCCGACGTCGACAAGGACCAAGAGAGAAGGAACCCCCCATGGTACATGGAAGAAGGAAGAAGAAGAAGGGAAGAAGAGGAGAAGGAAGAGGAAGAAGAGGAGGAAGGAACAGGCCGGCCAGCCCAGAGGCCGGTCAGACCGGGCCACAGACCGGACAGGCCGGCGCAGAGGCCGGTCAGAACGGGCCACAGACCGGGCGCACCAAGTCGACAACCGGGCGTCGTACCGGAAGCCAACCGGACGGAGATCTGCGACATTTCCGGTTGGCGACCGGTCGACCGGCCCCACGACCGGACCCGCCGGCCCCAGGCCCGGTCAGACCGGCCCCAGGACCGGATCCGTCGGGTTTGTCCCACCAACTTGTGCCTTTTCGACCCCTGTTGCCTTGTATGCCTATATAAGACCCCAGCTCGCCCCCATAGCTGGTTAGACAAGATTTAGGCTTAAACATGACTTTGAGCTTTGTCTCCCTAGGGTTTCATCCCCTTTGTATCAAGGTACCCCATGTTGGATGATTGGATCAATGTGAGTGAGATTCTAGTGTGCTCCACTCTCTCTCCCTCACCGGTCTCCGTCCCCAACACCGATCTCTCACTCCGGGATTCTACCTCGAGTCTCTCCCGTGGTGATTCTATTGGCGTGGTCCATCGAGCCACGAGGGTAAGTATCGGTTGTATCGGGTTGGTGTGCGTTGTGTTCTTCGCGTTCTTCGTGTTCTTCCGCCTCTCCCTCTCTTTCCCCCTTTGATTCTTGGGTCATTCGCGAGATCGGGCCACACGCGGGGTCTTAGACCTCATCACTAAGCCTTCTCGCTCTTGGCGCTCGGCCCTTGTTGCTTGGTGGAGTAACTCAACCATGTTTTTGTAAGGCAAGAATTCCACTATCCTCTTGACGGGAATGTTCAATCCATTCAAGAATCTTGCCATAGTTTGCTCTTCTCGCTCATCCACATTCGCACTCATCATGGTCATGTGCATCTCCTTGTAATATTCCTCAACGGACTTGAAGCTTTGCTTGAGTTGAGTGAGCTTGTTGAAGAGGTCACGTTTGTGGTGGGTGGGCACAAAGCGGGTGTGCATGACTTCTTGCATCTCTTCCCATGTGTCAATGGGCTCTAAGTCTTCCTTCTCACGCTTCTTGTTTACTTCTTCCCACCAAATATTTGCATATCCCTCAAACTCAAGTGATGCCATGGCAACTTTTTTGCTTCGGAGAAGTTGTGGATGCGGAAGATCTTGTCAACCTTGAGGGCCCAAGACAAGTATGCATCGGGGTCTTCCTCTCCTTGGAACTTGGGCATGGTGAACTTGAGCTTCCCAAAGATTTCTTCCTCATTACGGTCATTGCGTCTAGGAGGTGGTCTTTCTTCACCATGATCTTGACGTTGTTGAGATTGAGGTTGTGGACCTTGCGCATCTCCATTGTTGCTTCTATGTTGTTGATGAGGAGGTGGTCTTCCATGACCTTGATCTTGATCATCATTGTTGTGGCGGTGTCGAGGCATGATACGTCCAAAACGTATCTACTTTCCCGAACACTTTTGCTATTGTTTTGCCTCTAATTTGTGTATTTTGGATACAACTAACACGGACTAACGCTGTTTTCAGCAGAACTGCTCTGGTGTCTCGTTTTTGTGCGGAAATCCAACTTTCGGGAAAATCTTCGGAATTCTTGCAGAAGGCCCTATTTTACCAAAATATTGACGGAGCCAGAAGGGCAAAGGAGGTGGAGGCCCGAGGGCCCCACACCACATGGCGGCGCGGCCCAGGGGGGCCCGCGCGGCCATGTGGTGTGGCCCCCTCGGCCGGCCTCCGACGCCCCCCTTCGGACTACTTATTGGTTTCGACCTGAAAACGCACGGGGAGAAGTCGAAGTCGCCAGAAACCCTCCAGAGAGCCGCCACATCGCGAAACTCCGTCGCGGGAGCCAGAAGTCTCCGTTCTGGCACTCCGCCGGGACGGGGAATTGGAGGAGATCTTCACCGCCATCACCGCCAACGCCTCTCCATCGACCAGCAATGTTTCCCCCATCCATGTGTGAGTAATTCCCCCGCTGTAGGCTGAAGGGGATGGTAGGGATTGGATGAGATTGGTCATGTAATAGTCATAAGATTGTTAGGGCATAGTGCCTAGTATCCGTAGATGTCACTTTTATGATATTGTTGCAACTTGTTATGCTTAATGCTTGTCACTAGGGCCCGAGTGCCATGATCTCAGATCTGAACATGTTATTGATTCATGAAGATATTCGTTGTTTATGATCTTACCTGCAAGTTGTATACACATGTCGCTGTCCGGAACCAATGGCCCCGAAGTGACAGAAATCGGGACAACCGGAGGGGATGGTAGTGATGTGAGGATCACATGTGTTCACGGAGTGTTAATGCTTTGCTCCGGTACTCTATTAAAAGGAGTACCTTAATATCCAGTAGTTTCCCTAGAGGCCCGGCTGCCACCGGCTGGTAGGACAGAAGATGTTGTGCAAGTTTCTCATTGCGAGCACGTACGACTAAATATGGAACACATGCCTATTGATTGATTAGTACTTGGATACCGTTTTATTATTATCTGCAAATGCCCCTGCTTTGATTGTTACATGAGTTTCTCTCATCCATGCAACGCCCGTTAAATCCGTCCCTGTGCCTACAGTATTTTAATCCTGCTGTTTACTATAATCACTACTGCTGTCTTTATTTCACCGCTGCTGTTATTTCACTATTTCCACTGCCATAAAACTGTTACTACTGATAAACCCTTGCGAGCAAGTCTGTTTCCAGGTGCAGCTGAATTGACAACTCCGCTGTTAAGGCTTACAAGTATTCTTTGTCTCCCCTTGTGTCGAATCAATAAATTGGGTAATACTTCCCTCGAAGACTGTTGCGATCCCCTATACTTGTGGGTCATCAAGACTATTTTCTGGCGCCGTTGCCGGGGAGCATAGCTTTATTTGGAAGTTCACTTGGATTGATATTGTTCGCTGCAAATTCTCCATTATGGGTAAACCTCGCGATACTAAGATCGCCATATTACCATCCACTACAAGAAAAGGTACAACTCTGAGTACCTCTGCTCTTGATTCACCATCTGTGATTGATAAACTTGTTTCACCGCCACATGCCTCACGTGCTGGTACTTCTGCTGAATCTGAAAATTCTCATAATATTGATAATGTTTCTGCTGTGCTTGATGATAGTGGTTCATTGGGATCTTTTCTAGATGCTACAATTGCTAAGTCTAGACAAATTGAAAATACTGAAACTCCTAATGCTACTACACTTGTTAAATCACCTGAACTTGAATATTCTAGTGATGATCTTGATGAAGATTATGTAGAGCTTGATGATGATTTTATTGAAAAATGCAATGCTACTACTGATGCAAGAAAAATTAAAAAGTTGCTTGCAGAACATGCTGTTAGATATAAACCATCTCCTGATCCTAAATTTGCCACATCTCCTATAAACATTAGGGATAAAGATTATGATTTTTCTCTTGATCTATCTCATATAGCTATTGTTGAGAAAACACCCTTTTGTGGTACTGAAAAAGAAAGTGCTGTTGAACACTTGACTGAGTTATCTACTCTTAGTGGCGTGTTTTCTGATGATGTCAAGATGCGTACTTATTTTGTCGCTAAAATTTTTCCATTCTCATTAAAGGATGATGCTAAAACTTGGTATAATAATTTGCCTCCTGGTTCTATTAAAAGTCCAACTGACTTGCGTGATGTTTTCTTTCGAAAATACTTTCCTGCTAGTGCTCAACATGCTGCTTTGCAGAGAATTTATAATTTTGACCAGGAAGATGGAGAGAAATTGCCCCTGGCTTGGGCGAGATTTTGTTCTCTTATTAGAGCTCAGCCTGACCATGATTTGGAAAAGCATGATTTACTTGATATATTTTATAGTGGACTAACTATTGAGTCTAGGGCATACCTGGATAGTTGTGCTGGTTGTGTTTTCAGGAAAAGAACTCCAGAAGACGCTGAAGAATTATTGGCTAAAATAGGCCGGAATTATGATGATTGGTCTACACCTGAACCAACCCCGACACCGATAGTGAAGAAGAGGGGTATGATTAAATTAAATGATGAAGATATGAGGGAAGCCAAGAAGTCTCTTAAGGAGAAGGGTATTAAACCTGAAGATGTGAAGAATTTACCTCCTATAGAAGATATATGTGAGACAATTCCCCCTTCATCCATGATTGAGGTACACTCGCTTCAACACTTTACTAGGGAAGATATTCCGTATTCAAAATCTCCTGCTCAATGCTTAGATGAATTTGATAATTATATTGTTAAGCAAGAAAACTTTAATATGAGAGTAGAGAATCATTTAATGGAAAATTCCCGAGCTATTAGTGAATTGCATGATATTGTGGAGAGAACCTCCAATGATGTTAAGATACTTGTTAAACATTTTCAAATGGTTCAAACTCAAATTGATCAACTTACTAAAGTGCAAAATGACTTGTTGGGAAATAATTCTAAAGAAAAACATGCTTGTGAAGTAACAACTAGAGGTGGTGCTTCTACCCAGGATCCTCTATATCCTGAAGGGCATCCCAAAAGAGTTGAACAAGATTCTCGACTAATTAAAACTAGTGCTCCATCTAAGAAAAAGAAAAAGAAACATAAGAATGTTGTAGAATCCTCTGAACCTGTTAATGATCCTAATAGTATTTCTATTTCTGATGCTGAAACTGAAAGTGGTAATGAACATGAGGAAGATAATGATAAGAATGATACTCCTGATAAAGAAGAAATTGAAAAAGAACCTGAAAAGCATGCTAAAAATAAAAAGTACACTAAAGAATATTTTATTACTGAGAAACATGGTAATGAAAGAGAACCTTGGGTTCAAAAGCAAATGCCTTTTCCTGCTAAGAAACTAAAATCAAAGGAAGAGGAACATTATAATAAATTTTGTGATTGGATGAAACCTTTATTTTTGCAAATTCCTTTGACTGATGCTATTAAATTGCCTCCTTATTCAAAGTATATGAAAGATATTGTTACTAACAAAAGGAAAATCCCCAATGAGGAAATTTCTACTATGCTCGCTAATTACTCCTTCAATGGTAAGATTCCAAAGAAGCTTGGAGACCCGGGTATACCGACTATTCCTTGTTCCATTAAGAATAATTATGTTAGAACTGCTCTATGTGATTTAGGAGCAGGTGTGAGTGTGATGCCTTTTTCTCTTTATAAGAGACTTGATTTAGATAAATTGATACCTACTGATATATCTTTGCAAATGGCTGATAAATCTACTGCTATTCCTGTTGGTTTATGTGAAAATGTTCCTGTTCAAGTTACTCAGCATTGCTTGATATTAACTGATTTTGTTGTGTTGGAAATGCCTGAAGATGATAATATGTCCATTATTCTTGGAAGACCCTTTCTTAATACTGCAGGGGCTGTTATTGACTGCAATAAAGGCATGGTTACTTTCAATGTTGATGATAAGGAACACACTGTCTATTTTCCCAAGAGGATTGATAAAGTATGTGGAGTCAATACAATTTTTTATGTGAAAACTATCAAAGTGGGATCCATTGATTGTCCTATATATGAGCCTAAAGAAGAATATCAAACTCTTGTGATTGGATCCATATCAATTCAATATAAGGTAACATGATTGATTTGAGGTTTATTTCTTCTTATGTCATATAAAATTTATTTGATAGCAAGACTTGATCAACCTTGTTAACAAGTATATTTTATTGCATAAAAGAGCTAAACAACACTTCTTTCTTTCTCTCTCCTTCCACCTATTTTACTTGCTGTAGCACTTTTGTTTTGCAATATGCTTTAGTCATTTAAGATTTTAGAAATCATTTTCCTGCGCAGTAATAATTAATTTAATACCCAGAAATGTGCATTTTTCAAAGTTCTCTAAAAATTACAAAAATTACACCGTTGGTCTTATTTTTCGACGAGGCACCTGGGAGCACCAGAGGATGACCTGTGGGGCACCAGGGGGTGCCACACCATAGGCCGGCGCGGCCAGCAAGGGGGGCCGCGCCACCTTGTGGTGTGGGCCACCCCTTGCCCCACTACATCATCTCTTCCTCCCAGCATCTTCTCTCTCCCGAAAAAACTCGTACCAAGTTCCTCTCACCCGTGTTTCTGCTCAAGAACTCGCGATTTTTCGATCTCCTTGCTCAGCCCAGATTTCTGTCTGAAATTTGGCACATTTACTCCTTGGTATGTGACTCCTTTGATTGTCCAATTAGAATTTCATTTGGTTGAGTATATATTGAATATTTTGCTGCTGTAGATAACATGTTTAGTGAGCTTGCATGCTTGTTCTAAGTGGTAGAAATTAGTTTTGATGCATGTGTAGTACTCTAGCAAGTTCCTATAGTAGTTCCCTTCAATTACACACCTTGAAATCAAATTTTATAATGATTGTTGAAAATTTCAGAAGGAGAAGATGAAGAAATTCAAGTTTGGAGAGTTGTTCAAGAAAGCAACAACCAGCACCGGTAGGCCCTCAAGGGCGTCTACTCAAATTAGGCGATCCTACAATGAGGATGTCATCGCGCCTAGCTTCGCGCCCGAGGAGGACCATGGGGCTCCTAATGCTTCATCCTTCCCCTGTTATGAGTTTCTGACTAATGCAGGGATATTGGATGACTTCTTCACCCTTGTCAACAGGGCAGGCCTAGCCACCTACGTGGGAGACGAGAGGGGACAATATTACAGGCTCACCAAAGTTTTCGTTGAGAGCTTCAAGTTCCACAACACGGAATATGAGCCGACAGTCGCATTCAAGATTTATGATATTCCTGTTACCATGAAATTGGAAGAATTTTGTTGTGCATTGGGTATTGCCCCTGTAGGTACAGCAAGGAGGATTGATGACAACCCCCGGGACTTGTTGGAGCTCTACCGAGGGATCATCGGGGATGATTGCCGCACCATCCAGCGAGGGAAGATAAGAAACATTCAACTCCCCGCTATTAAGTATTTCGCATATTACATTGGTACTAGCATTTTGGGTAGAGAAAATACTAGTAACATCTCTAGCTACCATCTTGCTTTCTTGAATGTTGCACTTACTGGAGAGACACCTTATCATCTTGGTTCTCTTATTGCTCGCCGCCTGTCTAGCAGGGGGCCTATTTTTGGAGGAACTATTGCACTACGCATTTTAACACATCTAGATATTCCTCTTGATTCTAATGATGTACCATTAACCCCTAGGAAGCTAGATATTGCTGCTATGAAGAGCCATCGTTTTGTTACTACTGACTCCACTATAGATAATATGGTCTATAGAATGTTGTTTGCTGATGGGAATGAGAAAGAAATCCCTCTTCCCCAGCAGGGTTTGTTTAATATTGACAGGCAATCATGGTCGCTAACAAAGGAGGTGGTGGAGGAACATATGAAGATACAAGAATTCCACCAGCAACATGACTCCGAGAATGCCGAGCCCTCCTACGACTACACCGTCACGTACCCCGACGTTTCCTCCAGCACATACATGGAACCGGGTCGTTCTTCGTCATACTACGAAGACACCACTTCATGGGGACCGTGGGAATGAACTCCACTTAGGCCAAAAGCCTAAGCTTGGGGGGAGGTATACCGGCATCACTCATTCTTTGCATATTATGGTTGCTGGATACTTGTACATACTTGTTTAGTCTCTAGAGTGGTTTTCTAATGAGAGGGAGATGATATTTGGGGAAGTGCTGTCCAAAAACAGATTCTGTGCTGTTACCAAAAAAAATTCGTACGCACAGCCAGAACGTTATTTTGAGTTGCCAATTTTTGAGCATGTTCCCCAGGTTGTTATCTAACTTTCATTAGTTGAACACTTTTTGGTCTGAGCAATGGAAGATTTTTGTTAATTTCGATTTCTGTACTGCTGTCAGGATTTGGCAGATTTATGTCATCCTGCTTTTCTGTGTTTCTGTTAGTTTGCGTTCTTTTGTTTTCGCTTTGTTTCTCTCCTAAAACACAAAAAGACCAAAAATATTTCTGTTGTTTCTCTTCACCATTTGTTTATTTGGTTCCTTGCTCTTAGTTTACTTTATTTGCTATCGTTGGTTTGCTATAAGAAAACCCAAAAAGATTTTGCTTTGTTTGCTTGTTTTCTTTCGTGCTTGTTTCTAATTCGAAAACACCAAAAATATTTGCTGTTCTTCTTTGGTTTGTAAAGTTCATCATGAGTTCAATGGTCTTCGGTGGCTGGAGCGTGGTTTTCATTTCATATTATCCAAGCTACACAAGTGAAAAGGCAATAATGACGATCTAAGACAATCTGATTGTGGTGAGAGGCTGGTATGAACTCTATTTGCTTTCATTTTTGTACATATACTCGTCCATATGAGCATGCTTAGTTGGTTCATGTGAGGTATATGTTATTTGAGAAAGTCTAGTAGCTCATGATCTCTCATGTTTTAGTTCCAATTTATTAATATGAGTAGCATGTCATGGATGTTTGCTTGCATTGTTTTATTCATAAGTAAGTATGGCATTGTGGTATCCTCCTCTGAATAATTCATTTATATCGACTTGGCACATGCTCACGCATGCATATGACTGAACAAAAAGTCAATTAAGCCTCGATGATTTATATTGCTTCAGAGTTATTGTATCACTTTTATGCCTCCGTTAATTTATTTTGCCGCAAGCATGATTATGACAGTTACTGCTCTCTTGATTTGTCGCTCCCTAGTCTTTTGCTAGCCTTCACTTGTACTGAGCGGGAACGCCGCTCGTGCTTCCAAACACCTGAAAACCAAGTTGTTCCAAAGTGTCCACCATAAATACCTATGCATGGCATTTCAAACCATTCCAAGTAAATTCTCATGCGCTACCTTTAAAACTTTCAAAATGATTCTCAATTTGTGTTAATGTTTCATAGCTCATGAGGAAGTATGTGGTGTTTAGCTTTCAACCTTGTCATTTACTTTTGACGGATTCTCATATGGACTAGTGGCACACCCGCTTATCCAATAATTTTGCAAAAAGAGCTGGCAATGGGATTCCCAGTCCCGAATTAATTAACTAAAATAGACACTCCTCCATGGTTTGTGATTGTTGGACGGCACCCGAAGGATTCGGTTAGCCATGGCTTGTGTGAGCAAAGGTTGGGGGGAGTGTCATCATCATAATAAAACTTAAATAAAAAGGCACTCCTTCATGGTATGTGATTGTTGGCAGGCACCCGAGGATTCGGTTAGCCATGGTTTGTGAAAGAAAGGTTGGAAGGAGTGCCAACCAAAAATAAATAAATGGGAGCCGCTCTTGTGAGTCCGGTTGATGAGGTAGTTAGTGTACCCATTACCATTCGTTGACAACAACAAACACCTCTCAAAATAATTTTACTCCTGTTTTATAAATGAAAAGCTCTAGCGCATGTTAATCCCTGCTTCCCTCCGCGAAGGGTCAATCTTTTACTTTTTATGTTGTGTCTCCGTTCTTTCTTTGAGCACTATCTTGAGAGCACGACTGCCATTCTTAGTATAATATGCTTGTCTCAAAATATGATTGATTGTGGTATAACTTTGATGCTTCTATCTTTGACAATCACTACTTCTAGTCCTTCTATGAACTCAAGAGGTGCCTTGGCATTTATGTTTTGCCGATCAAATACGGGCAAGCGAGATACCACTTTATCATATTCTCTTATGAACATTGCAATCCTGCTTATATACATGATTCATGGTGCTTATTATTAATTGTTGGTACCTTTCCATGATTGACATAGCTGTTGGATGATCTTATTTGCATGTATCTCATTATGAACTGCTTGAGTATTAGCCATAGCATGAGAATATATACATCATATGAGCAAATGTGTTCGTGAAAGTTCTTTTATCGCTCAGTTGTTAACTGAATTGCTTGAGGACAAGCAATAAGCTAAGCTTGGGGGGAGTTGATACGTCCAAAACGTATCTACTTTCCCGAACACTTTTGCTATTGTTTTGCCTCTAATTTGTGTATTTTGGATACAACTAACACGGACTAACGCTGTTTTCAGCAGAATCGCTCGTGTCTCGTTTTTGTGCGTAAATCCAACTTTCGGGAAAATCTTCGGAATTCTTGCGAAGGCCCTATTTTACCAAAATATTGACGGAGCCGGAAGGGCAAAGGAGGTGGAGGCCCGAGGGCCCCACACCACATGGCGGCGCGGCCTGTGGGGCCCGCGCGGCCATGTGGTGTGGCCCCCTCGGCCGGCCTCCGACGCCCCCCTTCGGACTACTTATTGGTTTCGACCCGAAAACGCACAGAGAGAAGTCGAAGTCGCCAGAAACCCTCCAGAGAGCCGCCACATCGCGAAACTCCGTCGCGGGAGCCAGAAGTCTCCGTTCTGGCACTCCGCCGGGACGGGGAATTGGAGGAGATCTTCACCGCCATCACCGCCAACGCCTCTCCATCGACCAGCAATGTTTCCCCCATCCATGTGTGAGTAATTCCCCCCCTGTAGGCTGAAGGGGATGGTAGGGATTGGATGAGATTGGTCATGTAATAGTCATAAGATTGTTAGGGCATAGTGCCTAGTATCCGTAGATGTCACTTTTATGATATTGTTGCAACTTGTTATGCTTAATGCTTGTCACTAGGGCCCGAGTGCCATGATCTCAGATCTGAACATGTTATTGATTCATGAAGATATTCGTTGTTTATGATCTTACCTGCAAGTTGTATACACATGTCGCTGTCCGGAACCAATGGCCCCGAAGTGACAGAAATCGGGACAACCGGAGGGGATGGTAGTGATGTGAGGATCACATGTGTTCACGGAGTGTTAATGCTTTGCTCCGGTACTCTATTAAAAGGAGTACCTTAATATCCAGTAGTTTCCCTAGAGGCCCGGCTGCCACCGGCTGGTAGGACAGAAGATGTTGTGCAAGTTTCTCATTGCGAGCACGTACGACTAAATATGGAACACATGCCTATTGATTGATTAGTACTTGGATACCGTTTTATTATTATCTGCAAATGCCCCTGCTTTGATTGTTACATGAGTTTCTCTCATCCATGCAACGCCCGTTAAATCCGTCCCTGTGCCTACAGTATTTTAATCCTGCTGTTTACTATAATCACTACTGCTGTCTTTATTTCACCGCTGCTGTTATTTCACTATTTCCACTGCCATAAAACTGTTACTACTGATAAACCCTTGCGAGCAAGTCTGTTTCCAGGTGCAGCTGAATTGACAACTCCGCTGTTAAGGCTTACAAGTATTCTTTGTCTCCCCTTGTGTCGAATCAATAAATTGGGTAATACTTCCCTCGAAGACTGTTGCGATCCCCTATACTTGTGGGTCATCAAGGCATCACACTTTCTTCACTTGTTGCTTGGTGATGACTTGATTCTTCATGTCTCGACCTTGGAGGTGGTCTTCTACCATGAGGTCGATCATCATGATGGCGGCGATTATCTTGACCTTGAGGGCGTTGAGGTTGAACAACATTGATGATTTGGCGCTCTTGTTGCGCTTGCCTTTGTTCCTCTTCATGAAGGCGTTGTGTTGTGGGTATACTTTATGGGTATATCAACGACATGGCCTGGATCCGGCAAGCCCGGGTGGCCCACAGACGGTGATGGTGGCATGTGGCCCATCGGGCGGCCCAGTTGTTGTTGATCATGAAGGATGAAGTCCATCCCAGGAACGAGGAGCCGGATCTCAACCGACCTACGAAGGAGGCCGGATCCGTGGAGGCCCATAAAGTATTCGGATCCAGCACGGCCAAGAAGGAAGGCAGGTCCTTGACGTACACGGCAAGATATTGTACCGTAGTTAGGCAACTTGTATTCCGGCTAGGACTCTCCATGTAAACCCTAGATCCGTGCGTCTATATAAGCCGGATCCCGGGAGCCCTAGAGGCACAACCACAACCATTGTAACAACGCGCAAGCGCCCAGATAATTCCAGACAAGCAGCAGTAGGCCCTGTCATCGTGCAGGTGTTCCGAAGCTGGGTAACTCGCGTACTACCATCCCGAGGACACTCCGCCCTATGGCCCCTACTTCTTTTCCCCCTCGTGAGGATCCCTCCTTCGAGGTACCGTCTACTAAGCAACGACAGTTGGCGCCCACCGTGGGGCCTGAGGCGTCTGGAGGCCGGAACCGGGAGGGCTCCGCCATGGGAAGCTACGACGACTCGATCGCTGTGGGGCGTGTGCTTTACGCCGGGAATTTTCCGATCGTCCCTCCGGACGAATTCTGGATTCCGGCTAGGACAAATCCCGTCAAGCTCTCCATCGTCCCAATCGGCGGCATCCACATCTTCATCGGCGAAACCGTCGATTCCGACGGAAACGCACTGGTAAGTAACGCTGACGCGACCGCCGCTGAGCAGGACGCCGTCGCGAAGATCCGATCTGAGTCGCAGGAACTTCCTAAGGAAGATTCCGCCTTAGATTTGAAAAAATCAAAGCCCACCCAATCCGCCCCTGGGCAGGAGAAAACGGTGGAAGACCAATGCAGATCCGCCTGGGTCTCCCAGGTGTTAGAGAAGCAAAGGTGTCACTTCGTGCACTTCTTGGCCCATACCGCAGGAGCCGCCCCCCTTCAGGACGGAGCTGACCCCTTGCAGGTTGAGGCACCCGGAAACGGCGGCGCTCCGGATTAGCAAGAGGCTGTCGGAGACAGCGACGCCCCGGAGCAAGATGGAGCCAGAAATCCTGAGGAATCAATCCTCGGCAACTTAAGCCCAACTTCCGGCGATTCCTCCTCCATGGATACGGAAGAATTCAACCGCAAGCTCGAGGAACTCGGAGGCGGTGAGCAAACTGACGCAGAATCCGCCCAGCCAATGCAGGTTCTAGCAACCGTAGCACCGCTGGATTAGCAGGAAACGGAAGATGAAGACTCCACCTCCGACCCAGGACCATCCAACGTAGGATCTCCCTTAGATCGGGAACGACCACGAAAGGATGTCTTGTCACCAGAAGAGATGGTCGAGCAGGCAGGCATGGATGCAATCGCACACTCGGCGATCCTCAACAAACCAATAACTCCCGAGGAAGCTGCAGATCCGGAGGCCTTAGAAGCCAAAAGGCAGGAGATGCTGGCAACAGCTCAGAAATTCGCCAGAACCGCAGCCGCAATGCTGGAAGAGAAAACAGAAGCTGCGAACTTTGTGGTCCACTTTCAGAAGAAGGATCGCGAAGTCGATGAATCTCTTGCAAAGGTCAGGCAACTCGAGAAGCATTGGGAGGCCAAGGTGAAATTTGTTCAGGAGGAGGAAGATAGAATCAGGCGAGAAGCCATCCCTCCCCGCAGGATTACCTTTGCAACCCCCACAGAGCAGCAGCCGCTCACAACTCCAAAGGACAACATGAAGAAGGCTGCGGAGCTCCTGAAAAAGAAGGACGAGGAGATTGACATCAACTACGTCCGGAAGCTCGTTGCTTCAGCAATGCAGCAACAGAGCAAGGCAGATACTTCGCGCAGATTGGAATCCAATCCGGATCATTGCATATCCACCGCGCAGAAGGACGCCATAGCAAGTCAACACCGTGATGGCGAGTCGCGCACCGGATCCATGGAGCGCAGGAGAAAAGTCAGGGAACATCCGAATCCAATTCCGGTGCCCTCGGATTCAACCCCGAAAAACCCGGCAAAGGGAAAGGACCCGATGTATACTGGCAGAGACAAGTATCGTGTTCCATCACCACCACCCCGGACTTCGCGTCCTCCGCTGCCCCCTCGACGTCGCAGTCCTGCCGGAAACACCAGGCCCCATGGGCCAGGTGGAATCAACATCCGCGACAACATGCCACCGCCTAGGAACAGGAGCAGGGAGCGTACGCCGGAGCCACGCAGGAGCCGGACCCAAGACCGTGAGCCTGAGCCTCGTCGGAACCAAGACCGCGAGCCAGAGCTTCGCAGAAGCCAAGGACGCGAGCCTGAACCCAGAAGGAGTCGGAACGAAGAGCGCGCGCCTGAGCCTCGCAGGAGCCGGAACGACGGAGGCGACCATCACCAAGAGGAAGGGAGCCACCGAAGCCGGAGCCAGCCGCGGGAGCAGCACCGGGAATCCAAAGGCGGAAGAACATCTTACAGGCCCCCTCGCAGATCTCCCTCGCCACCACCCAGTCGAGGCGGAGGCAGAGGCCGAAGATCCCGTTCCCGCTCAAAGTCACCCGGCGGCGGTCCCCGCGACGCTCGGGAACGCCTCAACGAGTACAGATCCGACTACATCGGTCCAAAGTGCTTTGGCCGGATGATCCGAGAGGAACCAATGCCAAGAAGCTTGAACCTTAAGCTACCCGGAAACCTGAAGCATTATGATGGCAGCGAGAGGCCGGATACCTGGATTGAGGATTACTACAATGCAGTAACCTTTGCCGGAGGAACCCCGAATATAGCCTGCCGCATGCTCCAGTTGTACCTTATTGGTCCAGCTCGTGTTTGGCTCAGCGACCTCGAAGAAAACACCATCTTTTGCTGGTTTGACCTGAAGAAGGCTTTCGAGAACCACTTCAGGGGCACCTACAAGAGACCGGCCACCACTAGCGACCTTCAAGCCTGCATCCAGAAGAAGGGTGAAACATCCAGAAGTTTCCTCACCCGATGGTTGGCGACCAGAAACGAGTGCGAGAACGTAGATAACCGCACAACAATGCACGCCTTCATTGGTGGCTTGCAGCGTGGAGGGCTGCTGCGCCACAAGCTTACCTGCCTGGTGAATGCGAACAAGCTCACCCTTGATGAGATGATAAACATCGCCAGCAATCACACTGCCGCCGATGACGACGCAGGCGGAGGTCTTGCAGCTACAGCCATACCCCTGCACCAACAAAAGAAAAACCGTGACAATGGCGTCAGCAACAACAACAATCGGAAGAACCCCCCTGAAGACCAGAAAGGCGGAGGATCCGACATGGTCGCCATGACGTTCCAACGCGGAGGTTCAGGAGGAGGAAGAGGCCGCGGACGTGGAGGCGGAGCAGGCAGGGGCCAGCAGCGCGCTGACGAGGTCACCGCAGCTGGATCCCGCGCCCCCCAAACGTACGAAGAATACAGGGATATGCCATGCCTGGCTCATCTAGATCCGGCTACGGGCAAATCCACTCACACCAATCGCAACTGCAAGTGGGTCAACGATCTGAAGAATGACCCGGAGGTAGGATACAAGCGAGCCCGGAAGCACCGCCCACGCGGCAAAGGAGGCAAGGGCAAGAACAAGGACAAAGAAGAGGACAGTTCCGAGGCAATGGACGAGGATGACGCTTCGCCGGAACCCAAGGAGGGTACCGCAGCTAACAAGTCCAACCCCTTCGGCAAAAAGAGTGTCGGAGCCTTCCACACCTTCCTCGGAACCCCAACGGTCCGCGCGAAAAAATCGGCGCTCCGGCTCTTGAACGCCACAGTTCCGGCTGTGCCGCCGTATGTCAAGTGGTCGGAGAAAGCCTGTACTTTTGACAGGTCAGATCACCCGGCCGTCATTCCCAAAGAGTGCTACGCTCTGGTTGTAAGTCCCCGCATAGACGGGTATGACTTCTCCAAATGCCTTATGGATGGCGGAGCTAGCCTGAACATCATGTACCTGGAGACTCTGGAGAGGATGAACCTCACCAAGGAACAGCTCAAGCACAGCACCACTGAATTTCATGGTGTGGTTCCGGGTAAGAAGGCAAACTCCCTGGGCAGCATCAAACTTCCCGTGGCCTTCGGCGATGTTAACAATTACAGCGAAGAGATGATCACGTTCGAAGTAGTGCCCTTCAAGAGCTCCTATCATGTAATCTTCGGTAGGACCACCTACCACAAGTTCCACGCCAGGGCATCCTACATCTACAACAAGCTCAAGATTCCGGGTCCTAACGGCATGATCACCGTGTCCGAAGACTACAAGCAAGCTAGGGACTACGAGGAGGGCGAGGCCGCCTTTGCAGAATCCGTCATATCTGGAGAGGAGCTGCAAGGCTACAGAGCCGCGGTGGATCCGACTGAGATGCAAACCACCAAGAAGCAGATCTCCGAACAGAAGAATTCGTTCAAGGCCGCGATAGAAACCAAGAAGCATGATCTCATTGAAGGCGATGACTCCAAGAAGGTTTCAGTCGGAGCCAATATGGACCCCAAATAGGAAAGCGCGCTCGTCGTGTTCCTCCGAGCCAACATGGACATCTTCGACTGGCAGCCTTCTGACATGTCCGGAGTACCAAGGGAACTCGCCGAGCACTACCTCAACATAAACCCGGGTGCAAAACCGGTGAAGCAAGCTATGCGACGCTTTGGGGATAAGAAGCGCCGCGCCATAGGAATGGAATTAGCAAAGTTACTATAGGCAGGATTTGTAGTAGAAGTTATCCATACTGAGTGGGTCGCAAACCCCGTCCTTGTACCCAACAAGAATTCTGAAATACTAAGAATGTGCATCGATTACTCCGGCTTGAATAAGCATTGTCCGAAAGATCCGTTCCCCTTGCCGCGCATTGACCAAGTCATTGATTCGACGGCAGGGGCGGAACTTCTGTGTTTTCTTGACGCATATTCCGGGTATCATCAGATCCGGATGAAGGAGTCTGACCAAAAGGCGACCTCTTTCATCACACCTTTTGGCACATACTGCTACGTTACCATGCCTTTTGGCTTGAAAAACGCAGGTGCCACATACCAACGTACGATGCAGCGGTGCTTGAAGGACCAAATCGGTCGGAACGTGCACGCCTACGTCGACGACATCGCGGTCATGACCCGAAAGGGATCCGACTTGATCAGCGACCTGAAGGAAACCTTCGATAATCTCTGACGGTACAAGATGATGTTAAATCCGCTGAAGTGCGTCTTTGGCGTACCAGCCAGAAAACTCCTTGGCTTCATTGTTTCCCACAGGGGCATTGAAGTTAACCCGGAAAAATCAAGGCTATCCTGAACATCAAGCGGCCAACTTGTCTCAAAGATGTGCAACGATTAACTGGTTGCGTTGCGGCAATCAGTAGATTTGTTAGCCGTCTTGGCGAGAAGGCCCTACCTCTATACAAGCTGCTGAAGAAAACAGATAAATTTGTCTGGGACGAGGCAGCAGACGAAGCACTTCAGGGATTGAAGAACATACTCTCCTCACCACCCATATTGTTGGCAGCTCCAACTGAGTCAGAGCCTATGCTCCTCTATATGGCAGCCACCAACAAAGTCATCAGTCTTGTAATCGTAGTGGTGCAACAGGAAGAAGGACATGAGCATGGAGTCCAAAGGCCCGTCTATTACATTAGCGAAGTCTTGACAGAATCCAAACAAAGATATCCTCACTTTCAAAAGATAGCTTATGGAGTATTCCTAGGTAGCCGGAAGCTGAGACACTACTTCCAGGAACACCCTATGACAGTGGTGAGCAAGGCTCCACTGGCAACTATCATCAACAACTCCGACGCAACAGGGCGTGTAGCAAAATGGGGCATTGAACTATCTGCCTTTGACATCAACTACGAAGCCAGAACTGCAATCAAGTCTCAAGTTCTAGCGGATTTTATCGCGGATTGGACTGAAGCACCGGAGGGCACACCTGTGCCGGAACCTGAAGCTTGGGTTATGCACTTTGAAGGATCCAAGCAACATCAAGGCTCGGGGGCTGGAGTTACCCTGAAGTCACCTACCGGAGAAGAACTGCAGTACGTACTGCAGATTCACTTCGAAGCTACCAACAATATGGCAGAGTACGAGGCTCTACTACACGGTCTGCGCATCGCTAAGGAGATTGGGATCAAGCACATCATATGCTGCGGAGATTCCGACCTGGTGGCACAACAAGTAGCCAGAACCTGGAACGCCAGAAACTCCGTCATGGCGGCTTACAGAGACGAAGTTAACGAGATTGCCAAGTGCTTCCTCGGATACGAAGTCAAGTACGTCAGGAGAGACGATAACACAGCGGCAGATATGCTGTCTAAGCTCGGATCCGGCAGGAAGCCAATTCCGCCTGGCATTTTCCTTGAGCATCTACGGGTACCCTCAGTAAAAGGCGCAAACCCGGAAAATCCTGATCTGGCAGTTTCTCCGGCTAAGGAAGTGATGGCAGTCATTCCGGCCTGGACTCAGCCATTCCTGGATTACCTCATTGATCGAAAGTTGCCGGAGGACGAGGTCCACGCACAACAGATCATCAGGCGAGCAAGATCCTACACAATTGTTGATGGACAGCTCTACAAACGAAGTGCAAACGGGGTGTTTCTCAAATGCGTCTCTAATCAAGATGGCATTGAAATCCTCCGAGAGATCCACGCAGGGGATTGCGGGCATCATGCCGCCCCCAGGTCCCTCGTTGCAAAAGCTTTTTGGTTAGGATTTTACTGGCTAACAGCTAAAGAAGACGCTGAAAAGCTGGTGAAAACTTGCCGAGGTTGTCAGTACTACGCTACTCAACCAAATGCTCCAGCCCAAGAGCTGAGGACCATACCTATCACCTGGTTGTTCGCGGTCTGGGGGCTCGATATGGTTGGTAAGTTAAAGAAATCATCTCCCGGTAGTCATGAATACCTCCTGGTCGCTATTGACAATTTCAGTAAGTGGATCGAGGCAAAGCCAGTGAGAAAAGCCGACGGTGCTACGGCACTAAAATTTGTTTGCAGCCTCGTAACGAGATTCGGCATCCCACACAGCATAATCACAGATAATGGCACAAACTTTGCGCAAGGAGAACTCAAGGATTATTGCGATGAAGTTGGGATCCGGCTTGACCTTGCATCAGTGGCCCATCCACAATCCAATGGTCAGGTCGAATGAGCCAATGGTCTTATACTAGCCGGAATCAAACCTCGCCTTGAAGAACCGCTGCAACGCGCAGCCGGAGCTTGGGCTGATGAACTAGACTCTGTTCTATGGAGTTTGCAAACTACCCCTAACAGGTCAACCGGATTTACTCCGTTCTTCCTGGTATACGGATCCGAAGTTGTGCTCCCCACTGACATCATCCATGATTCACCGCGAGTTTCCGCCTACGATGAAGAAACTGCTGACGAGGCTCGACAGCTATCTGTGGACCTGATCGAAGAAGCTCGGAATTTAGCTGACCAACGCTCCACCCTTTATCAGCAAAAGCTCCGACGCTATCACAGCCGTCGAGTTCGGAACCGCTCGTTCATGGTCGGAGACTTAGTCCTCCGCCTTCGTCAGGTGAAAGATCACAAGTTGCAATCTCCATGGGAAGGAACTTTTGTCATCAGCAAAGTGATACACAACGGATCTTATTACCTTGTTGATTTCCGGGAATTAAAAGACAGACCTGCCAACTGGCACCGGAAACGAAAACGAGAGGATCCGGGTGACATATATGATGAAACAGATCGTCCCTGGAATATAGCACAGCTACGTCCTTTCCACACTTAGCGCTTTACGCATTACATACTTTGTAATATATATGATACATGATCAATGAAATAAAGCTTTTGGTTCACTCTTAGAGTCTTTTACCTCCTTTAATTTTTCATTTTTGGATCGTGTATGTTTTCCGACTAAAACCGCAGAGCTGGATCTTTCCACCTAGGTGTGTATGAAAGTTGTGATTTTCAAAATCGTCCTTTAGGACGTAAGCTTAAGTTTTCTGGTGGAAAATTTTTTCGTTGCGAACTCGTGGATTCCTGGTAGCGACTTCCGGCACCTAGGCTGGGGGCTTGTTTCCGCGGTTATGGACGGACGCCATTGGGCTTCGTCGCCGCAGGCGAGCGTTTCCGGTTAAAGGTCCTCCGGCTCGTGGAAGGTCAAATGAGCAAGCCGGAAAATTAATAAGCCAGCACTTGCTTTTAACAAACGAAACATGCAAAAAATATAATGGATAGCAGGATAAGTTTTCTCCGCCCATGCTTACGTGTTTCGTTCCTAGCTACTTAAGAATTTCAGTTATATTACAAACCCTCGCTGGGGCCAAAATGATGCATTGTTTTTTTCCCGCAGGAATAAAGTTTTCACTCTTCCTTGGCCGGAGAGGTATTGCCCTTTGGATCCTTTTCCTCGGCGTCCTTGGCCGGAGACGACACGTCCTCATCACCCTCTTCCTCTTCCTCCGAAGTTTCAGCGCTGTCCTTGGGTTCCTCTTGGGGAGCATCCTTGGAGCTGGTCCAGGTGAACTGGGTTCCAGATTCCGTAGGTCGGGCCTCCGCGTCGCGCTCTTTTTGAAGTTCGGCTTCAAGGGGCTCGTCAGCAGGAAGAACGACCTTGTCGTAGAATTCTTCATGCCGGGTCCTGCGCGCGATGCGGGTATCATAGCCACTCACTGCATCCAAGAGCGCACCAACATCTGCCTCTGGAGGAATGCCTGTGGTTACCCGGTCAAGATCAAGCTCCGAGTTATGCGCCAAGCACATAGTCAAGGTCATCGCAGCTGCGCCTCGGGCTGATGATGCTTGTAGATCCGTCACCAGCTCCGGAAGAATGTCCATCTTCTTAACAAGTTTGCGCAGTCCGCAGGTGCGGCTCTTCTTAAGGGATAAGTTGTGGCATATCTTCCGGGAGGCGGAGATGAGATCTTTGCAATCGTCACATGCAAGTGTAAGGAGATCGTCCCGGGGAAATAGATTCCGACGCTTTTCCGGGTATCCAAGCGGCTCTGCATGAGATAATCAGATATAAGCATGCAAGTTGAGCACAAAAAAAATTAGACATCTAGATAAGATTCCGGTTAAGTACCCAGGATGTTTTCGTTCAGCAAGTCCCAATGACGTTCTGCGGTCTCCATATATTTTCGGAGTCCATTGAGCTCTTTTTGCTGCCTCTTGATGGTCTCGCTGTCAGCATTTCTCTTCAGCACGAATTCGCCCTTTTCCTTGATAAGCTCGGAGTTTTTCTCCGCCAGCTGCTTCTCGGCCTGCTCCCTCTTTTGTTCCGCCTCCATCAGTTTTGTTTCCAACTCTTGGTACGAGGAGCGCAGGTTCTCAAGTTCTGAGGAGGTTGTGGCAAGGGAAGAGGATGCACCTATAATGGTATAAGTCAAACACAAGTTCAAGATCGGAATGTGAACTAATGACAAAGAGGGCGGAAACCAACCTTGGGCGTCCGCCAGTTGCTTGTTCAGTTCTGCATTTTCATTTTTCAAGACCCAGAGTAACGCGGCGCTGAAGGGCAATGTTCTTATGCAGTTCAAAATGCAGCGCCTGCTGTTCCTGTAAAATAAGATTAGAGCAGGAGTAAAAATTCCGCCTATAACAGTGGGTTCCTTTGAAGCATTATTGCCGGAACCTTTCCGCCATAATGCTTGGGGGCTACTGCGACACTTTAAAAATCTCTCCAGAAGTAATCTTTGTCTAAGCATTTAAGCGCTAACTAGTATTTAGTTTCTGCCTACATGCTTGGGGGCTACTAGGGAGTACCTTTTGCTTGCAGATGAGTTTGTCGAAGAACTGGCTGACATCCTTCTTGAAGTCCCGAATTTCCGACGTCGCGGCATCAGGCTTCCCCCAGGCGTTGTTCAGCATGGCGTTGAGCAGGTCTTGTTCAAGCTCCCATTTCTCCGCCTCGGTCAGTTTGTTGAAAAACTTGGTAGCATATGCCTTGGGGGTGGAAGTGAGGTCAGCCGGATCTCCAAAGTTCTTCGGAAATACGACGACGTCGCCAGCAAAGGCTCCAGTTTTCTCAGAAGAAGTGACTTCATCCTCTCCTTGGCCTTGTACTTCTGCTTCATCTTGGGCAGGGCCTTTGGCCTTAGGATCTTCTCCGCCCACCTTCTCGCTGCTAACCAGAATTATTTCCGGTGGAGTGTTTGCGGCAGGAGGGGGAGATTGATCAGCCTGAGGGGGAGATGGTTGAGGAGCAGTGTGGGAAGTGCTTGGCGGAGCTGGAGTAGGAGGACCAACAGCCGGAGACTTTTTCATGTATTTCGTGATGGGCTCTTGGCTAGTGGTCCGGGTGGCGGTGGTACTCGGATTTCTGCAAACAAGTGGAAGGGGTTACATAAGAAACAACTTCGTCAAAATAGAGATGCACCATACTCGGAAACTTACGGGGCGCCGGGGATGATGGGGCGCGAGCGTTTGCCAGCTGTCGAAAGCATTTTCAGACATTCACGCTCCGCCTTCTTCGAGTTCAGCGGAGGTGGCTTTATGGTCTTGGGCTTCTTGGCGGAGGCCTCACCGCTGGCTTCGGCTTCAGAGCCGGAAGGTTTGGCGCGGGAACGCTTCGAAGGTCGAGGGGCCGCCTTGCAAGGTGCCTGTTCCTCTTCCTCCTCTTCGTCGTCCGGAACCTCCTCCGCCGCGTCGCCGCTAACAGGGACACGAAGAATGGTGCGGAAGTTTTCCTCCGCCAAAGTATCGAGCTGGAGGGAATACGAATATAAGTTAAAGTCAACATCCAAAAAAACTTGTGAAGTTTGAAGTAACGAATGAATCAGAGCTTACCGGAGGACACTGGTTGTTTGTGTGGATATCCTTGATCAATTCCGGGACCGGTTGGCCCCGGCCTATCTTCACGAGCGTTTTGATTCTCCTCTTGAGGAAGTCAGCCAGAAGATCGTGGCGGGTAGCTCGGATCAGGTCGTCCGCCCTGGTGTATGCGCAGATTAACCGCGCATTATACCGTAGTGGCTGGATCCGCCGGGTGAACCAGCTAAGAGTAAGTTGAGCTCCGGTTAGCCCGTCATGGACTAACCAAGATATTCTCCGCGCCGCCTTCTCCAGGATAGGGGTTTGAGCGAGTGAGGGAACGAAGCTCCAGCTCGCGAGTTCTTCCGGAGGCTCGTTGACAAACCTGGGCAGACCGTCGTGGACGTCCGGAACTGAAGCGTTCTTCTAATAGAACCATCCGGCGTTCCAGTACCGGACAGATTCATGCGAGTCATGTGGTGGATACATGCGACCAGGTCGGAGCATGAACGTCATGCTCCCACAGTTCACCATTGCTTTGTCCTTCGTCTCTTTCTTCACTCGGAAGAAAAACTGCCATAACTTGACATCTGGTCGGATGCCAAGATGCCCTTCGCAAAGTGTTGCAAAGTTGGAGAGGAGGAGGTATGAGTTTGGGCAGATGTTGTGGGGTTGGAGCCCGTACGTGTTGAGGATGGAGAGGAAAAACTCTGAGCAGGGGAGCGATAGCCCGCGCTCCACCCAAGCCTTGGTCATAACTACTTCACCGGCTCCGGGATTGGGGATGTCGGTGTCGCGTATGAAGCTCCAGTGGGTGGAGATCATGCCCTCATTCTGGAGTTCTCTAAGCTCCACATCGGTGGTTTCACAGGGCGACCATTGACCCCGTTCTCCTTCGCGGATCCGAGCCTTGGAAGCCCTCTTGTTTTCCGCCTCCTGCACTTTGGCTGTTATTCTCGCTTGACCCTCAAGTTCTTCCTGAAGCTCTTTGAGGGAGGGGATCCGGCCTGGAGTGGTGCTGGAAGATGCGGAAAATGGTTGAGCTAGCCGGATGTCGGAAACATATGGTGGTAGATACGCTATGGGATCCGGGCAGATTGGTTCTAGCGAACTGGGATCAGGGCTACTCGGAGAACTACCAGTACAGTGTGGTGAATCGATTGGCATGCTTCCGGCTGCACCCATGCAAATTATTTGAGTAATCGGAATCTACGCTAAACTTCTTCTTCTACAGGGCCGACGCACTTACCGTTAATGGCGTGGTGGTTCTGTGGAACGCCGGCGAGGTTGTGCTGGTCGGACTTGCCGCGTTGCGCCTCAAAAGACCACGAATCGGTGGCGGAGGAAAAATCCCGATCAAACACGCGGAACTCGGGTCAAGGGAGACCTTGGAGCGGCGGCGCGAGAAGCTCTCCATGCGTGAGTTCGCCGGAGTTCAGATCTGACGGGCGGCGTGGCGTGAGGAAGAAGATGAAGAGAAAGATGCGGTGAAAGAATGGGAAGTTACCGCGCGTGGGGGGCATTTATAGACCTCGCGCAGAGATTCGTGATTCGGATCCAACGGTGGAAACTGAACGGTCTCGCCGTTGGATGCATGACGCGTGACTTAGGTTAAAAGCGGTAAAACGACGTGGAGGTAACTTAACCGTGCGCTCCCGAAATTTCCGGCTAAAGATTCGCATCTCTGAAAATTTAGCGCGGGAAAATAGGAAGTTGTGCGCGGGAAAGATGAAAACTCCGTTACATTATCGTTACTGAAGGACAGATGATTTCCGAGAAGATGATGTCGGAAACAAGAAAGTTTGGAAGCTCTTCAAGATTCTCTTCGATTCCGAGTTGATTGAAGTTGGAGGAATGATGAATCTCGGAGAACTTCGGGGGCTACTGTTGTGGGTATACTTCATGGGTATATCAACGACATGGCCTGGATCCGGCAAGCCCGGGTGGCCCACAGACGGTGATGGTGGCATGTGGCCCATCGGGCGGCCCAGTTGCTGTTGATCATGAAGGATGAAGTCCAGCCCAGGAACGAGGAGCCGGATCTCAACCGACCTACGAAGGAGGCCGGATCCGTGGAGGCCCATAAAGTATCCGGATCCAGCACGACCAAGAAGGAAGGCGGATCCTTGACGTACACGGCAAGATATTGTACCGTAGTTAGGCAACTTGTATTCCGGCTAGGACTCTCCATGTAAACCCTAGATCCGTGCGTCTATATAAGCCGGATCCCGGGAGCCCTAGAGGCACAACCACAACCATTGTAACAACGCGCAAGCGCCCAGATAATTCCAGACAAGCAGCAGTAGGCCCTGTCATCGTGCAGGTGTTCTGAAGCTGGGTAACTCGCGTACTACCGTCCTGAGGACACTCCGCCCTATGGCCCCTACTTCTTTTCCCCCTCTTGAGGATCCCTCCTCCGAGGTACCGTCTACTAAGCAACGACACGTTGTCTTCTAGCTTGAGCTTCTAGTACTTGTCGTTGCCGTTCTTGTTCTTCAAGTGCTTGTTGTTCATTGCGGATACGCTCTTGTTCTCTTGCACGAACTAGCTCTTGATCATGTCGAAGGCATTCTTGCTCTTGTTGGAATTGATCATGGAGATTCTCTTGTTGAAGGCGCTCTTCTTCAAGGCGTTGACGTTCTTGGACAAGTCGAAGTCGTGCTTGCTCCGCTTCTTGAGCTTGTTGTTGAAGCACTTGAGCATCCACATTATGGTGGCGTGGGTCTTGATTTGAATCATGATGAGACGGTGTAGGAGCTCGTGACCATGAACTTTGGGAGCGCGAAGACCTTGAGTGGTGTCTCCTATTGTCTTGGCGGTTGAGTGTGTGAAGAATATTGTCCAACGCCGTCTTCATATCTCTTGTTTCTTGACCTTGTAAGGCGAGTGTTGCTTTCAAATCTTGGCCTTGAGCTTCAATCTTCTCATGGAGGTCTTGAACTTGGTTATTGAGGTCTATCCTTTGCACTTGAGCTCTTTCTTCATAGCGGACGGTGGTATCTTTCATCATTGCTTCAAATTCATTGAGCTTGGAGTGGACGGCTTGAGTAGATATCCAATGTTGGTGACGCGTCATGGGTAGTTGGTTCCCTTCTCCACTAGACATGGTTACAACTAAAACAAGAACTATGTGGTGGGTGGTTAGGAAAAAATACCAAAAGTGTCAAAACTTGCAAACCAAAATCGAAAAGGTGTTTCAAGTCGGAGGACAACCGATATGTATGCACACACACAAAACAAAAACTCTATATGGTGTTAGGTATGGATGTGGAAAGCCAAATGGAAGAACCAAACGAAAAGTCTATTGTCAAAAGTGGGTAAGATCCAAAAGTCACAAGTCAAAAGCGGTGATCACAAAAGGCGTACACAAGGTGGAACACACGCGTGGGACAAAATGGGTTAGTGCGACGGGAAAATGAGCACAAACAAAATTGACCCTAACGAAGACTACTAGCCCGGTGTCACGCTAACGCAAGAGAGACCGTGGCTTGGTTGCAAAATTGAGAAGCAACAAAATTTGCGCAAGACGCCTCTCTTCTCTTTTCTCTCTTTTGCTTAGAAGCTTTGGACTCTTTTGTGTATAGGTGTCAGTCACACACTTTTTTTTTGTATTTTTCTTTCTTTTTCTCACTATGCAAGGATACTACTATCTATGTAAGTATGTCACACTTCTTTTGCTTATCTTTTCACAACGATCTTGCTTCGCAGCTTTGCTCAACACACGCACACCCTCATGGTCGGGACGCTTGCGCAATGCTTCGCAACACTAGAAAGCCACTCTCGATACGAAAGGTACGCAAAGGAAGCTAGGGCTACAAGTTAGGGGGCAAGTTATACCACTTGATGATGGTGGCCGACGATCTTGAACTTGCTATGGTGGTGGAAGGTGTCAAATGAACCGCTTGGATCCTCGGGGTGCCGTCGTCGTTGTCGATGTTGCGGAAGCTTTGTGGTAGCTGAAATGGCACTCAAACCGAAGTCCAAACACAAAAGGGATAGTACCAATGCAAAAAACGAAGTTAGCTGTGAGGAAGGTCTTTTCCTGCAACTTCTATCGAGTTGGTGGTTCGGGCCAACGAGGACAAACCGATTTGTGTGTGTGTGTGTTTGTTTGTATCCCACGATTCCCCTCGCGTTCTTCGTGTTCATCGCGTTCTCCCACCTCCCCCACGAATTCCACCCAAATCCGTGATGATCGGGCACACCCTTGGGCTTAGCCCTTATCATATGGTATCAAGAGCTCCTTGGTTGCCACAGATTTGACCCCCATACCCCCAAAAAAATTCTTGAGAAAATTTTCAAAAATCCCAAAAAATAGCCCCAAATTAGCTGATTGAACATAGGGTATTCGTATGAAGTAGCATGCCATCCAATGATGTATCAAATGTATACGTGGGAAGGAGCGAATTCACCTCTTGGTGTAGGGCTTTGGCTAGAGCTCGTGTCATTGGACCACGAGAAGGGCTTGTCGGTCTTGATGTAGTGATGTCCTTTGGTGGGGCTATGGTGGTGGAAGGTGTCAAATGAACCGCTTGGATCCTCGGGATGCCATCGTCGTTGTCGATGTTGCAGAAGCTTTGTGGTAGGTGAAATGGCACTCAAACCGAAGTCCAAACACAAAAGGGATAGTACCAATGCGAAAAACGAAGTTAGCTGTGAAAAATTCGGCCAGGCGGAACTTCCGGTGTCTGGGGGAGGAACTTCCGGTCCGGGGCGGAACTTCCGGTCCTGTCGGGCGGAACTTCCGGTCGCAATCAGATCTGCGGGCTGTTCTTCGATTTGGGCGGAAATCTGGGCCAAAAATCTTCGAATTCGCGGAAAATTTGGCACTAGAAGCTGTGGGAAGGTGGGGGAATTGTAGATCAACACCAAAGACAAGTTTCTATCGAATCAAAACCACCAAAAACTCAACAAATCGCGAGATCCAACCAAGGCCAATTTGGGGCTATTTTTTGGGATTTTCGAAAATTTTCTCAAGAAAATTTTTGGGGGTGTGGGGGTCAAATCCGTGGCAACCAAGGAGCTCTTGATACCATATGATAAGGGCTAAGCCCAAGGGTGTGCCCGATCTTCACGTATTTGGGTGGAATTCGTGGGGGAGGTGGGAGAACGCGATGAACACGAAGAACGCTAGGGGAATCGTGGGATACAAACACACACACACACACACACAAATCGGTTTGTCCTCGTTGGCCCGAACCACCAACTCGATAGAAGTTGCAGGAAAAGACCTTTCGGTAGAAGTCCCGCAAAAAGATCGACGAATCAAAATCCTATAGATCTAGAAGGGTGAAAAGACCAAAATCGATAGAAGTGCAAGCAAAATACCCAAAGGTAGAAGTGCAAGCAAAAGACCAAGATTGGTAGAAGTCACCAAAGAGATACAATAGGATTCGATAAGGAGCCCGGGTGGGTACAAGATCTAAGATCTATGGTAGGGTTCCCACAAGGGTCAAGAGCAAAGCTCAGGTTTAATTTCACATCTAGTCTAATCTCAGATCTGAGCCAACATGGCTATTTATAGTGGGTGGGGCGAAGGGGTAAGTTACAAGCTGAATCTGCCAGTTTTGGGTGCTGAAACGTGTGCGGGCGGAAGTTCCGGTCTCTAGGGGCGGAAGTTCCGGTCGGGCGGAAGTTCCGGTCCTCAGGGGCGGAAGTTCCGGCTGGATCCTCTTTCCTGGACGCTGGACAACATCATGGCGGCATCTGGGTGGAAGTTCCGGTCCTTGGGGGCGGAACTTCCGATCGGGGCGGTACTTCCGGCCAACTTCCGGCCTAGTTCCGAAAACGACCGATTTCCTTGCAGTAACATCCCGGGGCGTTTTGGCGTGCTTCCGGAACTGGGGCGGAACTTGGGCGGAAGTTCCGGCGGGCGGAAGTTCCGGTCCTCAGGGGCGAAAGTTCCGGCTGGATTCTCTTCATAGGGAATCTGGGCGGAAGTTCCGGTCCTGGGGGCGGAAGTTCCGGCTGGGGCGCTGTAGATCCATCTTCTTCATTTTCAGCTCTCTCTCCATTGGCTTGGTCTCCATGGCTTGCTTCTTGGTCGATGTACCTGATTGAACACAAGGTATTCGCATGAAGTAATATGCCATCCAATGAGGTATCAAATGCATACGTGGAAAGGAGCGAATTCACCTCTTGGTGTATGGCTTCGGCTCGAGCTCGTGTCATTGGACCACGAGGAGGGCTTGTCGGTCTTGATGTAGTGACGTCCTTTGGTGGGGCTACATCAGCCTCCATCGCAGTCGCAACCAATCTCAGCAATGCCTATCTCCTCCGCCCCTCCACCGTTCAACCCTGTTCAGCTGGATCCTTCTAAGGGTTCCGACAAAAACATTGAAGGGACATCGGCCAACCCGGAGGACCTGGCCGGATCCAAAGAGATGGAAAAGAAGGTGGAGGAGGTCGCCACCAAAAAATCAAAGTCCCAGTCTCGCGAAGGCGAGGTCAAGGGGCAGTGGTGGCCCTGCACCACTACGGACGACGAGCTCCGCGACCTCGAAGCGGAGGGTTTCTTGCAACCCAGATCCTGGAGGACGGTTCCGGGTGCCCTGATCCCGACGCCTGAAGCCGGAGAATGGGTTCTGACCAGGGCGCTGGTTGAGCGCGGGTTCTCGTTGCCTCCGAGTGATTTCTTCACGGATATCCTCAAGGAGTACAACCTGCAACCACACAACATCTCCCCCAACAACATCCTCGCCATCGCCAACCATGTCACCCTATGCGAGGGCTATCTCTGGGTAACTCCGGACTTGCCCTTGTTTCAATATTTCTTTTCTGTCAAGAAGGAGACGTTCCCGCAGACGTCGTCGCTCGCCACCTGTGGGAGCATTACCTTCAAACTCCGCCCCGACCGCGTCTACCCCCACACGGATCGGCACGAATCCGTCAGGTACTGGTCCGGAGGATTCTTCTACGTGAAGGATCGCTCGGATCCGGCCAGCTCGAAGACGCTGCCGGAATTCAAGGCGGGCCCGCCAGCGAGACCCCCGCCTGGACCAAATGTCCTCATATCTCCAAGACGCCCCAGTTGACAAGGGCAGTCAGGCGAATCTACAAACTGACGGAGGACGGCTTGTCGGGGAGGACCTAACCATGTCCTGGTTCACCAAGCGGATCCAACCACTTCAACATCGGGACCGTTTGATGTACAAGTACACGGGGTGTGACGACAACATGCACGCCTCCAAGGACAACCTCTCCGGCGACGCCCTGGACAAGCGGATCCGGGTGATGATCAAAATTCTGCGTGGTGTTCATTCTCACGTGTGCAATTTTGATATACACACAAAAGGCACTGGCATCGCGGTAAGTCTTCCGACTAGCTTCATCTTTCCCTTTTGGTTCTAGAGATTTTGTCTAAGGACTTTTATCTCTTATATGTTGTTGGCATGTGGGAGTTAGAAATCCCTGGGGTGTAACGGCGCCAGAAAAGTAGCTCCTTGTGACGATAAAGCACACGTCCGTTGGGAACCCCAAGAGGAAGGTATGATGAGTACATCAGCGAGTTTTCCCTCAGTAAGAAACCAAGGTTATCGAACAAGTAGGAGATGAAGGCCACGTGAAGGTTGTTGGTGAAGGAGTGTAGTGCGGCGCAACACCAGTGATTTCGGCGCCAACGTGGAACCTGCACAACACAATCAAACTACTTTGTCTCAACTTAACAGTGAGGTTGTCAATCTCACCGGCTTGCTGAAAACAAAGGATTAAACGTATGGTGTGGAGAATAATGTTTGCTTGCAGAAAACAATGATTGCAGTAGGTTGTATTTCAGATGTAAAAGAATGGACCGGGGTCCACAGTTCACTAGTGGTGTCTCTCCAATAAGATAAATAGCATGTTGGGTGAACAAATTACAGTTGGGCAATTAACAAATAGAGAAGCATATACATATCATGATGACTACTATGAGATTTACTTAGGGCATTACGACAAAGAACATAGACCGCCATCCAGCATGCATCTATGCCTAAAAAGTCCACCTTCAGGTTAGCATCCACACCCCTTCCAGTATTAAGTTGCAAACAACAGACAATTGCATTAAGTACTATGCGTAATGTAAACAATACAAATATCCTTAGACAAAGCATTGATGTTTTATCCCTAGTGGCAACAGCACATCCACAACCTTAGGGGTTGTTGTCACTCCCGCATTCAAATGGAGACATGAACCCACTATCTAGCATAAATACTCCCTCTTGGAGTCACAAGTATCAACTTGGCCAGAGCCTCTACTAGCAACGGAGAGCATGCAAGAACATAAATAACATATATGATAGATCAATAATCAACTTGACATAGTATTCCATATTCATCGGATCCCAACAAACACAACATGTAGCATTACAAATAGATGATCTTGATCATGATAGGCAGCTCACAAGATCTAAACATGATAGCACAAGAGGAGAAGACAACCATCTAGCTACCGCTATGGACCCGTAGTCCAAGGATGAACTACTCACGCATCAGTTCGGAGGCGGGCATGGTGATGTAGAGCCCTCCGGTGATGATTCCCCTCTCTGGCAGGGTGCCAGAGGCGATCTTCTGAACCCCCCGAGGTAGGGTTGACGGCGGCGGCGTCTCTGGAACTTTTCTCGTATCGTGGCTCTCGGTACTAGGGTTTTCGCGACGGAAGGAATAAATAGGCGAAAGGGTAGCGTCGGGGGGCGCCCGAGGGGCCCACCCCATAGGGCCGCGCGGCCAGAGGTGGGGCCGCGCCGCCATATGGTGTGGCCGCCTCGTGGCCCCTCTTCGTCTCCTCTTCGGTGTTCTGGAAGACTCCGTGGAAAATAGGACCATGGGCTTTTGTTTCGTCCAATTCCGAGAATATTCATAAACTAACTTTTCTGAAATCAAAAACAGCAGAAAACAGGAACTGGCACTGCGGCATCTTGTTAATAGGTTAGTCTCGGAAAATGCATAAAAACATTATAAAGTATGACTAAAACATGTTGGTATGTCATAAAACTAGCATGAAACATAAGAAATTATAGATACGTTGGAGACGTATCAAGCATCCCCAAGCTTAGTTCCTACTCGCCCTCGAGTAGGTAAACGATAAAAATAATAATTTCTGAAGTGACATGCTACCAACATAATCTTGATCAACATTATTGTAAAGCATATGAGATGAATGAAGTGACTCAAAGCAATGGTATATAGTTTTGCTAACAAAAAGATAATGACTAAACAACTGAATCATATAACAAAAACTTTTCATGAATATTACTTTCAAGACAAGCATCAAAAAGTCTTGCATAAAAGTTAACTCATAAAGCAATAGATTCTTAATACAAGGTTTTGAAGCAACACAAAGGAGGATTTAAGTTTCAGCTATTGCTTTCAACTTCAACATGTATATCTCATGGATAATTGTCAACACAAAGTAATATAATAAGTGCAATAAGTAAGCATGTAAGAATCAATGCACACAGTTGACACAAGTGTTTGCTTCTAAGATAGAAAGAAGTAGGTAAACTGACTCAACATAAAGTAAAAGAAAGGCCCTTCGCAGAGGGAAGCAGGGATTACTCATGTGCTAGAGCTTTTTATTTTGAAAACATTGAAACAATTGTGTCAACGGTAGTAATAATTCATATGGGTTATGCATAAAACTTCCTATAAGTTGCAAGCCTCATGCATCGAATACTAATAGTGCCCGCACCTTGTCCTAATTAGCTCGGATTTTCATGGATTATCATCGCATTACATATGTTTCAACCAAGTGTCACAAAGGGGTACCTCTATGCCACCTGTACAAAGGTCCAATGAGATAAATCGCATTTGATTTCTCGATTTTGATAGATCTCAACTTGAGGACATCCATACCGGGACAACATAGAAAACAGATAATGGACTCCTCTTTTATGCTTTAAGCATTCAACAACAATAATATTCTCATAAGAGATTCTGAGGATTAATGTCCAAGCTGAAACTTCCACCATGATACATGGCTTTGGTTGGCGGCCCAATATTCTTATCTAACAACATGCATACTCAAACCATTTAGCTCATGGCAAATCTCCCTTACTTCAGACAAGACGAACATGCATAGCAACTCACATGATATTCAACAAAAGTGTGACAGGTTGATGGCGTCCCCAGAAACATGGTTACCGCCCAACAAGCAACTTATAAGAACTAAGATACATAAGCGACATATTCATTACCACAATAGTTTTTAGGCTACTTTCCCATGAGCTATGTATTGCAAAGACAAGGAATGAATTTTTTAATGGTAGCACGCAAGCAATTTACTTTGGAGTGGCAGAAAAATACCACATAGTAGGTAGTTATGGTGGACACAAATGGCATAGGTTTTGGCTCAAGGTTTTGGATGCACGAGAAGCATTCCCTCTCAGTACAAGGCTTTGGCTAGCAAGGTTGTTTGAAGCAAACACAAGTATAAACTGGTACAACAAAACTTACACAAGAACATATTGCAACCATTATAAGACTCTACACCGTCTTCCTTGTTGTTCAAACACTTTTACCAGAAAATATCTAGACCTTAGAGAGACCAATCATGCAAACCAAATTTCAACAAGCTCTACGGTAGTTCTCCACTAATAGATTTAAACTACATGATGCAAGAGCTTAAACATGATCTACTTGAGAGCTCAAAACAATTGCCAAGTATCAAATTATTCAAGATAATATGAAGCATCTTGTTTTCAACAAGTTCTGCTACATGTTCGCTTGCTGCCATTTTTATTTCAGATTGCAATTACTACTTACAATCATCCATATTACTTGTATTTCACTATCTCTTCGCCGAACTAGTGCACCTATACATCTGAAAAGTGTATTAGGTGTGTTGGGGACACAAGAGACTTCTTGTATCTTAATTGCAGGGTTGCTTGAGAGGGATATCTTTGACCTCTACCTCCCTGAGTTCGATAAACCTTGGGTGATCCACTTAAGGGAAACTTGCTGCTGTTCTACAAACCTCTGCTCTTGGAGGCCCAACACTGTCTACAGGAATAGAAGCGTGTGTAGACATCAATCCACTTACTGAATTTGTCAATAGCGACCAAGAGGTACTCAAAACCGCCAGGAGATGATTTCTTTAATTTTCCGACCATATCGAGCCCCCAGACCGCGAACGGCCAAGTGATAGGAATGGTCTTCAGCTCCTGAGCCGGAGCGTTTGGTTGCGTAGCATAGTACTAACAACCTCGGCAGGTTTTCAGAATCTTCTCAGCATCTTCTTTAGCAGTTAACCAGTAAAAACCTTGCCGGAAAGCTTTTGCAACGAGGGACCTGGGACCGGCATGATGCCCGCAATCCCGTGCATAGATATCTCTGAGGATTTCAATGCCATCTTGATTTGGGACGCACTTCAAAAATACCCTGTTTGCACTTCGTTTGTAGAGCTGCCCATCAACAATTGTGTAGGATCTTGCTCGTTTGATGACCTGCCGTGCGAGGACTTCGTCCTCCGGCAACTTTCGGTCGATGAGGTAGTCCAGGAAAGGTTGGGTCCAAGACGGAATGATAACCATCACCTGCTTAGCTGGAGACACCGCCACATCTGGGTTTTCCGGGTTAGCGCCCTTCACCGAGGGTGTCCGTAAGTGCTCAAGGAAAATTCCAGGCGGAATTGGTTTCCTGCCGGATCTGAGCTCGGACAGCATATCTGCCGCTGTGTTGTCGTCTCTCCTGACGTACTTGACTTCATATCCGAGGAAGCAATTGGCGATCTCGTCAACTTCGTCTCTGGAAGCCGCCATGACGAAGTTTCTGGCGTTCCAGGTTCCGGCTACTTGTTGTGCCACCAGGTCGGAATCTCCGCAGCATATAATGTGCTTGATCCCAATCTCCTTAGCGATGCGCAGACCGTGTAGCAGAGCCTCGTATTTCGCCATATTGTTTGTAGCTTCGAAGTGAATCTACAGAACGTACTGCAGTTCTTCTCCGGTAGGTGACTTCAGGGTAACTCCAGCCCCCGAGCCTTGATGTTGCTTGGATCCGTCGAAATGCAATTTATAGCATTTGTTGTTCAGTGTTCACTAAATTGGGAATTTCTTCTTCAATGTTGTAAATTACAACATCCAACAACAATAGGAAAGGTCACTCACAAGTTTTATATTGAAAAGAAAAGGGATATATGTATGCTTATTTTTGTGTAGCTTCTTTTGATGCATCGTGATATTAGATATATGCATTCATCTGCTGATTTTGTAACCAATGGAACAAAAAGATTTGATCAATGACTAATATCTATTGAAGAGGTGGGGATATCTCATAACAATTATTTGGTGTTTCTTTAAGCCTGGTCCGCCCAAGATTTTTTTCAAGCTCCGCCACTGGCCAGAGGTGTTGCGACATGCGAGAGAGGTGCTTCCAAGGGGGTGGAGGGGTGGTGGCAGGTGGGATGGAGGTGCTGCGACCGTTTCTTCCCTAGGGGAGCCTCATCGGAGTACGTCGCCGAAGGTTTTTTCAGGGGCGACGTTCTCGAAGGTGTCGTAGGAAAGAGAGCGGTGACTAAGAAGGAAGAAATGAATTGTTGGGAGCGCACGTGGGTGGGTCCCAATTATATTTTGTGCGGAAGAGGTGATTGATGCTGGACTCGACTTCGTTAGGATCCAATGGATCAATCGGACGGCTGCCGACCCAGGGATCAGGGGCGATTTACACAATAATAACCCTTTGTAGAAAATAAAGCACGAAATGATCTTCCGACCAAACTATTTCACACTTCTAACCCTTCTATGTGGCGCCCTTGGCAAGGGCGCCACATCTATCATTGTCGGATGACAGGCTCGAGCCGCCACGTATGACAGAATGTGTGGCGTCCTCGCGAAGCGAGCCACATAGAAGGGTTAGAAGCGTAAAATAGTTTGACCGGAGGGTCATTTCGTGCAATTCTTATTAAAGGGTTGTTTTTGTGTAAATGGCCGGGATCGGGGCGCGGGATCCCGGGGGACGCTCAGCAGCACGCCCCTCTATTTTAACTCCTCTGAACCACTCCAGGGTCGTGCCCTTCTTCTCCGCCCGAAACCCGTCCGCGATCCCCATCTCTCCCATCTCGGCTCCCCCCTCGTCAAGCTGCCAGCGGCCGGCGCCGACTCGCCAAACCCGGAAGGGAGATACAACACCAGATCCAGACCTTACTGGTAAGGCCAGGTCCCACCCCCCGCGGCCCGCCTCTCATCTTATAGTACTACAAGTTCTTGTTTCTGTAGCCGACCCGAGAGATCCCATCCAGTACAGATTCTTTCAAGCATAGTTCGGCCGAGCTCCTCGGGAATCTGTTGTTACTTGTTGGGCTTAAAGATTCTTGTCAGCTACGTGTCTCAGCTTCCGCGGTGGCTGATGTTGCATTCCTTGTTCATGTGATTGTTTTAGGATATCAACAGCTGGAAGCTTAACCCCACTCATACGGACACATTAAATGACAGTCGCACCTTGAACTGCTAATTTATGTATTCCTGTGTTTTCGAGCATTGGAACAATGGAATTTAATTAGAGATCTATAATTCCCTAGTACTACAAGTAATAGGTAATAAGCCGAGAATTACTCCAAATTGTCATACAAGGTTCTTGACCTCTTATTGGTTCTGCAAATGTGTGAAACAATACTTGTTTGATTGAAGTGTCGATGTAACATAACATGTTGCTCAAAATGAGAAACTTTGCATTTGTTAAGAATTAAGGAATTTAGTTATGCAATCAAATTCCGCGTAAATAAATTATATGCAATTAGCAGTTGAGGACAAGTCTTACAAATTTATCCACACTTCTCGTAGTTTATTTATGCAGCGAGGTATACATTTCTTCAGAGTCTCCTTTTCTACTGCTGAATGAACAATCTTATAACCATTTATGATGGTCTTGCAGATGTTGCTTGTGGTTCTATCATCTGAGATTAATAAAGTCTTTTAGTCAATCATGGAAGAAAAACAAATCAACCCATCTCTCTTGCCACCTGCTAGTCCTGTGGACCAAGTTTCAACTCCACCTCCTGCTGTTACTACTGCCTATCAGGTTCCTCGTGCTACTTCAAATGATTCTGCAACTCAGATTGCCAGTATAAATCCTGTAGTCCCTTCATCTGCTTCTGCTGCTGCTGCTGCTCCGACTTCTGCTACCACGCAAGATGCTGCAGGCCTCGAGGCACCATCCTCCATGTTTTCTACATCTAATTTATCTTCCTGGGCTAAAAACCTGAAAATTCCCCAGCCTTCTTCAGGTCAAGAATCACCAACAGGAAAAAATACCTTGTCCCGTCTCACTAGTGGCCTTGGATTGCGCTCATCGCCGAAAAATCCACAGCAAGATGAGAGTGCTGTAGGAAGCATGACCTCAACAACGGCACAAACTGGTGTTTTTGGTTCCTTGACAAAAGGCATTGTGGATTCATCTAAGAATGCTGTTAAGGCAGTGCAAATTAAGGCTCGCCACATGGTCTCACAGAATAAAAGACGATATCAGGTACATATGTCTGTGCTATTTTTTCTCCACTCTGACTTATGTTGAATGATGTGAACATTCTCGTGGAAAATGTCTTCTTCCAGTTACAACTTGAGGAGTTAGACATTAATAAGTGTGTTCATATAGCATGCATCTTCTCACATCTGTCATTTTAATCAAAAGAAGGTTTGTTTGTGTTTCTAGCTAGGCACTGCCATCCCTTATCATAGTATTTTATCAGTCCTCTGTTACTTTGATGTAATAATAACATGGCAATGGAGAATACTGTATGCAGAGTTTACCTCTTTGGAAATAATGACCTATGTGATTATCTTTCGATCCTTGAAAGTTAATTATTGCCTTCGACACCTAGAAACTATGTAAAAATGGTAGGATGGTCAATTAGTAGACTATATCTTGTGGATCTAACACGAAAACAAAAGATGTTGACATGGTTCCCTTACCTATAACAGGAAGGCGGTTTTGATTTAGATATGACATATATTACAGAGAACATAATTGCTATGGGTTTTCCTGCCGGTGATTTGAGCTCTGGTTTTTTTGGATATTTTGAGGTCAGTGCCCTAAAGAGACTCCAGAGTTTGCTTATACGTTGTGTCTAGAAGGAAACACATTAATGCCTCTGTTTCAGGGCTTCTACCGTAACCACATGGAGGAAGTCATCAGGTTTTTTGAAATGCATCACAAGGTAGTTTTGCTCTCTGTTAAGTTTGTTAACCTGTATGCTACATGGACAATTCACCTTAAGTTGTTAAGAGTGGCTTACACATATTTATCTTATTTCCTCTTGTTTATGCTTCATGCTGCATTAACTTAATAACGTGAGTCAGTTTTTCTTTCTCGCAAAAAGAAGCAGTTTCCTTTGGTATAGGTGCGCCCTCTGAATATGAGACGGGAATTAACCTCTGGAAAACATTTACTAGTGCCGGAACAGTTGACAACCTATTCACATTAAATATTTTAAAATGTAGAGGTTTAATTGTTTCTATTATGATGATGAATGTGCAGGTTAGCTTTGTCATCCTTTGTAACAATGCATATCTTTCATAAGACGATGAACACCATCTGATCATTCGTACATGTATGCTTTTGCATTTTCATGAGTGTGATAATTATGCCACACCCATGATATTTTATTTCTATGCATTTTTGGCACACATCTAGATACATCCAAAATTTGACAAATCTCAGACAAACTTTATAGGACGGAGGGGGTAGATCCGATTAAACTTCATTGGGGGTCAGATTTCATTATTGTAGCCACTTGAATCGAGACTTACATTCGCCAGTTGATTTTTTTTTTTACATCACTTACAAAATACAGTTAGAGTTATTACTTGAACTAGCTATGCCTTTTAACCTCTATAATAATAATAATTATTATGTTACAGGGGAAATATAAGGTGTACAACCTCTGCTCAGAAAGGCTGTATGATGCATCTCTGTTTGAGGGAAAGGTATGGGCAGCTTACAAACTTATGTCCTTGTTCTGTCACCACCAAAAACTGATTTACTTAACTGGGAATTCATTGACTTATAAACCTTTCCCATCAGCTGCTTCAGTTTCCTTCACACAGTTTTGATAATGCAACAATCAGTTTTATTGGATATTCAAATTTAATGTGCATATTTCAGGTCGCATGCTTCCCTTTTGATGATCATAATTGCCCTCCGATACAACTTGTCATATCATTTTGCCAAAGTGCATACTCATGGTTGAAGGAGGACATAGAAAATGTAGTGGTTGTCCATTGCAAAGCTGGAAAGGCAAGGACAGGGTTGATGATCTCCAGCCTTCTTGTATACCTGAAGGTAAAATTGGTACTTGCATTTACTACTAACTACAGTAAGCCATTCCATTATTTTTGCCAAATTGTATTGAAGATTGGAAGCTTGTGTATCATATGTATGGACAGTTCTTTCCTACGGCAGAGGAGTCCATTGAATACTACAATCAGAAAAGATGTGTAGATGGAAAAGGGCTTATTCTTCCAAGTCAGATAGTGAGTAACCCTCAAAATATTTCAATTTATGTATATAACTTGTGCAGTGTATTATTCTTAATGTGCTGAAAAAAACTATAGAGATATGTGAAGTACTTCGAGCGCATCTTAACTCACTACAATGGTGAGAATCAGCCACCCCGCAGGTGCTCACCCAGTTTCCTCCAAGATGTTGTATGATCATCATGTATCTTGTACATTAGTAATTAAGCATGTGTCAGTCTACTCTCCAGGTGCATGCTTAGGGGATTTCGCCTTCATAGGTGCCCCTATTGGATCCGACCATCAATTACTGTCTCTAATCACAATGGTATCTTGCATGTTAAATTGCACTACTTGAAATATTCATCTCATATCATAATTCATAGATGAATAGCTTTGTGTTTTAAGGGTTTCTCCTGCATTGAACAATAAGCCTATTATGCAGGTGTTCTTTTTACTACGAAGAAGCATCCAAGAACAAAAGAACTAATGGTATGCCGTTCATTAATAAACCATTCTTGTGTCGTGTTTATTAGTAAACCGTTCTTGTTTGTGTTCAGTAGTTTCTAGCTTTCTGCTAACTTCGTATGGTTTTCTCTATTTATGTTTTTACAATCTCAGAAAATTACCAGTTTGGTATCACGAATGTTTGCGTGGGTTGTTCATATTATGGATTCTGTCTACTTTGCTTTTGTATGCTGGTAGTGGAAATCACATACCCGACAACTGCTATTATGTACCAATGCTAAATACTAGAAAGCCCCCCCCCCCTCCGGTTGACAAGAATCTCTGTTGGACCAGTTCCATCATTTGAGTAAATTACAAGAAACTACCAAGTAAATTACAAGAAACTACAACATGTGTGGCTAGGTTAACTGGTTAGTACCTCTTTTCGTTTTGTTTTCAAATCTCATTTGTAGGTACCTCATTTTCTTTCCTTCTCTCTCTTCTCCTTCCTCTTGTCTCTCTCTCAACCCGAATTCCGCAACCCTCTGCTGTTGCCACCCCTCCCCCCTGCTGCCCCTTTCCTATCTAGAGAGAGAACTGAGGCACCGGGCGTCGCCTACTGCTTCCTGTGCCACTGTGGGGCATTTTCTGCGGGTGCGCCCTCCGTGACATTGGACTCGGCGGCAACGATATACTTCCTCGGTGGCCCTGACCCACCAGGCCACCACATGGCCCAACCATTGCCTCTCCGAGGAGATTGCTGCTGTCCTCTCCTCCGCCTCGACGCTATCCTCTCCTTTGCCTCGATGTACCTTCCGTCTGAGGAGTTCCGGTTCTTCATGAGGTGGAGTGGCAGCAGCGGCTTGACCCCGACGAGGACCACCTCGACGAGAAAGGCGGCTCAGTAGTTCTTCTGGCAGTGGGTGGACTGCCACTGTCTCCTGTGGCAAGAAATTGAACCTTGGAGGCCTCCTGCCTCGGTCGAAATCGTCGCTGGTGAATTTGTTACCGTGGCGAGCTAATCAAGCCATCCTCGCCTGATTCCTTGCACGAGGAGCATTAATAGCCACCTACTAAGCCGATGTGAACATTCTGTTGGAGCCTGACGTACTGCAGAGACAGCTCCCCGTAGTCCTGTCATGGCCGGAGCTTGGAGGTCCCCAGGCATCGTTAGCCGCTTTCTCCCTGGTTCCGAGCCCGTCCGCCCTGAGCGCAATGCGTTTTGCGGGCAATGGCGACTACTGCTGGATCGCGAGCTGTCGACATTTTCCCCAGCCCGTGCCTTACCATGCGTTCACTGCATCCACCGAACAAAGAAGACCAGCAGGATGAAGAGAATAGAGAGAGACTAACAGGTGGGGCACTATATCCACGTCATCGTAGACTCGGAGTAACCATTTGTGTAGCCATGCCAGCCCTGGCAAATGGGCCCTACAGGCCAGGAAAGCTGACAAAACGTGATAAAATGGGAATCAGCGCTATTTGTGACCTCTTGTCTGAGAATTCGTAGAGATTTAAAAAAACGAAAAGAGGACCTGTTAAAGCCCAAATGTGGTAGTTTTTCTCCATCACCTATAGCTCGAAGCAGTCGCAGGTGGCCAACATATTGAAGACCAATAGTGTAATATACCTTACATAACAGTTTCAAGGCAAAACATGGCATTGGTCCCCATTTTCCTCTGTAGATACAGATAACAAAGAAACATTTTGTAAGTGCAATTGTATGTCAGCGTTGTTCTCAGTTCTGTAGTGCAAATAGTAGAAAAAAATTATGTTGGTGCAAGGGTGCCCCAAAGCAGAATATGATTTACTAAACCAAAACATTTGAGACTTTGCACTAAGGCCAACCATATCGGAATACCGAGTTAGCATAGATTTTAATCCAACTGGTGTCAGAAACTGTATTACTTTGAGATCACAAATCATGATTTTTCTATCTTATTCAGGACCTGTCTCATGATGAAAAAATCACAATTCTTCTGGAATGCAATGAATATTACACTAATCGGGTATTGTTTTGTTAGATTTACCGACCTTACCCTTATTTGTCAGGAAAATCATATGCAAGTTGTACTTGACGTTATTCTGAATTTTACATTACTGAAACTAACACAAGAGCAATGCTATAAAGAAATTATATTTGGGATTCGTGTGGTCTCTAGCTTATTTTGTTTTTTCTTTACTTGTCCTTTTTTTCTTCATTTCAGACTTTATCATACCAGTATTCTTTACTGTTTCCCCTAAAGCAAAGTACCAAAAACATCAAACGATATTTTAAATTCTCTTATTTCACTGGCTTGGTAGATCTATGATATGACCTAGGGAAGCTAGTTCTAATAATTTATGCATTTGACTCATCATTTGATCTATTCTTTCTTTTCTCCAAATGTGTGGTCATTCCTCCGATCTCACATGAAAACTTAAGTTTTCACCTGATTTCAGCCAGAAGATTTCTGGTTTAGTGCACCAAAGAAGGGAATTATGGTTTTTGCATTGCCTGGGGAGCCTGGATTAGCAGAGGTAGCTGCTGATTTCAAGATTGAATTTCACGATCGACAGGGAGATTTCTACTGGTGAGCTCCATTTCCTAATGACGTCATTCCTTCACAGAAATATCTCGCTAATGAGTACAATTTGCTTTTATTGGTAGTGGTTGCGAGTTGCAGAGATTTAAATCCACGTAGCATTTATATTGGATGCCATCAAAAGCTTATACATAAGAAACTGGAAAATAATTAGTCTCAATTGTATTGTACTCTTCACCTGTGCTTTTCAGTTGGCTAAATACAACTATGATGGAGAACAGAGTGACATTGAATCCAACCGACTTTGATGATTTTGACAAGGTAATTTATGTTTCATTGCTTATTTATTCGTATGGATTTATCTTTCAAGAACTTATATCGAAGTAGTCCACAAGATGCAGCGCTAAATATCCATTCTTATTGTTTATTTTTATTGGAATTTAATTTGACCTGCCAGTTATGTTTCATGGGCTGCCTTGTGTAGTTGCAAGGTAGGCCCTGTAGTTGTTGTAGCAACTTGTTACATTTTGTTTTATCATTGTGGATGGAAATGGGTTATTACTAGTAAGTGAAGAAATTGCATTGCGCTGATGGTGTTTATATTATCTAGAGGTTACCATGTTGCTCTTTGTTCAGACTGAATGACTGTAATTATGTCATCCAGAGAAAATTGCCGTCACCTGGGTTCCAGGTCGAGGTTGTCCTGGTAGATTATGATGGTTCAGAATCACCAAAACAACAAGTAGCTGACCAAGCTGCTGATAACAAATCTGATGCCGATTCCTCCACGAGCACCAGCGCCAAAGAAAATTATGCTGTGCATGTAGAGTCCAACAAGGAAGCTGGAGGTGATGATAAGGATGATGTTTTTTCTGACAATGAAGCAGAAGATGGATCTTCCAAGGGGAAGAAGGAGAAGGTCTCCAGCAGTGGTCAAGGTACATCAAATGCAGCAAAAGGTTCTGAAACATGTGTTGCACAAAAGGAGGCATCTGCTGCTTCTAGTTGTATTGAAAAAGTCACTATATCCATCGAGCAAGGAAATGCAAGGGCACCTGATGCTGGTAGTCTGAAAACTGAAGCTAGTAGCAAGAACAACTCTACCACAACACAACCCACTGCCGTGGAATCATCCAGCATGAGCGAGTTCAAGGCCATCGCTGCCGATGCTTCGGTCTTCTCGTTTGGAGACGAAGATGAATATGAAAGTGAATAATCCCACCACTCTTCCGGATGTTTTGTTTGTCATGTGTATAGTTTATCTCCTCTATAAAACAACAGGATAGCAAAGTTCAAAACAACTGATTTATTCTTGCATTTTGTGTTTATGTTAGCCTTTCTACTGCTGTAATGTTTTACCCAGATGCACTTATTAAGTTATAACTCCGTGAGGTTTGTACTTCATCAATATATCTCGTTTTTTCTCTGAACAACAAAATATTTTATTCCTCTAGCAACAACATTTTAAAATAAGATGTGACAGGTTCCACACTATTAGTGTAGCATCCCAAATTTTTCAGAATTTTGGTATGTTAAATTAATATGTCTGACTTGCTAGTAATTCTTAAAATTTCTCAGAAAATTTAAAACTTTTGAGGACTTGGTAAAATTTTCTCAACTATTCTCAAAACATAATCCATGAGTGGACTAATATGACTGTCTAAATTATAAATCTTAGTTGAACAAACTTTATCAATTCCATCTTATATTTATTTGAATTATTTCCAGTATTAATTTCATTTTTATAGAGAGAAGATAATATGACTAATATGGGCGTGTTTCGTTGACTGGGTGTTTGTGTGTGTGTGTGTGTGTGTGTGTGTGTGGGGGGGGGGGGGGGGGGGTGGCGAAATCTCGGCGGGATGAATTCGGTCACCACGCTTCAAATTTTGCCACCGTATATAGGGGCGGCTCTCTCACCGCCAAATCCAAACCCCCCATTTCCTCCCATTTCGAGCTCATCCACCCTTCCCGATCTAGCGACATGGACGACTCTTCCTCACTCGCACGGTCGGCGAGCCTTGTGACTGTGACGTTGGCTATGGCGGCGGCTACTGGCCGCGGATGGTCGTCTTCTTCCTTTGCGTCGATGACTTCGGTTGTTGTAAGCTTCTGCAAACTCTAGCCTTAGATCTAGATATTTTGGGTTCACATGAGGTCTGAACAAATCCATTGTAGGCCATTTATCTGGTCGAGGTTGTCGACGTTGTCCAGGTTGCATCTGACTCTACCACGGGGACGGTTGTCGCCGTTGCATCAAACTCTCCCACGGGGACGGTTGTGCTGCCTGCATCTTCGCCAGCGTCTCCTGCTTCCCCGACCTCGGTGCTGCGTGTGGTTCCTCTGACTGTAAGGCCGCTCTTTCTTTTCTCTTTGTTCATTGATGTGGTAATGCTTGAGGATGTGGATGTGGTAGTGGTAGTTCATTGATGTGTTAGTGCCTATGGATGTCGATGTGGTAGTGGTAGTTCATTGACGTGGTAGTGCTTAAGGATGTCGATGTGAAAGTGGTAGTTCATTGATGTGCTAGTGTTTGTCATGTAGGCGATCATACCATTGGGCTCCCCTGATCTTTCTGCTCCTACTGTTAGTGCTCGCCATTGTCTGATTGTATTGGAGACCCGAGCTTTCAGAGTTTGTGCTCAACCGGTTGGTTCAGCTCGTCCGAAGCGGCGTCTGTTTTAACCTGAGATTCAAAGAGGAGCAGATGAAGAAGGTAGCTGCTGATGTTCTTGCATTCGCTGGCATAAATGTGACCACTCTTCAGCTCTACAACCACATCAGAAACTGAGGACCAAGTGGAGTGTCATACTGAAGATGAAATCCGATAGCAATCTGGACTGGAGCGAAGATGGTTGCTGCTTCTATGCTGCTGATGAAGAGACATCGGATGAGTACATTTAGGTAGTAAGCCTCACTGAGTTCCTTCATAGATCTAAAAGTATGTCATTGTCATCCGCACTAACAATTGTTCCTTATGGATTGCAGCGCAACCCGAAGCATCATCAGTACGTCGGGACCCGATCACGAACTATGCTCAGATGAAGATGATCTTCACACCCCGGTTTGTCTGCAGGACACAGCTGTTCCAACCTAACTTGCAGGTTAGGGCAATCGACTTTATTGTAGACAACGAATAAGAGTATGCCGAGTACCGTAAGCTGCAACTGTTGGAGATATGCCCAAGATGCAATAATAAAATGGTTATTATAACATATCTTTGTGTTTATGATAAATGTTTACATACCATGCTATAATTGTATTAACCGAAACACTGATACATGTGTGTTATGTAAACAACAAGGAGTCCCTAGTAAGCCTCTTGTATAACTAGCTTGTTGATTAGTAGATGATCAATGTTTCATGATCATGAACATTGGATGTTATTAATAACAAGGTTATGTCATTAAATGAATGATATAATGGACATACACCCAAATAAGCGTAGCATAAGATCACGTCATTAAGTTCAGTTTGCTATAAGCTTTCGATACATAGTTACCTAGTCCTTCGACCATGAGATCATGTAAATCACTTATACCGGAAGGGTACTTTGATTACATCAAATGTCACTGCGTAAATGGGTGGTTATAAAGGTGGGATTAAGTATTCGGAAAGTATGAGTTGAGGCATATGGATCAAGAGTGGGATTTGTCCATCCCGATGACGGATAGATATACTCTGGGCCCTCTCGGTGGAATGTCATCTGATTAGCTTGCAAGCATATGAATGGTTCATAAGAGATCACATACCACGGTACGAGCAAAGAGTACTTGTTGGAGACGAGGTTGAACAAGGTATAGAGATACCAATGATCAAACCTCGGACAAGTAAAATATCGCGTGACAAAGGGAATCAATATCGTATGTAAATGGTTCAATCGATCACTAAGTCATCGTTGAATATGTGGGAGCCATTATGGATCTCCAGATCCCGCTATTGGTTATTGGTCGGAGAGAAGTCTCAACCATGTCTGCATAGTTCTCGAACCGTAGGGTGACACACTTAAGGTTTGATGTCGTTTAAGTAGATATTAAATTTGGAATGGAGTTCGAAGTTTTGTTCGGAGTCTCGGATGGGATCCAGGACATCACGAGGAGTTTCGGAATGGTCCGGAGAATAAGATTCATATATAGGAAGTCACTTTCCAAGTTTGGAAATGATCCGGTGCATTTATGGAAGGCGCTAGAATATTCTAGAACCTTCCGGAAGAAATCACTATGGAAGGTGGAGTCCCGGTGGGACTCCACCAACCCTAACCAGCCAACCAAGTGGGAGGGTGGAGTCCATGGTGGACTCCACCTCCTTGGCCGGCCAACAAAGGGGGAAAGGGGAGAGTCCCTGTCCCTCTAGGTTTCGTCCATATGGCAGTTTTTGAATTGGGGTCTTATTCGAAGACTTTCGGCAAACCCTAGGGATTCCACCTATATAATGAGTGAGTGTACTAGGACGTCGCCTAGAGGGGGGGGGGGGGTGAATAGGCGGTGTATAAAAACTTCTACTTGAGAGCTAAACTAGGCGGAATAAAACTAAGTGTTTACTAGTTTAGCTCAAAGCCTATCAACTAGGGTTTTGCCTAAGTGCTCCAACAACCTATGCTAGCATGATGAGCAACAAGGTGATAACAAGATAGGTATAGCATCAAGCATGATAGATATCACAATGTAAAGCGCATAGGTAAAGGAGCTCGGGTTGAGAAGTAACCAGTGCACGAGGAGACGACGATGTATCCCGAAGTTGATAGGCCACAAAGGCTACAAGGCCACAAAAGGCTACAACACCACAAAGGTAACAAAGCCACTAAGGCTACAACACCACCAAGGTCAACATGCCCTCTACGAGACCGAAACCCCAGAGAGAACCCAAACCGATGCACCTAATGCAATGTCTAAGAACACCACTAAAATGCCCAAGTTCTTCTCTCCCAAATTCCAACAGAGCTACAAATGCTATTGAGGGAATAAGGGAGGAAGAACAAATATGAGGAGAAACACCAAGCAACTCCGAGATCTAGATCTAGCAAGATCCCCTCACTTGGAGAGGGATTCAATTGGTGAAGCTCTAGATCTAGATCTCCTCTCTCCTTTCCCCCAAAAATATGCAAGAAATAGTGGGGGTATCAAGGGGAGGAAGAAACAACTCAAGGTCAACAATGGAGGAGAGAGAATGGAGGGGAAGAAGTTGTGTGGACGGAGGTGGAAGAGAGGTATATATATATATATATATATATATATATATATATATATAGGGGCTGAGAAATATAGCTGTTGGGGCAGAAAAACGGTCAGATTCGCGCCCGAGCAGTACTACCGCTTGTCAAAGCGGTACAACCGCTCGCGCGCGAACTGTGCAGAAAACGGCTGAAAAATGGCCCAAACCGGTAGTACCGCTCTGCGGAGCGATACTACCGCTCGTGTAAAAAACTAGAGCAAAACAGATCTGAAAATACGTGTGTGAGAGAGAGAGAGCAGGCAGTGCATGTATTAGAGCAACACAACAGCTATGCAGCGATAGCACATGCGCTTACAGGGCGGCAGCGTGCAAGTGTGGGGGCCAGCGATCGGGCGGGAACCCGTGCGGGTCAACGCCCAGTTGGATCGAGTAGCCTCGATCGCTGGTTCTCCCGGGCGAGCGAGCAGCGAGGCTTGGCGCAGTGGTGGGCCAAGGCGTGGGTGACGGGCGGCGGCCCATGCGCGGGTGCGGGGTGGAGATGGCTGGGCGCGGCTGGGCTGAGCGCTGGTGGGCCGGTGGCTTGGTGCGGGCTGCTGTAGGAGAGGAAGAAGAAAGGCCGGCCGGTACTACCGGCCCGGTACCGGCCTGGTACCGTAAATGAGTTACGGTACTACCGGGCCGGTACCGGCCTGGTATCGTTCGAGTCCAGTAAGCAAAGAAGGCTGAGCGGAAGTTGGGCCGGTACAGCTCGCGGTAGTACCGTCCGGCCCAACAACGTTTATTTTCGTTTTCTTTTTCTCTGGAACACGGAAAACGCAATATCTCCAGCTAGGAAACTCGGAATGCAGTGAAACCAATTTTTCCGGAAAGAGGACGACGAGAGCTACCACTACACAAGGCGAAAACATGGAAAAGAGAGAGTGATGATTTTCTCATGGTCATAGAGGTGTAACCTCTCAATATGGTATATCGGGAAAATCATCACCCTCGCACAAGCAACATGCGATGCAACCGGAATCCGTTTCCGATGAGCTAGAGATTGTCATGGAGAATGAACACAAGCTCTAACTCATCTCATGGATAAGAACCAAGAACAACCAAGAAACACGATGCAATGCATACAAGGTTTGAGCTCTCTCCGATGATGCGACCCACTATCCTATCGAGCACAAACCTTGTCCTTGCGCGTTCCTCTCGAGTCGGCAAGCTCCGTCTTCATCCTCTTCATGATTTTACATGCCACCGTCTTCCTCCAACATTCACGCCACCGTCTTCTTCGATTTTGTACGCACGCCGCCGTCTTTATTCATCTTCTACGCCGTCTTCTCTCTTCATCTTCTACGCCGTCTTCTCTCTTCATCTTCAACACCGTCTTCGTCTCTCTTCGACACCATCTTCATCGGTCTTCTTCATCGTACTCGATCTTCTCCATCTTGCAACCTTGAGACCAACACATGGCTATGGACTTGACCTAAGATATATTCTCAAAGCAACCGTTAGCCCATAGGGATTGTCATCAATTACCAAAACCACACATGGGGTAATGGACATGTTCTTTCAATCTCCCCCATTTTGGTAATTGATGACAATCTCTTTGAGAGGGTTTAAATATGGAATTTAACGAACAACCCAAGTTGAATATTTAGAACAAACTCCCTGATGAGGACATCCCTACCTCACTACTACCTCCGTCATTACCAACTGAAGATGAACCTGCTGTGAAGCTCAAGTCCGATGAAGTCAGGATTGGACCAATGACACGAGCTCGTGCGAAGCTACTTAAACAACAGGTGAACTTGTTCCTAAACGATACCTTGATTGATGAGAACTTTATACTACCTAAGTCCTATTACTTATGTATCATCAGGTATGAAGAGGAGACAAGCATCGCACGAGGAGGAGAGGACCAGCTGGACGTGAAGATGGACGTGAAGATGGACGTGAAGCTGGACATGGAGCTGGACATGAAGATATCTCATGGACGCGCGAGGGAGGAGCGGGAGGCATGCGCGAGAGGAGAAGACGACGTCCAGGCCGGTCCAGCACCCGGTCAGACCGGCCGCCAGACCGGCCAGTCCGGTCCCTGGCCCGGCTGACCGGCCGCCAACCGGCCGCCAACCGGAAGAGACGCATCGTACCGGGCAGAAACCGGAAAGTTGCGAAGTTTCCGGTTGCCGCCCGGTTGACCGGACCGTCCGGTCCACAGCCCGGTTGACCGGATTCCAGACCGGACCAGTCCGAGTCTGTCTCGACCAGATCTATTCTGGGTCGGTTTTACTTGTATCTTTCGACCAGAACTCGTCCCGGACGCCTATATAAGTGCCTTGGACGACCCCCTAGCTGGCTTAGACCACGTTTAAGATAAACCCTAGTTCTTAGTTGTTTGCTCTGCAAAACTATTGAATTCCCTACACCATATTGCTTGATATTGTGTAGATCCTGTTTAAGTCTTGTGTGATTTGCTGTTCCATTGGGAATTAGACGGTTGCAACTTACCGCTTCGTGGTCGGCGGCTACGTGCGCAAGTGTGTGGAGTTGCGAATATCTTGCAGGGTGAGAGCTGTTGCATTGGCGACAGGGACCAATCGAGAGATCTCGTTGCGTCATACAAGTTATCATCCACTACATCGTCGTGTTTCTCCGCTGCCATCACCCCGTGATCATCATCACCACCGTTGCTTACTGAGAAGATCGGGCCACCCCATATCATCTTGGTATCAGATTTCCAGTTTTCCTCGGTAAGCCATCCACAATCCACCCCATAGTTGAGTTGTGAGTGTTTTCCTATCCAGAAAAAGCCAAAAAAAAATTAGGGTTAGGGTTTGCCATAGCCATAGTTTGCACTAATTTCGAGTTTTAGTTGCTTTTCGTAGTTGTTTTTGCGTACCTTTGTCTATCATCTAGTATTTTAGGGTTTGAGTTTACTCTATCATCTTGTGTTACTTTGTCGTCTAGTGTCAGTTTTTGTTACTCCGAGTCCACATAGCGTACAGTGTGCTTGTTCCCAACCATAGACACAACCTTTCGATATACGTGACTAGGAACTTCCCCAGAAGAGACTAGTTTTACCGCTCGACAGGCTGCTCATTAGGGTTTTGGTGCTTTGCATATCTTGCTGGCCGTGTTATCAAGGAGTTGAGTCATAAAATCAAAAAAAAGAAGAAGAGAAAATAGAAAAGAAGCAAAAAGAGCTACATAGCTGCGTGTGTTACAAAAAGAAAAATAAAAAAAGAAAAGTGACGTGCTAGTTGAATCAAGTGAAAGGCCTAAGTTTTCTTTACTGCACCCGTAGTTGAGCAATCTTGTGCCTGTCTCGTTGAGCTTTGCTAGCGTCTCTCTAGTGCATTGCAACCTTTCCTCCATATAGTTGCATTGCCCCATTATATCGCCTTGTGTGAGTATCTTTGGTTGTCTACGGTCAGCGCTAGAGCTTGTTATTGGTGCAAATAGGTAGCCTACCTACAGCCCCACATATACCCTGCTTTGTCGTGTGATTGTTCTTATACCCTTGATATTCGCTTCGCTACATCCGTGCACTAGTTGTTACTACAAGTGGTAAGCAACACTAATTTACTTTGGAACGGTAAGATTTACTTTTCTTATCAGTTTTGAGTGAGTTGTGAGAGTACCACCATATATTTTTGATTTAGTGCACTAACCTACTAATCATGTCTGCTAGTGATAATAAGATTGTTAACCAGGAAAACAAGAATTCGGCAGATATCATCACATGGAGGGAGTATGAAGCTCTTCGTAATGAGATGCGACGTGAATTCCGCACTCAGGATGATGAGCTTAAGGGTACGGTTGACGAGATCAAACAAACGCTGGATGCTACTAATGGAACCGTCACTGGATTGGCTGATCAAATGACGGATATACAGCGCAGTATTGCAGATATGCGCCACGCTATTGAGAATTTGGCTGCACAACAACAACAAGACGATGACGAAGATCCTGAGCTTGAAGATGACGCACTCAATGCTCGTGGTGCGCCTCGTGGTCATCGTCCTCGTGGTTGGGCTCCACTTGGCCGCAATGGTCGTGGACAAGATGAAGAAGATGGATTGGGTAAGCCTAAGTTTTCCATACCCAAGTTTGAAGGAGGAGCAGATGTTGAAGAATATCTCACTTGGGAGCTCAAGATTGAGAAGTTATGGAGCTTACATCCAAACTACTCTGAAGATAGGAAGATCAAGCTTGCTTCTTTTGAATTTGATGGTTATGCATTGCGTTGGTGGGATTCTTTGGTTCGTAACCGCGACGAAGATGGTGCACAACCTATCCGCACATGGCGTGCTATGAAGGAGGCAATGACTTCTCGTTTTGTGCCTAAAAATTACTTGCGGAATATATTTGATAAGCTAACACTATTGAGGCAAGGTGTGAAGACTGTTGATGAGTACTACATGGAGATGGAGATGCTTATGCAGCGTGGTCGTGTCCGTGAGTCTCTAGAGATGACAATGCAACGTTTTCTCAATGGATTGAAGTATGATGTTAAAGACATTGTTCGTCATTACACCTACACCAATATGAATCAATTGTTACATCATGCAAGAGAAGCTGAATCACAGTTGGCTGAAGAAGCAAAGGTTAAGGGACGTGATAGGGAGCTGGGCGTTTTACACCCCGCGCGCCCTCTACGGCGCCGGCGCCTTCGACGCGCTCCGCTCCTTACTCTACTCCGCCTAGCAAACCGGTCTCCAATGTATCTAATGCAAAGAAGTCCGAATCTGCTGCAAGTACGAGTGGTTCTAGCATGTCTACAACGCGCAACCGCGATATGCTTTGCCATACATGTGGTGGCAAGGGTCACTTCAAGCGAGATTGTCCTAACCGCAAAGTCATGTTTATCAATGAGGACAATGAGTATGAGACTGGAGATGATGTTGATCCAAATGCTCCAGACGATGATGACTATGACACTGATGGTGAAGATGCATATCCTTCTGATGCTCGTACCATTGTTGTGTCGCAACGTGCTCTTAATGTGTTGCCTAGTGCATCTACTCAGCGCTGCAATTTGTTCCAAACCAAAGCTTTAGTTGGTCCTGACAAGGCTTGCAAGGTCATTATTGATGGCGGGAGTTGCCGCAATTTAGCAAGCAAGGAGTTATGTACCAAGCTGAAGTTGAAGTAGCTACCGCACCCGCATCCATATTATATTCAGTGGTTGAGCGACAATGGTGAGATGAAGGTAAACCACATGGTGCATGTTGAGTTTGCGATTGGACCGTATAAGGATTGCATTGATTTTGATGTGGTTCCTATGACGGTTTGTCACCTCTTATTGGGTCGGCCTTGGCTCTATGACCGTTCTGTGCAACACAATGGCCGTGCCAATACATATCACTTGGAGTACAAGGGCAAGAAAATAAACTTACAGCCTATGTCACCACAACAAATTGTCAATGAGTCTCGTCAGAAGATTGAAGTAAGCTTGGAGGATGCACCTCTAAATAGGCGAGAGAATTGTAATGTCGTGAGTGATATAACGAAAAGTGAGAGAGTGAATTCCTTAGTTTCATTAGCCACCAAAGAAGACATGAGATAATTTAGTGAGGATCCTACGGCCATGCCTCTTGTGCTTTTGTACAGGGGTACGGTTTTGGTTTCTAACGACATGACCCCTCTTCCTCTTGGTGTTTCTAATGTTTTGCAGGAATTCGGCGACGTGTTTCCGGAGGAAGTACCCGCAGGACTACCACCATTGCGAGGTATTGAGCATCAAATTGACTTGATTCCCGGAGCATCGCTGCCCAATAGGGCGCCATATCGCACTAATCCCGAAGAGACGAAGGAGATACAGAAGCAAGTACAAGCGCTACTCGACAAAGGTTATATCCGCATAAGCCTTAGTCCTTGTGCTGTTCCTGTTATTCTAGTTCCTAAGAAAGATGGTACTTGGCGTATGTGCGTAGATTGTAGAGCTATAAACAACATTACTATTCGATATCGTCATCCTATTCCCCGTTTAGAGGATATGCTAGATGAATTGAGTGGTGTCTTTGTGTTCTCTAAAATTGATTTGCGTAGTGGTTATCATCAAATTAGGATGAAAGAAGGGGATGAGTGGAAAACAGCCTTTAAAACAAAATTTGGTTTATATGAGTGGTTAGTAATGCCTTTTGGTTTGACTAATGCACCTAGCACTTTCATGCGACTGATGAACCATGTTTTACGTGAATTTATTGGCAAATTTGTGGTTGTGTACTTTGATGACATATTAATCTACAGCCGCAATGAATCTGATCATACTATACATATTCGACATGTTTTGCAAGTGTTGCGTGATAATCAACTCCATGGTAATCTTGAGAAGTGCACATTTTGCAAAGATAAGGTCATATTTCTGGGTTATGTTGTCTCTAAGCATGGAGTAGAAGTAGATGTGTCTAAAATTGAAGCTATTCAAAATTGGCCTACTCCCATGAATGTGAGTCAAGTAAGAAGTTTCCATGGTCTAGCTGGGTTTTATCGCAGATTTGTGCCCAACTTTAGTACTATTGCTGCACCTTTGAATGATTTGACTAAAAAGGGTGTTGTTTTTGAGTGGGGCGCAGCCCAAGATCATGCTTTTGATGAACTTAAGAGATTGTTAACTTCTGCACCGTTGCTTGCACTTCCTGATTTCAATAAGCAATTTGAGATTGAATGTGATGCTAGTGGTATTGGAATTGGTGGTGTCTTGATGCAAGAGGGTCGCCCAATTGCATATTTTTCTGAGAAACTTTCTGGTGCTAAGTTGAACTATCCTATATATGATAAAGAATTGTATGCTTTAATTAGAGTTATTGAGGTTTGGCAACATTACTTGTGGCCAAAAGAATTTATCATACATTCTGATCATGAAGCTTTAAAATACCTGAAAGCCCAATCTACTTTGCATAAGCGTCTAGCTATGTGGGTTGAGTTCATTGAGTCTTTTCCATATATTATTAAGCATAAGAAGGGAAAAGATAATATTGTTTCTGATCGTGACGTGAAGTTTATGAGCTACTTCTGGAAGACGCTTTGGAGGAAGCTGGGGACGAAGCTACTGTTCAGTACTACTTGTCATCCCCAAACTGATGGTCAAACTGAAGTGGTGAATAGAACATTGTCACAACTGTTGAGATCCATGATCAAGAAGAACCTGAAGGAGTGGGAAGAGTGTTTGCCGCATGTGGAGTTTGCTTACAACAGGGCGGTACATTCTACCACAGAGCTGTGTCCTTTTGAGGTGGTGTATGGTTTCAAACCCATTACTCCACTTGACTTGTTGCCTTTGCCCATACATGAGAGAGTTAATATGGAGGCATCAAAGAGGGCAGATTTTGTGAAGAAGATTCATGTGAAGACTAAAGAGTTGATTGAGAAGAAAGGCAAGAGCAATGCTGCAAGGATGAATAAGAAGCGCAAGGAGATGTTGTTCAAGCCTGGTGATTTGGTCTGGGTACATTCTCGCAAGGATAGGTTCCCGAAGCTGAGGAAGTCTAAGTTGAAGCCTCGTGGTGCTGGTCCTTACAAAGTGCTTGCCAAGATCAATGATAATGCATACTCGATAGATCTTCCAGAGGATGAGTTTGGTGTCAGTAATTCTTTTAATGTTGCTGATTTGACACCATATGACGGAGAAGACCTTGGAGCGTCGGGGTCGACGCCTTTTGAAGGGGGGGGGGGAGATGATGAGGACATGCCTACCTCACTACTACCTCCGTCATTACCAACTGAAGATGAACCTGCTGTGAAGCTCAAGTCCGATGAAGTCAGGATTGGACCAATGACACGAGCTCGTGCGAAGCTACTTAAACAACAGGTGAACTTGTTCCTAAACGATACCTTGATTGATGAGAACTTTATACTACCTAAGTCCTATTACTTATGTATCATCAGGTATGAAGAGGAGACAAGCATCGCACGAGGAGGAGAGGAGCAGCTGGACGTGAAGATGGACGTGAAGATGGACGTGAAGCTGGACATGGAGCTGGACATGAAGATATCTCATGGACGCGCGAGGGAGGAGCGAGAGGCATGCGCGAGAGGAGAAGACGACGTCCAAGCCGGTCCAGCACCCGGTCAGACCGGCCGCCAGACCGGCCAGTCCGGTCCCTGCCCCGGCTGACCGGCCGCCAACCGGCCGCCAACCGGAAGAGACGCATCGTACCGGGCAGAAACCGGAAAGTTGCGAAGTTTCCGGTTGCCGCCCGGTTGACCGGACCACAGACCGGACCGTCCGGTCCACAGCCCGGTTGACCGGATTCCAGACCGGACCAGTCCGAGTCTGTCTCGACCAGATCTATTCTGGGTCGGTTTTACTTGTATCTTTCGACCAGAAATCGTCCTGGACGCCTATATAATTGCCTTGGACGACCCCCTAGCTGGCTTAGACCACGTTTAAGATAAACCCTAGTTCTTAGTTGTTTGCTCTGCAAAACTATTGAATTCCCTACACCATATTGCTTGATATTGTGTAGATCCTGTTTAAGTCTTATGTGATCTGCTGTTCCATTGGGAATTAGACGGTTGCAACTTACCGCTTCGTGGTCGGCGGCTACGTGCGCAAGTGTGTGGAGTTGCGAATATCTTGCAGGGTTGAGAGCTATTGCATTGGCGACAGGGACCAATCGAGAGATCTCGTTGCGTCATACAAGTTATCATCCACTACATCGTCGTGTTTCTCCGCTGCCATCACCCCGTGATCATCATCACCACCGTTGCTTACTGAGAAGATCGGGCCACCCCATATCACTCCCCCATAATATATGCATGTGTGAATGAACTTGAATTTCATTGCATATACCGGCAATTAAAGCCTAGCGGAGTATCTTCTAAATATTCAACCTTGCAAAGCAACAAATGCAAGGCATGCAAGGCAAATGCTTAAGAACCAACAAAAGCAATTCCCTTAAACCCTCCAAACTTCTCCCCCATTGGCATCGATTGCCAAAATGGACGAAAGGTTTAGAAGGCCAATATAGTGAGCGTTCCTCCATAGTTGTGCATTTCTCATAATTGTGAGTGAAATAAAATGCACATATTCAATGAAGAATATTCGGAGGAAATCAAACTATATTGAGGATCAAAGATTGCAAGAGAATATGAAGTTAAGAAAGCTCCAACAAATGAAGCAAGCAATCCAATGATCCAAAAAGAAACACAAGCTTAATAAGAAGCAAGTAAAACAAAGCTTGTGCCAAAATCAAATATGAGTGCTTGAAGATGCAAATAGGATAAAATGAGCACTCATATCAAATTCTTTGTGGAGTCATCAAGAGACAAACAAGAATGGAAAGAATGGACTCCCACAAAGAGGGATATCAAAAGATATGTACCATCTCTCATGTATATAAGTTTCTCTAAGTGGACAACATCACAAAGATATTTATCCACAAAGAAACATGCACACACAAGATAGGTACAAGAGAAATAGAGCGAGATATCCAAGGTGAAGTAATACAATATACCAATGAGATATTTTCTTTATAGCACGGCCAACGGATCATATTTATCTCATTGTACATTGAACAACTTCAACCAAAAACACCTCAAAGACATCACAAGAATCACCAAGAGAAGGAGAAAGTTGTGATGCTTTGAGAGAGGCAAACAAGTTCAACAAATGAACTAAAACACAATGAGCAAGATGATATACAAGACATACATGCTCAAGGACTTATCTCATTTTAAGAATCTAAACCAAATATAAAGTAATGAGATAACCAACTCCCAAAGAAAGCAAGGTTCCAAATAAACCAAACCTTCAACACTTTTCATGATGGCACAAAAGTACCGAAAAAAAGGTTTGTCTTCCAAAGTCAAATTCTTGAAACAAGGGAGTGTTCTAGAAAACATAGGAGAGCTCCCCCAAGATTAGTGCACTATTTAAGATTTTGCATTTGAATACAAAATGCACAAGTGCGGGATCATCGCTCAACCATTGTTTATCAAAACACTAACAAGGTTCAAGTGAAAAGTGGAGATACATAAGAAGCAAGGAAGACATATGGGAGTCTAACCCACAAGGACAAATTCTTGGCAAGAGATAAAGCAATTGAGCACAAGAGCCAAGTGTGAGGATGATCCGGAACAATACCACACAATTTATTACCAATTGTCCAAGGACAAGAGGTATTTAGGAAATACCCATATGGTAGTTTGTGAGTATGTCCAAGATTATCTTCACAACAAAGAAAGCATATGGTAAAGTGGGATTTTTTTGAGCAAACATGTCACATAGGAACAAGATAATCTAAAATATCAATTCTATGTGACACAACCTCAAGTGTTCACATTTTCTAGGCTTGTAAGATGCACAAAGCATAATACTCCCCCATAATGTGATAAAGACATTTTTCGTGCAAGAGGTAAATAAGAATCAAGTGAGATAATTAATGGACATTATATAATTTTAATTCATCATGTCGCACATTTTAGGATTGTGAAATGCACAAAGCATATCACTCCCCAAAATGGGATAGTACATTAATTTCTCACATGAGCCAACAACTAAGATATCAATAAGATGCAATAGGCTCAACAAACAACAATTGTACATGATGTGCCACCCAACATATATAAGCATGGAAGCAAGATAAGCAAGTAGGAAGCACAACATACACAACCACATGCGAGGTACAAAACAAACACATGTAAAAGGGGAGCGAGTAACTTTCAATGTAAAGGAGTTGAGGACTCGTTACCGCAAGGAGGTGCATGGGTAAATGATGAAAGGAATACTACTTGACTTGAGGAAATAAGAATGATGAAGATCCCCTAAGTCTTCATGAGTTAGTCAAGCCTCCATGCCCTCCACTTGTACCTATTGATCAAATTTTGGCTTGTTGGTCCCCAACCAAGTTGGGTCCTAAGAAGTTAGTCACAATAGGCTTGGCAACCCAAATGGTTCTTTTTACGAAACCACTTTGAGTGCCAACATATTTGGCAAACACATCGCCAACCTTATCCTTATGTAGAGAATTAGCACCATGGATCAAGATAAGGTTGGATGAGTTACCAATAGTGCAAAAGGAGGAGATGTGGCCCTTCTCACGGCATGTGTAGCATGTTCTTCTCTTCTCCTTCTTCTCACTTGATTTCTCCACAACGGGAGCCTTGGCTTGATCCTTCTTGGGTAGCGGCCTTTCTTCATGTCGAGGTAGACCATGAGCTTGACCTTGAGGTAGACCATGAACTCCATCTTGAGGCCGCTTCCCTTGTTTCTTCTCGCCAAGTGGCTTCTTCTTCAAGGGGCACGATCTAACATGATGCCCTTCAATCTTGCACTTTAAGCACACAATCTTGGCGGGGTCCTTCACATGCCCTTGGCCCTTCTTTCGCTTGTGCGTGGTGGACTTGTTCTTGTTGTTGGACTTGAATCCAAGTCCACTCTTGTCAATGGGGGATTGCTTCCCTTCATGACCCTTTACCAAGTCCTTCTTCAAAGAAGAGACTTGGGCCTCGAGCTCTTTGATTTCCTCTACATGGTTAGTGACAACACAAGTACTAGAGGAAGTGGAAGCTTCATTGTTAGAGCAACAAGGCAAGGTATGTAATTCACCACAAGATATAGCAGTAGCATGGGTGGGTGAATTACTAGCACTAGCACATGGAATTGTAGAGCAACAACGCATAGAAGGTAGTTCACCACAAGATAAATCAATAGCATGAGTGGGTGAACTAAGAGCACTTGCACATGGCAAAATAGCATTTTGAGAGGTAGTGCTAGTACTCAGATGAGGCTCACAAGATTTTACCTTTGACATGAGAGCCTCATGAGCTAACTTTAGCAAATTATGAGAGACTAGAAGATCATCATGGGAGCTAGAAAGCTTTCCACGACTTTCTTCCAATTTCTCATAATTGCTTGTTAGCAAAGCAAGTTGAGCTCTTAGCTCAACATTCTCCTTCAAGATGGATGCTTCACAAGAGGTAGAGTTAGTAGTACAAGCATTATCAATTATAGCGCAAGGAGAAGGCAACTTAGCAAGCTCTATTAGGTTGAGAGCCTTAAATTGCTCATGTGACTCGGTGAGTTTGATGAGCTCACTCTCAATAGCTCTAGAGCCATTTTTGAGAAGCTCAAAATCCTCAAGAAGTTTAGCATGAGCACTTACTAGCTCAACATTTTTAATTTGAAAATCATGTGCCACCTCTAAAGCTCTATCACGAGATTCCTTTACTATAGATAGCTCTAGAGTAAAGGTCTCCTCAAGAGATTCATTGGTGGTTTGTTGTTCTTCAAGAGCTTCACTAAGAGTTGCAATCTCATTTGCATACTCGCGCTCATGCTCTTCCATTTTCTCAATAGTTTTTGTGCTCTCAATGGCAAAAGCCAAGATTTTCATGAAGTTAGAGCAAGCAAATTTCTTCTTATGAAGAGCATGGAATACCAACTCACCCATCATGTTTAAGGAAGCAACATTAAGTTCTTCCATATCATCATCCTCATCATCACTAGATAGATAGGGTTCCAAGGAAGGAGATACCTTAGACGCCCTAGCCATAAGGCATGTGTGAGAACCGTGCGATGATGAAGAAGATGAACTATTTGAAGCTCCATCCAAGATCTTGTCTTGGCCCATAGTATCTTCGGTTTCCTCTACATTGTTAGTCACACAAATACTAGAGGAAAGCAAAGTATTTTCATTATGGCAACAAGACAATGCAAGCATATCAACATGAGATGAAGATATGCAAGGACTACCAACACTAGCATGTAAAGCATTTATAGTGCTATGAGTGTTCAAGTCCAAAGATGAAACATTGCAATGGGATAGGGATGAAGAATCATCAAGAGAAGGCTCACTATCAACAAGGCAATGTTCATCACCACTCACCATAGCATTACCTTGTGTCTTACCACACATTGGTGAAGTGGAAGGAGTGCGATCATCCTCAATGGTCTTGGACCCACCATATGTATCTCGAAGCTTTGTCCAAAACTCATGAGCACTCCGGAAAGGCGCGATGGAGGAAATCACTACATGACTCACAACATGGCAAAGCTCTTTAGTAGCTTGAGCATCTAGATAAGAGTTTTTCTTCTCCTCAAAAGTTGGATTTTGTGGATCCTTAGGAGGAGAAAAACCCATATCAAGAATTTGCTCCACATGTGGGTGCATGCCCCTAAAATAATCAAGCATGTAGAATTTCCAAGCATCATAATTAGTGCCATCAAATGTATCAGAGGAAATGTGCACTAATCCTCTAGCCGACGTCATTACTCTCTAGGCGGTGAAGCCCAACAAGATAAGAGAGCCATAGCTCTGATACCAATTGAATGTACTAGGACGTCGCCTAGAGGGGGGGGGGGGGGTGAATAGGCGGTTGATACGTCCATTTTGCATCACTATTTTATATCATAATTTGCTGTTATTCATTGATATATTTCATATTCAGAGATGATACTTATGTTATTTCACCTATTTTGCATGTTTCATGATCATTGGAGAATTATTCACCGGAGTCAGGATTCTGCTGGAAAAAGCACCGTCAGGACACCATATTTCGGAAGATCAACAATTGACGGAAATTATACGAAAAATCCTATTTTTCCAGAAGACGAAGGGAGCCAAAAGGAGGGACCGAGAGGGGCCGCCATGGGCCCCCCATAGGCCGGCGCGGGCCCTGGCCCGGCCGCGCCGCCATGTGGGGAGGGGGCCCACAGCCCCCTCTGGCCGCCTCTCCTTCGCGTACATCTTCACCCCGAAAACCTAAGTCACAGGGAGTTACGGAGAATTGACAGAGCCGCCTCTGCGGGGCGGAGAGACACCAGAGAGAAAAGAGCTCTCCGGCGGGCAGGAATCCGCCGGGGAAATTCCCTCCCAGAGGGGGAAATCGACGCCATCGCCATCGTCATCGAGCTGGACATCATCTCCATCATCATCATCATCATCATCATCATCTCCACCATCTACACCGCCATCTCCACCGCTGCATCTCGTCACCGCTGTAACAATTAGGGTTGGATCTTGATTGTTTGATAGGGGAAACTCTCCCGGTATTGATTTCTGCTTGTTATTGATGCTATTGAGTGAAACCATTGAACCAAGGTTTATGTTCAGATTGTTATTCATCATCATATCACCTCTGATCATGTTCCATATGATGTCTCGTGAGTAGTTCGTTTAGTTCTTGAGGACATGGGTGAAGTCTAAATGTTAGTAGTGAATTATGGTTGAGTAATATTCAATGTTATGATATTTAAGTTGTGGTGTTACTCTTCTAGTGGTGTCATGTGAACGTCGACTACATGATACTTCACCTTTATGGGCCTAGGGGAGTACATCTTGTATTCGTTTGCTAATTGTGGGGTTGCCGGAGCGACAGAAACCTAATACCCCGTTAGTATATCGGTGCAGGAGGGATAGCAGGATCTCAGAGTTTAAGGTTGTGGTTAGATTTATCTTAATTACTTTCTTGTATTTGCGGATGCTTGCAAGGGGTATAATCACAAGTATGTATTAGTCCTAGGAAGGGCGGTGCATTAGCATAGCTTCACCCACACAACAATTATCAAAACAATGAAGATTAATCAACTATAGGAAGCGAAAGCACTAGACTAAAATCCCCGTGTGTCCTCAAGAACGTTTGGTCATTATAAGTAAACAAACCGGCTTGTCCTTTGTGCTAAAAAGGATTGGGCCACTCGCTGCAATTATTTCTCTCGCATTTTACTTACTCGTACTTTATTTGTCTGCTACATCAAAACCCCCTGAATACTTGTCTGTGAGCATTTACAGTGAATCCTTCATCGAAACTGCTTGTCAACACCTTCTGCTCCTCGTTGGGTTCGACACTATTATTTATCGAAAGTACTACGATACACCCCCTATACTTGTGGGTCATCAAGGCTATTTTCTAGCGCCGTTGCCGGGGAGTGAATCGCTATTGGTAAGTGGAATTGGTAAGGAAACTTTTACTGTACGTGCTGATTTTGTTTCTGCTTGCTGCTATAAGTCATTATGGAGAGATCCTCCCTTGAATTTCTATTTGGGAAATCTACTACTACTGCAACGGTAGTGGATGAGGCGCCAGGTGAGGAAGTTATACCATATAAAATACCTATGAAAATTATTGAACGTGTTGTGGATAACCGCTATGAAGGGGATGGAACTGTTCATCCTGGAGATCATTTACTGTTTTTACATGAATTATGTGGGTTATTCAAGTGTGCAGGTATTTCAATGGATGAAGTTAGGAAGAAATTATTTGTTATGTCGCTATCTGGTAAAGCGGCGCATTGGTATAAACTGCTTAAGGATGGGCGTTCTCTTGATTGGAAGGATATTGTGCCTCTATTTTATTCCAAATTCTATCCTCCAAGTGAAATTCACAAAGACCGCAACCGTATATATAATTTCTGGCCTCATGATGGAGAGATTATTGCCCAAGCGTGGGGGAGATTGAAGTCTTTAATGCTCAAATGCCCCATTCATGAGCTTCCTGGTAATATTATCATTGATAATTTCTATGCAAGACTTTGTTTTCAAGATGAAACCTTGCTGGATACTGCTTGTTCTGGATCATTGACACACAATAAAGAAGAGTTTAAATGGGACCTTCTTGATCGAATCCAAGAAAATACTGAAGGATGGGAGAATGACAAAGGTAGAGTGTCAGGTATAAATTATGATTATGAATGCATTGAAGCTTTTATGGATATTGATGAATATCGTAATATAAGTGCTACATATGGTCTTGACTCTCAAGTTGTTGCACATATTTATAAAGCCTTTGCCTCTCATTTTGAATTGCCTAGGAAGAATTTTGATAAGTATCATGAACCGTATAAAGATAAAGTTGATTCACCTAAAGGTAAATGTATTGAAATTAAAACTGTTGATCATGTTCTTCCTGAAGCTTATATTGAAAAAACTCCTTTCCCTGCTAAGATGAAAGAGTATTCTGTTATAACTAGTGTAGTTAATAAAAGTGCAAAGAAACCCATAGAACCTGAAGAACAAATAAAGGTTGAACCTGCTGTTGCAATAGTTAAAGATCTTGTTACTGAAAATGTGGAAGATGGTCATATTATTTTTTGTGAAGATGCTTCTAATATTGTTTCGCATCCTAATAAGTCTAGGAAAGCCAGTGTTCCTGTGCTCTCTGTTCGAATTGGTGATCATTGCTATTATGGTTTATGCAATATTGGTGCAAGTATTAGTGCCATTCCTTATGAGCTCTACACGGAAATTATGCATGAAATTGGTTCTTGTGAACTTGAAGATATTGATGTGGTTATTCGGCTAGCTAATAGAGAAACTATCTCTCCCATTGGTATTGTTCGGGATGTTGAAGTTCTATGTGGTAAGATTAAATATCCTGCTGACTTTTTGGTACTTGGTTCTGCCGCTAGTAAGTCTTGTCCTATTATTTTTGGTAGACCTTTTCTGAATACTTGTGGAGCTATTATAGATTGCAAGAAAGAGAACATTGTTACTAAATTTGCTGGTGAATCTTATGAGTTTAATTTCTCTAAATTTGCCAAAACTCCTTATAAAGCTGATTTGCCTAATGATGATTTTAGAGTTGAACAGTGTGCATCTATTGCTCTTGCTCCTAGTAATCCTTTGCAGCAACATTTGGAGAATAGTGAGAGTGAAGTTTTTAGGGAAGAAAGGGATGAGCTTGATGAAATTTTCCTTCGTCAACCTATTCTTAAACATGACTTACCGGTTGAAGATTTAGGTGTAACACCACCACCAAAGGAAGATCCTATATTTGATTTGAAACCATTACCTGATAATCTTAAGTATGCTTATATTGATGATAAGAAAACATATCCTGTTATTATTAGTGCTAAGCTTTCAGATATTGAGGAAGAAAGGTTATTGGAAATATTGAAGAAACACCGAGGAGCTATTGGCTACACTCTTGATGACTTGAAGGGGATTTCTCCCGCTATTTGCCAACATGCTATCAATATAGAAGATGGTGCAAAACCCGTTGTTGAACATCAGCGTCGTCTAATTCCCAAGATGAAGGATGTGGTAAGAAATGAGGTATTAAAACTTCTTGAAGCAGGTATTATATATCCTATTGCTGATAGTAGATGGGTTAGTCCTGTGCATTGTGTTCCTAAGAAAGGAGGAATAACTGTTGTGCCCAATGATAATGATGAGCTCATTCCTCAAAGAGTAGTTGTAGGGTATAGAATGTGCATTGATTTTCGAAAAGTTAATAAAGTAACTAAGAAAGATCATTACCCTTTACCTTTTATTGATCAAATGTTAGAAAGGTTGTATAAAAATACTCATTTCTGCTTTCTTGATGGTTATTCTGGGTTTTCACAAATTGCTGTTAGAGCTAAAGATCAAGAGAAAACCACTTTCACTTGTCCCTATGGAACTTATGCTTATAGGCGTATGCCTTTTGGTTTATGTAATTCTCCTGCTACTTTTCAAAGATGCATGTCTGCTATTTTTCATGGCTTTTGTGAAAAGATTGTTGAGGTATTCATGGATGATTTTTCTGTCTATGGGAATTCTTTTGATAATTGCTTGCGAAACCTTGATAAAGTTTTGCATAGATGTGAAGAAACTAACCTTGTTCTTAATTGGGAGAAATGCCACTTTATGGTTAATGAAGGAATTGTATTGGGACATAAAATTTCTGAGAGAGGTATTGAAGTTGATAGAGCTAAAGTTGAAGCAATTGAGAAGATGCCCTATCCCAGGGATGTTAAAGGTATTCGTAGTATTCTTGGTCATGCTGGTTTTTATAGGAGATTTATTAAAGATTTCTCTAAAATTTCAAAGCCTCTTACTAATCTTCTTCAAAAAGATGTACCTTTCGTTTATGATGATGATTGTAAGGAAGCTTTTGAAACTCTAAAGAAAGCCTTAACAACTGCTCCTGTAGTCGAACCTCCTGATTGGAATTTACCTTTTGAAATTATGTGTGATGCTAGTGATTTTGCTGTAGGTGCTGTCCTTGGACAGCGAGTAGATAAAAAATTAAATGTTATTCATTATGCTAGTAAAACTCTAGACGCTGCTCAAAGAAATTATGCTACAACTGAGAAAGAGTTATTAGCCGTAGTCTTTGCATGTGACAAGTTTAGACCCTATATTGTTGATTCAAAAGTTACAGTTCATACTGATCATGCTGCGATTAGGTACCTTATGGAAAAGAAAGATGCTAAGCCAAGGCTTATTAGATGGGTGCTTCTTTTGCAAGAATTTGATTTACATATTGTAGATAGGAAAGGTGCTGATAATCCTGTTGCTGATAATTTGTCTAGATTGGAAAATATTGCTTATGATCCTGTTCCTGTTAATGATAGTTTTCCAAATGAACAATTGGCTGTAATAAAGGTGAGCTCGCGAGATAGTCCTTGGTATGCTGATTATGCTAACTTTATTGTTTCGAAGTACTTGCCTCCAACCTTTTCAGCTCAGCAAAGGAGGAAATTCTTTTATGATTTGAGGCATTATTTTTGGGATGACCCACACTTATATAAAGAAGGAGTGGAGGGTATTATGCGAAGATGTGTCCCAGAATATGAACAACAAGAGATACTGAGTAAATGAAATGGTAGTGTTTATGGAGGACATCACGCCGCAGATAGAACCGCGCAAAAGGTTCTACAATCAGGTTTTTATTGGCCAACACTTTTCAAGGATGCAAGGAAGTTTATTTTATCTTGTGATGAATGTCAAAGAGTTGGTAATATCTCTAGACGCAATGAAATGCCTATGAATTATACTCTTTTTATTGAACCATTTGATTGTTGGGGATTTGACTTCATGGGTCCTTTCCCTTCTTCAGAAGGTAACACTCATATACTTGTCGCTGTTGATTATGTTACTAAATGGGTAGAAGCTATACCTACAAAAAGTGCTGATGGTGAGACCTCTATAAAAATGCTTGTAGATGTTATATTTCCTAGATTTGGAGTACCTAGATATATTATGACTGATGGGGGTTTTCATTTTATTCATGGTGGTTTTAGAAAAACTCTTGCCAAATATGGTATTAATCATAGAATTGCTTCAGCTTATCATCCTCAAACTAGTGGGCAAGTAGAATTATCAAATAGAGAAATTAAAGCTATCTTGGGAAAGACTGTTAATAAATCTAGAAAGAATTGGGCTAGTAAGTTAAAGGAAGCATTGTGGGCTTATAGAACTGCTTATAAAAATCCTATGGGAATGTCTCCTTATAAAATGGTTTATGGAAAAGCTTGTCATTTACCTTTAGAACTAGAGCACAAAGCTTATTGGGCTGTAAGAGAACTTAATAAAGATTTTAAACTTGCCGGTAAGAAGAGGTTGCTACAATTGAGTTCTTTAGATGAATGGAGAAGTGAAGCTTATGAAAATGCTAAACTTTTTAAAGAGAAAGTTAAGAAGTGGCATGATAGAAGAATTATTAAAAGAGAATTTAATGTTGGAGATAAAGTCCTATTGTATCGGTCTCGTCTCAGATTTTTTGCAGGGAAATTACTCTCAAAATGGGAAGGACCATATGTTATTGAGGAGGTATATCGTTCAGGGGCATTAAAAATTAGCTCTTTGGAAGGTAACGCCACACAAGTAGTGAATGGACAAAGACTCAAACATTATATTTCTGGAGATTCTTATAATGAAGATATTGATGTTATTCAAGTGGTGACTCCGGAAGCTTTCATCAAAGATCAAATTGACAGTTCTGCAGAGTCCGACTTTGAATAGGTAATAGTTTTAGTAATAAAAAGTCCGCGTTTAACTTTCCGAACAATATTTCTGCTGTTTATGGAAAATATGAAAAATTACGAGATCGAAACGGAGTGGAGGAGACGCGCGAGGGCCCGTCACCATAGGCCGGCGCGGGCCCCACCCTGGCCGCGCCGCCTTATGGGGACAGCCCCTCGGCGTCCCGTTTCCACTCGTTTTCGGCCTGGAACCTTCCTTATGTCATGAAAATATTTGCTATATAATCTCCCGGACCCCTGGAGGTCCGTATATTGTTTTCTCGTCGTGTTTTGTTTCGAGCTGTTTTCTGCCGGATATTGTTTTCAGATCTAGAGCCACGATGTCTTCGTCGGAGCCTCCGAAGGACAACTTCTTTGAGAACGTCGTCAACCCGTACATGAGCGAGTTGAAGATGCATCCCAAGGAATTGCTGCTCGTAGATGGAGATTTGCAGATAGAAGATGTTCGGGGACCCAAGGGAGAAGGAAGCTTGGCACTACAAGAAAAGTTCTGATAGACAACGTCCCAAAATCGTCAACTAAGGGGCATTTTTCGTCGCCTATGGGCCTAACCCGACGATATGGGTTCCGTTGTCGAAACTGCGTCAGGCAAAGTCCAACGACGATTTTTTCGGTCCGTCGCGCTTGGGCGCCCTTCCGCCACGAAAAATCGGACCGTTGCGGAAGTGTTTCCGGGAGCCCGTTGACTGCTGACGTCATGCAAACTGACACGTGGCAGACACCGTTAACTAGCAGTTAACGGCGTTAACCGGCTGAAACCCCGTGGTAGATGGTAGGCCCACACGAGGCCTGCCACGTCTTAAGCGGGCCGGGCCAGATGACATAGTTTGACCGGTCAACTATATAGCTGGGCTGGTCCATTAGTTACGTGGGCCGGGCCTAACCTCTAATGTTGACTGGTCAAAAGTTAAATGGGCCGGCCCATTTAACATGTGGGGTCCCCCTTACAGCAACTGGGCCGGCCCAAGAAGCAAGTGGGCCGGGCCAAACACACAGGTGGGTCCCACTTTCCTGTTAAAAGGCCGGCCCATTTAGTGTGTGGGGTCCACCATATAGCAAGTGGGCCGGCCCAACAAGCTAGTGGGCCGGGCCAAAAACACATGGTGGGTCCCACTATCCTGTTAAAGGGCCGGCCCATTTAGTATGTGGGGTCCACCATATAGCAAGTGGGCCGGCCCAACAAAATAGTGGGCCGGGCCAAAAACACAGGCGGGTCCCACTTTCCTGATAAAGGGCCGGCCCATTTAGTATGTGGGGCCCACCATATAGCCAGTGGGCTGGCCCACCAAGATAGTGGGCCGGGCCAAAAACACAGGTGGGTCCCACATTCCTGTTAATGGGCCGACCCATTTGGTATGTGGGGTCCACCATATAGAAAGTGGGCCGGCCCAACAAGATAGTGGGCCGGGCCAAAAACACAGGTGGGTCCCACCTTCCACTTAAAGGGCCGGCCCATTTACCATGTGGGACCACCATAGAGCAAGTGGGCCGGCCCAACAAGATAGTGGGCCGGCCCAATAAGCACAGGTGGGCCCCACTTTCCTGTTAAAGGGCCGGCCCATCTAGTATGTGGGTTCCACAATATAGCAAGTGGGCCGGCCCAACAAGATATTGGGCCGGGCCAAAAACACAGGTGGGTCCCACTTTCCTCTTAAAGGGCCGGCCCATTTATTACGTGGGGTCCTTCAAAAAAGCAAATGGGCTGGCCCAACTAATTAGTGGGCCGGCCCAGTAGTTGGTGGGGTCCACCTTAAAGCAAGTGGGCCAGCCCAATTAGTGTGTGGGGTCCACCGTAAATCAAATGGGCTGGCCCAAGAAGTAAGTGGGCCAGCCCGTTTAGTTGCTGTTTATATGCCGGCATAATATGCGCTTTAGGATTTTGTGGGCAGGCACATATGTGATTTCGTTTAATTGGGCCGTTTAAGGGATGGGAATTCGTGATTTAGATACTGAGAATATTTACGCAACATTGATTTCTGTCGGATAGCCTCACTTACCACAAGCACCAAAGAAAAAATGCGCGAAAGAACTATAAAAACTAACTAAATATTACATCAGCTGCAAGGCATTGAACTAAAAGAGCTTCAGACAAACAAGCATCTGAACCCAGAACATGGCGCTAAAACAAGGGACTTACATTAGGAGAAGCACTCTGTGGGAGTCACAGCAGATCTTCCTGGGGTTGATAGATCCGGTGATGAAGTACGCTACATGTGCTACTTGGGGTTGGAGAGACGGCCATTACACTTCATGGTTACTCATCTCATCTGCAAAAACGTAACGGCGCGTCGTTAGCACAAACAGGTTCCCCCAAGATTAAACAAGAACTTGCAGGCAAGCAATAGAAAAGCGACGATGAAGAGTTTAGATCATGCACTGCGCCGGTGAAGCAGATCCGGTTCATGCACAGCGGTGTCGGTGAGCAAGATCCGATGCGGTGGACGACGGATCCGGCGAAGCGGCTCCGGCGGGGTGGACGATACCGCAGCTGAAGCGACTGCGGTAGACTGCTGGATGAGCATATGGTTTCGAGGTTCGGCGGGGATGATCCGGTCCGGTTGATGACGGCGTCGATGAAGCGGCTCCGGCAGGCAGCCGGATGACGAGGATCGCGAGGGCTCGGGTAGGCCAGGGAAGTCCGGCGGGGATGTTCCGGTGCGGTGGTCGTGGAGGTGGTAGAGAGAGGGACTTGAGAAGTTCCGGTGGGTGGTCTCAGATGAGAGACTGAAGGAAATGTATTTTTTTTGGGAGGGTTTCCGGGCTAGGGAGGTGGTGATCGAAAAAATGACGGGCAAACCCTCACCAACCGACTTTCTTTGTCATCTCCACAGGGGTAGAATGGGAATTTGGAAGCGTGTGAAATTTTGTATTTTGTGGGCGGGAAGTTTTGCCGCTATGAGATTTTGAATTTCGCTAAGGTACAAGTATAATGATAAAAAATTGTGACACCGTACTAGTACCTCTGTTCATGGCCGAGTGCAAAATCAAATCATCATCACGTTGAATATAGGTCACTACCATGATCATGATCTATCTTCTTAATCCCATTCAAAAATGCGTTTGAAATATTTCAGGATTGGTGGGAGATTTTGCCGCCCGTAGATTAAATTAAACCACACGTTCGACAATTCAAACTTGAGACCTTGGCTATGATACCATTTAAGTTCGAACTGATTCAAAAAAGGCTAGGCAATTAATTTATATAACATCCACAGGAACAACTACCAAGTTGATCCCAACCGCAGATAAATGCATCCACCAACAAAAGTCTGAACGGTGCCTTAATCTAAGGAAACATTTCACAAGACCAATGTACTCACTATGTTAGTGTTCATCTCCAATTATCTATGGCATTTTCTTAGTCTTTGGGAGATTATAACGAACTTGATTGGCCTCGTGCAGTAGGGCATCACATGCTTCTAATCTTGATCTCAACATGTCAACTTTTGTTCTTAGCATAGCTGTTGCAACTCGTTCTACTTGGAGTTGTTCCTCCAAAACTTGAGCAGAGAAAGACTTGGACTTGGGCTTCAAAACCCAGCATTTCGCAGGAAAGAGTTTTTGGTGATATCTTTATCTTTCCCGGGTTTTGCCATCTCAAATTTCATATTAGCCAGACAAGTTTTGAGTTGTGTAAAAAGAAAAGTTATTACAGAGAAAAATGCAGATGGTAGATTTAATGTGTACGAACTACTTTTAATCATACAAGTTGACATGCCTGACTATAATAAGGACCATCTATCTTGCTAGCAGGCATAATTATTAATGGGCTACCATGTACGGGAACCGTATCCTCTAACGTGAAGGAGCTAAGTCAGGAAAAATAAAGAAGCAAAGTCAGGCTTCTGTAGCATAAGTACAAGGTTATGCACCGTCTTTAACTAATAAAGGTGATTACTTGTAGATGTTTAAAAACTAAACTAAATTTTATTACACCATAATTTTCTCTGCATGTAATTACTTCAAATGCAAGACACAAGTTTGTATTGTGCAAATTAATTTAAATTATTTGGATTTTAGACATATGGTTTGGGGGAAGGAAAGTTAGAGTACTGTAGCTTCTCTAACTTTTCACCTTCAAGTTAGAGTACTGTAGCTTCTCTAACTTTTCACCCATGTACGTAGTCCTTCCAAGAAACAGCCGTTATTGCATTACGAGCAGAAAACAGTTCACACGTGCGCTCAGATTCAAATTTTCAGCATGCAGTCGATTTATGGTTTAATTGAAGTACACATCAGGATATTATTTCACACAAAATACAGCAGCCACATGGAACATATCTAATTTTAGTACAACAACAAAATTTGCAATTATTACAGACCACAAAATTTTGAACGAAATTTTGAGCAGTAATTAGTTACAGCATTGGCATCAGCAGTCCACTTGACTGAACAACAGAATCAAAGTTTATTTAGACACCTTCAATTCCCAGACACATCACAACTGGCTTACCATGACAAGTGCATAGGAGATTCTTTAGAACATTTTCTGTCAAAGTTTGCCTATTTTTCAATTCATGTATCTCTTGGCGTGTCTTGGCAATTAATTCATCAGCATCTTTGTTTTCCCGCCCAAATATATCAACTGCCTCTTGGAGTGCATCCCCGAAATCTCTTTGTGCCGGATTAAGTTGACCAATAGATACCATGGGCCTATGCGAGCAATATGCACTCTCACTGCTGCTTTGTGAAACATCAATACTTGAGGCATTGGCCCTTGCTTCTGGCATTGTAGCTTTATTTGAAGCCTGAAATTTAGATAAAACAAGTTACAACATCATATGATGCAATAAAAGACCTCCAATTTCAAGAACATCATTGAGCTGATATAACACAACAAGCAATCAAAAATAGAGCCTCGTACATCTATTTCTTCTGGAATGGTTGGTGTACCGGACTCAGTGGACCAATGAGAGCACGTGCCACTGTCACTGTTGCTCTGTGAAATGACCGCAACACTTGATAAATGGGTTGTCCCTACTGACATTACAGCTTTGTTTGCAGGCTGAAACTAAGACAAAACAAGTTAAAATGCAATACAATACAAGGCAAACAAACAGCATTGTTGACATAATTTTGAAAGAACCATGGGCAGATACAACAAAGAAACCAGTTAAGCCACATGCCTCTTAGAACAAACCAAACTAGATCATGGCGATGATGTATACAATGAACCAAGCAACTAGACATCATGTGCCCAATAACGAAGCCAGGTCACCGCACGAAGAAATCTAGCAAATAGCCAAATACGGTCAAAAGATGTGCATGTTGGATTTGATACTATTAGGAAAATAATGTATGATTGATTTAAGCATGACTCAGATAGTGCCTTCGACATCGCAGAAGGTCAATGCAACAATTAATTGTATGGCTTGTATGAAGTGCCATAACATTTAAATTAAGCATAACGAGGCATTGCTTAATCCGAGAACCGAGTGCTAGCTCAGTGGCAAGACTTGCGAGTACGCAGCCAGCCCACCCGGGTTCAAGTCCCAACGGGACTGAATTAAACGGGGTGTTATCTAGTACGTATAAATTCGCTGCTGGAGAGGTCTCATCATCTATCTCACAACGTATAGACAAGGGAGGGAATCTTCCTACGTTGGTCAACGTTTAGGCAATGCTTAATCTTGAATTCATGATCAAACTCAAACAAAAAAGGGCATATAACAAGTAGCACCATGTGCATCATGTATAATAGATTACTAGAAACTGAATGAAGCAATTGAACATGGAGCGTATTATATAAACAGCCAGATCATTTGAATATGGATATACCACATCATGTCAATGGGACTCAGAAAAACAAAGCTAGACATTTAAACAAGTAATATAACTATTTTTTCACCATGTTTCAAGTAGAATAGGAAGCTAGGTTAGGAATAAAGCAATCATGTTTCAAGTAGAATAGGAAGCTAGGTTAGGAATAAAGCAATAAAAAAACACAAAGTGCATCATTTCAGCTAGGATCATTTCTATCAAACTTCATGCACTAGCCATGGAACAACAGCAAACTCAATGAAGCAACAGCAAAAAATTAACATAATAGAATTTCGGGACTTGTATTAACATAGCCAAATCATGTAACTTATACCCGGGCATGCCGGATGCCGGATGGGTCAAAGGCGTGTGCAATGTTCCATATGGTCATTGTTTATATTTTATTAGATTCCATTAGGCAACTTAGGTAGTGCAACATACGAGAAAATGATGCAATTGAACTATGCACGGGAGGTAAATTAACATTCCAAAAAAACAGGGAACTTACGTGAGCTTTTTTGAGTCACACGGACCTCATCGGGTACTTGGACGAGAAGAACACAGTGCCTCACTGTTTCTCCTCTCGCATGAAGGAGAGGCCAATTGTAAACAGAAACAGGTCCAAGATATAGAAGTTTGCATTAAGCAATATACAAAAAACAGCAGTACTTACATGATTATAGGCGAGCTTTACTCTACGTTTATGAGTGTAAGATGTGCCTGCTGCACGTGTAATAACAACAAACAGTTACGAGTCACGGCTTTGATATAATTAAATTGACACCAAATAGTAGTAGAAGCATTATGACGTGCATAAACATGTAATACAGGATCGCAGAAAGATATCAAACATGATGTAACTAGAGCAGTAGCCTACGGCCAAATAGTGAGAAATTGTAATCGTGTCAATTGTGGACTTGTATAGCCTACCCCAACTTGTTTGGGAATAAAGGCTTTGTTGTTGTTGTTGTTGTTGTCAATCGTGGACATGTAGAGCATTCAACGGCTCATGATTGGTGGCTCATATTTTGTAGAGTTTCAGCGAATGGGTGGGTTAGGTTACTCAGACCACCACACTGTGTATTTATATCATCTGAGTTAGGGTTACAATACTACTGGACATGGGCCTCTATGGGCCTCACACTGGATACAATATTACTACAGCGCAACTACTAAACTCACTCATGGTCCAACACACCCCCTCAAGATGATCATGGGTAAACAACCATGGCCATCTTGCAACAACAACATGACACATATGACAACTACCAGTAATGAACATTCAGCATAACTCCTAGGATACATGACAGCATTGCACTTTCCATCATCTTGTCATCTCGATTCATCTCTTCATCAGCAGCGAAGATATCCAGCTTCAACCATCTGGGATACGCACAACTCCTAACCATACACGTCCTCAACAACCCCGGCTGCCTCACCACACAAGTTCCGCAGAACCATCCACACTCGCCTCAATGTCCTCAGCCTCTCTTCTCCACTCTGCCCGGCCACCTCTTCCGTCTCTCCCACAAACCCCCAGCCAACTCCTGCCTCAACCATCCACTCCTCAAGCACCCATGCCTATCCCCCGTCGAGGCCTCAACCAGTCTCACCTCAGGCACGCATGCCTTTCCCCTGGACATATCCACAACCGTCACCATCACCACTAAACCGCAGCCTCATCAACTCCATCACGACTCAACCGCAGCCTCATCAACTCCATCACCACATATCCTCACAGCCTCACATCTCCATTTTCTCCTCACTTCCACTCGGATGGCGCCTCGTCTGCGCGCCCTGGCCAACCTGGCGTACCGCACCTGGCCACATCGACCGGCTCGCGCTGGTCAACGTCCAGCACCAACCTCCGGCTCCGCCCTGCGCTCAAAGGCTCGCCCCACTCCGCACGCCTCCAACTTCTGCCCCTCACACGGATCCAGATCTCTCTGCCACGGATTCACTTCCTCTTCTCTCCTTTCTAAACCAAAACGATCTTCACCCTCTTCTTTCTCCCCGCGCGAGCAGCCGCCGATCTCACACAGCTCACATCGCTGTGTGTGATAGCCGCAACCCACGCAAAGCACCTGATGCGGCCTCCCGCCGCCTGGATTTCTACATCTCAACGGTGGGTTTTGTGATCAAAGGAAGAACTTGTTTGGTACTGTTTGTGGCGGCTAGCAGGAAGGAAACCTAGGCTCTGATACCATGTAGAGTTTCAGCGAATGGGTGGGTTTGGTCACGGAAAAACATACTTATGCGTCGTGTTTAAACCTAAAGGATGAGGTGGTTATCAACGAAAGCACTTGTAAGTTAGAAATATAGAACGAATTCAGAAATACGATCATTGCAATACTCCTAACAGAACAAAACGCGCAGGGATGTCTGGTTACCTATTTCTGGGCGGCGTTTAGACGTGTTCCGCGTTCTTACGGGTGACGTGGAGGTCGGCGAGGGGACTGCTGTTGCGGTGGGTGCCGGCGAAGCAGATCTTGGGGGGTCGGAGAAGGACATGCTGGGCGGTCGATGAAGTGTTCAGCGCGCCGGCCGAACTAGAAGGTCGGTGAAGCAGATGATGTGCAGTGCACGGTGGCGTCGGTGTCGGCGAAGCTGGTCAGGTGCGGTGGTCGATAGAGTCGGCGAACGAGATACGGTGCGGTGGACGCCGGAGTAGGTGCGGATCAAGCGGATAGGGCAGCCTCGGGGTTTGAAGCCGTGGCAGCTTGAACGGCGAAGTGCGGCGGCCGGGAAGATCTGGAGGTAGGCAAGAGGGGCGGTTTCTCTGAGGGCTTGCGGGCGAAACTAGGGCGAAGCTGGGCGAAGCTGGGCGATAGAGGAGTAGAAGGGAATTTCGCAGTCCTTCTTTTGAGGAAAAAAATATTCGCAGATCTGAAACTTTGCGGCGCGAGATATTTGGGCGTTGGCGGGGAATTTTACCGCTCGATGATATTAAATTTTGGCTGCAGTAGGTTTTTTTTTAGAGTATGTAATAATAATAAATAGTATGCCCTACTAGTACTGTACGTCTGTTCAGGAATCCAAGGGGGTAGAGGTAGAGGTATAGATATATAGACAATATAGAGATATAAGAAATGGCGGGAGCTAGCGGAAATGCACTTTGCCTCATAGGAGCATATGCTCCCATTATGTGAATCCATATTTCAAAGTGTCAAAAAATTCTAAACTAAAATTTTACATGTATATCTAGACATTTTATGTTGGTACACAAGTTTTCTCACAAAAAAATTATGTGGCTCCTATAAAAAAGACAAATTTTGATGTTGTAACACGACTACGTACAGTATATTTTTTGCCTTTTTTTACACGCCACACAAAATGTCGTTTTTCCACGAAAACTTGTGAACGAACATATGATGTCACAATGTATACCAAAAACATTAACATTTATATAATTTTTTTAATCATTTTCTATAATTGGTGCATATGCACGCGTGTGCCAAAACGCCACCTCCGCAGGCTAGGAGTTTCTAAACTTCTTATGGCACATCAAATAAAATGTTGTTCAAACAATAATAATAATGTGCTTATGATTGTTACTCCATTCCACCATGAATAAAGTCCACATCGGTTTCGTGTCAAACTTTGACTCGAGATTTAGGTACCCACATGATAGTGCTAGTATCATAGCTAGTATCATACACATTGGTCCCACAAAAATGTTGATGTGGCAGCTAATTAAGTAGGAGGGAGGAGATTAGTGTAACATAGGTAGATACTGTATCATAGCGCAAACAACGAGGAAACTTAATGCTAAACAAATCTTGTACACAAATTTGCATTGAGATTCTAAAAAATAATAAATGTAGCATTACTATGATACTACTCCATGATACTACCCACTATAGAAATAGTATGACCAGCCTAATTTTATGACATCCGCAAAATATACCATTGGAAAGTTCATCGAAACAAGCATCCGATGATATAGTTTTGAATGACATGCAACTCATAATTGGCGGGCCCAAGTATTAGTCTAAGTTTGCCTCTGAAAACAAATTGGCATTGTACTCTAGGACAAAGGGAGACTACTCGCAATGGCAATATCATAAGTAGTATCATGCACTACATGCATGCAAAATGTTGATGTGTCATATCAGTTAATGATGAAAGAGACGATAGTGGTATCATAGGTAGATATCGTATCATATCATGTAGAACTAGAAAAATTACTGCCAAACAAATCTTGTACACACTTTTGTATTGAGATTCTACAAATCCCTAAATACATGTAACATATTATACTACTACATGATGATACTATGGACTGTGAAAATAATATCGTACATTAGTATCATATGTATGATACTATTATATGATACTCCCCATTGTGACTAGTCTAATAATAACAATAGTACTCAAATTTGTCTTGTCCCTCGGGTGTTTAGAAGTATATGTTCGGTCCCTCACGTATTTAAGAATTATGTTTGGCCCCTCAACTCTAATGTGGTCAAAATTGAGCACTTGAACACTTAGTTAGGTCTAGCAATGATAAAAACTTGATTGGTCTGTTTATTATTTGTTATGTGGCACGGCGGCAAAGCATTTTGCTAAATCTCAAGCACACATAGTTGGGGTCCATTAGAGGGACTAATTAAATCAAAGTACAATGGATTATAAAAGCAGGTTTTATCATTGATTAGCTTTGCAACGGCCTATCAACTGTAAGTGTTGCATGTGTTCTAAAGAACTATGTTCATCGTCACGAGATCAAGAGGAGTACGCAGTGGAGGACGCACAAAACAACCGTAGGCCAGGTGGGCACACCTTACTAATTTTCTTTTTTCCACTTTATATGTGATAATTTTTTACATAATTAATTAACTAAAACATTTTAAAATAGGGTGGGCCATTCAACCCAAACACCATGTTGCGTACGTCGCTGAGGGTAAGGGGTTTCATCTTCGTTCTATGGTATGAGTATGTAATGCGCGTGATACTCATCGAAGACAATATATATAGCAGACATCACATCAGATGAGCCTATGGATAAAAATGGGCCAAATCATATCTACTAGTGCACAAATGAAGTTAAAAATAGGTCAACCTTCATTAAACCGATACTACTTAAAAGACCATTGTTTGACCTAAGTAAGCGTATATATGAGGTCAGTAATACTAGTCACAATGCATAGTATCATATATAAAAGTATGGTGTGTATGATACAATTAATACTACATGTTACTATGTCAACGATGCATGGTATCATGTACTAGTATCATAATCTTCTTATATTAATTGATTTTTAGAATCTCAATGCAGATCTATGTACAAGATTATTTAACATTAAATTTTCTAGTACTACGTGCTATGATACGGTATCTACCTATGATATTATAATACTCTCTCTCATCTTTAATTGCAGTGCCACATCAGCTTTTTTGCAAGCATGAGATGCATGATAGTGTACTACCTATGATACTCCCATTGTGGGTAGTCTAAGGGGGCAATGTTAGACCTAATTAAGTGTTTGAGGTTAGTTATGGACCGCTGTTATACCTAATTGTGTTTGAGGTCAGTTAGGGACCTTATTATACATAATTAAGTGTTAGAGGTGAGTTCAAATAATAATATATAGTTGGGGTCTAAAGTTCACCAACGTATGCAACACACGAGCTGCCAAATGTGTACTTAATTAACCCTATTAGGAAAACACAAGATTATCTCATTCAACAAAATATTAGGAAAGTGTATCACAATTGTATTTATCCCTTATCTCTCTCATGTTAACCGAGACAAGAGTTCGTTCTAGGTCAGCTCTACGACAATTAGCGTCGCAAGGGTGGTAACATAGGTGTGCAGTTGCGAAAGTTTTTTCCCAAGTTATCGACTTCCTCAATCCACACTTAATATTTGTGCATGCGGGCCTAAGTATATGGTACTACTTAGTTCTATTCCTAGTATATATGTTGGGTGACTTAGAAAAATCATACTTCGTACATGATTCCTTCGAAAATCCTTTAGGGCTTCTTTGATTCATATTAGGTTGGTATAAGATAATAGGATTTAGATCTTATAGGAATATTTCCTACACTAGTAGTTTGATTCATATGAACATATCCAATAGGAAATAATCCTATAGGAATCATCAAGTAGTGCAAATCCTAGTATAGGATTAAATATTTGGTCCTACCTCATGGAAAAATTCATTTGGCGCAATCAAACGCAACTCATCTTATTATAGGATTTAACTACACATGTCATCCCAAATCCCAATCCTACATTCCTACTCCTATGATTTCCCTATCCTGTGAATGAAAGGAGCCCTTAAAATCAAACTATCCCGCACCTCGTCGATTCGTATAAAACCGACTCTAGCCAACAACTCTTCGCCCGACCTTTCTTCTTCACCATCGTGCCACCACCCACTGTCATGTCCATTGCAACGCATTTAGGGTGTGTTCGGTTCCAGAACCAAGTGGAATGGAATGGAACCGTTCCGCACCTAGAGCCCATTCTTGTGTTCGGTTGTGGAATGGAACGGAACCGAGTGGTTCCTCGAAAGGGAATATTCTCCCCATATGCAGAATGCACCCATTCCACCGAATCGGTGGAATGTGGTGGAACGGCTGTTACTTAGCCGCTATTAATTACAAAGCACTTCACTAATCCAACCAAAAAAATTATTAGTTGTTGTTAATTATGATTTTGAGATTAAAAAGGCCACTATTAATTACGATATTTAGACAAAAGATTAAACTTTAACTTCATTCCGTTCTACTCTCCAAATTCCCCGACCATACAAAAAATAACATTAATTACGATTTTAAGATTAAAAAGGCCATTAGGCGTTGTTAATTACGATTTTAAGATTTAAAAGGCTATTTGCCATTGTTAATTACGATTCTTAGACAAAAGTTTAGTTTAACCACATTCCGTTCTGCTCTCCAATTCCTCCAACCGAACAAAAAACAGTACCATTCTGTACCTCCTTTTTGTCCAAACCGAACGCGGGGATGGAACCATTCCATTCCTCTGGAAAGGAACCATTCCTTACTAAAATCTTCTTGTGCCACCTCCCAGTTTAAAGGCCTACTCGCATAACCCTACAGCTTTGCACTCGCGTGGGCAACCGAACACACCTACATCATCAATGCCCCGCGTACTTATCCGCACCGCCTACAGCTCTGCACTCCTATGACCTATCCATGGCTGGGCAAATCAAAAAGCTGCGTCACCTGGGAAATCAACAAGCCACGCAAGCAAGTCGCAAGCATCATAAATTCCGAATCAATGCCTAGCTACAGTCTACCTGGCCTCCTCCCAACTCATTGTCCTTGAGGCCTTAACAAAGCCTTCTAAAAGGGTTTTATCAAAATATTCCATATGGATTAGTAAAAAAAACGCACCTGCTAAAGATTCATATATGCCCATTTGAATCTTGGTCAAATCCTAGGTTTGACCATGATTTAAACAAGTTTAAAACATGAATATGAAAATTAAGCATGTATCCTTCGTAGTCACTCCAAAATGAAGCTCTTGAGAGGGTTTTTGAAATTTCCATGTTTGAAACCAAAAAACCACGTACTTCTCTTCATGCTTGACTTCATAAGACAGAGTTTGGGGTTAGGGGTAGCTTGATACATGATTTTTCTCGTTTGAATATGTCTAGACCTTGTTATCAACTTAATTGAATGCTTACTATATATATGACATAAGAAGACTATGTGCATTGGTTTTTCATTTTATTGTTTTTTTAATTTTATGCCCATTTGAATCTTGGTCAAATCCTAAGTTTGACCATGATTTAAACAAGTTGAAAACATGAATATGAAAAATTAAGCATATATCCTTCTTAGTCACTCCAAAATGAAGCTCTTGGGAGGGTTTTTGAAATTTCCATGTTTTAAACCAAAAACCACATATCTTCATGCTTGACTTCATGAGATAGAGTTTAGGGTTAGGGGGTAGATACATGATTTCTCTGGTTTGAATATATCTAGACCTTGTTTATCAACTTAATTGAATGCTTACTAATGTGACATAAGAAGACTATGTGCCTTGATTTTCCATTTTTTTGTTTTTTCTGAATTTTTATGCCCATTTGAATCTTGGTCAAATCCTAGGTTTGACCATGATTTAAACAAGTTTAATAAAACATGAATAGGAAAAATTAAGCATATATCCTTCTTAGTCACTCCAAAATGTAGATCTTGGTAGGGTTTTTAAAATTTCCATGTTTGAAACCAAAAACCACGACTTCTCTTCATGCATGCTTGACTTCATAAGACAGAGTTTAGGGCTAGGGTAGCTAGATACATGATGTTTCTGGTTTGAATATGTCTAGACCTTGTTTATCAACTTAATTGAATGCTTACTATATGACATAAGAAGACTACGTGCCTTGGTTTTTCATTTATTTTCATTTATTTTGAATTTTTATGCCCATTTGAATCTTGGTCAAATCCTAGGTTTGACCACGATTTAAACTAGTTTAAAACATAAATATGAAAAATTAAGTATCTATCCTTCTTAGCCACTCCAAAATGAAGCTCTTGGGAGGGTTTTTGAAATTTCCATGATTGAAACCAAAAACCACTTCTCTTCATGCTTGACTTCATAAGTCAGGGTTTAGGGATATATATAGGGGGTACATACATGATTTTTCTGGTTGGAATATGTCTAGAACTTGTTTTTCAACTTGAGCTTATCTAGAGGTTGTTTTTAAATTTTTTATACCCATTTGATTCTTCGTCAAATCCTAGGTTTGTTGACCTAGATTTGAACAAGTTTAAAACATGAATATGAAAAGGTAAGCATGTATGCTTCTTAATTAGTCACTCCAAAATGAAGCTCTTGGGAGGGTTTTTGAAATTTCCATGATTTAAACCAAAAACCACTTCTCTTCATGCTTGACTTCATAAGTTAGGGTTTAGGGATATATAGGGGGTAGATACATCATGATTTTTCTGGTTTGAATATGTCTAGAGCTTGTTTATCAACTTAATTGAATGCTTACTATATGACATAAGAAGACTATGTGCCTTGATATTTCATTTTTTTAAAATTATGCCCTTTTGAATATTGGTCAAAACCTAGGTTTGACAAAGATTTAAAAAAGATTAAAACATGAAAATGAAAAAGTAAGCCTTGATCCTTCTTATTAACTCCAAAATGAAGGTTTTTGGGAGGGTTTTTGAAATATCCATGTTTGAAACCCAAAACCACTTCTCTTCATGCAGAGTTTAGGGTTAGGGGTAGCTAGACACATGAATTTTCTGGTTTGATATGTCTAGACCTTGTTTATCAACTTAATTGAATGCTTACTATATGACATAAGAAGACTATGTGCCTTGATTTTACATTTTTTAAAATTATGCCCATTTGAATCTTGGTCAAATCCTAGGTTTGACCATGATTTAAACAAGTTTGTTTATCAACTTGAATGCTTGCTATATGACATCAGAAGACTATGTGTTTGGTTTTTGTTTTTTGAATTTGTTATGCCCATTTGAATCTTAGTCAAATCCTAGGTTTGAATATATATGTCTAGACCTTGTATATCAACTTGAATGCTTACTATACATATGACATAAGAATGTTATGTGCTTTGGTTTTTCATTCTTTTCATTTTTTTCTGAATTTTTAGGGCCATTTGAATCTTGGTCAAATCCTTGGTTTGACCAAGATTTAAACAAATTTAAAACATGAAAATGAAAAGGGAAGTCTGTATCCTTCTTAGTCACTCTAAAATGAAGCTTTTGGGATGTTCTTTAAATTTCAATGTTTGAAACCCAAAACGACTTCCCTTCATGCTAGACTTCATAAGATCGACAGGGGGTAGATACATGATTTGTCTGGTTTGGATATATCTAGACCTTGTTTATCAACTTGATTGCTTACGATATGACATAAGAAGACTATGTGATTTGGTTTTTCATTTTTCTGATTTTTTTGAATTTTGTGCCCACCCATTTGTATCTTCGTCAAATCCTAGGTTTGACCAAGATAATTTAAACAAGTTTAAAACATGAAAATATAAAGGGAAGCATGTATCCTTCTTAGTCACTCTAAAATGAAGCTTTTGGGAGGTTTCTGAAATTTCGATGTTTGAAACCCAAAACCACTTCTCTTCACATGCTTGACTTCATAAGACAGAGTTTAGGGGTTAGGGGTATAGATACATGATTTGTCTGGTTTGAATATGTCTAGACCTTGTTTATCAACTTGAATGCTTACTATATGACATAAGAAGACTATGTGATTTGGTTTTTCATTTTTCTGTTTTTTAATTATTTTTCTTTCATTTGAATCTTGGTCAAATCCTAGGTTTGAACAAGATTTAGACAAGTTTAACATGTGAAATTAAACGAATAAGTAAGCATTGATCCTTCTTAGTCACTCCAAAATGTACCAATTGATAGTGTTAACTTTGCTTCATGGAAAAAATAATGTCATGTAAATGAGTTAACTTGGATTTCCTACCCTTGAATCCATAGGAAACTTTGTTCTAATGCACTATTATAATCAACCGAGTTTTTACACCAACTGGTCTGTCACTTACGTGTGGTGCCCACGCGTGAGGTCCCACACTTCAGTGAGCACAAGTCACGTGCAATAGGTACGCCAACTCCCAGCCATCTTCTTTGTCAAGAGAAGACGCATCAGGATGCGTATTGGAAGTCCGTGGGTCCTTCTGGATCCTTCGGTTGTCCCTCTCACAAAAAAAAACAAATCTATCTCATTCTCGGCCTCGCTCGACTCGCTCGCTCGCTCGCTCGCACGTCCTGCGCACTGACAAACCCTGCACAACAGTCAACATCATCATCATCACCCGAAAAAGGGGAGACACCATAATGCTCTGCCTTTTTTCTCTCCTTCCGAGTGATCCCTCTTCCTCCGAGTTTCACTCGACGGGCAAACGCACATCTGCAGCATAGTAATAATAAAAAGGTAGAAAAATCGATATACGAATCTATAATTAAATAGGTTAAACTAGGGTTTTGCCCTGTACTACAGATCAAGGTTCAAAAAAATCCAACTACGGGGTTTGAACAACACGATTCTAATCCAAGAACTTTTTCGACCTCATCCAAGTGGCCTCAAACTATAGGGTTAGCATCTAGTGCAGTATGTGTGAAAATGTATGCACTATGTGTGCTATAACTTGTATGTCTTTCAAATTTGAACCAACTTTGAATAAGTTTGAAATATTTGAAATGGGGCTTTTGGCTTAAACGTTTGAAACTCAAAACGATTCTCTTCATGCTAGACTTCATAAGACCGAGTTTAGGGTTAGGGGTAGATACATGATTTGTCTGGTTTGAATATGTCTAAACCTTGTTTATCAACTTTAATGCTAACTTCTCAGTCACTCTAAAATGAAGTTTTTGGAGGTTTTTGAAATTTCCATCTTTGAAACCCAAAACCACTTCTCTTCATGCTTGACTTCATAAGAAAAAGTTTAGGGTTAGGGGGTATAGATACATGATTTGTATGGTTTGAATATGTCCAAACCTTGTTTATCAACTTGAATATGCTTACTATATGACATAAGAAGACTATGTACTTTGGTTTTTAATTTTTTCCTGACTTTTTTAATTTTCTGCGCATTTGAATCATATCTTGGTCAAATCCTAGGTTTCACCAAGATTTAGACAAGTTTAACACGTGAAAATGAGTAAGTAAGCATGGATCCTTCTTAGTCACTCTAAAATGAAGCTTTTGGGATGTTGTTGAAATTTCCATGTTTGAAACCCAAAACCACTTCTCTTCATGATTGACTTCCATAAGATCGACAGATCAGTTTAGGGTTAGGGGTAGATATATACATGATTTTTTGGTTTGAATATGTCTAGACCTTGTTTATCAACTTGAATGCTTACTATACATATGACATAAGAATGCTATGTGCTTTGGTTTTTCATTCTCTTTTTGAATTTTTTCTAAATTTTTAGGCCCATTTGAATCTTAGTCAAATCCTTGGTTTGACCAAGATTTAAACAAGTTTAAAACATGAAAATGAAAAGGGAAGTCAGTATCCTTCGTAGTCACTCTAAAATGGAGAAGCTTTTGGGATGTTCTTGTAATTTCTATGTTTGACACCGAAAACGAGTTCCCTTCATGCTAGTAGACTAGCTTCATAAGATCGACAGGCCGGGGGTAGATACATGATTTGTCTGGTTTGGATATATCTAGACCTTGTTTATCAACTTTAATGCTTACTATATGACATATATAAGAAAACTATTGCTTTGGTTTTTCCTTTTTCTGTTTTTTTTAATTTTGATGCCCATTTGAATCATGTCGAATCCTAGGTTTGACCAAGATAATTTAAACAAGTTTAAAACATGAAAATGAAAAGGGAAGCATGTATCCTTCTTAGTCACTCTAAAATGAAGCTTTTGGGAGGTTTTTGAAATTTCGATGTTTGAAACCCAAAACCACTTCTCTTCACATGCTTGACTTCATAAGACAGAGTTTAGGGGGTTAGGGGTATAGATACATGATTTGTCTGGTTGAATATGTCTAGACCTTGTTTATCAACTTTAATGCTTACTATATGACATAAGAAAACTATTGCTTTGGTTTTTCTTTTTCTGATTTTTTTGAATTTTGATGCCCATTTGAATCTTGTCAAATTCTAGGTTTGACCAAGATTTAAACAAGTTTAAAACATGAAAATGAAAAGGGAAGCATGTAACCTTCTCAGTCACTCTAAAATGAAGTTTTTGGGAGGTTTTTGATATTTCCATGTTTGAAACCCGAAACCACTTCTCTTCATGCTTGACTTCATAAGACAGAGTTTAGGGTTAGGGGTAGATACATGATTTGTATGGTTTGAATATGTCCAAACCTTGTTTATCAACTTGAATATGCTTATGTGCTTTGGTTTTTTATTTTTCTGATTTTTTTGAATTTTATGCCCATAAATCTTGGTCAAATCCTAGGTTTGACCAGGATTTAAACAAGTTTAAAACATGAAATGAAAAGATAAGCATGGATCCTTCTTAGTCACTCTAAAATGAAGCTTTTGGGAGGTTCTTGAAATTTCCATATTTGAAACCCAAAACCGCTTCTCTACATGATTGACTTCATAAGACATAGTTTAATTAGAGTTTTAGGGGTAGATATATACATGATTTTTCTGGTTTGAATATATATGTCTAGACCTTGTTTATCAACTTGAATGCTTACTATACATATGACATAAGAATGCTATATATGTGCTTTGGTTTTTCATTCTTTTGATTTTTTTCTGAATTTTTAGGGCCATTTGAATCTTGCATGGTTAAACTTGGGTTTTGCCCAGTTCTAAAGATCAAGGGTTCAAAAAAATCCAACTACGGGGTTCGAACAACACGATTCTAATCCAAGAATTTTTTCGACCTCATCCAAATGGCCTCAAACTATAGGGTTAGCATCTAGTGCAGTATGTGTGAAAATGTATGCACTATGTGTGCTATAACTTGTATGTCTTTCAAATTAAGTTGATAAACAAGGTCTAGACATATTCAAACCAGAATATTATACTGCATTAGTACAAAAAGTTTCCTATGGATTCATCAAGGGTAGTAAAGCCAAGTTAACTCATTGTCATGACTAAGAAGGATCCATGCTTACTTTTCATTTTCATGTTTTAAACTTGTTTAAATCTTGGTCAAACCTAGGATTTGACCAAGAGTCAAATGGTCATAAAAAATCAAACAAAATCAAGAAAATCAAAAACCAAACCACATAGTCTTCTTATGTAATATACTAAGCATTCAAGTTGATCAACGAAGTCTAGACATATTCAAACCAGAAAAATCATGTATCTACCCCCTAACCCTAAACGTTGTCTTATGAAGTCAAGCATGAAGAGAAGAAGTGGTTTTGGGTTTCAAACATGGAAATTTCAAAAACCCACCCAAAAGCTTCATTTTGGAGTGACTAAGAAGGATCCAAGCTTACTTTTTCATTTTCATGTTTCAAACTTGTTTAAATCTTTGTCAAACCTAGGATTTCACCAAGATTCAAATGGGCATAAAAATTCAAAAAAGAAATCAAAAAAATGAAACACCAAAGCACATAAACTTCTTATGTCATATAGTAATTAAGCATTCATGTTGATCAACAAAGTCTATATATATTTAAACAATAAAAATCATGTATATATACCCCCAAACCCAAAACCACTTCTCTTCACATGCTTGACTTCATAAGACAGAGTTTAGGGGTTAGGGGTATAGATACATGATTTGTCTGGTTTGAATATGTCTAGACCTTGTTTATCAACTTGAATGCTTACTATGTGATTTGGTTTTTCATTTTTCTGTTTTTTAATTATTTTTCTGCCCATTTGAATCTTGGTCAAATCCTAGGTTTGAACAAGATTTAGACAAGTTTAACACGTGAAATTAAACGAATAAGTAAGCATTGATCCTTCTTAGTCACTCCAAAATGTACCAATTGATAGTGTTAACTTTGCTTCATGGAAAAAATAATGTCATGTAAATGAGTTAACTTGGATTTCCTACCCTTGAATCCATAGGAAACTTTGTTCTAATGCACTATAATAATCAACCGAGTTTTTACACCAACAGGTCTGTCACTTACGTGTGGTGCCCACGCGTGTGGTCCCACACTTGAGTGAGCACAAGTCACGTGCAATAGGTACGCCAACTCCCAGCCATCTTCTTTATCAAGAGAAGACGCATCAGGATGCGTATTGGAAGTCTGTGGGTCCTTCTGGATCCTTCGGTTGTCCCTCTCACAAAAAAAACAAATCTCTCTCATTCTCGGCCTCGCTCGACTCGCTCGCTCGCTCGCTCGACTCGCTCGCTCGCTCGCTCGCTCGCACCTCCTGCGCACTGACAAACCCTGCACAACAGTCAACATCACCAGAAAAAGAATATACACCATCAATAAGAGGGGCCCCGTGACTGCTCTCCCTTCTTCTCCTTCCGAGTGATTCCTCTTCCTCCGAGTTTCACTCGACGGGCAAACACACATGTGCTGCATAGTAATAATAAAAAAGTAAAAGAATCGACTACGAATCTATTATTAAATAGGTTATAAACTAGGGTTTTCCCTAGTACTACAGATCAAGTTGAAAAAAAAAATCCAACTACGGGGTTTGATTTTGGCCTACAAATAAAAAATTAAATAAGTTGAACTAGTATTCCTCTAAAAAATCATTTTGGTTTGCATTGTTTGATAATTTTCATAGCTAGAGTGCATCACAATTTTTTGATTTCATGCTTTGCTTTGCCAATTTTGATTTTTTCTAACCACCTTCTCTTTGATTTCAAATTTAGGTCAAACTATCGGTGCCTACTATGTGTTCTACTTGAATTGGATGCAGCATGCGCACATGATATGTTTTGCCATTGTTTTGGGCTTCCACACATCTTGGGGCATCCAAGTATTTAAGTTACCTTGTTTTTTAATTGTAATTCATGTACCCTTTCCTCCCAATTAAATTTTGGTTTTACATTTTTAATTTTTTTAAATTTTTATGCCCATTCTGATGTCATATAGTTAGCATTTAAGTTGATAAACAAGGTCTGGACATATTCAAACCAAAAAATCATGTATCTACCCCCTAACGCTAAACTCTGTCATATGAAGTCAAGCATATGAAGAGAAGTGGTTTTGGGTTTCAAACATGGAAATTTCCATGCTTGAAACCAAAAACCACTTCTCTTCATGCATGCTTGACTTCATAAGACAGAGTTTAGGGTTAGGTGGTAGATACATGATTTTCCTGGTTTGAATATGTTTAGACCTTGTTTATCAAATTAATTGAATGCTTACTATATAACATAAGAGAAGACCTTGTTTTTTTTGAATTTTTATACCCATTCGAATCTTTTGTCAAATCCTTGGTTCCACCAAGATTTGAATAAGTTAAAAACATGAATATGAAAAAGTAAGCATGTATGCTTCTTAGTCACTTCAAAATGAAGCTCTTGGGAGGGTTTTTGAATTTCCATGTTCGAAACCAAAAACCACATATCTTCATGCTTGACTTCATGAAACAAAGTTTAGGGTTATGGGTAGATACATGCATGATTTTTCTTGTTTGAATATGTCTAGAACTTGTTTATCAACTTAATTGAATGCCTACTATATAACATAAGAAGACCTTTTTTGTATTTTTTAAATTTTTATACCCATTTGAATCTTGGTCAAATCCTAGGTTTCACCAAGATTTGAATAAGTTTAAAACATGAATATGAAAAAGTAAGCATGCATGTATGCTTCTTAATTAATCACTTCGAAATGAAGCTCTTGGGAGGGTTTTTGAAATTTCCATGTTTGAAACCAAAAACCACATATCTTCATGCATGCGCTTGACTTCATGAGACAGAGTTTAGTGTTAGGGGGTAGATACATGATTTCTCTCGTTTGAATATGTTTGAAACCAAAAACCACATATCTCTGGTTTGCCCGCACTTAGAAATGATATTTGCATCACTTATCATATGTTTGCCCATTTGAATCTTGTCAAATCCTAGATTTGACCAAGATAATTTAAACAAGTTTAAAACATGAAAATGAAAAGGCAAGCTTGTATCCTTCTTAGTCACTCTAAAATGAAGTTTGGGGAGGTTTTTGAAATTTCCATGCTTGAAACCAAAAAACCACTTCTCTTCATGCTTGACTTCATAAAGACAGAGTTTGGGGATATATAGGGGTAGATACATGATTTTTCTGGTTTGATATGTCTAGACCTTGTTTATCAACTTAATTGAATGCTTACTATATGACATAAGAAGACTATGTGCCTTGATTTTACATTTTTTTAAATTATGCCCATTTGAATCTTGGTCAAATCCTAGGTTTGACCATGATTTAAACAAGTTTAAAACATGAATATGAAAATTAAGCATGTATCCTTCGTAGTCACTCCAAAATGAAGCTCTTGAGAGGGTTTTTGAAATTTCCATGTTTGAAACCAAAAAACCACGTACTTCTCTTCATGCTTGACTTCATACGACAGAGTTTGGGGTTAGGGGTAGCTTGATACATGATTTTTCTCGTTTGAATATGTCTATAGACCTTGTTATCAACTTAATTGAATGCTTACTATATATATGACATAAGAAGACTATGTGCATTGGTTTTTCATTTTATTGTTTTTTTAATTTTATGCCCATTTGAATCTTGGTCAAATCCTAAGTTTGACCATGATTTAAACAAGTTGAAAACATGAATATGAAAAATTAAGCATATATCCTTCTTAGTCACTCCAAAATGAAGCTCTTGGGAGGGTTTTTGAAATTTCCATGTTTTAAACCAAAAACCACATATCTTCATGCTTGACTTCATGAGATAGAGTTTAGGGTTAGGGGGTAGATATATGATTTCTCTGGTTTGAATATATCTAGACCTTGTTTATCAACTTAATTGAATGCTTACTAATGTGACATAAGAAGACTATGTGCCTTGATTTTCCATTTTTTGTTTTTTCTGAATTTTTATGCCCATTTGAATCTTGGTCAAATCCTAGGTTTGACCATGATTTAAACAAGTTTAATAAAACATGAATAGGAAAAATTAAGCATATATCCTTCTTAGTCACTCCAAAATGTAGATCTTGGTAGGGTTTTTAAAATTTCCATGTTTGAAACCAAAAACCATGACTTCTCTTCATGCATGCTTGACTTCATAAGACAGAGTTTAGGGCTAGGGTAGCTAGATACATGATGTTTCTGGTTTGAATATGTCTAGACCTTGTTTATCAACTTAATTGAATGCTTACTATATGACATAAGAAGACTACGTGCCTTGGTTTTTCATTTATTTTCATTTATTTTGAATTTTTATGCCCATTTGAATCTTGGTCAAATCCTAGGTTTGACCATTATTTAAACTAGTTTAAAACATAAATATGAAAAATTAAGTATCTATCCTTCTTAGCCACTCCAAAATGAAGCTCTTGGGAGGGTTTTTGAAATTTCCATGATTGAAACCAAAAACCACTTCTCTTCATGCTTGACTTCATAAGTCAGGGTTTAGGGATATATATAGGGGGTACATACATGATTTTTCTGGTTGGAATATGTCTAGAACTTGTTTTTCAACTTGAGCTTATCTAGAGGTTGTTTTTAAATTTTTTATACCCATTTGATTCTTCGTCAAATCCTAGGTTTGTTGACCTAGATTTGAACAAGTTTAAAACATGAATATGAAAAGGTAAGCATGTATGCTTCTTAATTAGTCACTCCAAAATGAAGCTCTTGGGAGGGTTTTTGAAATTTCCATGATTTAAACCAAAAACCACTTCTCTTCATGCTTGACTTCATAAGTTAGGGTTTAGGGATATATAGGGGGTAGATACATCATGATTTTTCTGGTTTGAATATGTCTAGAGCTTGTTTATCAACTTAATTGAATGCTTACTATATGACATAAGAAGACTATGTGCCTTGATATTTCATTTTTTTAAAATTATGCCCTTTTGAATATTGGTCAAAACCTAGGTTTGACAAAGATTTAAAAAAGATTAAAACATGAAAATGAAAAAGTAAGCCTTGATCCTTCTTATTAACTCCAAAATGAAGGTTTTTGGGAGGGTTTTTGAAATATCCATGTTTGAAACCCAAAACCACTTCTCTTCATGCAGAGTTTAGGGTTAGGGGTAGCTAGACACATGAATTTTCTGGTTTGATATGTCTAGACCTTGTTTATCAACTTAATTGAATGCTTACTATATGACATAAGAAGACTATGTGCCTTGATTTTACATTTTTTTAAAATTATGCCCATTTGAATCTTGGTCAAATCCTAGGTTTGACCATGATTTAAACAAGTTTGTTTATCAACTTGAATGCTTGCTATATGACATCAGAAGACTATGTGTTTGGTTTTTGTTTTTTGAATTTGTTATGCCCATTTGAATCTTAGTCAAATCCTAGGTTTGAATATATATGTCTAGACCTTGTATATCAACTTGAATGCTTACTATACATATGACATAAGAATGTTATGTGCTTTGGTTTTTCATTCTTTTCATTTTTTTCTGAATTTTTAGGGCCATTTGAATCTTGGTCAAATCCTTGGTTTGACCAAGATTTAAACAAATTTAAAACATGAAAATGAAAAGGGAAGTCTGTATCCTTCTTAGTCACTCTAAAATGAAGCTTTTGGGATGTTCTTTAAATTTCAATGTTTGAAACCCAAAACGACTTCCCTTCATGCTAGACTTCATAAGATCGACAGGGGTAGATACATGATTTGTCTGGTTTGGATATATCTAGACCTTGTTTATCAACTTGATTGCTTACGATATGACATAAGAAGACTATGTGATTTGGTTTTTCATTTTTCTGATTTTTTTGAATTTTGTGCCCACCCATTTGTATCTTCGTCAAATCCTAGGTTTGACCAAGATAATTTAAACAAGTTTAAAACATGAAAATATAAAGGGAAGCATGTATCCTTCTTAGTCACTCTAAAATGAAGCTTTTGGGAGGTTTCTGAAATTTCGATGTTTGAAACCCAAAACCACTTCTCTTCACATGCTTGACTTCATAAGACAGAGTTTAGGGGTTAGGGGTATAGATACATGATTTGTCTGGTTTGAATATGTCTAGACCTTGTTTATCAACTTGAATGCTTACTATATGACATAAGAAGACTATGTGATTTGGTTTTTCATTTTTCTGTTTTTTAATTATTTTTCTATTTTGAATCTTGGTCAAATCCTAGGTTTGAACAAGATTTAGACAAGTTTAACACGTGAAATTAAACGAATAAGTAAGCATTGATCCTTCTTAGTCACTCCAAAATGTACCAATTGATAGTGTTAACTTTGCTTCATGGAAAAAATAATGTCATGTAAATGAGTTAACTTGGATTTCCTACCCTTGAATCCATAGGAAACTTTGTTCTAATGCACTATTATAATCAACCGAGTTTTTACACCAACAGGTCTGTCACTTACGTGTGGTGCCCACGCGTGAGGTCCCACACTTCAGTGAGCACAAGTCACGTGCAATAGGTACGCCAACTCCCAGCCATCTTCTTTGTCAAGAGAAGACGCATCAGGATGCGTATTGGAAGTCCGTGGGTCCTTCTGGATCCTTCGGTTGTCCCTCTCACAAAAAAAACAAATCTATCTCATTCTCGGCCTCGCTCGACTCGCTCGCTCGCTCGCTCGCACGTCCTGCGCACTGACAAACCCTGCACAACAGTCAACATCATCATCATCACCCGAAAAAGGGGAGACACCATAATGCTCGCCTTTTTTCTCTCCTTCCGAGTGATCCCTCTTCCTCCGAGTTTCACTCGACGGCAAACGCACATCTGCAGCATAGTAATAATAAAAAGGTAGAAAAATCGATATACGAATCTATAATTAAATAGGTTAAACTAGGGTTTTGCCCTGTACTACAGATCAAGGTTCAAAAAAATCCAACTACGGGGTTTGAACAACACGATTCTAATCCAAGAACTTTTTCGACCTCATCCAAGTGGCCTCAAACTATAGGGTTAGCATCTAGTGCAGTATGTGTGAAAATGTATGCACTATGTGTGCTATAACTTGTATGTCTTTCAAATTTGAACCAACTTTGAATAAGTTTGAAATATTTGAAATGGGGCTTTTGGCTTAAACGTTTGAAACTCAAAACGATTCTCTTCATGCTAGACTTCATAAGACCGAGTTTAGGGTTAGGGGTAGATACATGATTTGTCTGGTTTGAATATGTCTAAACCTTGTTTATCAACTTTAATGCTAACTTCTCAGTCACTCTAAAATGAAGTTTTTGGAGGTTTTTGAAATTTCCATCTTTGAAACCCAAAACCACTTCTCTTCATGCTTGACTTCATAAGAAAAAGTTTAGGGTTAGGGGGTATAGATACATGATTTGTATGGTTTGAATATGTCCAAACCTTGTTTATCAACTTGAATATGCTTACTATATGACATAAGAAGACTATGTACTTTGGTTTTTAATTTTTCTGACTTTTTTAATTTTCTGCGCATTTGAATCATATCTTGGTCAAATCCTAGGTTTCACCAAGATTTAGACAAGTTTAACACGTGAAAATGAGTAAGTAAGCATGGATCCTTCTTAGTCACTCTAAAATGAAGCTTTTGGGATGTTGTTGAAATTTCCATGTTTGAAACCCAAAACCACTTCTCTTCATGATTGACTTCCATAAGATCGACGAGATCAGTTTAGGGTTAGGGGTAGATATATACATGATTTTTTGGTTTGAATATGTCTAGACCTTGTTTATCAACTTGAATGCTTACTATACATATGACATAAGAATGCTATGTGCTTTGGTTTTTCATTCTCTTTTTGAATTTTTTCTAAATTTTTAGGCCCATTTGAATCTTAGTCAAATCCTTGGTTTGACCAAGATTTAAACAAGTTTAAAACATGAAAATGAAAAGGGAAGTCAGTATCCTTCGTAGTCACTCTAAAATGGAGAAGCTTTTGGGATGTTCTTGTAATTTCTATGTTTGAAACCGAAAACGAGTTCCCTTCACATGCTAGTAGACTAGCTTCATAAGATCGACAGGCCGGGGGTAGATACATGATTTGTCTGGTTTGGATATATCTAGACCTTGTTTATCAACTTTAATGCTTACTATATGACATATATAAGAAAACTATTGCTTTGGTTTTTCCTTTTTCTGTTTTTTTTTTAATTTTGATGCCCATTTGAATCATGTCGAATCCTAGGTTTGACCAAGATAATTTAAACAAGTTTAAAACATGAAAATGAAAAGGGAAGCATGTATCCTTCTTAGTCACTCTAAAATGAAGCTTTTGGGAGGTTTTTGAAATTTCGATGTTTGAAACCCAAAACCACTTCTCTTCACATGCTTGACTTCATAAGACAGAGTTTAGGGGGTTAGGGGTATAGATACATGATTTGTCTGGTTGAATATGTCTAGACCTTGTTTATCAACTTTAATGCTTACTATATGACATAAGAAAACTATTGCTTTGGTTTTTCTTTTTCTGATTTTTTTGAATTTTGTTGCCCATTTGAATCTTGTCAAATTCTAGGTTTGACCAAGATTTAAACAAGTTTAAAACATGAAAATGAAAAGGGAAGCATGTAACCTTCTCAGTCACTCTAAAATGAAGTTTTTGGGAGGTTTTTGATATTTCCATGTTTGAAACCCGAAACAACTTCTCTTCATGCTTGACTTCATAAGATAGAGTTTAGGGTTAGGGGTAGATACATGATTTGTGTATGGGTTGAATATGTCCAAACCTTGTTTATCAACTTGAATATGCTTATGTGCTTTGCTTTTTATTTTTCTGATTTTTTTGAATTTTATGCCCATAAATCTTGGTCAAATCCTAGGTTTGACCAGGATTTAAACAAGTTTAAAACATGAAATGAAAAGATAAGCCTGGATCCTTCTTAGTCACTCTAAAATGAAGCTTTTGGGAGGTTCTTGAAATTTCCATATTTGAAACCCAAAACCACTTCTCTACATGATTGACTTCATAAGACATAGTTTAATTAGAGTTTTAGGGGTAGATATATACATGATTTTTCTGGTTTGAATATATATGTCTAGACCTTGTTTATCAACTTGAATGCATGCTTACTATACATATGACATAAGAATGCTATATATGTGCTTTGGTTTTTCATTCTTTTGATTTTTTTCTGAATTTTTAGGGCCATTTGAATCTTGCATGGTTAAACTTGGGTTTTGCCCAGTTCTAAAGATCAAGGGTTCAAAAAAATCCAACTACGGGGTTCGAACAACACGATTCTAATCCAAGAATTTTTTCGACCTCATCCAAATGGCCTCAAACTATAGGGTTAGCATCTAGTGCAGTATGTGTGAAAATGTATGCACTATGTGTGCTATAACTTGTATGTCTTTCAAATTAAGTTGATAAACAAGGTCTAGACATATTCAAACCAGAATATTATACTGCATTAGTACAAAAAGTTTCCTATGGATTCATCAAGGGTAGTAAAGCCAAGTTAACTCATTGTCATGACTAAGAAGGATCCATGCTTACTTTTTCATTTTCATGTTTTAAACTTGTTTAAATCTTGGTCAAACCTAGGATTTGACCAAGATTCAAATGGTCATAAAAAATCAAACAAAATCAAGAAAATCAAAAACCAAACCACATAGTCTTCTTATGTAATATACTAAGCATTCAAGTTGATCAACGAAGTCTAGACATATTCAAACCAGAAAAATCATGTATCTACCCCCTAACCCTAAACGTTGTCTTATGAAGTCAAGCATGAAGAGAAGAAGTGGTTTTGGGTTTCAAACATGGAAATTTCAAAAACCCACCCAAAAGCTTCATTTTGGAGTGACTAAGAAGGATCCAAGCTTACTTTTTCTTTTTCATGTTTCAAACTTGTTTAAATCTTTGTCAAACCTAGGATTTGACCAAGATTCAAATGGGCATAAAAATTCAAAAAAGAAATCAAAAAAATGAAACACCAAAGCACATAAACTTCTTATGTCATATAGTAATTAAGCATTCATGTTGATCAACAAAGTCTATATATATTTAAACAATAAAAATCATGTATATATACCCCCAAACCCAAAACCACTTCTCTTCACATGCTTGACTTCATAAGACAGAGTTTAGGGGTTAGGGGTATAGATACATGATTTGTCTGGTTTGAATATGTCTAGACCTTGTTTATCAACTTGAATGCTTACTATGTGATTTGGTTTTTCATTTTTCTGTTTTTTAATTATTTTTCTGCCCATTTGAATCTTGGTTAAATCCTAGGTTTGAACAAGATTTAGACAAGTTTAACACGTGAAATTAAACGAATAAGTAAGCATTGATCCTTCTTAGTCACTCCAAAATGTACCAATTGATAGTGTTAACTTTGCTTCATGGAAAAAATAATGTCATGTAAATGAGTTAACTTGGATTTCCTACCCTTGAATCCATAGGAAACTTTGTTCTAATGCACTATAATAATCAACCGAGTTTTTACACCAACAGGTCTGTCACTTACGTGTGGTGCCCACGCGTGTGGTCCCACACTTGAGTGAGCACAAGTCACGTGCAATAGGTACGCCAACTCCCAGCCATCTTCTTTGTCAAGAGAAGACGCATCAGGATGCGTATTGGAAGTCTGTGGGTCCTTCTGGATCCTTCGGTTGTCCCTCTCACAAAAAACAAATCTCTCTCATTCTCGGCCTCGCTCGACTCGCTCGCTCGCTCGCTCGCTCGCACCTCCTGCGCACTGACAAACCCTGCACAACAGTCAACATCACCAGAAAAAGAATATACACCATCAATAAGAGGGGCCCCGTGACTGCTCTCCCTTCTTCTCCTTCCGAGTGATTCCTCTTCCTCCGAGTTTCACTCGACGGGCAAACACACATGTGCTGCATAGTAATAATAAAAAAGTAAAAGAATCGACTACGAATCTATTATTAAATAGGTTATAAACTAGGGTTTTCCCCAGTACTACAGATCAAGTTGAAAAAATCCAACTACGGGGTTTGATTTTGGCCTACAAATAAAAAATTAAATAAGTTGAACTAGTATTCCTCTAAAAAATCATTTTGGTTTGCATTGTTTGATAATTTTCATAGCTAGAGTGCATCACAATTTTTTGATTTCATGCTTTGCTTTGCCAATTTTGATTTATTCTAACCACCTTCTCTTTGATTTCAAATTTAGGTCAAACTATCGGTGCCTACTATGTGTTCTACTTGAATTGGATGCAGCATGCGCACATGATATGTTTTGCCATTGTTTTGGGCTTCCACACATCTTGGGGCATCCAAGTATTTAAGTTACCTTGTTTTTTAATTGTAATTCATGTACCCTTTCCTCCCAATTAAATTTTGGTTTTACATTTTTAATTTTTTTAAATTTTTATGCCCATTCTGATGTCATATAGTTAGCATTTAAGTTGATAAACAAGGTCTAGGCATATTCAAACCGGAAAAATCATGTATCTACCCCTAACCCAAAACTCTGTCTTATCAAGTCAAGCACGAAGAGAAGTCGTTTTGGGTTTCAAACATGGAATTTTCAAAAACCCTCCAAAAAGCTTCATTTTGGAGTGACTAAGAAGGATGGAGGCTTACCTTTTTCATTTTCATGTTTTAAACATGTTTAAATCTTGGTCAAACCTATTATTTGACAAAGAATCAGATGGGCTTAAAATTTCAAAAAAATAAAAAAATTAAAAAACAAAGATTGCAGTATTATTATGTCATATATATATATTACACATTCAAGTTGATAAACAAGGTTTGGACATATTCAAACCAAAAAATCATGTATCTACCCCCTAACGCTAAACTCTGTCATATGAAGTCAAGCATATGAAGAGAAGTGGTTTTGGGTTTCAAACATGGAAATTTCCATGCTTGAAACCAAAAACCACTTCTCTTCATGCATGCTTGACTTCATAAGACAGAGTTTAGGGTTAGGTGGTAGATACATGATTTTCCTGGTTTGAATATGTGTAGACCTTGTTTATCAAATTAATTGAATGCTTACTATATAAAATAAGAGAAGACCTTGTTTTTTTTTGAATTTTTATACCCATTTGAATCTTTGTCAAATCCTTGGTTCCACCAAGATTTGAATAAGTTAAAAACATGAATATGAAAAAGTAAGCATGTATGCTTCTTAGTCACTTCAAAATGAAGCTCTTGGGAGGGTTTTTGAATTTCCATGTTCGAAACCAAAAACCACATATCTTCATGCTTGACTTCATGAAACAAAGTTTAGGGTTAGGGGTAGATACATGCATGATTTTTCTTGTTTGAATATGTCTAGAACTTGTTTATCAACTTAATTGAATGCCTACTATATAACATAAGAAGACCTTTTTTGTTTTTTTTTAAATTTTTATACCCATTTGAATCTTGGTCAAATCCTAGGTTTCACCAAGATTTGAATAAGTTTAAAACATGAATATGAAAAAGTAAGCATGCATGTATGCTTCGTAATTAATCACTTCGAAATGAAGCTAGCTCTTGGGAGGGTTTTTGAAATTTCCATGTTTGAAACCAAAAACCACATATCTTCATGCATGCGCTTGACTTCATGAGACAGAGTTTAGTGTTAGTGGGTAGATACATGATTTCTCTCGTTTGAATATGTTTGAAACCAAAAACCACATATCTCTGGTTTGCCCGCACTTAGAAATGATATTTGCATCACTTATCATATGTTTGCCCATTTGAATCTTGTCAAATCCTAGAATTGACCAAGATAATTTAAACAAGTTTAAAACATGAAAATGAAAAGGCAAGCTTGTATCCTTCTTAGTCACTCTAAAATGAAGTTTGGGGAGGTTTTTGAAATTTCCATGCTTGAAACCAAAAACCACTTCTCTTCATGCTTGACTTCATAAGACAGAGTTAATTTGGGGATATATAGGGGTAGATACATGATTTTTCTGGTTTGATATGTCTAGACCTTGTTTATCAACTTAATTGAATGCTTACTATATGACATAAGAAGACTATATGCCTTGATTTTACATTTTTTTTAAATTATGCCCATTTGAATCTTGGTCAAATCCTAGGTTTGACCATGATTTAAACAAGTTTAAAACATGAATATGAAAATTAAGCATGTATCCTTCGTAGTCACTCCAAAATAAAGCTCTTGAGAGGGTTTTTGAAATTTCCATGTTTGAAACCAAAAAACCACGTACTTCTCTTCATGCTTGACTTCATAAGACAGAGTTTGGGGTTAGGGGTAGCTTGATACATGATTTTTCTCGTTTGAATATGTCTAGACCTTGTTATCAACTTAATTGAATGCTTACTATATATATGACATAAGAAGACTATGTGCCTTGATTTTCCATTTTTTGTTTTTTCTGAATATTTATGCCCATTTGAATCTTGGTCAAATCCTAGGTTTGACCATGATTTAAACAAGTTTAATAAACATGAATATGAAATTTCCATGATTTATACCAAAAACCACTTCTCTTCATGCTTGACTTCATAAGTTAGGGTTTAGGGATATATAGGGGGTAGATTCATCATGATTTTTCTGGTTTGAATATGTCCAGAGCTTGTTTATCAACTTAATTGAATGCTTACTATATGACATAAGAAGACTATGTGCCTTGATTTTTCATTTTTTTAAATTATGCCCATTTGAATCTTGGTCAAATCCTAGGTTTGAGCAAGATTTAAACAAGATTAAAACATGAAAATGAAAAATTAAGCCTTGATCCTTCTTATTCACTCCAAAATGAAGCTTTTGGGAGGGTTTTTGAGATATCCAGGTTTGAAACCCAAAACCACTTCTCTTCATGCATAGTTTAGGGTTAGGTGTAGATACATAAATTTTTGGTTTGTAGTAAGCATTCAAGTTGATAAACAAGGTTTAGACATATTCAAACTAGAAAAATCATGTATATACCCCCTAAGGCTAAACTCTGTGATATATATGAAGTCAAGCATATAAGAGGAATGGTTTTGGGTTTCAAACATGGAAAATTCAAAAACCCTCCCAAAAGCTTCATTTTTTGAGTGAATAAGAAGGATCCAGGCTTACTTTTTCATTTTCATGTTACTGACTTGTTTAATTCTTGGTCAAACCTAGGATTTGACCAAGATTCAAATAGGCATAAAAATTCAATAAAGAATTCAAAAAAATGAAAAACCAAAGCACATAATTAAGCTTCTTAAGTTATAGTAAGCATTCATGTTGATCAACAGAGTCTATACATATTTAAACATTAAAAATCATGTATATACCCCAACCCTAAACTCTGTCTAATGAAGTCAAGGACGAAGAGAAGTGGTTTTCGGTTTTTTTTTGAATTTTTATGCCCATTTGAATCTTGGTCAAATCCTTGCAGGTTTGACCAATATTTAAACAAGTTTAAAACATGAAAATGAAAAGTAAGTGTGGATCCTTCTTATTCACTCCAAAATGAAGCTTTTGGGAGGTTTTTTTAAATTTTCCATGTTCGAAACCCAAAATGATATCTCTCCGTGCTTTACTTCATAAGACAAAGTTTAGGGGTAGGGGGTAGATACATGATTTTTTCTGGTTTGAATATGTCTAGACCTTGTTTATCAACTTGAATGCTTATTATGTGACATCAAAAGACTATGTGTTTAGTTTTTTTTTGAATTTGTTATGCCCATTTGAATCTTGGTCATATCCTAGGTTTGACCAAGATTTAAACCAGTTTAAAACATGAAAATGAAAAGTAAGCCTGGATTCTTCTTAGTCACTCCAAAATGAAGCTTTTGGGAGGTTTTTTAAATTTCCATGTTTGAAACCCAAAACCACTCCTCTTAATGCTTGACTTCATAAGACAGAGTTTAGGGTTAGGGGCCAAGTATATACATGATTTTTCTTGTTTAAATATGTCTAGACTTTGTTTATCAACTTGAATGCTTACTATATGACATCAAAAGACTATGTGTTTGGTTTTGATTTTTTTGAATTTGTTATGTCCATTTGAATCTTGGTCAAATCCTAGGTTTGACCAAGATTTAAACCAATTTAAAACATGAAAATGAAAGCCTGGATTCTTCTTAGTCACTCCAAAATGAAGCTTTTGGGAGTTTTTTCAATTTCCAATGTTTGAAACCCAAAACCACTTTTCTTCATGCTTGACTTCATAAGACAGAGTTTAGGGTTAGGGGGTATATACAATATTTTTTTGGTTTGAATATGTCTAGACTTCGTTGATCAACTGTAATGCTTACTATATGACATAAGAAGCTTATGTGCTTTGGTTTTTTTTTGATTTCTTTTTTGAATTTTTATGCCCACTTGAATCCTGGTCAAATCCTTTGTTTGACCAAGATTTAAACAAGTTAAAACATGAAAATGAAAAAGTAAGCCTGGCTCCTTCTTAGTCATGAAAATGAGTTAACTTGGCTTTCCAACCCTTGAATCCATAGGAAACTTTGTACTAATGCGGTATAATAATCACCCGAGTTTTTACACCAACAGTCTGTCACTTACGTGTGGTGCCCATGCGTGATGTCCCAAACTTCGATGAGCACAAGTCACATGCGGTAGGCGAGGCAAAATACCCGATCAATCCGGCGGTGGCTGTTAAGGACCCGATCGCATTTCTTGCTTTCAGGTAGGGTCTACCATGTAAGAAGTTTGTTCCTTTTGGATGCATCACTCGTATTTGCAAGTTTTTTGGGGGTCCCGCAAATTCAGGGTAGCATCATGCCCCCCTTCCCACGCCAACACAAACAGAGTTCAACACAACCTAATTAAGCAAGGTTCAACACAGACATAGTTCAACAACCCCTAATTAAGCTAATAGGTTCACCACAAACGCTGCTGAGCAGCAAACATAAACAGAGTTCAACAAAAGATGCTGCTTTTGAAGTAGTAGGAGAGACAAACATGCACAACGATTCTGGAGTATATTTACCATCTTCTTCCTGTCGCCTCCTCCCGGTCCCGCTTCTTCGCTTCTTGCTGCCCATACCTTTAATCTTTGGTGGCTTGGGCTTGGGAGGAGGCACACGACCGGTCTCGATAGCTTGGTTCAATTTCTTCCTTAGGAATATCCCATAGGCCATGTGGTTGGCTATGAAGCCGGATCGGTTAACAGTTTCCCCAACTTTGAGACAGCCGGACCCACCGGCTTCGGCATCTTGCAGACGCTTCGAAAGTCAACCTTTATGCTCTTTGTGCGGAAGGGGCAGCTGTTCCCGGCACCGATCCAGGGTTCACTCCAATACTTGTCGAACTTCCCCGCCTTAAGCTTGTTGAGAGTGGCCCTGGCCTTCCTATGACGCGACTCGACATCGCTGTCAACCTCATCAGTAGCAACCTGATACATGCCAAATAAACAGGTGAAGCAAATATGTAGCAGTTGCAACTAATAATGAATATGAATCTAAAAAGATTCGACGCTAATTCAAAACCCTATAGCGCAAAAAGAGGGAGAGACCATAGAGCAAATCGATACGGGGCTATGTTAAATAAGGGAGAGAGGTGAATCGGATGTGAAGCAAATATGTAGCGATTTGCAACTAATACGAATATGAATCTAAAAGATTCGACGCTAATTCAAAACGCTATAGCGCAAAAAAAGAGGGAGAGACCATAGCGCAAATCGATACAGGGCTATGTTGAATAAGGGAGAGAGGTGAATCGGAACATACTTCCTCCCTCTCGTCGACGATATTCTCGTCGAAGGTCGGCGGCGGCGGTTCAAAGATGAGTTCAACCTCGTCCTCGTCATCTAGGGGATGCTTCCCAAGAGAGTGGACCCATCTACCAACAGCATCAGATGCCGATGAGCGACCGATGGCCCGACCTTCGGCAATGGCCTCCGCTTCGTCTTTGGCATCCGCTGCGGCAATGATCGCCGCCGTTGCGGCCATGCGTGCTGCGGTCGCGGCTCTGCACGCCTCCTCTGCGGCTAAGGCCAGCCGCGCGGCTTTCGCTTTCGCTGCGTTGACGGCGTCGGTTGGGCTCTCCATCGGTGGAATGGGAAGGGGAAGTGAAGAGAGGGTTTTTTCCTAGTCCGTGGAGAGAGGGAGAAGTGTGGACGTGAAATGGATAACTGACGATATTTCAAGATTTGGGAGACATAGCACGAACCGGCAGATGACAGCGTGGGTGCATTACCTCATACTGCCTCTGTCCTAGAAAGAGCGTACGTGTGGGTTTTCAAGGCATATTAAGGATTTTATTATTACATTGGGAAACTGTCATCGACCATCACTTTCCTCTTCAACTTTTCCACCTCCAATGATCTAAATGCATGTAGTAAATAAGAAAACCATATTATGCTAAATACTACTACCTCCATCCCAAAGCGTAAGGCTTATATTATTTTTAGAAGCTCAAACTATGTGAAGGTAAACTAAGATTTTACCAAAAATCATTATCATGCAAAATACAAAATTAATATCAATACATAGACAACGATTTTTTTTGGTATGGTATCTACAAAATATTATATTAGTTGATAGATTGTTCTAAATTTTCGTCAACCTTTACTTGCTTTGACTCTTAAAAAAAGACTTAAGCTTTGTGATGGAGGTAGTACGTACTAGTCGTGAAGAAACTATATCCCTCGTGATGAGAAAGAAATATTTTTTACTACCACTCTTTTGTGGACAAATTTTGAAGTGCATTGCAAAACGAGAAGTACACTCTTTTATGGACAAATTTTAACTCTACACCCATTATTTCAGGATGGAGGGAGTATAACCCAACTTGTTTTTTTCTTCTGGGCACTACACTGCTTTTTCCCTGTGCAATGCTTGGTTCTACCCTTTTTCTCAATGTAATGGTCACTTTAAGTCATTTTTTCCCACACACATTTATTTTGTACTTCTCTACAGTGTTGACCGTGCTACTACTATTTGTGTTAGTGCGCCAAAAACAAAATGTTATTTTTTAAGTGCCAAATTAATCTAGGGCGTTGGTTGTGAATCGGTGAACAAAAAAGAGATAGCCCAAAAGAGGAACACACCAAGGTACAAAAACTAGTATATATGCATGTTTCTATGTACATATATATGACCCTGGGTTTGTAGATAAAAAACATTCATATATGCGCTTACTATTAATATACATAAGTTTATGCTGATTCTCTTGGTTTAGGTATATATATGGTTAGGCATCACTACTAATTCAGAAAAAAACAAAAATGTAACTCTTCAAGTGAAGTCATTTTAAGTGACCTAACAACTAAAATTCATATATAGGATTTGTATAGGAATTATGTAGGATTTACATCACATGTGAATTTTCCCCACACTAGTTGTTTGATTCATAGGAACATATCCTATAGGAATCTTGCAGTGCAAATCCTATAAGAATAAAACATTAGGTCATACCTCATGGAAAATTTCCTTTGGCACAATCAAACACAACTCATCTTCCTATATGATTCAACTAGCCATTAAATCTCAATCCTATGTTTTCCATATTTCTATGGTTTTCCCATCCTATGAATCAAAGGAGCCTTAGGGCTTATATCTTTTTTTAGAAAGGCAAACTATGTTAAGATTGGCCAAGTTTTACGAAAAACCTTTAACATGCAAAATACAAAGTTGAGTCATTTCGTTTGAATCGGAGGGAGTACATTTGACGTTATGGTACTATTTGTGTTGCCAGCAATCGTATTTTTTTCGAACCAAACTTCCCCTTCATGAAGCTTTTATTTTAGCTTCGGTGACTTGATACATCCATATATCTAGACAAAGTTGAGTCAATTCATTTGAATCGGAGGAGTACATTTGACTATATGGGTATTGTTTGACAACCGTTTGGCACTTGTCTTCTTTTTTGAACCAAACTGCCCCCTTCACGAAGCTTTTATTTTGGGATAGAGCTTCACTGACTTGATACTTCCAAGTTTCACAGTGACTTGGTGCCACCATCCACCATCCATCTCAGATCCAATGTATGCGATCGACTTAGAATTATACTAAATAATTATTATAATTGCTCAGAAATATTTCAAGAACTTCCAGTTAATCATGCATATTTCGATTTATATTTTGGTGAAGTTTCATTCGATTTGAATCAAAGGTTTGTGAGCAAATATATACTCCCTCCGGTTCATATTAATTGACTCTAATATGGATGTACTAGACACATTTTAGTTCTAGATACATCCATATTGAAGTCAATTAATATGAATCAGAGGGAGTATTTAGTTTAAACTAGTGCTCGTATACGTAAAAAGCTCTTTAATCACAAGCTAATCGTCCGAGTGGGATGAAATATTCACAGATTTTAGAACAAGGCATCTACATTTTACTGGATTTTTTTCATAATTTTTGTTTTTAGGTTCGAAATAAGAGATTAGTTTGGAACGTTGGATCTCAAATGGTTGGTAGATGGTGGCACCAAGTCACAATGAGATTTGGAGACTTCAAGTCACTGCAGCTCTGTCCTTTTATTTTGACAAACTGCAGAGCCGCTGGTGCATCTATGCTTGCGTACGGCCGACGCCGATTCTTAGCAAGGAAGTTCTTCCTATAAGTAGTAGTATCCATACTCCACTCCAAGGCATGTATAAAAAAAAGAACCCATCCCGTTCTCATTTTCCCGATCACTCTTCTCTGAAGATGGAGGAGGCCCTCTTCTTGTGCCCCCTCTGCCTGCTGCCCTTCAAACCCCCCATATCCAAGGTCGCTCCCTTCCGATTTCATTCTTAGGTTCACCTCTGAGAAATGTCAATGACAACTGATGCCACGTACGTTGTTCCGTGCAGTGCAAGGGCGGTCATATGGGCTGTCGGCGCTGCGTCGGCGAGCTTGCGCCGAACCCGTGCAAGAAGTGCGAGCAGCCGGCGTGGTTGCCGCCGTCGAATCGATCTGGGCCAAGATTGCCGCCGTCGAATCGATCTGGGGCAATGGTCAAGTGCGTCGGCTGCCAGAGCTTGGTCGCCTCCACGGAGTCCTACAAGCACTATATCGCGTGCCCGCATGGTCCGTGCGGCTGCACAGAGGCCATCAATACCGGCTGCAGCTTCACCGGCCCGCCGCGGGAGCTCCTGGTACACCTCCAAGCATCCCACTCCATCCCAGTGTTTACGTTCCAGTATGGCATACCCGCCTGGTGCATAGTTCGTGTTCCGGTACAACCGCGGGGACACCTGTTCATCGGCAGTGGGGAAGAAGACGGTAGCGTGTTCGCCATCACCGTTGGAGCGCTCGGCCCGACCACCATTGTGTCCTGTGTGTGCATCAGGTCGGCCGCGTGCTTGTTTCCGATGTACAAGGCGCAGCTGTTGGTGATTGGTCCGCCGGCGCCGGCGACGGCTGGGACCAGTGACCTCTCGACGGACACCTTGATGGCGGTAATCGAGCCGACGAGCTCCCCGACGCCTAGCTCGATCATGTTGCAGCAGCTCACTTCTTTCCTGGCGGTGCCGCCCCGTTACGCGAAGCAGAATGGAGGGCAGCGTGTGTTGCCTATCTGCGTTTGCATCAACAAGATGGTTATACAATAATCTTCGTTTAGTCATACTGCAATGTAGTTACTCGAAGATCGGAGGGAGTAGTTTAGTTTGAAGTAGGGTTCGTTCGGATGTATTTTGGACTTGTATAGTAGTACTACTACTCCAGAACTATTACTAGCTAGTTGGAGTGCTAGAATGCAGCTCGGAGTATTATAGTATTTTGGCAGTACTACTAGTTATGTATGTGACTGCAAATTCAAACTAAAATGGAGTATTTCTTGCTAATGTTGTTCTTTTGGAGTCATCATTTTTTTCTGAACGTGTTAACTATGCTATTGTCTAAGGATTCGTTTAGATTTCTTTGGTTGAATTCATATTTCGTCTCTTCCTAATTTGGCAAAACTGCACTGTCATGGGCATTCTTACAAGGTCGCTGAAGTTTCAAAGTTTCTTAATGTATATTGCGTAGGGTGTACCCCCTTAACATGGATCTGTTGCATTTTTGGGTTGTATTTTTTTTGGCAATTTTCAGGACCATAAAATAGCACGCCTTCAGTTGAAATTTGAATTAGTGGCCGATACTAGCATGGAGTAGTGAAGTTTTTTTGTACTCCCTCGGTCCCACCAAAAGTGTCTCACCTTTGTTAAAATTTAGATGGATAGATGTATTTTTTTTTACAAAGTTGAGACAACTTTGGTGGGATGGAGCCACAGAGTCGTAGTTGATGGCGAGAAGGTTGATGCCTTGCTACGTTGGTGTACGTTGCAAAAAGAACAAGGTTGGTGTGTATTTGTTTTATTTGTTCACCATAATACTGACATGGCCATCGATTTGATTAGACAACACAAGCCTGGGATGTTTCACTTATTTATTGTAGGAAGCACGATTAATGTTCTGTAATGATGGGGCTACTCCTATAGTCCGTCTGCTCGGCTCCTACTCGGGTGTCGGGTCACAGTCACATCTCCTCTTTTTTTGAACACATTCACACTCTCCTCTTTTTTTGAACACATTCACACTCTCCTCGAAACTGCAGTAGGCAGTATATGAGTGTCTCGGTTCACCTCCGTCGTCTATCCCCACTCCGCCCATCTTCCATAGCACGCGCTGCGTTGCCTCCGCCATGGCGCTTTCGCATCCTATCCGGCAGTGCCCGGTTGAGAGCCCCTGTTCTCCAACTCAAACCCCCACCTGCCGCCATTGATCGCCATCTCTCTCCCAAAGTTCGAATCGGTAGATCTCCCAAGAAAATACCAACCCCATTGTACCACCCGCCTCATTGCGATGGCGAAATCGAGCAGGTCCGTGGATCTGGGCTGTTTCACAAGGTGTTTACGGAAGGCCCCCTCGAAGTGCTCATCAGCCGGTGCGACGCCATCACCGCCGCGTCCCTAGTCGGTTCCTCCAAAAGTATTCTTCGCTCAGCCAAATACAAGTGCCACTCTGCCTGCTTCTCAGCCGTTTGGCCTTCCGTGTGTTCTCTGTTGTGACCCGGCGGATAAACCATGGGCGGTGTTCAAGGAGGATTTGCCGGTGCACAGCAAGTGCAAACTACTGCCGCTGGACAGGTTCTCCTATGATGGCCTAATGCCACACGGTAAGGATGAGGAGCGGGCAGGCGCCAATGGAGATTGGATCGCCATGGTTGGCCCCGAAGGCAAGTGGAACCTCCTCAATGTCTACACTCATCGCAAGATTAAGCTTCCATCTTTGAGGGACAAGTTGGAAACCACACACAATCCACTTATATTCGAGTATCAGCGTTCTGCTATTCGACTGCAGAAGATAGCTATTTGCCAAGTTCCTACAGCTGCTAGGGGGTATCAAGATTTCTCCCTTGTCGCAATCTTCGACTTTGCAATTGCCTACCTCCATGGCGAATATCCTTGTGCATGGATATTTCTTGAAAACCAGTTTCAGTACGGCGCCATATACTGCGATGCAATTATACATAACGGACTTGTGTTTGCCGTTACTGAGCTTGGAAATGTTTATGCATGGGATCCTAATCAATTTGGTAACATTTCCTCCCTATCTTTTTTATATACGTAACTTATATAGTATTTCACCTCTTATTTGTTGAACTGTCTTGGCATCTTTTGGCTTAAAGGAATTCCATAGGCGCACACCATAACCCTCTTGTGGTATGGACATATATAGAATTTAACATCTATAGGAATTTTAGTATGGTGTAATGTGCATGTTGTTCCTTAGGAAAAAGGCCCCCTAGTAATTAAGTTTCTTTATTATTACTCCCTAGAAAATTTAAGGTAGAGTAGAAATAGAATCAATAAAGGTGCCATGCAATATTGATAAAGACTTTCATTTGTTTATATTCCCCCGGTTCTAGAGAATAAGGAGTACTATATTCAAACCATCTAAAATTTGGACCAATATTTTCGGGAACATGTTTTAAATCCATATGAAGTTTTACCAAGATGTTCGAAATATATTTCAAACCATCTTATGTTCGACCATGATTTTATAAAGTACTAGTATTGGCATCCCAATATCAAATCAATATCACTAGTTGATAAATCATGAAATATATTTTCATGTGACGTGTTCTTTCCTTTTTCAAGGTCCTATAGTGCTCCCTGCTCCATTCATTCCGTGGACGGCTGGATTTGATGACGATGATGATTTTGACTCTAATAGTCGTACGTGGTGGCTGGCAAGATCTCAAGATCGTTCTAGACTTCTCCTGGTCTATGCACGTGGCGTAATGGATTTTGACGCTGACGGTGCTCCAACTCATTATGATAGTACCCCTTCTGTCCATTGCGGTCGCTACTGTTCACGCCTATTCGGGGTATACCCGCATTGTATTCTCGAATGACACTAGTCGGTTACTTCCAGCCAACCCGTGGGAAAGGGTTACTAATCTTGGAGACTATTCTATGTTCATTGGGTTGAACTATCCGATTTTCATGCCGATGGGTGGTGCAACATTTCCCCAGGATATTTGACAAGAAGAAACCGCATCTACACCACGCCTCGTGCCATTGGCTCTCACTTTGACACATCACATCAAGAAATTTTCCGCTTCAGTCTAAATGGCGAAGACCACCAAAGCATATCTTTCTCAAGCAGCGGTCCAGGGGCCAACTGGCATACGGGGTTTTGGTTCATCCCAAGCTACACCAACGCTACTGGATCGGAACAAAGACAATCGAGTTAGGGATATTTATGTAATAGTAGGATCATACTACTAGCTAGCTCAGTTGGTCTTGACTCCTATTTAACTATTTATAGCTAATGTACTTAGGTGATAAATTTATGCTATTTGCATGAACCCAAAGCGCTTCTTTTAATTTGATCAAATACGGTCTATACACATGCATGGTTGTTTGGCTGTTTCGGTGTCCCTAGAGGCATACATATATACTCGTTATTTAGCAATCTTTATTACAAGACAAAGGTCTTAACCTCATGGTTCACGAAAGTATAAACGTAGATCAACCATCTAAACATAGAAGACATTCTAGTGTATGATTCTTACATATACACATCAACATCCTATCGTAGAAAATCTTAATGTGAATTGTACGGCTGTACAAACCCGTGCATCATTCTCTAGCCGGTTGCACCCAAAAACCAAATCGTGGTACTTCATAGTTGACTGTATGTAGGACAACATACAGATCCAATGCGAAGCCATGGGTATCACCTCGCATGATGTAACCATATTTCACATGGTTGGAGGTACTCCATATGGCATTTAAAATCATTCCTTGTCCTTCATATGGCCCTAAAAATAGTACAGTTGGATTTGTGGGTTTTAATTTTTTATTAACACACTCAATTGATTGCCCAAACATTGATTAATAATATTATTAAGGGGTGTGATGTTGAAAGCCATAAGAACAATGTGCCAAACAATCTTTGCTAGCGGACGGTAAATGTATACCCATCAGAAATAATCAGCAGACGTGCATGTTTCTTTGGTCAGGATAACTGCTGCACCATCTTAAAAGTAAATGGCATGACCATTTATTTGATTTGATAGCGTGCAGCTAGATGGCGTACATTACTATCTCTACTTCCTTGGGTCTCCCAAATCTGGAGTACTAAAAGCAAATCCTGGTGATTCATTTGACAAGACAACACAGATGCGTCCAAATTTCTCCGTCCATATTATTATAATCTGGAGTGCGTTGCCTCGTTGCCTTCCAAGAGAAGCTGCATTCCTTGCCAAAAGAGAGAGAGGCTGTATTTATAACTATCTCACCGGCCGCCACTAGTACAAACCATCACTCCCTCTCCACCTCCACCTCCATCTCTTCCCTAGTAGCTCCACCTCCATATCGGCGACGGACCACAATCGCGCGGCTTCGACTTCCTCTTCGACGGCGGCGGTGACAGAGGCGTGAGGCACCTTCTCCGCGGCGCATCACTCATCCTCGTCCCGCGGCAACAATGGCTGTATGTGAAATCACCATACCCTTTTGTATGGTAGAGATGATGATGTGCGGATAAAATTTTATTGGCGGTTGCTCATCCTTGTTTGAATATTTGGTGTAGATTCACATCTAGGGCAGGGTGTCAAGCGGGGTGGGTAGCGGGCTAGCTAGTTTCAGTGCGAGTGCTTTAAATCTGCTCTAATCTCAACCACTATTTGCTCTAATTTTCTGCTTTGCGGGACGATTCGCGGACGCCGCTTGCAACCCTAATCTAGGGTATTGATCCTAGTTTAGTAGACTACTAGGATTTACATGCCAATTTGTTTTTAGACTAGATCTGGATATTTGTCAATACTACTACGTACTTCTTCCGTTCGTATTTAATTGACTCTAGTTGAAAGCATCGACAGTTCATTTTCTTCTCTCCCTCGCGTCGACTAATTAAAACCGAACAGAGGGAGTATTAGGAATCCATGTGCATCCGTACTACCAAGTAAGGTATTGCGTTGTTGCAGAGGCTCGTTGTAATCAATATCTTTCGATATTAATATACTCACTTTATCGTAAAATAAATTAGTAATCCATGTTCAAACTTGCTAGTTTGATCGACGTTTGATGATGATTTGTGAGGCCATGTATGGGCCTAGTTTGTTTTGCCTCGGTGGTCAGTAGGCTGATGATTTATTTTTTGCTTGGTCGATCTGTGGTCGTTCCATGGCCACTGCTGATTAAGCATTACTAGAATCAACAATTTTTTGCTTGTCTGGTGATTGGAAGTGTATGCGCTAGCACCATCGCACGATGATTAGTCTTAATGGAGATGCAGATGTCGATCAAGAGGGAGAAACATATCTTGATCATGCATTTCTCACGAGATTACTTGGTGATTGGAAGTAGAATCCACAATTTGTTGTGCAAACTTCTCAACATATGCATATATTCGTTGAATTGGCTTTATGTGATCAATATTACTTCTTATTGCAGATGGATGGAGGGGAAAGAGCGAAAAACCGATACTTAGTGAAATGACTTCTCATTCTGTGACTTCTGATATCCTAGATGACAAGGTAAATATATAGAACGATGATTCGTAGGTGATGAAAGCAGAATCCACAATTTGCCGTGCAAACTTCTCAACATATGCATTTATTTGATTAATTAGTTTTATGTGATCAATAGTATTACTTATTCCAGATGGACGTAGGGGAAGGAACGAAAAGCGGATGCTATGTGAAATGACTTCTAAATCTGTGTGTTCTCGATATCCCAGATGACAAGGTAAACATATGGACCGACGCTTGTTTTGCTGCTGCCCCGTTAGATGGCTAGATGCTCTGGTCTAATTTCGTTCATGTGCTTATTATTGCAGAAACATAGAGTTGAAGAAAACTCTATATTGTCCGATGACAAAGGTGAAATGGCATGCCGATCTTTTAAACCTCCGACGCCACCTTGTTTACCGTCTATGGAGACCGATGCACTGGACACTGGTGCGATGAGCCTATACGTGGCATCATCGTGCCACATGAAGAAGGTTGTGGATTGGGTTTACCCCCTGCTGAAGAAACTGGTGGTGCAGCTGGAGCTGCTAGTGTAGAGCCTCTAGTGAACGGTGTCGTGCCACGGGAATTCTCTGAACTAGAGCAAGACGGTTTACCTATTGTCAAGACCGATGTAACCTGTGCCGATGCTGGAGTTGCTACCGATGATCCTGCACCCGAAGTTGCCACGCCACCCGAAGGAGGTTTTGTATTGGTAGAACCCGTCATGACTATGCCCACGCATCTTGACCGGTGGTGGACCCGGAGCTGGTATGGTAGAGCCTCTAGCGAAAGGTGTCGTGCCACGAGAATCCTCTGAAGTGGATATTGGTGGTTTACCCTCTCGTGAGATACCGGTGGTCTACCCGGAGCTGGTATTGTAGAGATTTCAGCAAACAAAGGTCTGTCCCACCCAACTCCTATGAACTGAGCATGTACCGATGTGCCTTCGTAGAACCCGATGCACCTGTAAGTAGTGGTGATGATTCCGCTGAATCTGATCAAGAAGGATCTGCATCTCGAGGACAAGATGTCACTGTCATTCACCTGAACCCGAGCTGAAGTCAAGCAACGGTAGCTTATATGGCACGGACTGTCCTTCAAGCTCTAAAGATCCAGCTTGGGTGGTTCACAGACCAGCTACTCCAAGCCATTGTCACTACAAAAGACCAGCCGGCATGCTTCGTTATCTCCTCGCATACTGTTTGACAAGCTGAAGCACCGCAATCGGCGCATTGTTCAATCCCATCGGCATGGAGAGAGGAGCTATGTTTATGTCAAGATGATTCATGCTGATTTGGTAAGGTTCCATGATAAGATGTATGGGTGGGGTGAGGCAAGAGCCACATTTTGCGGCATTCACACAGTCTTCGCTCTTGAGCCGGACCCCATGGATGCTTACCCGGTGGTGCAAATGTCCCGACTTGATATATGTTTTATGATCGCATGTCGCTGTCGTGGAACTGTGATGTGGAGCTACCTTTCTTATGGTTTCTAGGCTTTTGGTTTCAACATGTATTATGGAGCTTACCTTAGGACTTTTGCATGCGTTTGGCTGTTGACCTGTAATGTTTGTGGTTGGTTGTCTAATCTACTTGGCACAATCACATTGCAAAGGCAAATGTTCCTTTTCTCTTTAATTGTTATTATGACTTATGTGTTATAACCAGGCAAGAATATGCAATCTTGGTTCTCTCGACCGATATATATGTACATACAACTTTTGTTCACATAATAACACTTACACGGGAAAAGAGTAGCTTTCTCTGTTGGACAAACACCAAACCACAAAAGGGTAACAACACAATATCCAAACTAGGTACGGCACCTGTTGAGCATACATGACTTTTGTCGTAAAATCACGTTAACCAACACTAGCAGCATCTTGTTCTTTGCAAGGTGCTATGCTTATCAGTCTAATCCCAATACACAACCTACTTCAGGTGGCACGATGATGTCAGGTGCAGGTTCACCAGTACCAACTCTCTTGCATCAGTCTCCATTGAAGGTACGCCACTGCTGCAGTAGACAACATTAGCAATGCAACCTGAAGGTGTTCTTATCCTCATATCAGGATCACATAATACAGGTGTCAAGCTTCATGCACTAGCCAACACAATCAAAAGTCCGAACTAGGATAGCTAGGAAAAAAACATGAAGATCTTTTTTTCGAATCCCACGCTGAACATCTTTTTTTTTAACTAATTAGGTAAGCTCCTCGCCGACAAACATATTACAAAGCAACTCCAGAAGTGGCTCTATCTTATGGCGTTGGGGGCTGAATGGCTGATGCTGCGCATGGAGCCGGCAAGAGCGTCACCGGAAGCCGCAAACCGCGGCGGCCAAATGCAGGGCTGCCACAGCGTATTGTCCGAGGCGCGAGAACGGCAGCGCCAAAAACAGAATATAATGAAAAATAGAGTGCAGTAAAACAGAAGATCAAACAAAGACTAGAAATAGACATAAAATAGGATAAAATTAGCTTGATAGATACTCCGTAGTTCATATTTTTACAAAGTAGTGCGATAAAACTAAACTAAAACTCGACATCTGACGAGAAGAGGTCAATCCAACGGGGGTCGTCCTCGCCAATGGTGGTCGGCCCGGCGAGCTGCGCTTCGATGAAGGCCCGCTTCGTCGCCTTCTCCGCCCTCCGTCGTGCGCGGTCCTCCTTCTTCGCTGCCCGCCTCGTCGCCTGCGCCGCCCTCCGTCTCCGGAAGTGCTCGTTCTCGGCGGCAACGTCCTCGGGGAAGCGGGCCGCCCACTCGCGCGCCGCGCGCTCGTCCCGCTCGGCGATGCGCAAACGGCGCTCCGTCTCGCGGCGGCGGTGCTGTTCCTCCTGTCTAACGATGTACGGCGGCGGCGCGAGATCCTCGGCCTGCTGGCGCGTCCACACGTCATGGAAATTCATCGACGATCGCGGGCGCCCGAGCCGCCACGCCACGGCGTCGTACGCGCGCGGCCTCGTGCGCGGTCTCGTAGGTGCCGAGGCCGATGCGCTCGCCGCCGTCACGTATCTCCGCGTAATACGTACCTTTGGGGCGCGCGGACGCCGCGGTACCCCGTGCCCGAGACGCGGCAGTACCGCGAGCTCGACGCGAGACGAGGCATGGCGGCGGCGGCGGAAGCGGAGCCGCGGCGGCGATATTAGGCGCAGATGGGCAAATTTCAGCAACCCGTGTCCATCTTTTTTTTTTGGCAGGATTACGCCATGTACCACCTTCCAATTAGAAAATAGTACTGTTCAGCCTTCCCCTGTTGGGCCCAATATTTCACTTTGGGTTGCCAACGGCCATCTACATGGTAATTGCTCTCGGCCTACTTGCTCCGGCCGTCGAAGCCCAATAACTACAAATGGGCCTTTCTGCTCATGCAATTTCGGCCCTGTTCTAATGAAACACAGATCCTATGAATGGCAAAAGAAAAAAACGCGGAGATTCTACATAAAAGTTGTTTTTAGTTATTTTGAATTATTGGGTTCCAATTTTTGAAACTGCTCATGCCCAATATGAAAATCCTTGTTCGCTCCATACCCACATGGATAACGGTATTTTTAATAATTCATAAAGTGGATTTGAAATTTAAAACATATCCTAATAATTCCATGATTTAATCTATCAACTTGCAAGATCTTGGAGAGAAAAAGCTTGTATTAGTCTGCAGAATCCGCACCGTTTCAAAGGCGGCAGTGGATCAAAAGAAAAAAGGAAGTAGCCAGAAATTAGGGGTCAAAAATAACTCCAAGAAATGAAACTTTTATTGTTCGTAGAGGATGACATGCGGGACCCATGAGCCAGCAGCTTACTCAACATTTCAAAGGCGGCATGAGATCGGAAGAAAAAGGCAAGTGACCAAATATCAGGTGCCAAAAATAATCCAAGAAATGAAACTTATTGTACATAGAGGATGACATGTGGGTCCCATTTTGCAAGAAATGTTTCAAAGCGTTTCAAATGCGGTTTGAGATAAAAAGAAAAATAAAGTAGCAAGAATTTAGGGGTAAAAAACTCCAAAAAAAGAAAGTTGATTGTACATAGAGGATGACATGTGGGTCCCATGAGTCAGCAGCTTACTCAACGTTTCCAAGGCGGCAGGGGATCAAAAGAAAAAGGAAATAGCCAAAAATCAGAGGTGAAAAAAAAACCAAGAAAAGAAATTTTATAGTACATAGAGGATGACATGCGGGTCCCATGAGCCAGCAGGTTCCTCAACGTTTTCAAAGGCCGGTGGGGATCAAAAGAAAAAGGCAAATAGCCAGAAATTAGGGGTAAACAATAAATCCAACAAAGGAAAGGTTTATTGTTCATAGATGCTGACATGTGGGACCCATGAGCCAGCAGCGTCAAGGCAAGTGACCAAAAATCAGGGGTAAAAAAAATCCAAGAAAAGAAACTTTATTGTACATAGAGGATGACATGTGGGTCCCATGAGCCAGCACCTTACTCAACGTTTCAAAGGCGGCATGAGATCGAAAGAAAAAGGAAAGTGACCGAATATCAGGAGCTAAAAATAATCCAAGAAAGGAAACTTTTATTGTACATAGAGATTGACATATGGGTCCCACTAATACAAGCTCTTTCGCTCGAAGATCTTGCAAGTTGATTGTACATAGAGGATGACATGCGGGTCCCATGTGTCAAGAGCTTACTCAATGTTTCCAAGGCGGCAAGGATCAAAAGAAAAAGGAAATAGCCAAAATCGTAGGGTGAAAAATAAATCCAACAAAGGAGAGGTTTATTGTCCATGGAGGCTGACATCCTGGGACCGCGAGCCAGCCGCGTCCTCTACGTTTAGAAGGCGACGGGGATCGAAAGAAAAAAGGCAAATAGCCGTAAATTAGGGGTCTGAGAATAACTCCAAGAAAGGAAGTGTTTATTGTTCATAGAGGCTGACATGTGGGACCCATGAGCCAGCAAAGTCTTCAACGTTTCAAAGGCGGCAGGGGATCAAAAGAAAAAGGAAGTAGCCAGAAATTAGGGGTAAAAAATAACTCCAAGAAAGGAAACTTTTATTGTTCATAGAGGATGACATGAGGGACCCATGCTCCAACAGCCTTCCTCAACGTTTCAAAGGCGGCATGAGATCGAAAGAAAAAGGCAAGTGACCAAATATCGGGACCCGAAAATAATCGAAGAAAGAAATTTGATTGTACATAGATGATGACATGCGGGACCCATTTAGCAAGAAGGTCTCAATGTTTCCAAGGCGGCACGGGATCAAAAGAAAAAGGAAGTAGCCAGAAATTAGGGTTAAAAAATAACTCCAAGAAAGGAAACTTTTATTGTTCGTAGAGGATGACATGAGGGACCCATGAGCCAGCAGCTTACTCAACGTTTCAAAGGCGGCATGAGATCGAAAGAAAAAGGCAAGTGACAAAATATCAGGAGACAAAGATAATCCAAGAAAAGAAAACTTTATTGTACATAGGGGATGACATGCGGGTCCCATATAGCAAGCAAGCCGGTCTCAACGTTTCAAATGCGGCTTGAGATCAAAAGAAAAAGAAAGTAGCGAGAAATTAGGGGTAAAAATCTCCAATAAAGGAAAGTTTTATCGATGAGCCAGCAGAGTCCTCAACGTTTCAAAGGCGGCAGGGGATCAAAAGAAAAAGGAAATAGCCGAAAATCAGAGGGTGAAAAAAAACCAAGAAAATGAACTTTTATAGTACATAGAGGATGACATGCGGGTCCCATGAGCCAGCAGGTTTTTCAACGTTTCAAACGTGGCATGAGATCGAAAGAAAAAGGCAAATGACCAAATATCAGGATCCAAAAATAATTCAAGAAAAGAAACTTGATTGTACATAGAGTATGACATGCGGGTCCCATTTAGCAGCAGCGGTATCACCGTTTGAGAGGCGGCAGGGGATCGAAAGAAAAAGGCAAGTGACCAAATATGAGGTGCCAAAAAAAATCGAAGAAAAGAAAGTTTTATTGTACATAGAGGATGACATGCGGGTCCCATGAGCCAGCAGGTTTTTCAACGTTTCAAACGTGGCATGAGATCGAAAGAAAAAGGCAAGTGACCAAATATCAGGAGCCAAAAATAATTCAAGAAAAGAAACTTGATTGTACATAGAGGATGGCATGCGGGTCCCATTTAGCAGCAGCGGTATCACCGTTTGAGAGGCTGCACGGGATCAAAAGAAAAAGCCAAGTGACCAAATATCAGGAGCCAAAAATAATCTAAGAAAAGAAATTTTACTGTACATTGAGGATGACATGCGGGTCCCATTTTGCAGCAGCGGTCTCAACGTTTCCAAGGCGGCACAGGACCAAAAGAAAAATGAAGTAGCCAGAAATCAGGGGGTGAAAAAAATCCAAAAAAAGAACGATTTCAATTGGGCTGCATGTGGACATCTGGGCATTCGAACTATCCTGCTGGCCCTTTTGACTCGTACAATTTCAGCCCACTCCAAAACATGATAGTTCGGATTTTTCTAAAAAAATAGGAAAGTCCTATGCTTCGCAAAAACAAAAAACAAGGAGATTCAGCATATAAATTTGTTTATGTAAAAATAAAGATTTAATTTATCCGTTGAAATAGCTCAGAGCGCAATACACTGTTTATTGTCTGCAAAATAATCAAGATATCACATGTTTCTTGTACGGGGAGGCTGACATCGTGGACCCATGAGCCAGCAGCGTCGTTTTAAAGGCGGCAGGGGATGGAAAGAAAAATAAACCAAAAATCTGTTGGTAAAAAATCCAAGAAAAGAAACATTTTCGTTATGAGAGGATGACATGCGGGACCCATGAGGCAAGGCGTCCTCAGCGCTTATTGTTCATAGAGGCTGACATGTGGGACCCGTGAGCCAGCAGCGTCCTCAACGTTTTAAAGGCGGCAGGATATCGAAAGAAAAAATAAGCCAAAAATCATTTGGTAAACAATATCCAAGAAAATAAACATTTACCGTTCTGAGAGGATGACATGCGGGACCCATGAGGCAGCAGCATCCTCAACGATTCCAAGGCGGCAGGGGATCAAAGAAAAAAAAAGGAAATATCCAGAAATTAATTAGGGGTTCAAAAAAAATCCATCAAAGGAAACTTTTATTGTTCATAGAGGATGACTTGTGGGACCGACCTGCCAACAATGACGTCCTCATCGTTTCAAAGGGGCAGAGATCCAAAGAAAAAGGCAAATAGCCGTAAATTAGGTGTCAAAAATAACTCCAAGAAAGGAAACTTTTATTGTTCGTAGAGGATGACATGCGGGACCCATGAGCCAGCAGCTTACTCAACGTTTCAAAGGCGGCATGAGATCGAAAGAAAAAGGCAAGTGACAAAATATCAGGAGCAAAAGATAATCCAAGAAAAGAAACTTTATTGTACATAGAGGATGACATGTGGGTCCCATTTTGCAGCAGCGGTCTCAATGTTTGTAATGCGGCTTGAGATCAAAAGAAAAAGAAAGTAGCTAGTAATTAGGGGGTGAAAAAAAATCCAAGAAAGGAAAGTTGATGGACATAGAGGATGACATGCGGGTCCCTTGAGCCAACAACTTACTCAACGTTTCAAAGGGGGCAGGGGATCAAAAGAAAAAGGCAAGCCAAAAATCAGAGGGTGAAAAAAAATCCAACAAAGGAAACTTTTATAGCACATAGAGGATGACATGCGGGTCCCATGAGCCACAGGTTCCTCAATGTTTCAAACGTGGCATGAGATCGAAAGAAAAAGGCAAGTGCCCAAATATGAGGTGCCAAAAAAACTCCAAGAAAAGAAAGTTGATTGCTCATAGAGGATGACATGCGGGTCCCATGAGCCAAGAAAGGTTCCTCAACGTTTCAAACTTGGCATGAGATCGAAAGAAAAAGGCAAGTGACCAAATATGAGGAGCCAAAAATAATTCAAGAAAAGAAAGTTTTATAGTACATAGAGGATGACATGCGGGTCCCATTTAGCAGCGGCGGTATCGGCGTTTGAGAGGTGGCAGGGATCAAAAGAAAAAAGAAATTGCGAAAAATCAGATGGTGAAAAAAACCAAGAAAATGAACTTTTATAGTACATAGAGGATGACATGCGGGTCCCATGAGCCTGCAGGTTCCTCAACGTTTCAAACGTGGCATGAGATCGAAAGAAAAAGGCAAGTGAAAAAATATCAGGAGCCAAAAATAATTCAAGAAAAGAAAGTTTTATAGTACATAGAGGATGACATGCGGGTCCAGTGAGCAAGAAGCGGTATCACCGTTTGAGAGGCGGCAGGGGATCGAAAGAAAAAGGCAAGTGAAAAAATATGAGGAGCCAAAAATAATTCAAGAAAAGAAAGTTTTATAGTACATAGAGGATGACATGCGGGTCCCATTTAGCAGCAGCGGTATCACCGTTTGAGAGGCGGCATGGGATCGAAAGAAAAAGTCAAGTGACCAAATATGAGGTGCCAAAAAAATCCAAGAAAAGAAAGTTTTATAGTACATAGAGGATGACATGCGGGTCCCATTTAGCAGCAGCGGTATCACTGTTTGAGAGGCAGCAGGTGATCGAAAGAAAAAGTCAAGTGACCAAATATGAGGTGCCAAAAAAAATCCAAGAAAAGAAAGTTTTATAGTACATAGAGGATGACATGCGGGTCCCATTTAGCAGCAGCGGTATCACCGTTTGAGAGGCGGCAGGGGATCGAAAGAAAAAGGTAAGTGACCAAATATGAGGTGCCAAAAATAATTCAAGAAAAGAAAGTTTTATAGTACATAGAGGATGACATGCGGGTCCCAGTTAGCAGCAGCGGTATCACCGTTTGAGAGGCGGCAGGGGATCGAAAGAAAAAGGCAAGTGACCAAATTTGAGGTGCCAAAAAAAACTCCAAGAAAAGAAAGTTGATTGCACATAGAGGATGACATGCGGGTCCCATTTAGCAGCAGCGGTCTCAACGTTTCCAAGGCGGCAAGGGATCAAAAGAAAAAGGAAGTAGCCAGAAATCAGGGGGTAAAAAAAATCCAAGAATAGAAAGAATTTTGGTTCATAGAGGATGACATGCGGGACCCATGATCCTGCATCGTAAACGGCTCGATCGGAGAACGTTGAACGAGATGGCGCGATCTAGAAAAAAAACAATGCCAGAGAGGCTGCCATCTGGGCCCTACATCCCTCGGCGGTGCGGATTTGCGTTGACTCGGCCGGCGAACCCGAGATTTCGAGATGCACCACGTCCCGGGCCACCATACGCCACGTTTTGGCCGCTTTCGTCGGGCTAGGTGGCCTCAAAAACAAGAAAAAAAAAGTTTTGACATGCACCACGGAGGGACCAAAATCGTCGGCCATGGTACACCAGCAACCACGGCACGACTTCAACTTCGTCGGCCATGGCAACTTTTCTTGTAGTGTGGATGACAGGATGAAGAAACTGGAACAAGAGGTCTTCACCTACAAGAAGATGGCTGAGCGTGAAGTGGACATCTTCCACAGGATTGTGTCTGAACTCATTGGTGAACATGAGAAGGAGACTGCAAAGCTGTGGAGCGATATCCTCTCACTTCACAACACTACCAACCAACTTCAGGCGCAACTTTATGATGTTTGGAATCAAAAATGTGAGTATGAAAACATGTTTAAACGCATTAGCGATGCTGCTAGTTTCAGGATTCCCGAGACCAAGACATCGTTTGTTGATGGAGAGCCTCTTCCCTGGAAGTCCGATGACGAGAAGAATCCACCATCATCGCCATCGAAGGAGTAATTCATCATCGGTATTGGCATCCCCTTGGTTTGTTCCAAGCTTGGGGGAGTGCCGCGGTATCACATCATCACTATCTTTATCTTTTACTATCAAGTAGTGTCATATCATGAGTAGGGAAGTTATCATATAAGATAGTTTGCAGTGTGGAAGTATCTCTCTCTTAGTTGGTTATCTATGTATCCGTTGGTGTGAGTTATCGTTATGGAATATTAATGAGAAGTCTTATCATTTACTTTTTTCACACCTTATTTTAGTTTGCAATTTCTGTTCTATGATTACTCTTGACATTAGTATTGATATCACTTTGGGAGCATCAAGTAAATCTATTTGGTTTTGGCAAAGTTAGCATTGGTCAATAGCAACAACACCTTGATGTTTAAATAGAAAAGGGGAATACATGTAGATATATTACTTTATTATCTTTCTGCTAATGAGTTTAGTATTCTGAAGTTAAAATTGCTTGAGCTTATGAGAAAGATGCATGATTGTTTCTATCACATGTATATTTGTTTGTTTCCCTCAACCTTTATGCTTGTTACCCAACCTTGCTAGCCAAAGACCTGTATTGAGAGGGAATGCTTCTCATACATCTATAACCTTAGACCAAACCCATGCCATTTGTGTCCACCATAACTACCTACTATGTGGTATTTTGCGCCACTCAGAGTAAATACTTCATGTGCCACCTTTAAACAATTCAAAATATATTATTCCTTATTTGTGTCAATGTTTCATAGCTCATGAAGAAGTATGTGGTGTTTTATCTTTCAATCTTGTTGGGCGGACTTTCACCAATGGACTAGTGGCACATCCGCTTATCCAATAATTTTGCAAAAAGAGCTGGCAACGGGGTTCCCAGCCCCAATTAATAACTTTCATTAATAATTCTCTTCACATGTTTTGCCCTGATATCAGTAAGCAACTTAATTTTGCAATAGACACTCCTCCATGGTATGAGAAATGTTGGAAGGCACCCGAGGATTCGGTTAGCCATGGCTTGTGAAAGCAAAGGTTGGGGGGAGTGTCATCCATAATAAAACTAAAATACATGTGTAAACAAAAGAGAAGGGGGATGATCTACCTTGCTGGTAGAGATAACGTCCTTCATGGGAGCCACTCTTGGAAGGTCTGTTTGGCAAGGGGGTTAGAGTACCCACTACCATTCGTTGAAAACAACAAACACCACTCAAAATCTTACTTTTATGCTCTTTATATGATTTCAAAACTTGAAAAGCTCTAGCACATGATTTAATCCCTGCTTCCCTCTGCGAAGGGCCTATCTTTTACTTTTATGTTGAGTCAGTAAACCTATTTCCCTCTATCTTAAGCAAGCAATTGAGTTGTTGTGAACCAACCATTTATGCTATGATTTAGTTAATCATGTCTTTTATGCTTTCTTGTTTAGTACAAATTTTATCTGAATGAATATGACTTTGAAAGTTATCAATGATTATGAGGAGATTGTCATGATTAAGGATGAAAGCCCTGCTATGTAAATTCTAATATGAAAGCTTTGCTTAGAAGATAAGCACAATCCGTTAGTAGTTCTCTGACCAAGAATGAAGTTTGCCATAACCAATCATGATTTCCTATGCACCTCTATTTATGATTTCTCTTTACTTATTTCAAGATGAGTTATACGATGAGAATGTTTACTAGAATATCTTGTGTGAATCAACATGATGCTTCTTGTCCGTATTTTATTTATCGACTCTTCACTCCATAAACATGTGGTCTTGTTTATTGAGCTCAGTTTCGCTTGGGGACAAGCGAGGTCTAAGCTTGGGGGGAGTTGATACGTCCATTTTGCATCACTATTTTATATCATAATTTGCTGTTATTCATTGATATATTTCATATTCAGAGATGATACTTATGTTATTTCACCTATTTTGCATGTTTCATGATCATTGGAGAATTATTCACCGGAGTCAGGATTCTGCTGGAAAAAGCACCGTCAGGACACCATATTTCGGAAGATCAACAATTGACGGAAATTATACGAAAAATCCAATTTTTCCAGAAGACGAAGGAAGCCAAAAGGAGGGGCCGAGAGGGGCCGCCATGGGCCCCCATAGGCCGGCGCGGGCCCTGGCCCGGCCGCGCCGCCATGTGGGGAGGGGGCCCACAGCCCCCTCTGGCCGCCTCTCCTTCGCGTACATCTTCACCCCGAAAACCTAAGCCACAGGGAGTTACGGAGAATTGACAGAGCCGCCTCTGCGGGGCGGAGAGACACCAGAGAGAAAAGAGCTCTCCGGTGGGCAGGAATCCGCCGGGAAATTCCCTCCCGGAGGGGGAAATCGACGCCATCGCCATCGTCATCGAGCTAGACATCATCTCCATCATCATCAACATCTCCACCATCTACACCGCCATCTCCACCGCTGCATCTCGTCACCGCTGTAACAATTAGGGTTGGATCTTGATTGTTTGATAGGGGAAACTCTCCCGGTATTGATTTCTACTTGTTATTGATGCTATTGAGTGAAACCATTGAACCAAGGTTTATGTTCAGATTGTTATTCATCATCATATCACCTCTGATCATGTTCCATATGATGTCTCGTGAGTAGTTCGTTTAGTTCTTGAGGACATGGGTGAAGTCTAAATGTTAGTAGTGAATTATGGTTGAGTAATATTCAATGTTATGATATTTAAGTTGTGGTGTTACTCTTCTAGTGGTGTCATGTGAACGTCGACTACATGATACTTCACCTTTATGGGCCTAGGGGAGTACATCTTGTATTCGTTTGCTAATTGTGGGGTTGCCGGAGCGACAGAAACCTAAACCCCCGTTAGTATATCGGTGCAGGAGGGATAGCAGGATCTCAGAGTTTAAGGCTGTGGTTAGATTTATCTTAATTACTTTCTTGTATTTACGGATGCTTGCAAGGGGTATAATCACAAGTATGTATTAGTCCTAGGAAGGGCGGTGCATTAGCATAGGTTCACCCACACAACACTTATCAAAACAATGAAGATTAATCAACTATAGGAAGCGAAAGCACTAGACTAAAATCCCCGTGTGTCCTCAAGAACGTTTGGTCATTATAAGTAAACAAACCGGCTTGTACTTTGTGCTAAAAAGGATTGGGCCACTCGCTGCAATTATTTCTCTCGCATTTTACTTACTCGTACTTTATTTGTCTGCTACATCAAAACCCCCTGAATACTTGTCTATGAGCATTTACAGTGAATCCTTCATCGAAACTGCTTGTCAACACCTTCTGCTCCTCGTTGGGTTCGACACTCTTATTTATCGAAAGTACTACGATACACCCCCTATACTTGTGGGTCATCAGCGGTGTATAAAAACTTCTACTTGAGAGCTAAACTAGGCGGAATAAAACTAAGTGTTTACTAGTTTAGCTCAAAGCCTATCAACTAGGGTTTTGCCTAAGTGCTCCAACAACCTATGCTAGCATGATGAGCAACAAGGTGATAACAAGATAGGTATAGCATCAAGCATGATAGATATCACAATGTAAAGCGCATAGGTAAAGGAGCTCGGGTTGAGAAAGTAACCAGTGCACGAGGAGACGATGATGTATCCCGAAGTTCACACCCAAGGGTGCTACGTCTCCGTTGGAGCGGTGTGGAGGCACGAGGCACTCCAATGAGCCACTAGGGCCACCGTATTCTCCTCGAGCCTTTCCTCCAAGGAGGAAAGTCTCGATCCACTAAGGGACCCTTGAGGGTGGTCACCGAACCCGTACAAGCTTGGGACAAACCCAAGTATCAAGCTTGAGGCAACTCCACAACACGGAGGCTCTCAAGTACAAGGCCACAAGAGGCTACAACACGCCACACCGGCGACAAGGCCACCAAGACACCAACGCGCCACAACCGGCACCAAAACCACAAAGGCTACCACACTCCACTAAGGCAACAACGCCACTAAGGCTACCACACCACAAAGGCAACAACGCCACAAAGACGACAAGGCCACAAAGGCTACAAGGCCACAAAAGGCTACAACACCACAAAGGTAACAAGGCCACTAAGGCTAGAACACCACCAAGGTCAACATGCCCTCTACGAGACTGTTATCACCAGATTTTGGCCAAATCAGGAGATGGGCCGTAATGGAGATGGGCTTGAAGGATATACACGTGGAGTATCTCTAAAGCAGCCTTGTGCGAAGAGTTATGCTAGATTGCCCGTGTATCTGTAAAATATAGTAGATTGCATCTTAGTTTAGAATTAAAAGATAGAGTTTAACCCGTGCACGGTTAGGTGCACGCCCGAATTAGAAAGTCCCTTGGACTATAAATATGTATCTAGGGTTATCGAGAAAGGAGGACAATCACGTTCACAACAAACACAAACCAGGCGCATCGCCACCCCTTCTTTCGAGGGTTTCTTCCGGGTAAGCATCATGCTGCCTAGATCGCATCTTGCGATCTAGGCAGTACACGTTTATTCGTTATCTTGTGTTGCTCGTGCTGAAGCGTTGTTGATGGCGAGTAGCACTATTTATCTTAGGTGTTTTGGGGCTTGCATGGATGCTTTTCTCGTGCATATTTGCTTAGCCATGCCGTCCCTCGATATCTAGCTGACCTTATACCTACCTAGGTGTAAGGGCAGCACCTTGCTTGTTCGTTATTTAGTAGATCCAATCTGTTATAGTTGCTCCTTGATTCTTCAAGGATTGGTTTAATATCTGTATGGTTAGGCCTTACAAACGGGTTGAACGATCCGGTAGTACGTAAGGTACGGTTTGTTAGTCCTAAGAGGGATGTTCCGGGAATTAACTTAATGTTGGTTTTTAGGCCTCTTTTAGGATTAGTTTTCCATTATCTTTCGTGTCTATTAGGCTCATCTACGCGTAGGATGTTCCGATCATGCGGTGAAGACCCTAAACTGTCGTAGATTGGTTTAACTTTATATTGATCAAGCAGGAGCCCCATGTCATCGTTATCCCGACGAGAACCATGGGGCGATCGGCTCTTTGAGCCGATCCACAGGGCAACCTGAGAGCCGATCGGGCTCGTATTTAATGTTTACGTGTCTACCATGCAGGAAGCTAATCGAAGCAATCCAACACCTTCCTGACCAGGTATAGGTCAGGTGGCACGCCCTTGCAACCGCTAGGACGTGTGCCAGAATATTTGCGGGACGACGTCGAGGGACCAGGGCCCCCAGTAGTCTTGGAAGCCTCCCGGCTCTTCGTGTTGCTTAACCACTGCTCGCCGGTGGGTTTTGGCAGGCAACACATTCTGGCACGCCCGGTGGGACAATCTTCCGCAACAACCACGTCAACATCCGAGATGGCGGAAGAACCGATCAAGTACGAAGATCTGCCTGCTGAGCACAAGAAGAAATACGATGAGCTCAAGGCCATCTTCGAAGCCGATCTCATCGGCTCTTTCGAGAAGACCCGTTCGCACGGGATTAAGTTCAAAGGGTTCCAACCCGAAGGCGCGCTTGAGGGACTAGATCTATCTCTCCCTTCGGAGGAACGTACCAGAGCCCTGCGACATGAAATTAACTATGCCGTTGCTCATTCTTTACATCGGCATTCTGAGAGCCTGGTGAACACTCTGGAGCGTGTTGCGCTTCATGTGGTGCAAGAAATCATGAAGCATTAGTATTCTCCGTCAGGACCTACTCTAGGAACTCATCAGGGAGAAATACCGTTCTATACTAGACCACCACTGCAATACACGTTTGCAGCTCCACAGCAACAAGGTTCACCGGCGTACGTCGTCTACAAGGTTGGAGGCGATCCTGGCGATTACCAATTCCTGTATGAGCCGCCCAAGGAGATTCCACATGGATACGTGTGCATGTACGTGCCGGACTGCAACAACTGGGCGAATCAGATTAAAGCAGGAGGGACTGCCACAGCCGGAGGGATTGCCACAGCAGGAGGCAGTTCTGGAGCAGATGCTGAGAAACAGGCGTGGCTAGCTAAATATGCCACCGGAACAAGTCATGAACGCTCAACCTCTGCAGCTCCTACGGTGGATCAGATCACTGCAATCTTGAGAGATCAGTTCGGCATCCTGCCGAAGAAGAGAATGATCGGCTATTCCAAGCCGTATCCCAACGAGTATGACCTAATCCCACTACCGCCTAAGTATCGGCTCCCTGACTTCACAAAATTCAGTGGATCAGAAGGAACCAGCTCAATTGAACACGTGAGCCGATATTTGGCACAGTTGGGCATGGTCTCAGCTTCAGACCAGCTACGTGTGAGGTTCTTTTCACAATCTCTCACGGGTCCAGCCTTTGGGTGGTACACCTCGTTGCCACCAGATTCGGTTCGAACATGGAAGCAGCTGGAAGAGCAGTTTCACATACAGTATCATTCAGAAGCTACTGAAGCTGGCATTGCCGATCTGACCCAGGTTCGGCAAAGGCGAGGAGAGACGGTGTCTGAATACATCCAGCGTTTCAGGACCGTCAGGAACCGATGTTATTCGGTTCGTTTATCTGAGAAGGAAGCAGTCGAGCTGGCGATAGCAGGCCTATCAGCGCCGCTCAAAGATGTGACCTTCCAAGCAGACTACAATTCACTGGCGCATATGGTTCAGAAATTGACATCGTATGAACAGCGCCACCCAGAATTGTACCAGGACAAGTTCAAGCGCGTCGCCCTGATCGAGACGGGAGAAGATGAAGATTCTGCAGAAGATCAGGAAGTCGCTGTAGCTGAATGGACTCGGGGGGAAAAACACGTGTCCTGCAAATGGGTGAAACAACCAGGGCCTGCAAAAGGGTTTGACTTTGATTTAAGCAAAACGGAGCAAATTTTTGATTTGCTGCTGAAGGAAAAACAGCTGAAGTTACTCGAAGGCCACAAAATCCCCACGTTACAAGAGATGAACGGCAGGCCATACTGCAAATGGTATTACACGTTCACCCATGCCACCAACGACTGCAAAGTCTTGCGCGGACAGATTCAAATGGCGATAGAACAAGGCCGATTACTCTTCGGTCAGTTTGCCATGAGAGTTGACACGCATCCGTTTCCTGACGTCAACATGGTGGATCTCAGTCACTGCATAAGACGCGAGCCAGGTTTCTCTTTTGATATCAACATGGCAGGGCTTGCAGATCGCCATAGCAAGGATAAAGCTGAAAGCAGTCACTCCCGTGGCAAAGATAAAGAGGATGCCGATCCACGCGACTGACCCCAATATGATGACAGCCGGTATTTGACTGAGGAAGAAGTGAGAAGCGTGCGGTATCAACGACCACTCTCCGCACACCTCCTTAACAAGTATGAGCAGCAGTATGACCGACGTCGGCGCTACGATGTAGACGATGATAGATATCGTCGGTCTGATGCAGACGACAGGAAATACCGTCGATATGAAGGGTATGAGCGTCACGCTAGAGGGAGGTCAAGAGAGCAAGAGGACATGGATAGGCATTGGAACTGTCCTTTCTTCAAACACTGCTGGGACTCAGGAATGAGCCGATTGCCTACAATCGAGAACTGCCCAGAATGTAGACAGAAGAGGAAGGGAACAAATGAAGTTTCAGTGTTCAAGCGTCTAGGACCTCTCCCACCTCAGAATAAACGAGCTGAGTCATCTCGATATGAAGACTTCGAGGAGTCAGAGGAAGAAGATAGATATCACCGGCCAAGGTGGTGCCCTGATGGACTCAGCCACTCCCAAAAGCGCAGAGTACAACGGCTACGAAACTTGGAGGAAGCCGAGGCGCAGTACCTGTACACGTTGAGGAAAGCACGGCCCGATCTGGCCGTGAAAATTCAGCAGACGTTGGAGATGGAGACTCGCCCACCAAAGAAAGTGTGGCGACCCAAGCAGGCAAAAGCCGATGCAGAGGCATCGGCTGATACAAACATGGTGTTCATCCTTCCGTCAGAGTTTTGTGCTCCAAGAGATGAGGAAGTGTCAGTGGCACAGTTTGATTGCGGTCCACGACCAGTTATCTTTGAGAAGCCACGAGAGAGGAGCTACAGGCATCTGAAAGCCCTATACCTGAAAGGTTATATCAATGGGCAGCCTATCAGCAAGATGCTGGTTGACACGGGAGCGGCAGTCAATATAATGCCGTACTCCATGTTACGACGTTTGGGACGTTCCAATGAAGATCTGATCAAGACCAACATCACACTAAGCGATTCCAACGGCCAAGCGTCAGAACCCAAAGGTGTCCTGAACGTAGACTTAACTTTCGGCCGAAAAACCATCCCTACGTCGTTCTTCATCGTCGACAGCAAAAGCACTTACGCTGTCCTGCTAGGAAGGGATTGGATCCACGCTAACTGTTGCATTCCATCCACAATGCATCAGTGCATCATACAATGGGATGGAAATGAAGTGGAGGTTGTTCATGCAGATGGTTCAATCGAAATCTCTTTGGCCGCCATGAACATCTGGGAAGCAAACTACCAAGAGCCGCTCTCTGGAATCAATCTGGACGGCTGTGAGCGCATCGAAGCTTCAAAAAACGGGGTGAGGCTGGTCTTATCCACTGGCCTGACAGAGTAGCAAGACCCAAGTCTATGGACGTACGTGGCAAGGCCGATCCCTGCGATCGGCCCCAAAAAATAAAAAGCAAGGATCTTACATCAAGCATGTCACGTAGTAGCGGAATGCAGGTAGATTAGAGACCTTTACTACGCGATACAACTGCAAGGGAGGCCGATTCCAGCAATTGGCCAAAATCATTCTCACCACACTTGCTAGTCGCTGTGCTATTTAGCATGGTGAGTGGTGTGACAGGCTTGTAGTTGGCTGGAAAGCCGATATCTTCAATTATTTGAAAGATTCGGCTCGGGGGGCATATACACAGAGAAGGTACGAGGCCACGAAGTATGTACCCAGGAGGAGCCGATTTATGAGATCGATCGGCTAGTAAAAAAAATCGAAAATAGGAAAATTTTAAGTACAGCCGATGCTCGGACATCGACTTAAGAATAAAAAGCCGATGCACAGCCATCGACTCAAGAGGTACAAGCTGTTACAACAGAAGTACATGCTCAGTGGAACAGTTATCATTACATGGAGGAGCTCTACTGAAGGAATGCCTCAAGGGCACAAAGTGCAGAAGCACGAACACGATCTACCTCGGCGATCTCAGCCTCGTCATCTTCATCCTGGCCCGTCATCAGCTGCTTGTTCAAGGCGCGGATTTCAGCCAGATCAGTCTTCAGTTCAGCTTTGAGACCTTCTGCTTCTTCGTGGGAGCGGGCAATGAGAGCTTCCTTATCTTGGATGAGCTGCTTGGTTATCCGCACCCTCTCTTCGAGGTCCTCCAACTCCTTCCGCAAGATTTCCAGTTCAGCGGTACTGGTGGATGTGTCAGTTTTTGCGTCCAAAGCTGCCTTTTTCTCATTAAGCCGCTGACACTTGTCTGCAATATCGGCTTTCAATGGAAGCTGGGCGTGGCGCAAGCCGATTCTCTGACGGGCCAAGGTCACCCTTGACCTGTAAGCAGACAAAGTCACCACAGGCCAGAGCTTCACCTGCAATGTCACCGGGAGATGAGGCTGGAGGTCTTCAAGAATGCTCTTTATTCCCTCGGTATCTTCAACCAATGTCTCGATTGAGGAGGAGAGCAAGGCCTTGAGCTGTTGGAGTTGACCATGGGTAGCGTTGGGCCCTGACTCTTCGCTTGCTTTAACAGACAGTTCGATGAATTCTGGGTCAAACGTTAACAGGTTTGAGAGATCATAACCCTGACAAACAACAAGAACAATGTCAGTACGCAGCAAAAAAGCAAGGAAGAGCTAAGGAAAGGAGGTATACCTCTCCCAAGACCATAGGGGCGGCCGATGAAGAGGCGATCGGCTCTTGTATTTCTGCTGAGGGCGTGGCCAAGGTGGCAGCCTTGTCGACTCCGCTTTTGGAGGTTGCTAAGTCCAGGGCGGTGGATGGCATCACCACCTCCTTGACTTCCCCACTAGAGGTGTCATCGGTCTGAAAAGGGGACGATTAGCCGATGGGAACGACAATAGGTCAGCACCAAATATGAGTCAAAAAGAGTGTGGGGAGCAATTAAGTTCGAAAGCTCCTGGTCTGATGAAGAGGTTTGTGGCGTCTTGCGAGCCCTCTTGATGCATCGGCTCTTTGTACGTAGACCACCTTGTCCTGCTTTTGGAGAAGCCTGGAAAGAAGCAGGTTCGGGAGCTGACCTTTTCTTGGAAGCCGACGGTGGCAAGTCTGGCTGGTTCGGCATGGTGTTCTCCCCGGAGGTGCCTGAACTTGAGTCCTCTTGGCTGGACTGTGTATCCTCGCTGGAGATTTCTTCAGTAGATGTCTGTGAAAGAAATACGAACATATTATGAAAGCCTAGAAGAATGAATGAAACCAGCCAAGGCGTGGATTAGCTTACATGCAGAATTTCTTGGGCTGGAGAGGAGGTTTGGCGCCTCAAGGTCTTCGTGGCAGCTACTTTCCTCACTGCTGTTCTCGCTAGGGCTCGGGGGGCAGCTGGCCTAGAAGATGTTCCGCTCTTGGGAGCCAATTTTGGTAAAATCGGCTGGTTCTGCATCACGACCTTCTTCAAGGATGGTGATTTTTTGCACAAGAGGACCACTGGAGCTGGTGGGTGGAGTGTGAAAGAGGAGCCGTCATCATGTACAGGCTCTGGACCATCTTGTTGCTGCAAGAAAACAGAGCAGGGTTGTGAAAAGAAGGATACTGCAATAAGATACTTCAAGGCAAAATTATGAGCAGTGGTACCTGTTCTGCAGGGATATCATATTCAACATCAAGTTGTTTCAGCAATGGTCCTAGAGCTCTTCGGAAGGCATGAGTCTTCCACATTGCCCACCAGGCCTCGAAATCATCCGTTGATGAAGTGAAAGAGAGTTTGTGAGGAATTGGGATGACTAGAGCATCAAAGAAGGAGTAACACCTCTGACTAGTAAGGACATCGGGCAAGTCGGCCCTGCTTTCTGTTAAGAAGTGGAGAAAGAATTGGGGAGACACTTGCCCAAGACCAAACTGACGGGCTGCTACAACTGGCTGATAGGACTCATAACCAGGTTTGATGATCCTGTTGGAGGTGCTCATGCCCACCGGAAGAAAACGGGGACGAACCATGATGGAGTATAATTGCCGAGTGCTGGTGTCATCGGCAAAGCTGTCTAGCCTAAAGGAGACTGGATTTTCGAAATGCTCGGACTCCGTGTAAGGAAAGAAGAGAGGATTGTCCAGACCTTGGAAGAAGATGCTGAACCATTTTGAGGTTTCTTGGGGGATCAGCTTACTGCCTGGGAGGCTGTACAAGGCTTGGCCGTAGCTAGTGCATCAGATTTGCTTCCCAATGGCATCTGGAAAGGTGCGAGTGGCCAGACGAGGGAAGTTTGGGATGTGGCTCTGGAAGTATAGTTGGGCCCATAGCTGAATAAACCACCAAGGACCTCCTGTTTTGACTGTTTTTTGGGAAAACAGTTTGACAGACATCAGCTGGAGATATCGATAGACCTCTCCAAGGAACAGTTTGCCAATACCAAGTTTGGTGCCTTTGGCAAGTTCATAGGCCAAGGAGAGGTAATTCTTGGTGGGAGCAAGGGAAGGGCCGCAGAATATGAAGTGCTCCAACCAGAAGTTTAAGAAGGCCGTGTGTTCTTTCTCTGTTACAGGGCCTTTGGTTTTCATGTGGCGTCGAAGATAAGCACCCCAGTTTGTGCAGTCTTTTTTGGAAGAAAGCTGTAAAGGTACCTTTGGCAGCATAAAGGCAGAGGGACTCGGGGATGCGATATCTAGGCCGGTGATCATGACCACGTCTAGTAGGGTTGGTGTCATGGGGCCGTGGCCAAACATGAAACAATTCAAAGCATCAGACCAAAAGTAGCCGATGGTTTTCAAAAGGTTTTCATGTTTTTCAAGTGGAGACAGTGATAAGGCTAAGGCATCGGCTATTCCCGTAGTGTCCCAGGTGGATTGGTGGGTCTTGGCTACCCTATTATACCATGAAAACCAATCCTCAGGAGGATTAGGCCAGGCTCGTAAGCAATCGGCCCAAGAAGATGGATCTAAGTTCTGGTTCACAAAGGGAATCCTATTGGCCTCGCATGAAATCAGATGAGCAGGACTCTCGGTGGAACGAGGACCAAGACAAAGGGAATTCGGAAGGGAAGGATGCGACAACAGAATATCTGACACCTAAAAAATTAATGGCATAATGAGACATTAATTCAGGTGTTTTGCTGATAATTCCAGCAATTTACTCAGATGGTGAGGAACGGTGGGGGATTACCTTCAAGCCAGAGACCTCAGTGTTGGCGTTGAACGATTCCGCCATTGGATTCGCCGCGGAGGAGTCTGCGCGATTGGGATCTGAGAACTGTGTATGGCTGGAAGTTGGATCTGTGCGAGCGGCGATTTGGGGATCTGAGTTTGCTCTTGTAGGCAAAGGTTGCAAGTTACCGTTTGAACAGGCAGCTGGGTTGGCCTTGCTCGCGTTTTGTGATAAAGGCCGATGTTTTGCCATCGGCTCTCTGCGCGTTGACTCGCATTGACAATCGGCAAACGCTCTGAGGTAAAGGCCGTTGTGTTGCCGTCGGTTTTTTGCGCATTACCTCATGTTGACAATCGGCAAAATCGAGAAGTTGAGAAGGCAGGGCATCATGATGAAGAATACTGCGACGGTTCTGCTCTGCCACGACATGACCCTTCGAAGGAAAAACAGAGTGGTTTTGAAATTATCATTGCCAAAACCAGGGGGGCATGTGTTATCACCAGATTTTGGCCAAATCAGGAGATGGGCCGTAATGGAGATGGGCTTGAAGGATATACATGTGGAGTATCTCTGAACGGGCCTTGTGCAAAGAGTTGGGCTAGATTGCCCGTGTATCTGTAAAATATAGTAGATTGCATCTTAGTTTAGAATTAAAAGATAGAGTTTAACCCGTGCACGGTTAGGTGCACGCCCGAATTAGAAAGTCCCTTGGACTATAAATATGTATCTAGGGTTATCGAGAAAGGAGGACAATCACGTTCACAACAAACACAAACCAGGCGCATCGCCACCCCTTCTTTCGAGGGTTTCTTCCGGGTAAGCATCATGCTGCCTAGATCGCATCTTGCGATCTAGGCAGTACACGTTTATTCGTTATCTTGTGTTGCTCGTGCTGAAGCGTTGTTGATGGCGAGTAGCACTATTTATCTTAGGTGTTTTGGGGCTTGCATGGATGCTTTTCTCGTGCATATTTGCTTAGCCATGCCGTCCCTCGATATCTAGCTGCCCTTATACCTACCTAGGTGTAAGGGCAGCACCTTGCTTGTTCGTTATTTAGTAGATCCAATCTGTTATAGTTGCTCCTTGATTCTTCAAGGATTGGTTTAATATCTGTATGGTTAGGCCTTACAAACGGGTTGAACGATCCGGTAGTACGTAAGGTACGGTTTGTTAGTCCTAAGAGGGATGTTCCGGGAATTAACTTAATGTTGGTTTTTAGGCCTCTTTTAGGATTAGTTTTCCATTATCTTTCGTGTCTATTAGGCTCATCTACGCGTAGGATGTTCCGATCATGCGGTGAAGACCCTAAACTGTCGTAGATTGGTTTAACTTTATATTGATCAAGCAGGAGCCCCATGTCATCGTTATCCCGACGAGAACCATGGGGCGATCGGCTCTTTGAGCCGATCCACAGGGCAACTTGAGAGCCGATCGGGCTCGTATTTAATGTTTACGTGTCTACCATGCAGGAAGCTAATCGAAGCAATCAAACACCTTTCTGACCAGGTATAGGTCAGGTGGCACGCCCTTGCAACCGCTAGGACATGTGCCGGAGTATTTGCGGGACGACGTCGAGGGACCAGGGCCCCCAGCAGTCTTGGAAGCCTCCCGGCTCTTCGTGTTGCTTAACCACTGCTCGCCGGTGGGTTTTGGCAGGCAACAGAGACCGAAACCCCGGAGAGAACCCAAACCGATGCACCTAATGCAATGGCTAAGAACACCACTAAGATGCCCAAGTTCTTCTCTCCCAAATTCCAACAGAGCTACAAAAGCTATTGGGGGAATAAGGGAGGAAGAACAAATATGAGGAGAAACACCAAGCAACTCCAAGATCTAGATCTAGCAAGATCCCCTCACTTGGAGAGGGATTCAAATGGTGAAGCTCTAGATCTAGATCTCCTCTCTCCTTTCCCCAAAAAATATGCAAGAAATAGTGGGGGGATCAAGAGGAGGAAGAAACAACTCAAGGTCAACAATGGAGGAGAGAGAATGGAGGGGAAGAAGTTGTGTGGACGGAGGTGGAAGAGAGGTATATATATAGGGGCCGAGAAATATAGCTATTGGGGCAGAAAAATGGTCAGATTCGCGCCCGAGCGGTACTACCGCTTGTCAAAGCGGTACCACCGGTAGTACCGCTTTGCGGAGCGGTACTACCGCTCGTGTCAAAAACTGGAGCAAAACAGATCTGAAAATACGTGTGTGAGAGAGAGAGAGCAGGCAACGCATGTATCAGAGTAGAGCAGCAGCTATGCAGCGATAGCACATGAGTGTACAGGGCGGCAGCGTGGCATGCGGCGGCAGCGTGCAAGTGTGGGGGCCAGCGATCGGGCGGGAACCCGTGCGGGTCAACACCTAGTTGGATCGAGCAGCCTCGATCGCTGGTTCTCCCGGGCGAGCGAGTAGCGAGGCTTGGCGCAGTGGTGGGCCAAGGCGTGGGTGACGGGCGGCGGCCCATGCGCGGGTGCGGAGTGCCGAGGTGGAGATGGCTGGGCGCGGCTGGGCTGAGCGCTAGTGGGCCGGTGGCTTGGTGCGGGCTGCTGTAGGAGAGGAAGAAGAAAGGCTGGCCGGTACTACCGGCTTGGTACCGTAAATGAGTTACGGTACTACCGGGCCGTTACCGGCCTGGTATCGGTTCGAGTCCAGTAAGCAAAGAAGGCTGAGCGGAAGTTGGGCCGGTATCGCTCGCGGTAGTACCGCCCGGCCCAACAACGTTTATTTTCGTTTTCTTTTTCTCTGGAACACGGAAAACGCAATATCTCCAGCTAGGAAACTCGGAATGCAGTGAAACCAATTTTGCCGGAAAGAGGACGACGAGAGCTACCACTACACAAGGCGAAAACATGGAAAAGAGGGAGTGATGATTTTCTCATGGTCATAGAGGTGTAACCTCTCAATATGGTATATCGGGAAAATCATCACCCTCGCACAAGCAACATGCGATGCAACCGGAATCCATTTCCGATGAGCTAGAGCTTGTCATGGAGAATGAACACAAGCTCTAACTCATCTCATGGATAAGAACCAAGAACAACCAAGAAACACGATGCAATGCATGCAAGGTTTGAGCTCTCTCCGATGATGCGACCCACTATCCTATCGAGCACAAACCTTGTCCTTGCGTGTTCCTCTCGAGTCGGCAAGCTCCGTCTTCATCCTCTTCATGATTTTAAATGCCACCGTCTTCCTCCAACATTCACGCCACCGTCTTCTTCGATCTTGTACGCACGCCACCGTCTTCATTCATCTTCTACGCCGTCTTCTCTCTTCATCTTCTACGCCGTCTTCTCTCTTCATCTTCAAAACCGTCTTCGTCTCTCTTCGACACCATCTTCATCGGTCTTCTTCATCGTACTCGATCTTCTCGATCTTACAACCTTGAGACCAACACATGGCTATGGACTTGACCTAAGATATATTCTCAAAGCAACCGTTAGTCCATAGGGATTGTCATCAATTACCAAAACCACACATGGGGTAATGGACATGTTCTTTCAATGAGGAGGAGAGGGAGGGGGGAAGCTACACCTTGGCCGCACCACCCCTGCCCCCTTGAGGCCGGCGCCCATAGCCCCCTCTCTCCAAACCCTAGCCACCTCCTCCTCCACATACAACTCCCGCAGCGCATAGGCGAAGCCCTGCCGGAGTTCTCCACCACCACCGCCACCATGCCGTCGTGCTGCCGGGATTCCGAGGAGGATCTACTACTTCCGCTGCCCGCTGGAACAAGGAGAAGGACGTCGTCATCAACACCGAACGTGTGACCGAGTACGGAGGTGTTGCCCGACTGTGGCACCGTCAAGATCTTCTACGCGCTTTTGCAAGCGGCAAGTGATCGACTACATCCACCACGAGATCTAATCTCGTTAGGCTTTGGAAATCTTCGAGGGTTAGTCTCATGATCTTCTCGTTGCTACCATCTTCTAGATTGCATCTTGGCTTGTTATTCGTTCTTGCGGTAGGAAATTTTTTGTTTTCTATGCTACGAATCCCATCAGTGGTATCAGAGCCGTGTCTATGCATAGATTGGTTGCACGAGTAGAACACAATTGTTTTGTGGGCGTTGATGCTTTGTTGTCTTTAGTTCGTGTACTTTGCATCTTGCGGCATAGTGGGATGAAGCGGCTCAGGCTAACTTTACATGACCACGTTCATGAGATTTGCTCCACGCTCGACATGCAACTTGTATTGCATAAGTGGCTTTGCGGGTGTCTGTCTCTCCCACTATAGTGAAGATCCAATTTACTCTTTCTATTGATGTGACGCCCCGAAACCGGTACCATGAGGATCCCAGCGAACCCGCCAAAATCCGCATGATATCGATTCCGAGACGCCCTCCGACACGACGTGCGCGATGAATCACACACGTGATGCCAGAGAAATTAACACGAGCGGTAACATTACAACAGGATTACAATAGAGCCCACAAGAAACATATATTACAACAACGACTCCAACGAGTCAAAATACAAATATACAATACAAAGATCCAAATCATACAGAAGATCGAATACGTCCGAGTATGGACAAGATAAAAATTGGACTAAGACTCCTGAAAATAAACGATGGCGTCCATAACCCTGCCCAGGCCAAGCCGGAAGGGTAACCTTGCTAACGTCATCATTTTGTACCTGTCGAAGTCGGGCCATCGGTTGCCGACAATAGGAGGGAACAAAAGAGAAAGAGAAAAGGCGAGAGTAAGTACCAAGGAACGAACTCCGACACGTACTTAGCGAGACTAGAAATGGCTATGCTCGCCAGGCGAATATATCACCGGGGGCTATATGGTGATGGGGTTCGTTGCATAGAAAACAAAAATTTTCCTACCGCAAAGCGAATAAAACCAACAGATCTAATCTATGGAACACCCAGGATCCAATCTACAAGATCTAAGAAACGAGATGGAGATGAGACTAACCTCGAAGATTCCAAAGCCTACGAGATTAATCTCGTTGTTGGTGTAGACGATCGTCCCCGGTGCTGCAATCCGGCAGCACTTCCGTACTCGGTCGCGCGTACGGTGTCGATGAAGCTCCTTCCTCTCCCGTTCCAGCGGGCAGCAGAGGTGTGGTAGATCTCCACGGAATCCCAGCAGCACGACAGCGTGGTGGTGGTGGTGGAGAAGAATTCCTGCAGGGCTTCGCCTAAGCCGGAGCAGGAGAAACTGGGAGGGAGGATAGGTGGCAAATTAGGGTTGCGTACGGAGCAGCTCTGGCCGGCCAAACCATCCCTCTATATATAGTCGGGAGGTAGGGTTAGGGTTTCACAAAACACATCTAGGGCCGGCGCCTGGTGGGCCCACACCATACCCTGGCGCGGCCTGGGTGGGACCCGCGCCGAGGTGTGGTGTGGCCCACCCCTGGCCTTTCTCCGTCTCCCCTTTGGACTCCGTCTACGCGACAGAAAAATAAGAACTTCTGTTTTGTTTCGTCCAATTCCGAGAATATTTCCAGAACAACTTTTCTTGAAATACAAAACAACAGAATTCTTCCAGAACAATTCCGGTCCTCCTCGTGATGTCTTGGATCCCATCCGAGACTCCGAACAATATTCGGTCTCCATCTCATATTCCGAATCTACTTATGCGACATCGAACCTTAAGCGCGTCACCCTACGGTTCACGAACTATGCAGACATGGTCGAGACTCCTCTCCGAGCAATAACCAATAGCGGGATCTGGAGATCCATAATGGCTCCCACATATTCAACGATGACTTAGTGATCGATTGAACCATTTACATATGATGCCAATTCCCTTTGTCTCGCAATATTTTACTTGTCCGAGGTTTGATCATCGGTATCTCCATACCTTGTTCAACCTCGTTACCGACAAGTACTCTTTACTCGTACCGTGGTATGTGATCTATTATGAACTATTCATATGCTTGCAAGTTAATCAGATGACATTCCACCGAGAGGGCCCAGAGTATATCTATCCGTCATCAGGATGGACAAAACCCACTATTGATCCATATGCCTCAACTCACACTTTCCAAATACTTAATCCCATCTTTATTGCCACCCATTTACGCAATGGCGTTTGATGTAATCAAAGTACCCTTCCGATGTAAGTGATTTACATGATCTCATGGTCGAAGGACTAAGGCAACTATGTATCGAAAGCTTATAGCAAGTTGAACTTAATGACTTGATCTTATGCTACGCTCATTTGGGTGTGTGTCCATTATATCATTCAATTAATGACATAACCTTGTTACTAATAACATCTAATGTTCATGATCACGAAACCATGATCATCTTATTAATCAACAAGCTAGTTATACATGATGCTTACTAGGGACTCCTTGTTGTTTACATAACACACATGTATCAATGTTTCGGTTAATAAAATTATAGCATGATATATAAACATTTATCATAAACACAAAGATATTATAATAACCACTTTATTATTGCCTCTTGGGCATATCTCCAACAGTCTCCCACTTGCACTAGAGTCAATAATCTAGATTACATTGTAAGGTACCTAACACCCATGGCATTCTGGTGTTGGTCATGCTTTGCCCTAGGGAGAGCTTTAGTCAACGGATCTGCAACTGTAGCAACCTCACCTCTTAAGGGTGCCGATCTCTGTGCGTATCTGTGCTAGTCCCTGGATCAATCGCTAGCACACACAGTACAAGATGTAATACTAAGAAACAAAGGTCTTTATTACATCGTATGGTCCAGAATTTACATAAAGGATTACAAATTGCATAGCACAAGGCTAGCATATCATCAGAGTTTCACAACGAATAAACATAGACAGCATGGAGTCCTTCGTCTTCATGTGCCACAGGCGAGCATGTTGAGGATAGACTCGTAACCCTAATCATCGTAACTCTCTCGTCTTTCAAAACATCTGCAACATGAAAAGTTACAGCCACGAATGGTCAATACTATGAATGTATTGGCAAGATGACACTATAGTGGACTCAAGTGGCAACCTAACACTTATGTGTACATTTGGCTGGTAGAGCTCAGGTATGATTTGCATAAAGCCAGTTTTCTCCTATCAATTGTGAAATCATTTTCTTCACTTCTAATTAGGCGGTTCCATTGATAGAAATCAATGAACCTGGAATACCACTGATGGAAACCAGTGAATTCTTCCTACCCTTGTTCACCCATTTATTTTTATTCAGAAATTGGGATGATAAGACTTTCGAACAGGATCCTTGTCAGTTCGCTCAAATTGTCCGTAACCGGGGACACGGCTAAGTACTTAGATTTAACACTCTGCAGAGGTTGTACAATTTACCCACATGACCTAGCCTGTTCTTCTTCCATGATGCATATTTTGCTCAAATGGACAGATGTCGACTAGGACGAGATTTTTCTGAAGTGATCCCCCAGACCATCCTCTACGGACCAGTACCGACCTACATTCCCCTACATCATCTGTCACGTAGGGCCCGGGTTCTCACAACATACTCCATCAAGCCAGAGCCCATATAGCATGTGGTTGTACGGTAAGCTAATGAGCAAGGTTGTCTACAATCTCTTTAATCCTGGGTGACTTTCCGCAAATGTGCACTCACACGAGGGTATCGCCGTTGACAGGCCCCTGATGCAGCCACCCGCTCCAAAGCTCCACCATTCACCCAGGTAGTTCATTAAACTTAGTTGTTTTTCCTTAACCACTAGCAAAACATTTTCATAGCATAGCTAAGCATCCTAGTAAGTTTAATGGCGACAAAAGATACAAGTAAGGAACAAGTACCTATTCTACTAGGTGTGAATAGCAAAGCTTATAATCCTATACATGCATACTACAAAAATTACTACAGTGCATATATAAAACTGGGACATTTGTGATTGGTGTATCACTTGCCTTTGCTTGGTAGTAGATGAACGTTCACTCCTCTCAACAAAATATGTAGATCTCCGTTCAAGCTAATAAGATAAAAGAAATAACACAACATAAACACACATTCCAACAACAACAAAGTCAAGTAAGGCAATAAAGAGTTATTATCCATTTTATTTTAGTCTTCATCTATCTTATGGCTCAATGGAAAATGAAGATATGGCATGAGGGATGGCTTGCATGATATATTGAGATATTGAATGGCAAGGTCAAATACTTAGAAAGAAATGTATCATTAAGGAAAAAAATTAGAAAAAATTGATAGACTACAAAAGCATGGATAATTGAAATAGGTATGATCTTGGAACATGAAACAATTGTAGAAATAGTTTTGGTAGATGGGTATGGTCATAAGAAACACTTTGGCAAAAGGAATTGTGCCCAAAAGAATTCTCAAAATTAAGCATGACAAAAAAATACTCGATATTCCTCATTTGAATTACGAATATTTTATAGTTGTCAAAACTCAAAACTAATGAGTGCCTTGGGTTCTATATTTCCTAAGGATTCTGGAGATATATAAAGTTTTACCAAATTTGGCTATGATAAACTCAAGACATGATTTTTAGAAGTTCACGGCATTTTCCGTCAAAAGAGGAAAAGCGAAAATTAGATATAGGTTGCCGCAAGATTTTACATCGAAACGATAGCAAAGAAAGGAAATTGCTAACATATACGTGCAAGCAGATCTCCATGATAGGTATAGCAAAATGATTAGGATATGTAGCTTAGGGAAAGAAGAGTTGTTTCCTTCTTGGACTGCTTCTTTGCACATACGTATCTAAGTGTAATACAGACGTGGTGTGTTTCTTTTAGAATGTACTAGTTCAACGATGGCCAAGATTCTTAATTTACACACTTAAAATTTCAATAATTAGAAGTGTGCAAACAGGAGAGCTAGTGCTTGGTTTGGTTTCTACAAGTTGAAAGGATTTCAAGGATATTTTGCTTGTAAATTTGGATGAACCGGTTAGAAGGTATGGAATTTTTTTTATATGTTCATCACAGTGAATTAGTTTAGTTCGTACGAAGTGCCACCACACTCGTGCGTGGAAGGAAACAGAAATAGATGCAAGGCAAACATATTGTAGGATGGTCAGGTGTTCCGAAAAAAAAGAATAACGAATCTATACATGTATTTTTTTTCACTGACTTAATCTATACATGCACTTAACAAGGGCAGCTTCAGTCTTTTTTTTTTTTTTTTTGAGAAAAGGGCAGCTTCAGTCAGATACAGGTTGATCGATCAAAGTCGAGTACCAAAACTAAAGGACGTGCGGTATAGAACAGCGTGGGACGGCAGTGCCATACCAGCGAGCAGCAGGTGCACCGGTGCTCGAAAGACGATGGCGATGTTCCGGGACTCCGGCTTGGCGAAGTTGACGATGACATGCTGCAAGCAACGCAGAACTTGTTGGTCTCCTTGGAGTCGTGCTCCCCTTCCTCGGTTGACGGTAACGGGCGAACGGAGCGGTAGCCGGCGTCGGACAGCGACGGAAAAACATAAGTGAAATGGCGCAAAAACGTGTCCTGGAAGTAGGCTTCGATTAGGAGAGCATGGTGGAAAAAGGAATTGATGAGAAGATCACCGTACGTGACATAATCGTCCTATGAACTCCAATGACGTCGCGGCCAACATAGACGAAATCATGCCCGACCATGTCCTGGAGGTAGATCTTGATGAGAGGAGTCTCCCGATGTGAGGAATCAGCAATATGATCACCGAGGACGACGGCATCTAGCGATGAACTCGAATTTAGGGTTAAGAATGGCATGGTCGGTGTGAGTTTTACAGAGCATCTCTCAGAAAAGTTTGACAATGAAAATGAAGTAGAAAGCAAAGGGACACACGGTGGACATCTTTGTTCGTATTAATATCACCCGAGGAGGAAGATCAATCGATGCATGCCGATAGATGGCATTCGGTGCACCGGTTTTGCTGGGAAGATTAAGACAATAAAAGGGACAGATAATTTCCTGAACGCATTCCCATCAAACCTTGAGTAATTTCCGTGTTAAAGTCCAGGAGAAACGGTCATGCAATTGATGAGAAATTGGAGAGAGGAAGGTGCAGCTATAGCTGTACGTTTCGTTTAGGTGTACGTGAACTCGAGGATGAAGACGAGCGACACGGTCAGCTCATTCCAGTGGGCTGGTCTGATGGGCCGTTTGGTTGGCTCGGCCTGTTTTTCTTATTCCCTTTCTTTTCTTTCTTTTCTAGTTTTTTTTATATATATAGGATATTCATTCCCAAGTTGAACCAAATAAATTTAAGAAAAAAATGAAAAATAGGTATATTTTTATTCATTAACACATTTTAGTCCAGAACCAGTATATAAAGTATTGCACATTGGCCATATATACCTACTATGCAATAGTTTTCAAAATAGGGTTTAACGTTTTTGTTTTCTCAAATAAATTCATTTATAATTTCAAAACCTCAATAGTTTTTTTATTTAAAATATTTTGGAACCAAAGGTTAATGAAATCTCCATTTTGGGACAATACTTTTAATTACTATTCAAAAGTTTTAATTCCTTGTGAATTTTTAAATCAAGACACATAAACATGCTTAAATTTTATTTTTATTTTACATTCCAAAATTTTCAAAATTTTGGGATGTGACAGACTACCACCCTTAAAAGGAATCTCGTCCTCGAGATTCGAGAAAGGCTAGAAAGAAAGATGGGTTTGAGATATGTTGGGGTGGGCTACCACCCTTAAAAGAAACTTTTGTAGGTAGTCTTAGTTCTCGGGTTTAGGTTAAGCTCAGCTTGGGTATGACTTGGCAGACCCGAGGATATGGTTTTACAACAGGTCATCTTCTGAAAGCATCTATTGCTTCTGAGTTAATATCCAATATGTGGTTGTTTATTCACAAATAGTGAACAACATATCTCTTCAAGGTGGCTTGATCGAGTAGGTTTCCTCATAGTTGGGCTTCTAATCCATATGGGTTAGTGGTTGAACTACTTTTGACAATGAGGGTCACTTTGGGTCAAACGGAAGACCAACGTGAGAGTACTTCATGACATTCCCCATCTTTTGCTTGTTGGTGTCTTCGGCAACCTTCCACTACTCTTCAACTAGTGGCAGATCTTTAAACTCACCATAGTCCTACGTTTGGCAACACTTGCCTACTATAAGGGTATAATATCTATTCACCCTATGGTTCTGGCTTCTCAGCAACACCTATCTTATAGGTATGTCTCTCTAGATTTACCATTCCTCATAACTAGAGAAAACAATATGAGTAGTCGTCATGGGGGCCAATCCATGTCGCACCCAATCATTTCCTTGTATTTAGTTTGGTATATCTCGTATTCTAACTCTCGGTCAACCTCACAAGTTTGAGAAAACTTCCATGGAAAATTGAATCAATGTTTCACTTCCCATTATTGAATTGTTTTCAAAAACTTTCTATCGATCCTTAACTAGGGTTTTGCGTATCTCACACTCCACGCTTCTTCACCTTGTAGGAAACATCAAGGTTGGTTTTTCTAAGGTGTTCTTCATGACGATTAGTCGACAAAACACTTGATGGGTTAGGTATAGACGAGAATAGATAGAAAGGATCTAAAGGAGTTTTCCTACCCAAACATAGATCAAGACAATTCATAAACAACAAACATCTAACAAGCATCAAGCAACTAATCAAACACAAACAATCTAGTTGGTCATACCACAATTTGGTAAGATCAATACTTTGTTACGTTATCGTTGGTTCGATAAAAGAGAACTAATGGTGGTCCAGTCTATTTCTATTTTGGATGTGTCAAGCTTCTATTCTACTCCTTCGGTTTATCTTCGTGTATTGTGTAGTCTGCATCGAAGTATTCCTTCAAGTTCTTCGTTGGCCTTCCATGAAGTTGCATCATGTTGAGTCGGGCAATAACATATGAAGCATCGGTCTTCACACTTAAGGGACATGGTCATCATTATCCCCTCCTTGATGGAATTCAAGAGTTAGGCCATCTAAGGTAAGAGGAAATACTTTTGAAGGTGAAATAGATGAGAATACAATAAGTTCAAATGCAACATCTTTTAATAAAAACTGGATTAGATAGATTTTCATCCTATGGTCATCCTATTTCTAATCCAATCCTAGGGTCACGAACCTATGGTCAACACAATGCTCTGATACCATTGATGGCGCGTAGATGTACACGTCCGTTGGGGACCCCAAGAGGAAGGTGTGATGCGCACAGCAGCAAGTTTCCCTCAGAAAGAAACCAAGGTTATCGAACCAGTAGGAGCCAAGAAGCACGTGAAGGTTGTTGGTGGAGGAATGTAGTGCGGCGCAACACCAGTGAAACCGGCGCCAACGTGGAACCTGCACAACACAATCAAAGTACTTTGCCCCAACGTAACAGTGAGGTTGTCAATCTCACCGGCTTGCTGAAAACAAAGGATTAAGCGTATCGAGTGGAAGATGGTGTTTGTTTGCAAAGAACAGTAAAAGCAGTAGAATGTATTCAGATGTAAAAGAATGGACCGGGGTCCACAGTTCACTAGTGGTGTCTCTCCAATAAGATAACTAACATGCTGGGTGAACAAATTACAAGCGGGCAATTGACAAATAAAGATTCAATACATATCAACGATGATTACTATGTGATTTAATCAGGGCATTACGACAAAGTACATAGACCGCTATCCAGCATGCATCTATGCCTAAATAATCCACCTTCAGGTTATCATCCGAACCCCTTCCATCATCAACATTTTCAAGAATCTGACACTGGAAACGGTATGGCCTTTCCAACCGTCCGTGACCGTGGACACGGCTATTCGAATAGGTTTACACTCTGCAGAGGTTGCACACTTGTGCCGCAACATTTGATTTCATCCGTCGGGATAACCCCGAATCATCGTAACACAGTACGTGGATCATCAACCATAACCTTTCATTTACAAACCCTAGTATGAGCACTTCTCCCTGTGAGCTTGGCCTCCCAGTGAAGACCAACTGTCAGCCTGGGAACTGCACAGGGCTTGGCCTTACAATTCACCTCCATTCACATCATTTCTCAACAACGGAGGCAGCCTCGGCATAACCCCTATGATGTGTGTTCAGAAGGAACCCATACTAAGATACATAAATTTCCAGTTACGCCCTTACCCATAATCAGGTATTGTGGGGGTACTCAAGAATTGGAAAGGTATCGCATCCAAACCACTATCAGTTTTTAACTCAAAAATCACTATCTTCTCTTGGTCATATTCATCTTCCAAATTCATTCAATGGAATGCATCCTCATTCCAAAGTTTTCAATTTCATTACAAGTCACATGTTCCCATCTAGAGTAGTCCAATTTTAGTATTAGCACTAGCATCTAATCATTAGGGGTGCTAACAAGGTTTGATTGCCTTAGGCTAACCTTAATGATCTTGCTCTACTCTAAACCAAGTGAATCATGAATCAAAAAGTACTGTATTAAAGCCAAAGCAATAAACTTGTAAGTAAATGATGCGCGTAGATGTACACGTCCGTTGGGAACCCCAAGAGGAAGGTATGATGCGCACAGTGGCAAGTTTTCCCTCAGTATGAAACCAAGGTTTAATCGAACCAGTAGGAGCCAAGAAGCACGTTGAAGGTTGATGGTCGCGAAATGTGATGCGGCGCAACACCAGGGATTCCGGCGCCAACGCGGAACCTGCACAACACAACCCAAGTACTTTGCCCCAACGAAACAGTGAGGTTGTCAATCTCACCGGCTTGCTGTAACAAAGGATTAAACGTATCGAGTGGAAGATGTTTGCAAAGAAAACAGTAAACACAATTGCGGTAGATTGTATGCTATGTAAAGAATAGGACCGGGGTCCACAGTTCACTAGAGGTGTCTCTCCCATAAGATAAAAGCATGTTGGGTAAACAAATTACAGTCGGGCAATTGACAAATAGAGAAAGGCATAACAATGCATATACATGATATGATAAATATAGTGAGATTTAATTGGGCATTACGACAAAGTACATAGACCGCCATCCAACTGCATCTATGCCTGAAAAGTCCACCTTCAGGTTATCATCCGAACCCCCTCCAGTATTAAGTTGCAAAGCAACAGACAATTGCATTAAGTATGATGCGTAATGTAATCAACAACTACATCCTTAGACATAGCATCAATGTTTTATCCCTAGTGGCAACAGCACATCCACAACCTTAGAACTTTCTGTCCACCGTCCTGCATTCAATGGAGGCATGAACCCACTATCGAGCATAAATACTCCCTCTTGGAGTTAAGAGTAAAAACTTGGCCAGAGCCTCTACTAGTAACGGAGAGCATGCAAGATCATAAACAACACATGAACAATAGATTGATAATCACCATAATCATAGTACTCTCTATCCATCGGATCCCGACAAACACAACATATAGTATTACAGATAGATGATCTTGATCATGTTAGGCAGCTCACAAGATCCAACAATGAAGCACAACAAGGAGAAGACGACCATCTAGCTACTGCTATGGACCCATGGTCCAGGGGTGGACTACTCACTCATCACTCCGGAGGCGACCATGGCGGTGTAGAGTCCTCCGGGAGATGAATCCCCTCTCCGGCAGGGTGCCGGAGGCGATCTCCAGAATTCCCCGAGATGGGATTCGCGGCGGCGTCTCAGTAAGGTTTTCCGTATCGTGGCTCTCGGTACTGGGGGTTTCGCGACGGAGACTTTAAGTAGGCGGAAGGTCAACGCGGGGGGCCACACGAGGGGCCCAGGGGGTAGGTCGGCGCGGCCAGGGCCTGGGCCGCGCCGGCCTCCCCTCTGGCCGCCTCGTGGCCCCACTTCGTTATCTCTTCGGTCTTCTGGAAGCTTCGTGCAAAAATAGGACCCTGGGCGAAAGTTTCGTCCAATTCCGAGAATATTTCTTTACTAGGATTTCTGAAACCAAAAACAGCAGAAACAAGAATCGGCTCTTCGGCATCTTGTTAATAGGTTAGTTCCAGAAAATGCATAAATATGACATATAATGTGCATAAAACATGTAGGTATCATCAATAAAGTAGCATGGAACATAAGAAATTATCGATACATTGGAGACGTATCAGCATCCCCAAGCTTAGTTCTGCTCGTCCCGAGCAGGTAAAACGATAACAAAGATAATTTCTGAAGTGACATGCCATCATAATCTTGATCATACTATTTGTAAACATATGTAATGAATGCAGCGATCAAAACAAAGGTAATGACATGAGTAAACAACTGAACCATAAAGCAAAGACTTTTCATGAATAGTACTTCAAGACAAGCATCAATAAGTCTTGCATAAGAGTTAACTCATAAAGCAATAAATCAAAGTAAAGGTGTTGAAGCAACACATAGGAAGATTAAGTTTCAGCGGTTGCTTTCAACTTATAACATGTATATCTCATGGATATTGTCAACATAAAGTAATATAACAAGTGCAATATGCAAGTATCTAGGAATCAATGCACAGTTCACACAAGTGTTTGCTTCTTAAGGTGGAAGGAGATAGGTAAACTGACTCAACAATAAAAGTAAAAGAATGGTCCTTCAACGAGGAAAGCATCGATTGCTGTATTTGTGCTAGAGCTTTTATTTTGAAAACATGAAACAATTTTGTCAACGGTAGTAATAAAGCATATGAGTTATGTAAATTATATCTTACAAGTTGCAAGCCTCATGCATAGTATACTAATAGTGCCCGCACCTCGTCCTACTTAGCTTGGACTACCGGATCTTTGCATGCCATGTTTCAACCAAGTGTCACAAAGGGGTACCTCCATGCCGCCTGTACAAAGGTCTAAGGAGAATGCTCGCATTTCGGATTTCTCGCTTTTGATTATTCTCAACTTAGACATCCATACCGGGACAACATGGACAACAGATAATGGACTCCTCTTAAATGCATAAGCATGTAGCAAAGTTATTATTCTCATATGAGATTGAGGATATATGTCCAAAACTGAAACTTCAACCATGATTCATGGCTTTAGTTAGCGGCCCAATGTTCTTCTCTAACAATTTTGCATGCTCCAACCACTAAAATGATAGATCCTTCAGACAAGACGGACATGCATAGCAACTCACATGATATTCAACAATAGTTGATGGCGTTCCCCAGAAGCATGGTTATCGCACAACAAGCAACTTAATAAAAGATAAAGTGCATAAGTACATATTCAATACTACGATAGTTTTTAAGGCTATTTTGTCCCATGAGCTATATATTGCAAAGGTAAATGATGGAATTTTAAAGGTAGCACTCAAGCAATTTACTTTGGAATGGCGGAGAAATACCATGTAGTAGGTAGGTATGGTGGACACAAATGGTATAGTAGTTGGCTCAAGGATTTTGGATGCATGAGAAGTATTCCCTCTCGATACAAGGTTTAGGCTAGCAAGGTTATTTGAAGCAAACTCAAGGATGAACAAGTGCAGCAAAACTCACATAAAAGACATATTGTAAACATTATAAGACTCTACACCGTCTTCCTTGTTGTTCAAAACTCAATACTAGATATTATCTAGACCTTAGAGAAACCAAATATGCAAATCAGATTTTAGCAAGCTCTATGTATTTCTTCATTAATGGGTGCAAAGCATATGATGCAAGAGCTTAAACATGAGCACAACAATTGCCAAGTATCACATTATCCAAGACATTTTAGAATAACTACATGTAGCATTTTCCAATTCCAACCATATAACAATTTAACGAAGAGGAAACTTCGCCTTGAACATTATGAGTAAAGCCTAAGGACACATGTGTCCATATGCAACAGCGGAGCGTGTCTCTCTCCCACAAAGTGAATGCTAGGATCCATCTTATTCAAACAAAAACAAAAACAAAAACAAACCGACGCTCCAAGCAAAGAACACAAGATGTGATTGAATAAAAATATAGTTTCAGGGAGGAACCTGATGATGTTGTCGATGAAGAAGGGGATGCCTTGGGCATCCCCAAGCTTAGACGCTTGAGTCTTCTTAAAATATGCAGGGGTGGACCACGGGGGCATCCCCAAGCTTAGAGCTTTCACTCCTCTTGATCATAGTATATCATTCTCCTCTCTTGACCCTTGAAAACTTCCTTCACACCAAACTTCAAGCAAACTCATTAGAGGGTTAGTGCACAATTAATAATTCACACATTCAGAGGTGACACAAACATTATTTTCACTTCTGGACATTGCATAATGCTACTGGACATTAATGGATCAAAGAAATAAATCCAACATAGCAAAAGAGGCAATGCGAAATAAAAGGCAGAATCTGTCAAAAACAGAACAGTCCGTAAAGACGAATTTAGAGATGGCACCAGACTTGCTCAAATGGAAAAACTCAAAACTAATGAAAGTTGCGTACATATCTGAGGATCACGCTCGTAAATTGGCAGATTTTTTCGAATTTTCTACAGAGAATTGTGCCCAGATTCGTGACAGACAGCAATGCTGTTTCTGCGCAGCGATCCCAAATATAACATCAACTTTGATATAGAAACTTTACTTGGCACAAAAACATGATAAGGAGAGGTTGCTACAGTAGTAAACAACTTCCAAGACTCAACAAAACAAAAAATATTGCTGTAGGTAAAAACATGGGTTGTCTCCCAAGAAGTTCTTTCTTTATAGCCAATAAAATGGGCTCAGTAATTTTAATGATACTCTCGCAAGAAATAAGCGTTGAAGCAAGAAGCAAATTTAAAAAACATTTAAGCCTAACCCACTTCCTATGAAAAGGAATCTTGTACACAAATAGATTCATGAAGAACAAAGTGGCAAGCATAGAAAAGTAACACAAGCGCAATTTCAAGATTCTCAACATAAAGAGGGGAAACTTAATATTATTAAGATGCATATAACCATGTTTACCTCTCTCATAATAACTTTCAGTAGCACCATGAACAAACTCAACAATATAACTATCACATAAAGCATTCTTTTCATGAGCCACATGCATAAAATCATTACTCTCCACATAAGCATAATCATTACTATTAATTGTAGTGGGAGCAAATTCAATAAAGTAGCTATCATTATTATTCTCATCACCATAATCATCATATATAGGAGGCATATTGTCATCATAATTAATTTTCTCCTCAATAGTAGGTGGACTGAAAATATCATATTCATCATTGCAAACATTATATATAGGAGGTAAAGTATCATCCAAGTAAATTTTCTCCTCCATGCTTGGGGGACTAAAAACATCATGCTCCTCAAAACCAGCTTCCCCAAGCTTAAATTCTTCCATAGCTTTAGCAATAATGGTGTTCAAAGAGTTCATGCTAATAACATTGCTACAACTATTTTGCAAACAAAGTTCCATGGGTTTTTTAATTTTCTCTTCAAACACATCATGTCCTAATTCAAGATAAAGTTCATAAAGATCTCTAATTTTGTTGTTGTTTTCCATTATGCCTAACTAGTGAAAATAAAAGCAAGTACAGGACTAGACATGATAACAAAATAAATTAAATGCAAGTAACTATTTTTTTGTGTGTGTTTTTGATATAGAGAGCAAGACAGTAAATAAAGTAAAACTAGCAACTAATTTTTTTTGAGTTTTGATTTAGTGCAGCAAACAAAGTAGTAAATAAAATAAAGCAAGACAAAAACAAAGTAAAGAGATTGAGAAGTGGAGACTCCCCTTGCAGCGTGTCTTGATCTTCCCGGCAACGGCGCCAGAAAAAGTGCTTGATGCGCGTAGATGTACACGTCCGTTGGGAACCCCAAGAGGAAGGTATGATGCGCACAGTGGCAAGTTTTCCCTCAGTATGAAACCAAGGTTTAATCGAACCAGTAGGAGCCAAGAAGCACGTTGAAGGTTGATGGTCGCGAAATGTGATGCGGCGCAACACCAGGGATTCCGGCGCCAACGCGGAACCTGCACAACACAACCCAAGTACTTTGCCCCAACGAAACAGTGAGGTTGTCAATCTCACCGGCTTGCTGTAACAAAGGATTAAACGTATCGAGTGGAAGATGTTTGCAAAGAAAACAGTAAACACAATTGCGGTAGATTGTATGCTATGTAAAGAATAGGACCGGGGTCCACAGTTCACTAGAGGTGTCTCTCCCATAAGATAAAAGCATGTTGGGTAAACAAATTACAGTCGGGCAATTGACAAATAGAGAAAGGCATAACAATGCATATACATGATATGATAAATATAGTGAGATTTAATTGGGCATTACGACAAAGTACATAGACCGCCATCCAACTGCATCTATGCCTGAAAAGTCCACCTTCAGGTTATCATCCGAACCCCCTCCAGTATTAAGTTGCAAAGCAACAGACAATTGCATTAAGTATGGTGCGTAATGTAATCAACAACTACATCCTTAGACATAGCATCAATGTTTTATCCCTAGTGGCAACAGCACATCCACAACCTTAGAACTTTCTATCACTGTCCCAGATTCAATGGAGGCATGAACCCACTATCGAGCATAAATACTCCCTCTTGGAGTTAAGAGTAAAAACTTGGCCAGAGCCTCTACTAGTAACGGAGAGCATGCAAGATCATAAACAACACATGAACAATAGATTGATAATCACCATAATCATAGTACTCTCTATCCATCGGATCCCGACAAACACAACATATAGTATTACAGATAGATGATCTTGATCATGTTAGGCAGCTCACAAGATCCAACAATGAAGCACAACAAGGAGAAGACGACCATCTAGCTAATGCTATGGACCCATGGTCCAGGGGTGGACTACTCACTCATCACTCCGGAGGCGACCATGGCGGTGTAGAGTCCTCCGGGAGATGAATCCCCTCTCCGGCAGGGTGCCGGAGGCGATCTCCAGAATCCCCCGAGATGGGATTCGCGGCGGCGCGTCTCGCAAGGTTTTCCGTATCGTGGCTCTCGACCGGGGGTTTCGCGACGGAGACTTTAAGTAGGCGGAAGGTCAACGCGGGGGGCCACACGAGGGGCCCAGGGGGTAGGTCGGCGCGGCCAGGGCCTGGGCCGCGCCGGCCTCCCCTCTGGCCGCCTCGTGGCCCCACTTCGTTATCTCTTCGGTCTTCTGGAAGCTTCGTGCAAAAATAGGACCCTGGGCGAAAGTTTCGTCCAATTCCGAGAATATTTCTTTACTAGGATTTCTGAAACCAAAAACAGCAGAAACAAAGAATCGGCTCTTCGGCATCTTGTTAATAGGTTAGTTCCGTAAAATGCATAAATATGACATATAATGTGCATAAAACATGTAGGTATCATCAATAAAGTAGCATGGAACATAAGAAATTATCGATACGTTGGAGACGTATCAGCATCCCCAAGCTTAGTTCTGCTCGTCCCGAGCAGGTAAAACGATAACAAAGATAATTTCTGAAGTGACATGCCATCATAATCTTGATCATACTATTTGTAAACATATGTAATGAATGCAGCGATCAAAACAAAGGTAATGACATGAGTAAACAACTGAACCATAAAGCAAAGACTTTTCATGAATAGTACTTCAAGACAAGCATCAATAAGTCTTGCATAAGAGTTAACTCATAAAGCAATAAATCAAAGTAAAGGTGTTGAAGCAACACATAGGAAGATTAAGTTTCAGCGGTTGCTTTCAACTTATAACATGTATATCTCATGGATATTGTCAACATAAAGTAATATAACAAGTGCAATATGCAAGTATGTAGGAATCAATGCACAGTTCACACAAGTGTTTGCTTCTTAAGGTGGAAGGAGATAGGTAAACTGACTCAACAATAAAAGTAAAAGAATGGTCCTTCAACGAGGAAAGCATCGATTGCTGTATTTGTGCTAGAGCTTTTATTTTGAAAACATGAAACAATTTTGTCAACGGTAGTAATAAAGCATATGAGTTATGTAAATTATATCTTACAAGTTGCAAGCCTCATGCATAGTATACTAATAGTGCCCGCACCTCGTCCTACTTAGCTTGGACTACCGGATCTTTGCATGCCATGTTTCAACCAAGTGTCACAAAGGGGTACCTCCATGCCGCCTGTACAAAGGTCTAAGGAGAATGCTCGCATTTCGGATTTCTCGCTTTTGATTATTCTCAACTTAGACATCCATACCGGGACAACATGGACAACAGATAATGGACTCCTCTTAAATGCATAAGCATGTAGCAAAGTTATTATTCTCATATGAGATTGAGGATATATGTCCAAAACTGAAACTTCAACCATGATTCATGGCTTTAGTTAGCGGCCCAATGTTCTTCTCTAACAATTTTGCATGCTCCAACCACTAAAATGATAGATCCTTCAGACAAGACGGACATGCATAGCAACTCACATGATATTCAACAATAGTTGATGGCGTCCCCAGAAGCATGGTTATCGCACAACAAGCAACTTAATAAAAGATAAAGTGCATAAGTACATATTCAATACTACGATAGTTTTTAAGGCTATTTTGTCCCATGAGCTATATATTGCAAAGGTAAATGATGGAATTTTAAAGGTAGCACTCAAGCAATTTACTTTGGAATGGCGGAGAAATACCATGTAGTAGGTAGGTATGGTGGACACAAATGGCATAGTAGTTGGCTCAAGGATTTTGGATGCATGAGAAGTATTCCCTCTCGATACAAGGTTTAGGCTAGCAAGGTTATTTGAAGCAAACTCAAGGATGAACAAGTGCAGCAAAACTCACATAAAAGACATATTGTAAACATTATAAGACTCTACACCGTCTTCCTTGTTGTTCAAAACTCAATACTAGATATTATCTAGACCTTAGAGAAACCAAATATGCAAATCAGATTTTAGCAAGCTCTATGTATTTCTTCATTAATGGGTGCAAAGCATATGATGCAAGAGCTTAAACATGAGCACAACAATTGCCAAGTATCACATTATCCAAGACATTTTAGAATAACTACATGTAGCATTTTCCAATTCCAACCATATAACAATTTAACGAAGAGGAAACTTCGCCTTGAACATTATGAGTAAAGCCTAAGGACACATGTGTCCATATGCAACAGCGGAGCGTGTCTCTCTCCCACAAAGTGAATGCTAGGATCCATCTTATTCAAACAAAAACAAAAACAAAAACAAACCGACGCTCCAAGCAAAGAACACAAGATGTGATTGAATAAAAATATAGTTTCAGGGGAGGAACCTGATGATGTTGTCGATGAAGAAGGGGATGCCTTGGGCATCCCCAAGCTTAGACGCTTGAGTCTTCTTAAAATATGCAGGGGTGGACCACGGGGGCATCCCCAAGCTTAGAGCTTTCACTCCTCTTGATCATAGTATATCATTCTCCTCTCTTGACCCTTGAAAACTTCCTTCACACCAAACTTCAAGCAAACTCATTAGAGGGTTAGTGCACAATTAATAATTCACACATTCAGAGGTGACACAAACATTATTTTCACTTCTGGACATTGCATAATGCTACTGGACATTAATGGATCAAAGAAATAAATCCAACATAGCAAAAGAGGCAATGCGAAATAAAAGGCAGAATCTGTCAAAAACAGAACAGTCCGTAAAGACGAATTTAGAGATGGCACCAGACTTGCTCAAATGGAAAAACTCAAAACTAATGAAAGTTGCGTACATATCTGAGGATCACGCTCGTAAATTGGCAGATTTTTTCGAATTTTCTACAGAGAATTGTGCCCAGATTCGTGACAGACAGCAATGCTGTTTCTGCGCAGCGATCCCAAATATAACATCAACTTTGACATAGAAACTTTACTTGGCACAAAAACATGATAAGGAGAGGTTGCTACAGTAGTAAACAACTTCCAAGACTCAACAAAACAAAAAATATTGCTGTAGGTAAAAACATGGGTTGTCTCCCAAGAAGTTCTTTCTTTATAGCCAATAAAATGGGCTCAGTAATTTTAATGATACTCTCGCAAGAAATAAGCGTTGAAGCAAGAAGCAAATTTAAAAAACATTTAAGCCTAACCCACTTCCTATGAAAAGGAATCTTGTACACAAATAGATTCATGAAGAACAAAGTGGCAAGCATAGAAAAGTAACACAAGCGCAATTTCAAGATTCTCAACATAAAGAGGGGAAACTTAATATTATTAAGATGCATATAACCATGTTTACCTCTCTCATAATAACTTTCAGTAGCACCATGAACAAACTCAACAATATAACTATCACATAAAGCATTCTTTTCATGAGCCACATGCATAAAATCATTACTCTCCACATAAGCATAATCATTACTATTAATTGTAGTGGGAGCAAATTCAATAAAGTAGCTATCATTATTATTCTCATCACCATAATCATCATATATAGGAGGCATATTGTCATCATAATTAATTTTCTCCTCAATAGTAGGTGGACTGAAAATATCATATTCATCATTGCAAACATTATATATAGGAGGTAAAGTATCATCCAAGTAAATTTTCTCCTCCATGCTTGGGGGACTAAAAACATCATGCTCCTCAAAACCAGCTTCCCCAAGCTTAAATTCTTCCATAGCTTTAGCAATAATGGTGTTCAAAGAGTTCATGCTAATAACATTGCTACAACTATTTTGCAAACAAAGTTCCATGGGTTTTTTAATTTTCTCTTCAAACACATCATGTCCTAATTCAAGATAAAGTTCATAAAGATCTCTAATTTTGTTGTTGTTTTCCATTATGCCTAACTAGTGAAAATAAAAGCAAGTACAGGACTAGACATGATAACAAAATAAATTAAATGCAAGTAACTATTTTTTTGTGTGTGTTTTTGATATAGAGAGCAAGACAGTAAATAAAGTAAAACTAGCAACTAATTTTTTTTGAGTTTTGATTTAGTGCAGCAAACAAAGTAGTAAATAAAATAAAGCAAGACAAAAACAAAGTAAAGAGATTGAGAAGTGGAGACTCCCCTTGCAGCGTGTCTTGATCTCCCCGGCAACGGCGCCAGAAAAAGTGCTTGATGCGCGTAGATGTACACGTCCGTTGGGAACCCCAAGAGGAAGGTATGATGCGCACAGTGGCAAGTTTTCCCTCAGTATGAAACCAAGGTTTAATCGAACCAGTAGGAGCCAAGAAGCACGTTGAAGGTTGATGGTCGCGAAATGTGATGCGGCGCAACACCAGGGATTCCGGCGCCAACGCGGAACCTGCACAACACAACCCAAGTACTTTGCCCCAACGAAACAGTGAGGTTGTCAATCTCACCGGCTTGCTGTAACAAAGGATTAAACGTATCGAGTGGAAGATGTTTGCAAAGAAAACAGTAAACACAATTGCGGTAGATTGTATGCTATGTAAAGAATAGGACCGGGGTCCACAGTTCACTAGAGGTGTCTCTCCCATAAGATAAAAGCATGTTGGGTAAACAAATTACAGTCGGGCAATTGACAAATAGAGAAAGGCATAACAATGCATATACATGATATGATAAATATAGTGAGATTTAATTGGGCATTACGACAAAGTACATAGACCGCCATCCAACTGCATCTATGCCTGAAAAGTCCACCTTCAGGTTATCATCCGAACCCCCTCCAGTATTAAGTTGCAAAGCAACAGACAATTGCATTAAGTATGGTGCGTAATGTAATCAACAACTACATCCTTAGACATAGCATCAATGTTTTATCCCTAGTGGCAACAGCACATCCACAACCTTAGAACTTTCTGTCACTGTCCCAGATTCAATGGAGGCATGAACCCACTATCGAGCATAAATACTCCCTCTTGGAGTTAAGAGTAAAAACTTGGCCAGAGCCTCTACTAGTAACGGAGAGCATGCAAGATCATAAACAACACATGAACAATAGATTGATAATCACCATAATCATAGTACTCTCTATCCATCGGATCCCGACAAACACAACATATAGTATTACAGATAGATGATCTTGATCATGTTAGGCAGCTCACAAGATCCAACAATGAAGCACAACAAGGAGAAGACGACCATCTAGCTACTGCTATGGACCCATGGTCCAGGGGTGGACTACTCACTCATCACTCCGGAGGCGACCATGGCGGTGTAGAGTCCTCCGGGAGATGAATCCCCTCTCCGGCAGGGTGCCGGAGGCGATCTCCAGAATCCCCCGAGATGGGATTCGCGGCGGCGGCGTCTCAGTAAGGTTTTCCGTATCGTGGCTCTCGGTACTGGGGGTTTCGCGACGGAGACTTTAAGTAGGCGGAAGGTCAACGCGGGGGGCCACACGAGGGGCCCAGGGGGTAGGTCGGCGCGGCCAGGGCCAGGGCCGCGCCGGCCTCCCCTCTGGCCGCCTCGTGGCCCCACTTCGTTATCTCTTCGGTCTTCTGGAAGCTTCGTGCAAAAATAGGACCCTGGGCGAAAGTTTCGTCCAATTCCGAGAATATTTCTTTACTAGGATTTCTGAAACCAAAAACAGCAGAAAACAAAGAATCGGCTCTTCGGCATCTTGTTAATAGGTTAGTTCCAGAAAATGCATAAATATGACATATAATGTGCATAAAACATGTAGGTATCATCAATAAAGTAGCATGGAACATAAGAAATTATCGATACGTTGGAGACGTATCAGTAAAAGCTTGTAATAAAACTTGGGATGGCTCATGAAGCATAAGAAAAGATGAGTGTGCCTTGCTCTTAATAGAGCTTTGCACTTTGCAAGAATATTAGCTTGCCTTGGTAGTTCTCTAAGTTTTCCTCCTCTTCTTCTTGGTAGCAACCTTCTTCCTCCAGGTATTCTCTGGTACTAGCGTCTAAATTAAATACGAGGTATAATTACTTACTAATTCAATGACTATTTCAAACATCACATATATTCACACAAACTACTCTAAGCACACAATTAATAATATTTGTTAAGGTGCTTTGGTGGTGTGGCTTTGGGAGAAATAAATTCCTCTCATTACTTGTGTGAATGATTACTTCCATAAGGTTCTTGAGAAATAATTTCCTCTCATTGAAATCTTATTAAGATTTAATTTCTCAAACAATCATGCATGAGTTCATGTTGACCTAAGTCCACCATTCATGATCATCAGTTGAGAAAATAATTTAAATGAGGTAGACCATCTCATACCATTTAAATAGTCTACAAATGATTTAAATCTCCAAGTATTTCATATAAGAGTGTTTGACCAGAGGCACAAACATCACATGAATTCATTTGGGGACAAGATTTAAATGAAGTATATTACTTCATATAGTTTGCATCATAGTTTTGGACAATATCACTTAAATAAACTAGCCTTATTGCCCATTAATTAAACTAGGGCATGATCATGCAAAGTGACCACACAATTTTCTTGCATAAACAATTAGTGTAAGTCAAATGTGACCTACTAGAGTTGGAATTATTCAAATATCTATTTTGGTTGATTTTTTATAATTATTCTAAGGCAGAAAAGTCCCTCCCTTGTTTATTTTCCTACTTTAATTCTAAAACAGATCTAGGGTTCAAACTAGTGGCATTGTGTAGATAAAATCCTAAGCTTTCCAAATATATAAAGCTTGTTAAATTTGGCCAAGCCAAACAGATTCTAGGAATTTTCAAAGTTGGGGGTTGAATTTGAATTCTATTTATTAAACGAGATTTGAATTAAACGGGCTGGCGGGAAACGTTACTGGGCCCAAACGATTTAAACGGACAGAGTCCAGCCCACCATGGTCCACAGACGCGTGGGCTTCCTGACAGGGTGGGGCCTGCCAGTCAGTCACTCATAACGCCCGAACCGTTACGGAGTAGCGTGGGACGCACGATTAGAGCGTGATCCAACGGACCACGTCCATCGTCGTCGACGGCGAGAGGGGGTCATTGGCACGGCGGCGGTAGGGGGTCGGAGAGCTCACCGTGGCTCCGGCGAGCTGCTGCGGTGGTTGAGGCGAGGTTGTCGAGGACGGGGATGCAGCCTGTAGCACTGGCATCGTCAGGGGCGGCCTCCTTCTCCGGCGATTGCTGCAGAGCTTCCGCGGCGGTGAGGCGTCGATTGGGCGGCGGCAGTGGCTAATCGAGCGAGCTACGGCGGCGAGGAGCTTGAGTGAGAAGAGGGGAGTGTGGTGGTGTGCTTGGATTGCTCAGAGGGGTGCTCTATTTATAGGAGGGAGGAGGTGCTGCAGGGCAGTGGCAATGGCGACAAGGGCACGGCAGCTCCGGTGGGCTAGAGGGCTAGGCGACGACGCCATCGTGTTCATGACGTCATGGCGAGGCTATGAGCATGAACGGCGCGGCAAGGGGGTGCCTAGGGTGGTCGGGTCCGTGCGCGTACTGGCGCGGCCATGGCGGGCACGCTTGTCTTCTCCGGCGACGGTAGGGGCTAGGTGGTGACGCGAGCGTGTCTGGCGTCCTCCGCGTGGCGCGACGAGTACCAGGGCGAGCGGAGCGGGTCGGGATACCGCGAGGTACGGTGAGCGCCGCGTGGCCGTGTCGCGCGCGTCCGTGCACGGCGGCGTCACCATGCCGCTCGCGGCGCGCCAGGGACGTCGTGGGCGCGCTCCGTCCGGGGCGTGGTGTCGTCCTCGCGACCAATGGTGGGTACCAGCGAATCCAGGAGATCAAGGGCTACACGTTTGGCAAGGTGGTGAGGTTTGGAGAGGCAGGGAGAGAGGGGTGATGTGTCGAGATGGAACGGGATCGGCATGGCCATGGCCACGCCATGTCTGGTCGTGTCCATGTCGATTTCTTGCATGGGATGGGTAGAGTGAGGTCAGGGGAGCAGTGCTAGGTCAAGTGATGGTCAAGGTTTGGCTTAGTTTGCTCACATTTTGAAAATTGGGAATGTTGCATTTGATTCCAAGTCTCCTCTTTGCTTGATCACAACTCTTGATCCAAAAAGAATTTGGTATGATGGTCTTTACAGAAGTTGTTCCTCTTGTTGTGTACTTGGATGACATGCAAAGATTTGAATTTGTTTAGTTTAGAAATCTTGAAATATAGAGGCTTGATGCGCGTAGATGTACACATCCGTTGGGAACCCCAAGAGGAAGGTATGATGCGCACAGTGACAAGTTTTCCCTCAGAAAGAAACCAAGGTTATCGAACCAGTAGGAGCCAAGAAGCACGTGAAGGTTGTTGGTGGAGGAATGTAGTGCGGCGCAACACCAGTGAAACCGGCGCCAACGTGGAACCTGCACAACACAATCAAAGTACTTTGTCCCAACGTAACAGTGAGGTTGTCAATCTCACCGGCTTGCTGAAAACAAAGGATTAAGCGTATCGAGTGGAAGATGGTGTTTGTTTGCAAAGAACAGTAAAAGCAGTAGAATGTATTCACATGTAAAAGAATGGACCGGGGTCCACAGTTCACTAGTGGTGTCTCTCCAATAAGATAACTAACATGCTGGGTGAACAAATTACAGGCGAGCAATTGACAAATAAAGATTCAAAACATATCAACGATGATTACTATGTGATTTAATCAGGGCATTACGACAAAGTACATAGACCGCTATCCAGCATGCATCTATGCCTAAATAATCCACCTTCAGGTTATCATCCGAACCCCTTCCGGTATTAAGTTGTAAACAACAGATAATTGCATTAAGTATGGTGCGTAATGTAATCAACACAAATATCCTTAGACAAAGCATCGATGTTTTATCCCTAGTAGAAACAGCACATCCACAACCTTAGAACTTTCTGTCACTGTCCCAGATTCAATGGAGGCATGAACCCACTATCGAGCATAATTACCCCCTCTTGGAGTTACAAGTATCAACTTGGCCAGAGCCTCTACTAGCAACGGAGAGCATGCAAGAACATAAACAACACATATATGATAGATTGATAATCAACTTAACATAGTATTCTATATTCATCGGATCTCGCCAAACACAACATGTAGCATTACAAATAGATGATCTTGATCATGTTAGGCAGCTCACAAGATCTAATACAATGAAAGCACAAGCGGAGAAGACAACCATCTAGCTACTGCTATGGACCCATAGTCCAAGGATGAACTACTCACGCATCAATCCGGAGGCGGGCATGATGATGTAGAGCCCTCCGGTGATGATTCCCCTCTCCGGTAGGGTGCCGGAGGCGATCTCCTGAATCCCCCGAGATGAGATTGGCGGCGGCGGCCTCTCATTAATGTTTTCCGTATCGTGGCTCTCGGTACAGGGGGTTTCGCGATGAAGTCTATTTGTAGGCGGAAGGGTAGGTCAGGGGGCGACGCGAGGGTCCCAGACAACAGGGCCGCGCGGCCAAGGGCCAGGCCGCGCCGCCCTGGTGTCTGGCCACCTCGTGGCCCCACTTCGTCTCCCTTTCGGTCTTCTAGAAGCTTCGTGTAAAAATAGGCCCCTGGGCGTTGATTTCGTCCAATTCCGAGAATATTTCCTTACTAGGATTTCTGAAGCCAAAAACAGCAGAAAAACAGCAACTGGCACTTCGGCATCTTGTTAATAGGTTAGTGCCGGAAAATGTAAAATAATGCTGTAAAGTATGTATAAAACATTCAAGTATTGTAATAAAAGTAGCATGGAACATAAGAAATTATAGATACGTTTGAGACGTATCAAGCATCCCCAAGCTTAGTTCCTACTCGTCCTCGAGTAGGTAAACGATAACACAAATAATTTCTGAAGTGACATGCTACCAACATAATCTTGATCAACATTATTGTAAAGCATATGAGATGAATGGAGTGATCTGAACAAAAGATTGCTAACAAAGATAATGACTAAGCAAATGAATCATATAGCAAAACTTTTCATGAATAATACTTTCAAGACAAGTATCAATAAGACTTGCAAAAGAGCTAACTCATAAGCAATAAATTCTAAGTAGAATGCACTGAAGCAACACAAAGGATGATTAAGTTTCAGCAATTGCTTTCAACTTGTAACATGTATATCTCATGGATATTTGTCAACATAGAGTAATATAACAGGTGCAATAAGTAAACATGTAAGAATCAATGCACACAGTTAACACAAGTGTTTGCTTCTAAGATAGAAAGAAGTGGGTAAACTGACTCAAGATAAAGTAAAAGATTGGCCCTTCGCAGAGGGAAGCATGGATTACTATTTTTGTGCTAGAGCTTTTGTTTTGAAAACATAGAAACAATTTTGTCAACGGTAGTAATAATTCATATGTGCTATGCATAATACTTCCTACAAGTTGCATGTCTCATGCATAGAGTACTAATAGTGCTCGCACCTTGTCCTACTTAGCTCGGAAACACGGATTCTCATCGCATAACATATGCTTCAACCAAGTGTCACAAAGGGGTACCTCTATGCCGCCTGTACAAGTGTCTAAGGAGAAAGAACGCATTGGATTTCTCGCTTTTGATTATTGTCAACTTAGACATCCATACCGGGACAACATAGACAACAGATAATGGACTCCTCTTTTTAATGATTAAGCATTCAACAACAGTTAATATTCTCATAAAAGATTGAGGTTGTATGTCCAAACTGAAACTTCCACCATGATACATGGCTTTAGTTAGCGGCCCAATGTTCTTCTCTAACATATGCATACTCAAACCATTTGATCGTGAAGTCCACTTACTTCAGACAAGACGAACATGCATAGCATCTCACATGATATCCAACAAAGATAAAGTTGATGGCGTCCCCAGAAAACATGGTTACCGCTCAACAAGCAACTTATAAGAATTAAGACACATAACTACATATTCATCACCACAATAGTTTTTAAGCTATTTGTCCCATGAGCTATATATTGTAAAGGTAGAGGAATGAAATTTTAAAGGTAGCACTCAAGTAATTTACTTTGGAATGGAAGAAAAATACCACATAATAGGTAGATATGGTGGACACAAATGGCATGGAGTTTGGCTCAAGGTGTTTGGATGCACGAGAAGCATTTCCTCTCAGTACAAGGTTTGGGCTAGCAAGGTTGTTTGAAGCAAACACAAGTATGAACAGGTACAGCAAAACTCACACAAGAACATATTGCAAGCATTATAAGGCTCTATACTGTCTTCCTTGTTGTTCAAACACTTTACCCGAAAATATCTAGACTTAGAGAGAACAATCATGCAAACCAAATTAAACAAGCTCTACAGTAGTTCTTCATTAATAGATTAAACTACATGATGCAAGAGATTAAACATGATCTATGAGAGCTCAAACAATTGCCAAATTGCCAAACCATATGCAGCATTTTCCAATTCCAACCAAATAGCAATTTAACGAAGCAATAAGCTTTCGCCGTGAACATTAAAGCACAACTAAGAACACAAGTGTTCCATATGAAAAAGCGGAGCGTAATATCTCCAATATAAGAATGGCGGGATCCAATTTTATTCAAAACAAAACAAAAATAAAAACAAACCGACGCTCCAAGTAAAGAACATAAGAATGTGACGGAATAAAAATATAGTTTCACTAGAAGTGACCTGATAATGTTGTCGATGAAGAAGGGGATGCCTTGGGCATCCCCAAGCTTAGATGCTTGAGTCTTCTTAAAATATGCAGGGATGAACCACCGGGGCATCCCGAAGCTTAGACCTTTCACTCTTCTTGATCATAGTATATCATCCTCTTCTCTTGACCCTTGAAAACTTCCTTCACACAAACTCCAAGCAAACTCATTAGAGGGTTAGTGCATAGCCACAAATTCACATATTCAGAGGTGACACAATCATTCTTAACACTTCTGGACATTGCACAAAGCTTCTGAAAGTTAATGGAACAAAGAAACTCATTCAACATAGCAAAAGCGGCAATGCGAAATAAAAGACAAAATCTGTCAAAAACAGAACAGTCCGTAAAGATGCATCTGGAAGGGGCACTTAACTTGCTCAAATGGAAAACTCAAAACTAATGAAAGTTGCGTACATATCTGATGATCACGCTCTTAAATTTGCAGATTTTTTCGATTTTTTTTACAGAGACTTATGCCAGAATTCGTGACAGACAGCAATGCTGTTTCTGCGCAGTGATCCCAAATATAGCATCAACTTTAGCATAGAAACTTTACTTGGCACAAAACATGATAAGGAGAGGTTGCTACAGTAGTAAACAACTTCCAAGACTCAACAATACAGTAAATAAAATAAAACATGGCGCCCAAGAAGTGCTTTTCTTTAACGCCTTTCAGCTAGGCGCAGAAAGTGCAAATCAAGTAACATCAAGAGAAGAAGCATCAACATCATTATTTTTCTTGCAAACACAACTTGTTGCAGAGGGTACCTTAGATGCTCCATTATCTAAATTTTCTATAGTGGTTCTAGGGGTTTTAGCAATTTTAGGCCTATAATAATTCTTTTGTTTAGGCACCTTAGAGGCATACATGAATTTTTGCTCTTTACCCACATAAGCTTTCTCCTTATACTTGAGAGAAGAAAAGGTTGAACCCAAGGTTCCCATAGCCTTTTCAAGTTCATCAATCCTATTGATTTGATTATCCTGGACAACACAAGTTCCTAGGACACTAATTCTTTCATCAATTCCTCCTAAGGATTTATCAAGTTCATTAGTTTTATCAAGTAGCATTCCCAATTTAGTTTCAACACTTGGAAATTTTTTCTCTATGGTTTCCAATTTTTTTATAACATCCTCAAGAGAGATTTCAATTTTAACTTCATTAACAGGTGGTATTCCAACTAGACTCTCAATGATGCAGCTAGCTTCTAAAGCAGGAGTACCTAGGAAATTACCTCCCGAAAGAGTATCAAGAACATACCTATTCCAACTAGATAAACCAACATAAAAGTTCCTAAGAAGGATAGTAGTGGAGTGTTTCTTAATGCACCTATGATGAGCATTACTAATTCTGTACCAAGCATCTTTAAAACTTTCTCCACCTTGTTGCTTAAAAGAACGAACTTCAACTTCATGATTACTCATTTTAGCAGCAATAAAGTAAACTAGGCAAATAAAGTAAAGACAAGTAACTAATTTTTTTGTGTTTTTGATATAGAGAACAAGACAGTAAATAAAGTAAAGCTAGCAACTAATTTTTTGTGTTTTGTTTAAGTGCAGCAAACAAAGTAGTAAATAAAATAAAGAAAGACAAAAACAAAGTAAAGAGATTGGAAGTGGAGACTCCCCTTGCAGCGTGTCTTGATCTCCCCGGCAACGGCGCCAGAAAAAGTTGCTTGATGCGCGTAGATGTACACGTCCGTTGGGAACCCCAAGAGGAAGGTATGATGCGCACAGTGACAAGTTTTCCCTCAGAAAGAAACCAAGGTTATCGAACCAGTAGGAGCCAAGAAGCACGTGAAGGTTGTTGGTGGAGGAATGTAGTGCGGCGCAACACCAGTGAAACCGGCGCCAACGTGGAACCTGCACAACACAATCAAAGTACTTTGTCCCAACGTAACAGTGAGGTTGTCAATCTCACCGGCTTGCTGAAAACAAAGGATTAAGCGTATCAAGTGGAAGATGGTGTTTGTTTGCAAAGAACAGTAAAAGCAGTAGAATGTATTCAGATGTAAAAGAATGGACCGGGGTCCACAGTTCACTAGTGGTGTCTCTCCAATAAGATAACTAACATGCTGGGTGAACAAATTACAGGCGAACAATTGACAAATAAAGATTCAATACATATCAACGATGATTACTATGTGATTTAATCAGGGCATTACGACAAAGTACATAGACCGCTATCCAGCATGCATCTATGCCTAAATAATCCACCTTCAGGTTATCATCCGAACCCCTTCCGGTATTAAGTTGTAAACAACAGATAATTGCATTAAGTATGGTGCGTAATGTAATCAACACAAATATCCTTAGACAAAGCATCGATGTTTTATCCCTAGTAGCAACAACACATCCACAACCTTAGAACTTTCTGTCACTGTCCCAGATTCAATGGAGGCATGAACCCACTATCAAGCATAATTACCCCCTCTTGGAGTTACAAGTATCAACTTGGCCAGAGCCTCTACTAGCAACGGAGAGCATGCAAGAACATAAACAACACATATATGATAGATTGATAATCAACTTAACATAGTATTTTATATTCATCGGATCTCGCCAAACACAACATGTAGCATTACAAATAGATGATCTTGATCATGTTAGGCAGCTCACAAGATCTAATACAATGAAAGAACAAGCGGAGAAGACAACCATCTAGCTACTGCTATGGACCCATAGTCCAAGGATGAACTACTCACGCATCAATCCGGAGGCGGGCATGATGATGTAGAGCCCTCCGGTGATGATTCCCCTCTCCGGCAGGGTGTCGGAGGCGATCTCCTGAATCCCCCGAGATGGGATTGGCGGCGGCGGCCTCTCAGTAATGTTTTCCGTATCGTGGCTCTCGGTACAGAGGGTTTCGCGATGAAGGCTATTTGTAGGCGGAAGGGTAGGTCAGGGGGCGACGCGAGGGGCCCAGACAACAGGGCCGCGCGGCCAAGGGCCAGGCCGCGCCGCCCTGGTGTCTGGCCACCTCGTGGCCCCACTTCGTCTCCCTTTCGGTCTTCTGGAAGCTTCGTGTAAAAATAGGCCCCTGGGCGTTGATTTCGTCCAATTCCGAGAATATTTCCTTACTAGGATTTCTGAAACCAAAAGCAATGAGCAACAAAGAATCGGCACTTCGGCATCTTGTTAATAGGTTAGTGCCGGAAAATGTAAAATAATGATGTAAAGTATGTATAAAACATTCAAGTATTGTAATAAAAGTAGCATGGAACATAAGAAATTATAGATACGTTTGAGACGTATCAAGGCTCAAAGTGGTGACCAGATTGTAAAAGTCAAAAATGACCATTACCTTATGTGATCATATTTGAATTTTTGAATTTGGTTTAAATGGTATTTCTTTGATTCTCAAAGTTGTAATAACTCTTTAATATCATATTGCAACTAATGGTGAAGATCAAATGGGTTTAGGATCAAATTTGTAAAAATGGCATAGGCCATATGTTAGGGTTTTTAGGGTTTTACTTTTATTTGATTTCTTTCTCTTTTGGGTTTATTTGTTTGGTGATCCTCACTTGATCACTTTAGGGTTGTATAGTTCATCTAACAAGCAATAACACAATCATCATGGCATAACACTCAAAATGCACAAGTCCTATACAGGGCACTATATGCAAGTTTAAAAAGTTTTTGTTGGTTCCAAAATTTGTATCTCTGAAATTCTTCTTCTCTCTTTTATTGAAATTTGGGATGTTACAAACCCTTCCCCCCTTACAAAAGATCTCGTCCCGAGATCTAAAAGAAAACTAGGTACTAAAGAGATCTGGGTATTCCTTCTTCATATCTTCCTCCCGCTCCCAAGTGGCTTCGTCTTCCATATGGTTACTCCACTGTATCTTCAGAAACTTGATGCTCCGGGTGCGGGTGGTTCGGTAAGCTTCCTCCAGTATGCGGATAGGCACTTCGCGGTATGTCAAGTCCGTGTTGATATCCACCGACCGATGATCGATGTTCTTGAACACTTCGGTCTTCTCTAGGACTTCTAGGCACTTCCGGAGGAGTGAGATGTGAAACACGTTGTGCACCGCCGCCATTTCTTCTGGTAGCTCTAGTTGATAAGAGACTTCACCTCGGCGGATGAGAACTTTGAAGGGTCCGACATATCGGGGTGCAAGCTTTCCTTTCAGCTAGAATCTCTGCATTCCTTTCAGGGGTGACACTTTGAGGTAGACAAAATCTCCGATCTCAAAGGTCATCTCTCGGCGTCTCTTGTCGGCGTAACTCTTCTGTCTGGACTGAGCAGTCTTGAGGTACTCTCGGATCTTGTGCACCTTCTCTTCGGCTTCACGAAGAACATCGGGTCCGAAGACTTGGCTTTCTCCGACCTCCGACCAATTCAGGGGGGTATGGCATTTCCTTCCGTACAAGGCTTCAAAGGGGGCCATCTGTAAGCTGGCTTGGTAGCTGTTGTTGTATGAGAATTCTGCATATGGCAGGCAGTCTTCCCACTTGGATCCGTACTCCAGCATGCAGGCTCTCAACATATCTTCCAGTATCTGGTTGACTCTTTCGGTCTGTCCATCGGTCTGCGGGTGATAGGCTGTGCTGAAATTCAGCCGGGTTCCAAGTCCTTCATGTACTTTCTGCCAGAATCTTGAGGTGAATTGCGATCCCCTATCGGACACTATCGACTTCGGGGTTCCGTGCAGGGCTACTATTCTGGAGATGTACAGCTCAGCTAACTTTGGGCCTTGGTAGGTGGTTTTGACGGGGATAAAATGGGCTACTTAGTCAATCTATCGACGACTACCCAGATGGAGTCATTTACTTTGCTAGATTTGGGCAGTCCCGTGATAAAGTCCATTCCTACTGAGTCCCACTTCCATTCTGGAATCTGCAGTGGCTGCAACAGTCCGGCGGGTCGTTGATGTTCTGCCTTAACTCGTTGACATATGTCACACTTGGCGATGTAGCTTCCAATCTCCCGCTTCATTCCATGCCACCAAAATTGCTCCTTCAGATCTTGGTACATCTTGGTACCTCTGGGGTGGATAGAATAAAGGGTATCATGAGCTTCCTGCAGAATCACTTGCTTCAACTCTGAGTCCGATGGTACGCACAGGCGTCCGTTGTACCAAAGAACTCCTTCTTCATCTACAGTGAACCCCGGTGCTTTTCCTGCGGCTATCTGGCCTTTGATTCCGTCAATGCTGGCATTTCCCTTCTGGGCTTCCTTGATCTGACCAATCAAGGTGGGCTGGAGCTCTATGCTGGCTAGGAATCCTTCACTAACTAGTTCCATTCTGAACTGTTCAAACTCTTGGTGTAGGCTAGGTTGTTCTGCGGCTATCATGGAGTTCAACTGACAAGGCAGTCTACTCAGGGCATCTGCCACTACATTGGCCTTGCCGGGGTGGTAATGGATTTCCATATCATAATCTTTTATCAACTCTAACCATCTCCTCTGCCTCATGTTTAGTTCCTTCTGGGTGAAAATGTATTTTAGGCTCTTGTGATCCGAGTAGATCTCACATCGATTACCCATGAGGTAATGACGCCATACCTTCAGTGCTAAAACTACAGCAGCAAGCTCGAGGTCATGGGTTGGGTAGTTCTGCTCATGTTGCTTTAATTGCCGAGACAGGTAAGATATCACCTTGCCTTCCTGCATCAACACACAACCAAGACCAATCTTGGATGCATCACAGTAGACATCGAATGGTTTGGTGATATCCGGCATGATTAGGATTGGGGCTGTGGTCAGTCTGGTTTTCAGTGTCTGGAAGCTTTCTTCGCACTTCTCTGTCCATTCAAACTTCTTGTCCTTCTTCAGCAGTTGAGTCATTGGTCGGGCTATGCTGGAAAATCCTTCAACAAATCTGCGGTAGTATCCGGCCAATCCGAGAAAGGCACGGACTTCAGTCTGAGTGGTGGGGACTTTCCATTCTTCCACGGTTTTAATCTTAGAGGGGTCTACGGCAATTCCTCCTGCTGACAAGATATGTCCCAAAAATCCTACCTCCTTCAGCCAAAACTCGCACTTGCTGAACTTGGCATACAACTTATGCTATCTAAGGGTTTCCAAGATGATTTCCAAATGTTGCTCGTGTTCCTCTTCGGTTTTGGAGTAGATAAGTATGTCGTCGATGAAAACAACGACAAACTTATCCAAAAAGTTCATGAAGATCTTATTCATGAGGTTCATGAAGTAAGCTGGGCATTGGTTAATCCAAACGACATGACGTTGTACTCATACAACCCATATCTGGTGGTGAAGGCAGTCTTTGGGATATCCGTCGCACGGATCTTCAGCTGATGATAACCAGTCCTAAGATCAATCTTAGAGAACACAGTGGCACCGGTCAACTGGTCAAACAGGTCTTCGATTTTTGGCAAAGGGTATTTGTTTTTGATGGTGACATCGTTAAGCTTACGATAATTATGTCATTCATCGCAATCCCAGGATTATTGTTGTTGCGAGGCATAATAGTTAAGTATCACAGTCATCATTCATTACAAACCATATTGTCTTACAACTGGAATCACATGATCCATATTACACAAATAGTTGATCTATTGATCAACGAACAAACACCAGTTTATAGCGGAAGCGTAAAGATAAAGGGGCTCTCTAGTCCACAGGCCAACGCTTGACGTCAGAAGACTCCTAGTTGTCGTAGGCGTCCTGCTGGTCGTCACCTTGATAGTTCTGTTCATCTTCATATTCTGGCCATTTGAATAGCCAGGGACAAAGCCGTGAGTACTTTAAGTACTCGCAAACTAATACTAATGTAAGTGCTTAACCATTCTAGTAAGGGGTTCTAAGCTCTAGTTTATTTGCATAAAGCCAATTTGAGTTCATAATTATTTGATCAAAGACTTATTCATGTGTTAACTAGCTCAAGTGGGAACATTAGTGTCATTCCCACAACTCAAGTTATGATTCAAAATTCAAGTCACCCATTCATCATCAACATTTTCAAGAATCTGACACTGGAAACGGTATGGCCTTTTCAACTGTCCGTGACCGTGGACACGGCTATTCTTATAGGTTTACACTCTGCAGAGGTTGCACCACTATAAGAAAAGTTCTGATAGACAACGTCCCAAAATCGTCCACTAAGGGGTATTTTTCGTCGCCTATGGGCCTAACCCGACGATATGGGTTCTGTTGTCGAAACTGCGTCAGGCAAAGTCCTACGACGTTTTTTTCGGTCCGTCGCGTTTGGGCGCCCTTCCGCCACAGAAAATCGGACCGTTGCGCATGTGTTTTCGGGAGCCCGTTGACTGCTGACGTCATGCAAACTGACACGTGGCAGACGCCGTTAATCGCGCTAACGGCGTTAACCTCCGAAACCCCGTGGTAGATGGTAGGCCCACACGAGGCCTGCCACGTCTTAAGCGGGCCGGCCCATTAAGTTTGCGGGCCAGGCCAGCTGACTTAGTTTGACCGGTCAACTATATAGCTGGGCTGGTCCATTAGTTACGTGGGCCGGGCCTAACCTCTAAGGTTGACTGGTCAAAACTTAAACGGGCCGGCCAACTAAGCATGTGGGCCGGGCCAAATGCACTCGTTTGACCGGTCAACAGGCAAAAGGGCTGGCCCACAAGACATGTGGGGCCCACTTTCCTGTTATCGGGCCGGCCCATTTAACATGTGGGGTCCACCTTAAAGCAACTGGGCCGGCCCAAGAAGTTAGTGGGCCGGCCCAATTAGCATGTGGGTCCCACTTTTCTGTTAATGGGCCGGCCCATTTAGCATGTGGGGTCCACCATATAGCGAGTGGGCTGGCCCAACAAGATAGTGGGCCGGGCCAAAAACACAGGTGGGTCCCACTTTCCTGTTAAGGGACCGGCCCATTTAGTGTGCGGGGTCCACCATATAGCAAGTGGGCTGGTCCAACAAGATACTGGGCCGGGCCAAAACATAGGTGGGTCCCACGTTCCTGTTAATGGGCCGGCCCATTTAGTGAGTGGGGTCCACCGTATAGCAATTGGGCCAGCCCAATAAAATAGTGGGCCAGGCCAAAAACACAGGTGGGTCTCACTTTCCTGTTAAAGGGCCGGCCCATTAAGTATGTGGGGTCCACCATATGTCAAGTGGGCTGGCCCAACAAGATAGTGGGCTGGGCCAAAAACACAGGTGGGTCCCACACTCCTGTTATTGGGCCGGCCCATTTAGTATGTGGGGTCCACCATGTAGCAAATGGGCCGGCCCAACAACATAGTGGGCCGGCACAATAATAAATGTGGGCCCTCTATCGTGTAACCGGGCCGGCCCAATAAACTTGCGGGGCCCACTTTTCTGTTACAGGGCCGGCCCAGTTGTGGGTGGGCCCCACATTAAAGCCAATGGGCCGGCCCAATTATACAGTGGGGTCCACCATAAATCAAGTGGGCTGGCCCAATCGTTTAGTTGTTGTTTATATGTCGGCATAATAGGCGCTTTAGGATTTTGCGGGCCGGCACTTATGTGATTTCGCATAAATGGGCCGTTTAAGGGATGGGAATTTGTGATTTAGATATTGAGAATATTTACGCAGCACATGATTTCTATCGGATAGCCTCACTTACCACAAGCACCATAGAAAAAATGCGCGAAAGAACTATAAAAACTAACTAAATATTACATCAGCTGCAAGGCTTTGAAAAAATATTACAGAACCCAGAGAAATTGAATGGTAATTGAACCTAGCAATACAATGAAGCCATTCGGCAATCTTTTAAGTTGTCCATGCACCACCTATATCTGAAACAAAGTCCTTACAAGTTAAGACAGCAACAATGGAAAGGCAAAGACACTACAATATTGTTTGCCAAAGAATTTGGAACTCACCATTTCGTTGTTATAACAAGATCATTGTAATGCGCACAATAAGCAAACAAAGAGTGCATGCCGCATACCAACAGCCAATATAACAGAGCACGTTAGAATGAAACAGCAGACTTACTACTGTCAAGTCCCATGCAAACCAACATGTTCAGGGAGTACAAAATTGGCATGAACAACATAGTAGCAGGCTATAAATTTTGTAGCAACGACTGAGCAAGATGAAGTTATGATGGCTACATCTACAGAGCAGGGAATGTAAACCAAAAATAGAAGTTACGATGGCAAAAGCTAAAGAGGAGGGAATGTGAACCAACATGTGCCAAGTGCAATTACTTCAAATTGTCCATGAACTAAATAATACTCCTGAACTTATAGTGAAAGGGATGCAAATCAAGATGTTTCGGGATATAAACTTGTAATGAGCAACACATAGAGGATAGTTAATGTTGGAGCTTAGGATGGACCAGATACAGAATATAGTGGGATAACCTGTGAACTTGTATAAGAGGGAATGCAAACCAATATGTTCAGAATTCCATATGTGAGCGTCATGCCAAGTCAGAGAAACAAGTCAATAATGCAGCTTTTGAAGAACAAGATGGCGCACAAAATTATTATCTAGTAGTATGACAAGTTTATTTGTACTACAGGCTAGATAGCAGAGTGATAGCATGCCAAACTAAATACTTACGGTCATAGCTAGATAGCAGAGTGATAGCAGCTTTTGAAGAACAATATTGGCATGAACAAAATAGTAGCAGCCTATAATTTTTGTAACAACGACTGAGCAAGATAGAAGTTATGATGGCTACATCTACGGAGCAGGGAATGCAAACCAAAATGTTCAATCGCTTAAAGTTAGCAATGAACTAGAAAATAGCAAGGTGTTACGGTCATAGCTAGGAATGAACTAAAAGAGCTTCAGACAAACAAGCTTCTGAACCAAGAACATGGCGCTAAAACAAGGGACTTACATTAGGAGAAGCACTCTGTGGGAGTCACAGCAGATCTTCCTGGGGTTGGTAGATCCGGTGATGAAGTACACTACATGTGCTACTTGGGGTTGGAGAGACGGCCATTACACTTCATGGTTACTCATCTCATCTGCAAAGACGTAACGGCGCGTCGTTAGCACAAACAGGTTCCCCCAAGATTAAACAAGAACTTGCAGGCAAGCAATAGAAAAGCGACAGTAGAAGAGTTTAGATCATGCACGGCGCGGGTGAAGCAGATCCGGTTCATGCACAGCGGTGTCGGTGAGCAAGATCCGATGCGGTGGACGACGGATCCGGCGAAGCGGCTCCGGTGGGGTGAACGATACCGCAGCTGAAGCGACTGCGGTAGACTGCTGGATGAGCATATGGTTTTGAGGTTCGGCGGGGATGATCCGGTCCGGTTGATGACGGCATCGATGAAGCGGCTCCGGCAGGCAGCCGGATGACGAGGATCGCGAGGGCTCGGGTAGGCCAGGGAAGTCCGGCGGGGATGTTCCGGTGCGGTGGTCGTGGAGGTGGTAGAGAGAGGGACTTGAGAAGTTCCGGTGGGTGGTCTCAGATGAGAGACTGAGGGAAATGAATTTTTTTGGGAGGGTATCCGGGGCTAGGGAGGTGGTGATCCAAAAAATGACGGCCAGACCCCCCCACCAACCGACTTTGCTGTCATCTCCACAGGGGTAGAATCGGAATTTGGAAGCGTGTGAAATTTTTGTATTTTGTGGGCGGGAAGTTTTGCCGCTTTGAGATTTTGAATTTCGCTAAGGTCCAAGTATAATGATAAAAAATTGTGAGACCGTACTAGTACCTCTGTTCAAGGCCGACTGTAAAATCAAATCATCATCAAGTTGAACATCGGTTACTACCATGATCATCATCGGACACAGATCTGGTGACATGCACCTGAAATTGGTGCATCCGTTGCAAAGTATAATGCTAAAATTTTGAGTGACCGTACTAGTACTTCTGTTCAAGCCCGAGTGCAACATCAAATCATCATCACGTTGAAAATTTGTTACCATGATCATGATCTATCTCTAAATTTGGCGCATCCGCTAAATCTGGCAAAGTATAATGATAAAGAAATTGTGAGACAGTAGTAGTACATCTGTTCAAGGTCGAGTGCAACATCAAATCATCATCACGTTTAAAATTTGTTACCATGATCATGATCTACCTCTGAAAATGGGCGCATCCGCTAAAACTTGCAAAGTATAATGATACAAAATTGTGAGACCGTACTAGGACTTATGTTCAAGGTCGAGTGCAACATCAAATCATCATTACATTGAAAAGTGTGTTACCATGATCATGATCTATCTCTGAATTTGGCGCATCCGCTAAATCTCGCAAAGTATAATGATAAAAAATTGTGAGAATGTACTAGTACTTATGTTCAAGGCCGAGTGCAGGATCAAATCATCATCACGTTGAAATTCGTTACAACGATCATGACATATCTCTAAAATTGGCGCATCCGCTAAATCTCGCAAAGTATAATGATAAAAAAAATTGTGAGACTGTACTAGTACTTGTGTTCAAGGCCGAGTGCAGGATCAAATCATCATCACGGTGAAATTTGTTACAACGATCATGACATATCTCTGAAATTGGCGCATCCACTAAATCTTGCATGTGGCGCATCTCAGTGCGGAGCAATAGGCCGGTGCTATCAAGGTTGAGGCGTCAGTAGCGTCATCGGGCTCTCCTCTTTTGATAGATCTTCTACATGGCTCGGCGCACCGCTCGTCGAGAAGCAGTCACATGTGATACCGAGGTGGAGACGTCGCCGGCATCCTCGAGGCGCGGCCGCCCTTCTACGAGCCAGCGTCGACTCAAGGTATGAATCCATGCGTTGTCGCGCCCCTTCTTCCGATGAAGTGGGGTGCCTTAGATTTATTGTTCTTCTCTTACGATTATTTCGAGCCGAACATGTGTGCTCTTTCTCTGAATATATTGCTTGAAAAGCTAACCAAGTTAATTAAATTCACTTCGTTCTTAATCTTGCGTGCTAATTTTGTATTTTTGCTGACAGTGGTGCGCGCAAGGAGATTTATTTGTGGGTGTGCTGAGCTGTTAGGCCTAAGTCGAAATCCTCAGCTTAACGAGGCCTCAGCTTAACACATAAAAAAGGTGTTCAATCTCGCCCACAATGTCCTTTTCTTTCCTCTTCCTTTATTGGAACTTGTTTTGCAGACAAGGAAAGTGGCACGTGTAATGTGAGTAAAACCCTCTTAGCCAAAATCAGCTACAAGCAAGATTTTCTGTATTGTAGATGCCCCAATTGACTCTAATCCCCAATGTAGTCTTTTTTTATGTCAGTATAGACTTCTTTACATGGCATGCATTTGCCTAATGAGCAGCATTGTATTGCCATTCTAGCCAACCTGATCGATATGTCAAGCTTCATGCACGAGATGCCATGTTTAATTTACTCCCTCACTCCGATCCATATTTCTTGGTGTAAAATGAATGTGAATCGAAGGGAGTACTTTTCTTAGATAGTACTATACCATTTAAAAAAAATACTAGTACTTCGTACTACTACATCACAAATGCATCAAAAAAGTACTACCATCACAAGGCCACCACGGTTGTACTAGTAGAGTTTAATACTGAACTTCCAAAGGGAATAAGATTACACATATGAACTTTAAACAGGACCAGGAGCATGAGGGCCAGCAGCAGGGGCGTTGACTGGGAACAAGCCAGGCAAGACGTAATTCTGGAGGAAGAGGCCATATGCTGCGTGCTTGGCCTTGGTTGCAGGGCGGTGCTTCCCCGATGTACTTAGGCCTACACCCGTCGCATGCTGGATCAGGCTGCGGATGTCCTTCTGGAGGATTTTGCCACAGAATGGGCAAAATAGCTCCCCGCGCATGCGGAAACGAATTTCACCACCCTTCAGCCGCTTCAGAACATAGCGGCTCTTCTGGTCCCTGCGCTCCTTGTTGTCGTTCATGTCATCAGAATATTCCTGTGAATTATAAAGTACATAATAATCAGGTGCTTAATGACAGATCGAATAAATACTGCACTATCATAAGCAAACCTTAGAAACCCTAAAATTAAATGTGTAGAACAAGTAAATGGGAGAAGAAATCATACTAAATCAGGAGAAAACCCTATGAACAGCAATGAACATAAGCCACAACAATTGCAAGTCCACTAAGTATGAACACATAAATTAATTATATAACAAATCAAGCCAACTACATGGCAGATTAGTCGAAATTAAACTAGAATCTGACCGTATGAACCGTAGAATCAAGTACGTCTACAAGAACAAGGCAGGAGATCAAATCAATCAAGAACCAGGTTCGTGCAAACCACGTGAACAGTAATATGACACAAAAAGGATCAGGACAGTTTCGGTAAAAGAGCAGTACCTCCTCGTCGTCACCCTCTACATCCTCCTGGAACTGAACGTTTGGGCCGAAATCGTCGAAGGGGTCGAGGTCCGCGTCCAGCACCGGGTCTAGGAAGACCTCGCCGTGGTGGCCTGCAACGCCTTGCAGATCTTCGGCGGGAGCAACGGCGTTGCTATCCACCTTCTCCTCGACGGCCAGGACGCCCGTTTCGACCGAGGTCGAAGAATCAGACAAGCAGAGGAGACGAGCGGCCTGGGTGCCCGGTGAAGCCTCACCCGCCGCGACGGCCACTACCGCAGAGGCATCCTCTGCGCGAGCGGCCGCCGATTGCTCCGCCTCGTACGCAAGACCTGTCTTCATGCTGCTGCGGTTGGAAACGAGGAAGTCGATGCCTCGGAGGTGCGGTGAGTTGATGGGAGGGGAGAGGACGAGCTCGCGAGAGACGATGAGGCCGATTATTTTATAGCCTCTGACTCTCTGTATCAGAATGGCATTAGTTGTGGACGCGAGAGACGATGAGGCCGATTAGTTGTGGACGCGTGAAGTCGTGCATGTACTCGATACTCATGTATACCAATACTTCCAAACGTCATAAGTAATTCACAATCATTCCGAATAATATGAGACCTTAACATTTTATTGTTTGTGTCAGATATTGTCCATGAAAAATAACATCCTTCAAAAAATAAATCCCCTATGCCAATCCGCTCATGCCCGTCTACTCCAACTAGCTTCCTCGAGTAATTTGTCACCTTACATTCTTAAAATGAACCAAAATTTGGCACAGGGGCATCACATGGAAAATGATGTTACCATTCTCTCTTCCCATTTTTGTTTGAATTTTTCAAAATTGTCATGCCCTAACGGAAAAAATGTATGTTCCTTCTATGAAGCATGTATCAGAATGGCATTACCAAAACCTGGGGGTGGCGGGGCACATGGTGGTGTGATGATACATCACATTTGAACCACACAACAAAATTTGGACCAACCAAAAAAATTCAACCACCCTACACAAACCCTGGTCAAAACTAGTTTGACCAATATTACTAAAGTTGTACATAATTCAGAAACCGTCAGAAATATACGAAGCATTCAGGAGTCAATACTGAAGACAAAGCAATTATGCCAAAAGACGAAGGCAGAGGAGGAATAGGTCTTGCTATATTTCACAACAAAGCCAAATTCAACTTTTCATCGATTCCAAAATTCTGGCTGCAATTAGCACACCCTGGTCTCCTGATGTCGCAATAGTTGGCTGCTGGGAGCGGAGACACTCGACTTCCTTCTGCAACTTATCGCACTCTGTGCGAACTTTCAAGTACTTCATCTCGAAATATTGCGCATGTTCAGCATGCAACTCCACTTCCTGTTGAAAACTTTCACAGTCACAGTTGCAATCACACTGACCAGCCTTGTCAGTGACCACACTCATCGGTGGCTGGGCGCGTAGTTCCTCGACTTCCTTCTTCAACTTCTTACACTCCGCGAGAACGTCTGAGTACCGTTTATCAAAAGAAGATTGCACGGAACGGGCATTCTCCTCCGATATGGCACGATTTAAAATGCACCTGCCCACAAGGTGGCAGATTTTCTTATGAAGGATGGTGTTGTGGCCCTTGATCTGGTCCAGTTTCGCGGAGAATCGTGTTATCTCATCCTGCATTGCAAATTCAACAGCAATGAAGTATGCAGAGTGCAGATGAGGGGGGAGAAATAAACAAATGGAGTGCCAACCTCTTCAATATGCCTGAGAGCTGCAAAGTCCTTGTCCATAGGAACCTCTTCAACGATGGAACCGCCATCCCTGGAAGAAAGACATTTAAGTAGTTGGATCTGGCAGCCAGCAAGGAGGCGATGAAACTGCAGCACGGCAATGGAAACATACACGGCCGAAGATACACACACGCGCACTGGCTGCTCCTGTCCCGGAGACTGAGCATTCGTCTCTGATTCTGCATTCAGGATACCAAACCTATGCAAGAGTTTGAGGTTTCTGTTCTGAAGGGTGGTGTTGTGGCCCTTTAATCTCATAATCCCTTCCTGCATGGAAAAATTCACCAGTAACGAATCGGGGATCATTTTTCATTCACAGGATATGAAAATCATAAGATTAGGAAAAGCATAGGATTTTGTATACATTAGAGAGGGTGTATGCGCTATTTTATGGGCTATTTGGAATGTACAAAATGAAGTCGTGTTTAATAAACCCAAATCTCATCCCTTTTTGCAGGTTATCCCTATGATTATTCACTAGATCCGTATGTTTCTTATCTCCAGCCCGAGGATCAGCAGGATATCATGGAGTCTGGGTGCAACTGACTAGAGACAGCCGCACGGGATTTTTACAGCCAGGGTGGCTGGCAGTTTCCTCATAGAATTACTTACTGATGTGTTTTTGCCTTTTTGGCACCCGCTGTTTTCTATGTTTCGTTGGTGGATCTTTGTGTCGACTCTAGCTGATCCGTGAGAAGTTGTCATAATTTGTGTATGAACTGAAGAAACCAATAAAGCAGCCATATACATCATTTTGATGCAGAGGCTGTGATATGTCCCCCATTTCGAAAAAAGGAACAAACATAGGATATATTTCTGTAAATCAAACAACTAATGTAGGAAAAAACCCCATAGGATCTAAATGCTACACAATTCTTATAGAAGTCCTACGAATTAAAGAAGCCCTCATGCAGTACGGAGATGAAGAGGAAGAAAAAAAAGCAATGGATATATATTATATAGTGCATACATTATTAATGCTCTTGAGAGCTAACAAGTGCTCATCAAACAACGGGTCCTCGATAGCTAAGTACGAAGTGGATCCTGCGGTAGAAAGCACGAGCCTGGAACCGTCGGCCCTGGAAGATGATAGCCGGTTTAGTTGGCACCGCCTGCCAGCAAGGACTCAACAAAAATCCGGCATGGCGATGGAAACATACCCATGAGCTTCGTACCCACCAGGTTGGCGAGAAACGAGCGATTTCTCAACTTGGGTAGGAATGGCGCTGAAACCAGCCGCCATGGAAGAAAGACGGTTAAATTGTTTGATCCGCTAGCCAGCCAGAAGGCAGAGAAACTTCGGCATGGCGATGGAAACATACCGGGGAGCTTCGTACCCACCATCTTGGCGAAACACGGTCGATTTCTCGGCATCGGTAGGAAGGGCGACACTTGAACGGGCGGCCCTGGAAGAAAGACGGTCAAATAGCTGGTTCTCCCGGGTAAAAAAATAGTTGGATCTGTTTGCCTTGGTGTAATCTGCGTTCATGGGGGCAAAGAAAGCACATGGCGATAAAAACCTACCAGGACTTTTGCTGGATTACTCTGCCCTGACCCAACAAGCCCGAAGCAGACTGAGCTTGCGATGGAAGCGCAGACTGAGCTTGCGATGGAAGCGCAGACATGCCTGTCCGCCGGCGCCGCTGGTACACTTTCAAAGTCGGAGTTTGCAGGACTTTCAGCGGGATGGATTTCACCGCGGATTTAGTCTCAGAGAACAACGCCTCCTTCCTCTTCTTACACTTCTTCATGTTCTTCTTAGACAACTTGTTGAACGATGGATGAATCGCTGGAGGAAGAAGGAAGGGACAAGCAGGTGGGGATAGAAGGGGTCGGTGTAGAGCTCTCCGGGGAGGGTTCCCGGGGAGGAGGATGAAAACTGGAACGAACAGGACAGGGATGGGACTGGGCAATCTTGTCCGTCCATCCAAAATCAAAGGGCGGGAGCACATAAGACTTTGGGCCATTGACAGGCTGGTCCTGCCACAGGCGGACCCCAAGTTTCAGCGATTCAATGTCAGTGAAAAGATGGGCAATGTAAAAGAATCTTGTTCGGGTCGGCCGCGGAAGCCAAATCTCTATGTCCCAGAGTCTACTAGTAGTCTACTCCTATATAGGTATAGCTGCATAGCCATCATACCATTGCATTGATCGAGCTGTACGCCTTTACCACTCTGATTCAGGTCCAAAATATTAGTGTTCTCTTGTCAAATCAAAGGCCATGTCAGTTTGACGAAATGGACGTTCTTTAACTCACAAACTACTCCAAGGACATCATTTACGGACTACTGAAGCCATGTACATATTTTCTGGATCGATTTAGTAATTTGCTACAACTGTAATATTATTTCCAATTTTCAACAATTTATTTGAATTTTAGGGCATTGCATCCAATGGAATCCCGACTCCCTTCTTTTTTGATTTCCATTCTATTTAGATATGGTGTAGATCTAATTCTTATATAAAGAAAACTCTATCGCTTCACTTTGTCTCGCTTTCTCTAGAATCTCTAGAAAAAAGCCAACTCTCAGTAGAAGGTTCCTTCGGAACAATTATTATTTATTTCAAGCTATTTTAGATCTTTCTTAATCTTCAAAAAGAAAAAAATTCCGTAATGGAATAATGCTAGGATGAAAAAAAAATCAAAAGGAAATGTGGAAAACATAACAAGAAGATATTGGAACATCAATTTGAAAGAGATGGTAGAAGCGTATAAGAAAGGCTGAGAGACGAGAAAACGGCTGTCCCGTGGCTATCGAATTAAGAACGATAACAGGACTTGTTGGACTCAATGGAGCTATTTTACAAATATTATCCCATGGATTTATTGGTGCTACACTTTTTTTCTTGGCAGGAACGGCTTCCGATTTTACTTATAAATTTCGCTAATTGACATGTGTAGGAAAGATAGAAAACAACTAGTGTATGCATGACCAATTAATCTGACTAAATAAATCTTATAGTGGCCACTTTGCATCACTCAAACTGAGAGGGCATGTTAGATTCATACGATAGAATAATGGAGAATCGCTATGACATATGCCTCCTTGAATCCTACGGGAAAGAAATCTACGGGAATTGGTAGAGCTAGGTGTGTGATGGTATCATCGGAAAGACAAAGGAAATTTCTATAGAGATTGAGAGTGCATAACATAGTTGTCACAGATGCATATGAATTTTTCCAAGAGGTCTAACCTCTTATTAGAAATCCTATAGGGTTGTACTAGTATAAGAAAACAATACATACATTTTTTGGAGGATTCAATTCTTCAAATCAAACAAGCTATATAGGGGGAAAATCATATCCTTTGATTCGTACAATTTGTATAGGAGTTATGTAGGATTTGACTATAGGAGTTATGTAGGATTTGACTATAGGATTTGAATATTTGTACGGTTGTGCAATATTTTTACCCAGATCAATTCACATACCACCGGTTATGTATTTTTTTGGGCTATAAAAATAGGAGGTGTGGTATATTTGATGTGTGTAGAGATAATCTCACCATCTTATAGCCACCCCTAACATTTCGAGCAAACAAAAAAAAATCTATACCACTACCCACCTCTCGTCCTACACTCAATTCCTACACAACCAAACAACAAAAATTGGCTATCCTAGCCAGGTGGTTGGGGATACTCTCATCCCATAAACCTATCCCCTAAACCAAACAACCCCTAATATGGAGGGAAGGAAAACCTAGTATCTGATACTGTACAAAAACACATAAAGCAATCTGGAACCGTCCACATAGAATCAACGGGCCAGAGCAGATGCCTTCTTTGGGAAGGGTCTTGCGCGGAAGCCAAGGAATCCTCTGCGTCGACAATCTGGTGTAGCAGTAAAATAGACCATCATAGCGGAACATTGATGGAGTCACTACAATGCGTCCGAATCCGGGTATAGTCTTGTCATATCAATGGCCATGTCAGTTTCTCCAGATATAATCTATCCGTTAGCTAGTACTACTACTCTAGAGGCTGACGCCACATGCAGAAGTTGTACAGTACTACGACTACTATCGAGTATCGACTAGTCCGATCACGTCCAGGTCGCAACTACTCAAAAATGGCCGTAAAGAAAATGCAGAAGTAGGATGGGGCCACGACAAAAGACATACATCTATTTATGGATAGAGGTAGTATCATATCAGCATGCATTAGCATCTCATTTGCAACTAGTTGCACTCGCATCCTATTATCGGATATCACACTTCTGCACTTTTAAAAAATATGAAGAAAAACAAAACTGGGACACATATTATGTTGTGTATTGCTCCACAGTCACGTATGAGTATGTAAAAAATTCTAGCTTGCACAAAAAAGACAAATGATATGTGAATAGTTAAGGAATATTATTCACTTTGGTCTTTTCTTTTTTCCACAGCTCACATATGGTCACTTTTTGAAACAAATGTTTAGATGTGCGCAAGATACAACATAACCCGTGACTATGATTTGAATTTACATTTTTTTACAAACTCGAAATGTGACATCCGACAATAAGATGAGGGATCAACTAGTTGCGAAATGTTTGCACTCCTGACCATGCATCTGAATCTATCTACTAGACTACTACAACAACATACAAAATGCACCGGTTTTGAACTAGACTTGTAACAGCAGTACTAACCGTTGGTTTCCAAAATCTAACGCTTGTGATTAGAGGGATTCGCGTCAAGAGATACCACAACAGCATACACTTATTTCTAGAACCATCATGTAGCCATTATGTAGAAGAAGAAAAAAGCAGGGTCACACCAATATCACACGTCCCACTCGATAGTAAGAAAGGTTCCAAGTTATTGTTCCCATTTCTCAACTGGTCATACCTATTTCGATGGTGTAACCTACGTAGTATAAGTTATATATTAGTTGTATGGAAAGTTTGAGCAACATTTAGAACATAATTTTGTACTCCTAATTGGTCCAACATGCATGCTAAGATTGGGGTCTTCACCTTGAAACGGCGAGCGCCGAAAAGCGGGTCAAAATCGCCCAGATCCTCGAAGATATCTACAGGCGCAGCCGCTGTATGAGAGACGGAGTGGGAAACGAGTGGGGCGATGTATGAGAGACGGAGTGGGGGTGTAGTATGTACTATAGTAAGACGGCGAGACGGCGATGTCAGAGTGATTAAGACTAGTCACAATGGGAAGTACGTAGTACGTAGTATCATACACTACTAGTTTGTGATACTACCTCCACAATGCATAGTATCATAATATGGTTCATACTTATGTCATATTTAAAGTTTTGTAGAATCTCAATGCAAATGTGTGTACATGATGTATTTGTCATGAAGTTTTCTAAGTTTTCTAGGTTTATGTGTTATAATACTACTCTCATCTCTCACCTCATAATTGATGTGACACATTAGATTTTTGCCAACATGGCATGTATGATACTACTTACGAGCCTTAAAAGCACTTTTTGTGATGTTGATCAAATTGTACTCTAAAATTGTCACTGGACAACAGGTCGGCCTATTGCAAACTTGTTTGAATGAGCTAAAATAGTTAGAAATCTAGAAAATTTGTCACTTCAATGAATTTTCATCCTATAACGTTTACTTAATTTGAAAAACGAATGGGGACGTTTGCCATAATGGGACAATCATTTCTAGAAAAAAGAATAAGATGGAAAGTCTCGCAATGTTATTTATCATGACAACATTGACAATGTCACAACCGTGGGGTGATTAGGGAATCCACTCCGCTAGAAAAAACAAACTTATATAAGGCATGTGTGGCAATGCAGTTTGTCTACCTTATACACATATCTCGATGTGTAGCTATATATGGATTTTATTTTGCAACTTTAGATGATCAGTTTATAGTTCACCATTTAATTAGAATTCATAATTTTTAGGAATAAAATACTTGGAGGTACCCTGCAAGTGTGGTACCACATACAAAGCCCAAACATGGGTCCCAATAGTACAACATAGCGCGCATAGGAAGTTTGAGCAAATTTGAAACCAACCAAATGAGGTAGAAACAAATCAAAAAAAAAGTTGTGAAACATGTGCATGGAGCCATCACATGACATGTACTTACTACTAACAAGTAAAAAATATAAAACCCTATCATACATAGAGGTTTGGGGTGAAGAGTTATTATTCACACACATATAGAATAAATATGGACTGCTTTTGGCTTTCTACCCATTAATTTGAGCAAGCTTCATGCAGTGTCCACTTCAAACTTGACAACATTGGAACCATAGCTGCTTGAGTTCGCCTCGCTAGCCTCTTCCCATATGTAAGCTTAATTAATTGGTTACACTACGAAAACCACAGTCAACTTCTGAATAATGCATGCATTGCCCCCCTTTTGCACATATGCAACTTTGCAAAGTAGGGATTTTTGGTTTACCACACATTAGTGTGTTGTTTTCTTTTTATTAGGACCCATGTTTGGTAGCCACATTTTTCCAAAGCCAAAGTGTGGTTAGCCAAAAAAAAAACTAGTATGGCTAGCCACCAAATTGTGGCTTAAAATATTAAAGCCAAACTTTGTCAAAACTTTGTAAAAAAAAGTTGAGTCTATGACAAATGGACCATATATACATGCAATGAAGTGTGATAAGCCAAATTGTGGCAAAAACCAAACACATGCCAAATAAACTATATGCATGGCTGCCAAATTTTGGCTTCTTGACAAATTGTGGCTAGGAACCAAACATGCCCTTGCTGGCCAAAGGGGTCCAAATATGTGTTTTGTTTATTCGCTATCATGTGCAGTGTGTGCACAATACCACAAATCAAAATTTCACGGGTAGGCCAAACATGCATGCATGGTAGGCGAATCGCCATTTCGAAGGCTAATTTGTCAAACTAGCTTACCATGAAACCATCATTTGTACTCCAATTAATTAAGTTCGGATATGAATGGTGGTCATCAACCAAACTAATAAGAATTCAAAATTTGGGATGATATAGGGATGTGCCCTATTGTTGTGGAATCAGAAAACATTAGCCAACGAAAATGTGGGTTGCATCCAAGTATAGTAGCTCACAAAGTCGATTGCCAAGAAGTTTTTGCCTAAATTTGAAATAAAGCCAAAATGAGGTTCAAACTTATTGAAATCAGCAAGCAAGGCAATCATGAAGTCACCAATTACTAATTTTATCTAGGAAAAATAACAAACATGATGGCATGCAAATATTCTTGAGAAGCAGAATCATTCTGTAAATATATATTTTTGGAACCATGCATGTTGGACATTGATTCGCTTCTTGCCACATGGGTGAGCTAGCTTGGTTACCGCAAGAACCATGCATGGCGAACTTTCAAATCATGACCCCTTTTTTAAGAGATCAATGAAAAACTTCTTATTTTCGACTATACTTTGCCAAATACAGTTTTTTTGGTTTTCCACATAAAGTATTTTCATTTTTATTGGCAGAATTAAGGGGGGCAAAATTAAAAGGATGTATTTGTGAAGTGGCTACCGCGTGTATTGCGCACACTACCACCTATACAATTTTCACAAGCGGGTGACATGGTTGGATGGCCATGCATTTCCATGGTTTGTTGGATTATCTCATCATGTAGTATATAATAAATTAATTTTGTAAATATTTTTCAATTCAAGTATTAACGATGGTTATATTACAACTCAAATAAATTGGGAAAATACTGGGATTCGCCTCCCTAGAATCAATCTTGCCCGTCCATTTCCTATCAACTGACTATAGGGAGTACTAGATTTAAATGGCGGTTGGAGTTAATTCCTCAACCTCATCTCATTATTATTCCCATCTGTCCCCACTAAACAACCCCTGGCGGTTCGTTCTCCCCTGCATTTCGGCAAGTTCCAAAAAATCCCATTGTTTGCAGTTGCTCTCCCTCCCTCCCCCTCAATCCCTCCGATCAGTTCGACGTGCTTCAGCGCTGCCCTGGCCGACGGCGGCCTGTTTACGCTGAAGAGGAGCGTCGTTCCCCATGGGACGACCAAGGTGAATGTGGTCTACACGAATGACCCTTCCGTTCTCGAGCAGACCCTCAAGATGTACGAACAAAAGCTACTAGAGGACAGGTCCAGGTTCGTCGACCTCGACCTAGAATACACTGCGGACCAAGTAAGTACCGCCGTCGTTCAGTTGGCCATGGACGACCACGTCCTGGTGTACCATTTCTGCAGGTATGTTCTTCACATGCCTTCCTTTATCCTTTTGTTTTTTTAATATAGAAACTCTTCCTTTATCTTGGATCTGCTTTTTTTATTTCGAAATAGACTAGGTTCTAACTTGTATGAAAACACGAACAAACTAACTTGTATGAAAAATGTGGTCTGGAACGTAATATCCAACATACTTGTATAATTTTTTTTGGATTGACCATGATATCTAGTTTCATGATTTTGGTACTCAAAATTTGCACAAATTTCATGTACTCATACTCACCGATAATTGGCATGGATGTCAAGATATTAACATATAGTAACTGAATCTTAACTTGACACTTAAATAATGAGATCATATAGTCGCAACAATAATTCATGTTATTTTGATGTGTATCACTGATGCAAAATCATTGTTTCACTGCAACAAGTATACAATTTACTGGAAGAAAAATATGTGTACTATTTCAGCATATACGATCTTACAAGATTGATTTGTGTTAACATGCAGGATTCCTGATAATCTGGCACTGCAAGAATTCCTTCAACATAAAGGAATTTGTTTCACAACTGTTGACATCAGGGGTGACTCTAGGAGGTTTGCTAGAGATGGCATTAAAATTCCTAAATATAATTGGATTGACATTCAGGATATGATCAATTTCAATGGTCCTGGCAATAGGACTGGCATGGGTGATTTGGCAGCCGCCATCATTGACCCATCTTACGAAGACATGAAGACCAAGTTCCCTACTAGCAGCCACGATCAATGGGAGTGCATGCCATTGCCTGACGTAAACTTGAGGTATGCTGCGATTGATGGGTATGTCAGTTTTGAGTTGTACAGGCGACTCAAAAAAATCAATGATGGGCAGCGTCAAGCACAACCAATTCCAAGGGAAGTGGTTTGCCCGGATTGCAAGGAAGCGGCTAGGTTGGCCGCTCTTCCCCCTGCCTGGCGCGACGAGAAGAAGCAGTGTGTCGGGACAACCTACTGGGAATTTGTATCTTATTTCTTTAGGCACAACATACCATTTGATCCGAAGAATATGCCACCATGGATAAAGGACCCGTGCGAGCCTACTTCAGGGTCTCCGTGGGATGGCGGTTCACATGGTTAGCAAGCTAGGGCAACGGCTGGATGTGGTGAGCTAGCAAGGGCAGGGCCTGTATCTGGTTGGGAAGCTCCAACAAGGATTCCCGACACACAAAGTGCGAACGAGTGCAGAACTTGGACTGCCAACCCATGGGAGGCAGGTACAAGCGGCACCGACAAGCGCATCAAGAGGGATGATGATAATTGGTGAACTAGGCTGGCGTTATATGTTTCCAAGATTGTACATAAGTTTAGAATTATGAACTGGTAGTATTGTTTAGGTGATGTAATTACTTTTGCAACAATGTGTATGAGGTTTCAGAACCACGCATCCTTATTTAAACATGTTTAAAACATGAAAATGAAAAGGTAAGCCTGCATCCTTCTTAGTCACTCCAAAATGAAGCTTTTGGGAAGGTATTTGAAATTTCCATGTTTGAAACCCAAAACGACTTCTCTACGTGATTGACTTCATAAGACAAAGTTCAGGCTTAGGGGTAGATACATGATTTTTTCTGGTTTGAATATGACTAGACCTTGTTTATCAACTTGAGTGCTTACTATATGACATAAGAAGGCTATGTGCTTTTGTTTTTCATTTTTTTTGAAATTTTATGCCCATTTGAATCTTGGTCAATTCCTAGGTACGGTTTGACCAAGATTTGAACAAGTTTAAAATATGAAAATAAAATGTAAGCCCGGTCTGGATCCTTCTTAGTCACTCTGAAATGAAGCTTTTGGGAGGTTTTTGAAATTTCCATGTTTGAAACCCAAAACCACTTCTCTTCATGCTTGACTTCGTAAGATAGAGTTTAGGGTTAGGGGTAGATACGTACATGATTTTTCTAAGTATTTTTATGCCCATTTGAATCTTGGTCAAATCATAGGTTTGACCAAGATTTAAACATGTTTAAAATATGAAAATGAAAAGGTAAGCCTGCATCCTTCTTAGTCACTCCAAAATGAAGTTTTTGGGAAGGTTTTTGAAATTTCCATGTTTGAAACCCAAAAACGACTTCTCTTCGTGCTTGACTTCATAAGACAAAGTTTAGGGTTAGGGGTAGATACATGATTTTTCTGGTTTGAATATGTCTAGACCTTGTTTATCAACTTGAGTTCTTATTATATGACATAAGAAGGCTATGTGCTTTGGTTTTTCATTTTTTTATACCCATTTGAATCTTGGTCAAATCCTAGGTTTGACCAAGATTTGAACAAGTTTAAAACATAAAAATAAAAGGTAAGCTCGACCTGGATCCTTCTTAGTCACTCTAAAATGAAAATTTTGGGGGGTTCTTGAAATTTCCATGTTTGAAACCCAAAACCACGTCTCTTCATGCTTGACTTCATAAGACAGAGTTTAGGGTTAGGGTAGATACATGATTTGTCTGGTTTGAATATGTCTTGACCTTGTTTATCAACTTGAATGCTTAATATATGACATAAGAATACTATGTGCTTTGGTTTTCATTTTTTGATTTGTTCTGAATTTTTATGCCCATTTGATCTGGATCAAATCCTAGGTTTAACCAAGGTTTAAACAAGTTTAAAACATGAAAATGAAAAGGTAAGCCTGCATCCTTCTTAGTCACTCCAAAATGAGGCTTTTGGGAAGGTTTTTGAAATTTCCATGTTTGAAACCCAAAACGACTTCTCTTCGTCCTTGACTTCATAAGACAAAGTTTAGGGTTAGGGGTAGATACAAGATTTTTCTGGTTTGAATATCTCTAGACCTTGTTTACCAACTTGAGTGCTTACTATATATGACATAAGAAGGCTATGTGCTTTGGTTTTTCAGTTTTTTTGAATTTTTATACCCATTTGAATCTTGGTCAAATCCTAGGTACGGTTTGACCAAGATTTGAACATGTTTAAAACATGAAAATAAAAGGTAAGCGTGGATCCTTCTTAGTAACTCTAAAATGAAGCTTTTGGGAGGTTTTTGAAATTTCCATGTTTGAAACCCAAAACCACTTCTCTTCATGCTTGATCGACTTCATAAGACATAATTTAGGGTTAGTGGGTAGATACATGATTTGTCTGGTTTCAATATGTTTAGACCTTGTTTATCAACTTGAATGCTTACTATATGACATAAGAATACTATGTGCTTTAGTTTTCATTTTTTTGATTTTTTCTGATTTTTTTTGCCCATTTGATCTTGGTCAAATCCTAGGTTTAACCAAGATTTAAACAAGTTTAAGACATGAAAATGAAAAGGTAAGCCTGCATCCTTTGTAGTCACTCCAAAATGAAGCTTTTGGGAAGGTTTTTGAAATTTCCATGTTTGAAACCCAAAACCACTTCTCTTCGTGCTTTACTTCATAAGACAGAGTTTAGGGTTAGGGGTAGATATACGTGATTTGTCTAGTTTGAATATGTCTAGACCTTGTTTTATCAACTTGAATTCTTACTATATGACATAAAAAAACTATGTGGTTTGGTTTGATAGTTCATTGTTCATAATTCATAGTTGATCATACATACGGATCATACATACAGAATTGCGCGATCCTTATCGTGACTTCTAACCTATCTAGTCGTCGAGGAAGATGATGGTCGCGTTCTCCTCCGCATCCCGCGGCTCCTTCTCCTTCACGGCGGCGATGGCCGCCGCCTTGTCTTCTTCCTCCGCCCTCTTCTTGTCGGCATCGTCCTTGAGGGACGCGGCCAGCGCCTTCAAGAAGAGGGGGTCTTCCCCTTCCTCCACCTCCTCCGCCTCCTCGCTAGCTGGCGGCGCGAATCCGCCGCTGGTGCTCGCCTCCCACGCCGCCTTCGACCGGCGGTTCCTCTCCTGGTCGGCGCGCCATTTGTTGAAGACGGGGCCGCTCATCGGTTTGAGCGGCGGATCCGCCTTGTACCAGAGCCCGCCCGGGGCGAACTCGCGGAGCGACGACGGCATGTACAGGGAGCCTCTGTACCTGCACGCCGCGCGCCGACTCCCGGCGGCGGACTGCTTGCACTGGAGCCGCCACGCCTCCTCGAGCGTGTCCGGCGCGCGGGATCGCTTCGATCCGCTCGCGGGCGACGCGCAACTGGTACGGCGTGAATACATGGCGAGCGGCGAAGAATCACCACCCTGCAATCAAGGCCAAGCACGCATCATATGGCCTCTTCCTTACGTCTTTTGACTGGTTTGTTGCCGGTCAACGCCCCTGCTGCTGGCCCTGATGCTCATGATCCTGTTTAAAGTTCAGCATTAAACTCTACTATACAACTGTCGTGGTCTTGTGATGTACAGTAGTACTCTTTTGATGCATTTGTGATGTAGTAGTACTGTACTTTTTTTTGAACTGATATAGTACTATCTAAGAAAAGTACTCCCTCCGATTCACATTCTTTTTAGCACCAAGAAATATGGATCGGAGCGAGGGAGTAAATTACATGGCATCTCGTGCATGAAGCTTGACAGATTGATCGGGTTGGCTAGAACGGCTAAACAATGCTGCTCATTAGGCAAATGCATGCCATGTACGATAGTATACATCCAGTAAAGAAGTCTATACTGACATAAAAAAAGACTACATTGGGGATGAGAGTCAATTGGGGCATCTACAATACAGAAAATCTTGCTCGTAGTTGATTTTGGCTAAGAGGGTTTTGTGCCCATATTTGTATCTTGGTCAAATCCTAGGTTTGACAATGATTTAAACAAGTTTAAAATATGAAAATGAAAAGGTAAGCATGGATACTTCTTAGTCACTCTAAAATGAAGCTTTTGGGAGGTTTTTGATATTTCCATGTTTGAAACCAAGAACCACTTCTCTTCATGCTTGGCTTCATTAGATAAAGTTTAGGGGTTAGGGGGTAGATACATGATTTGTTTGGTTTGAATATGTCTAGTGAACAAGCCCTAAGGGCTCGGTTGTGGCCCGATCTCACGAATTGACCGAGGGAAAGGCGGGGGAGAGGAAGAACACGAAGAACACGGCGATGAACACGATGAACACACGCAAACACACACCAACCCGATACAATTCCGGTTTACTCCCGATAGCCCGAACCACTATCCCCATAGAATCTCTCAAGGGAGAGACACGCGGTAGAATCTCCGAGAGGAAGATCGGTATACGATCGGTAGAATCACACGAGTGAGAGACCGGTGGTTGAATCACAAGTGTGATAGACTAATCATATAAGGAGTGCCTTGTACAATAGATTTGGGTAAATCTAAGGAGGGGGTTTCCCTAATCCCAAAGGGATGATGGAGGCATGAGCCTAGGTTCTCTCAAGTTCAACTCTAACCTAATGAAGGGGGAGGTGGGAGCCTATATATAGGGAGCCACTAAGGAGGGGTAGTTTAGGCATACAAGGGGATACATGGGTCTTGGCCCGAATTGACTTGTGGTAGGCGTTTTCTCTCCTAGGTGACCTCGGACGCTCTTCTTCCTTCTTCTCTTCCATGCCTCCGTGACCTCGGCCTTGAGTGTGGTTCTTGACGTTGACGCGCATGATGAAGCGAAGACCGTAGGTCGGGCTGCATCATCTCCCCCCACTTGAAAAAGAGTCGTCCTCGACGATAAGTCTTCATGAATGTGTAGAGGAGGTAGATGACACCAACGCTTGAATGTCCCTTCACTTGTCAAGAGCCTTATGAATAGCACAAGAAAAGTAAAGGAGCAATCAAAGCGTAGCCAAAGTTCAATGGATTTAGCAAGAGAGCGCAAGTAGAAGGAGTTCACCTTATCAAAATGCCGGTGTGCTCTCATCGAGAGATCTTGTGTAGTTGATGTATGTGGGCAAAACCACTCATTGGAGCTCACTTGTATCATGCTCTCAAGAGCTCTTTTTGTCAACTCGTGCTCAATCGAGGTTGACATTGGATTTTGTGTACCTACACACATGTTAGACAACAAGAACACCGTGTGTGCATGGTATATGAACACATCATCCATCATGATGCTCCAATTCTTTTGCACATCACCATTAGCGGTAAGCAAAATATTATAGTACACATGGTGAATATGCGGAGAAAACTTCGGAACATGCTCAACATGGATATATGCAAAGTCTCCAAAAGGTGAGAGAGCTATGGGGGCAATCTCATTCACAAGCATATTAACATCATTGCAAACCAAGCATTGGAAAGAGCAAGTATTCAACATTTTGGTTGCACTAATGGGAGAATATTGCAAGCATATAGCACAAAACATGTTCAAAATATCATCATTGTTGTCGACAAACCTAGGGAAAGAGCAATTGTTCGGCAAGGTTGTCACAACACAAGCATCAATGTCAACATTGCAAGCAATAGATGGGAAAGAGCAATTGTTCAACATATTGCAAGCAATAGGAGAGAAAGTGAAACTCTCATAGCATGGCATGGTGATATTATCATAAGCAACTAATTCCACATGATCAACAATAGTTGTATCACAAGTATCACATGGGAATGTGAAAGAAGCATATGTCATAGCAATAGGATCATCCAACTCATGATAGCACTCACAAATCATCATGTCCACTAGTGGGATCATGGCATCATCAACACCCATATGCATACCTTTGTAGTCCCGCTCATATGAGGTAGGTGTTGTGGAAGTGGTAGGCTTCATGCGGCCTCCATGTTCATCTTCAAGCAAACATGGTGTGATATCATCATGTTCATGCACCATGTACATCTTCTCCATGATCGGCGTCTCGTCATCCATTGAACCTAAGGAAACATAAGAGAACACACTAGAGGTAGAGGGTAAGTTGTGAGGAATCGAAATGGCCTCACATGACCTATCAACTACCACTCTCATCTCACTCGGTGTATCACTCATGTCCTCAAGGTGGAGGCACTCAAGCTCATGTATAGTGGATTCACTCATCTCGCATATAGTGGAGTCCCTCATCTCCATGGCAATGGCGTCGTCGATGTCCGAGCAACCTAGCAAAGAGGAAGACAACACAAGAGGAGTAGAGGTTAATTTGTTAGAAATCGAAACATCATCACTCGACTCATGGGGTGTGTCACTCTTGCTCTCAAGGTGTTTGAAGTAAGCGTCGCACTCGGCTTTATCTTGTTGGGTCATCTTGGCTTCTCGAGCTTCTAGCTCGGCGAAGTATGCTCTCATCTCGACTTGCTCTTGTGGGGTCATCATGTATATCTCACTAGGATAGGTGTATATGTATGGTGGAAAGAAAACTACACAAGTATATCACCTATCAAGAAAATATCGGAAAAGTGGTTCAAGTCAAGAGAAAATCCAAAATGTATCGGGGTTACTCACACACACACACACACTCAAAGCACACGCAAAAGGCTAAGAACTCTATATGTGGTGGGTAAGGAGTGGATAGCAAACGAAAAAGATCAACGGAAAAGTCTATTGTCAAATGTGGGTAAGATCCAAAGTCAAATGTCAAAAGTGGTGATCTATGTCAAGGAAACACGGAAACACACACAACGGAGAACAATGGGGTTAGCGCGACCAAGGAAGTGAGCTAAGTAACAAGATGGTCCTAACGAAGACTATATGCTCGGTGTCACGCCAACACAAGAGAGACGGTAGCTCGGTTGCATATGAGAGAAGCAACAAGATTTGCACAAGATGTCACTCTTCTCTTTTCTCTCTTTGCTTAGAAGCTTTCGACTCCTTTGTATCGGTGGCACACACACTCTTTTCTATTTCTTTTTCTCTTTTTTTTCACTCTTTTTTTTCTATGCTTAGAAGCTTTATTTTTCTCTATGTATATGTCACACTTTTTCTTCTTTTGTGTATCTTTCTCACCGAGCTTGCTTTGGAACTTTGCTCAACACAACGCACACACACCTCTCACGGTCGTGACACTTGTGCAATGCTTCACAACACTCGGAAAGCCACTGTCAATGGGATAGGTACACAAAGAAAGAAACGGGGCTACAAGGGGTGGGGCAAGTTATACCTATAGACGTTAGGCGGTGTCAAGCACACGAACTTGCGATGATGGTGATGACGATGGTGTCGAAGATGCGCCGGAATCCGGGGTGCCGATGCCGTTGTCGCGGTGTTGGTGTAGGCGCGGAAGCGGTTCTTGCGGACCAAAGGCACTCCAAAACGGAAACCGGGCAAATTAAGTCAATGCCCGAAAAGTTGGGACGAAACGAGCGGTCAAAAGTTGGTGTCCAAAAAATTGTCAAAAATTAGAGATGGGCTATGTGGAGTATTTGTGGGATGCTGTTAAAATTTGGAATCAAACGGGCTCCGAAAAGTTGTCAAAATTTGGGGCAAAAAGTGGAGTCAAAATTGGCCGAAACTTGGGTCAAAATTACGAAATCCGGTCAGGGGCCGGTTTGACCGGATCCTGGGCCGGACCAGCCGGTGTGCCGCCTGGTTTGGCTCTGGTCCGGTTGCCGCCCGGCCTGTGTTCCGGTTTCAACCGGGTGACCCAGTGTGCCGCCCGGTCGACCGGGCTTGCGTGGGCGAGCTGCGCGCGTGAGGAGCAAGCTGAGCAGAGGAGGGCTGAAGCGCGTGAGTGGATTGGCTTGCCGCTGCTGTGTGTGGGGCTTGGCCACGTAATGGAGGCGCTGCTGCGCTTGTGGCCTGCGCGTGCGGAACCAGATGGGGGCAGTGGAGCGCAGTGGGATTGGGGCGCTGCGGGCGTGCTGGTGGCGTGGTGGGGGTGAGCCTTGCGGCGAGCTGCGCAGGGATGGAGGCAGGGGCGGGCGGCCTGGTTGGTGCGGGCGGGTGCTGCTGGGCGAGTGGGCACGAGGCGGAGGGGCAGCCGTGGGCGAGCTGGGCGCGCGTGGATGGAGTTCGTGGCGAGCGCGTGGTCTTGGCGGCTGGGCGCGCGCGGCTTGGTGCGGGCGATGTTGCTGCAGGGTCGAGGGAAGGAAAGAGAGGCAGCGCTCGGTGGTGGTGGGTGGCGCCGGGCGGCGGTGGGGCCAGGAGATGCGGCCGGCGGCGTTCCACTTGAATTTTGCTCTAGCTGTTCTTGAGGACGATGAACACGAGCGGAAAAGAGGCTACAAATCCTCAGATTTCTAAAGATATAGATTGAATTGAAGCACAAAAATTTGTGAAAGTGTAGATCAACCACTAAGACAACAGATCTGTGGATCAAAACCACAAAAAACGCTACAAATCTGGAGATCAATTTTCGAGCTATTTTTTGGGGCAATTTTTTGGGAAAATTTTTGGGCGAAAATTGGCGAAATTGGGGGTCAAATTCGTGGCAACATGTGCTCTGATACCATATGAACAAGCCCTAAGGGCTCGGTTGTGGCCCGATCTCACGAATTGACCGAGGGAAAGGCGGGGGAGAGGAAGAACACGAAGAACACGGCGATGAACACGATGAACACACGCAAACACACACCAACCCGATACAATTCCGGTTTACTCCCGATAGCCCGAACCACTATCCCGATAGAATCTCTCAAGGGAGAGACACGCGGTAGAATCCCCGAGAGGAAGATCGGTATATGATCGGTAGAATCACACGAGTGAGAGACCGGTGGTTGAATCACAAGTGTGAGAGACTAATCATATAAGGAGTGCATTGTACAATAGATTTGGGTAAATCCAAGGAGGGGGTTTCCCTAATCCCAAAGGGATGGTGGAGGCATGAGCCTAGGTTCTCTCAAGTTCAACTCTAACCTAATGAAGGGGGAGGTGGGAGCCTATATATAGGGAGCCACTAAGGAGGGGTAGTTTAGGCATACAAGGGGATACATGGGCCTTGGCCCGAATTGACTTGTGGTAGGCGTCTTCTCTCCTAGGCGACCTCGGACGCTCTTCTTCCTTCTTCTCTTCCATGCCTCCGTGACCTCGGCCTTGAGTGTGGTTCTTGACGTTCACGCGCATGATGAAGCGAAGACCATAGGTCGGGCTGCATCATCTAGACCTTGTTTATCAGCTTGAATGCTTACTATATCACATAAGAAGACTATGTACTTTGGTTTTTCATTTTTTTTAATTTTATGCCCATTTGAAGTTTTTGGGGGGTTTTTGAAATTTCCAAGTTTTGAACATGTTTAAAACATGAAAATAAAAGGTAAGCATGGATCCTTCTTAGTCACTCTAAAATGAAGCTTTTGGGAGGTTTTTGAAATTTCCATGTTTGAAATCCAAAACCACTTCTCTTCATGCTTGGCTTCGTAAGATAGAGTTTAGGGTTTGGGGTAGAGACGTACATGATTATTCTAATTATTTTTATGCCCATTTGAATCTTCGTCAAATCCTAAGTTTCACCAAGATTTGAACAAATTGAAAACATGAAAATGAAAAGGGTAAGCATGGATCCTTGTTTAGGGTTAGGGGGTAGATACATGATTTTTGTGGTTTGAATATGTCAGACCTTGTTTATCACCTTGAATGCTTACTATATGACATAGGAAGACGGCGTGCTTTTGTTTTTCTTTTTTTTTGATTTTTTTTGAATTTTTATGCCCATTTGAATCTTGGTCAAGTCATAGGTTTGACCAAGATTTAAACATGTTTAAAACATGAAAATGAAAAAGTAAGCCTGGATCCTTCTTAGTCACTCCAAAATGTACCAATTGATAAATGAGTTAACTTGGCTTCATGGAAAAAATAATGTCATGTAAATGATTTAACTTGGCTTTCGTACCCTTGAATCCATAGGAAACTTTGTATAAATGTAGTAGTATAATAATCAACCGAGTTTTTACATCAACAGGTCTGTCACTTACGTGTGGTGCCCATGCGTGAGGTCCCACACTTCAGTGAGCACAAGTCACGTGCAATAGGTACGCAAACTCCCAGCCATTTTCTTTGTCAAGAGAAGACGCATCAGGATGCGTATTGTAAGTATGTGGGTCCTTCTGGATCCTTCGGTTGTCCCTCTCACAAAAAAAAACAAATCTCTCTCATTCTTGGCCTCGCTCGACTCGCTCGCTCGCTCGCTCCTGCTCACTGACAAACCCTGCACAACAGTCAACATCATCACCCGAAAAAGGGGAGACACCATAATTCTCTCCCTTCTTCTCTCCTTCCGAGTGATCCCTCTTCCTCCGAGTTTCACTCGACGGGCAAACACACATGTACGTGCTGCATAGTAATAATAAAAAAGTAGAAAAATCGACCTACGAATCTATGATTAAATAGGTTAAACTAGGGTTTTGGCCACTACTACAGATCAAGTTCAAAAATATCCAACTACTAGTTCGATTTTGGGCTAGTAATATAAAATTAAAATAAGTTGAACTAGTATTCCTCTAAAAAATCATTTTGGTATGCATTGTTTGATACTTTTCATAGCTATAGTGCATCACAAATTTATGATTTCATGCTTTCCTTTGCCAATTTCAATTTTTTCTAACCACCTTCTCTTTGATTTCAAATTTAGGTCAAACTATCGATGCCTACTATGTGTTTTCTACTTGAATTGGATGCAGCGTGCGCACATGTTTTGCCATTGTTTTGGGCTTCCACACATCTTTGGGGCATCCAAGTATTTAAGTTACCTTGTTTTTTTGAATTGTAATTCATACCCTTCCTGCCAATTTTTATGCCCATTTGAATCTTGGTCAAATCCTAAGTTTGACCAAGATTTGAACAAGTTTAAAACATGAAAATGAAAAGGTAAGCCTGAATCCTTCTTAGTCACTCTAAAATGAGAAGCTTTTGGGAGTTTTTTGAAATTTCCATGTTTGAAACCCAAAACCACTTCTCTTCATGCTTGACTTCATAAGACAGAGTTTAGGGTTAGGGGGTAGATACATGATTTGTCTAGTTTGTTGTTTAGACCTTGTTTATCAACTTGAATGCTTACTATATGACATAATAATACTATGTGCTTTGGTTTTCATTTTTTTTGATTTTTTCTGAATTTTTATGCCCATTTGATCTTGGTCAAATCCTAGGCTTAACCAATATTTAAACAAGTTTAAAACATGAAAATGAAAAGGTAAGCCTGTATCCTTCTTAGTCACTCCAAAATGAAGCTTTTGGGAAGGTTTTTGAAATTTCCATGTTTGAAATCCAAAACGACTTCTCTTCGTGCTTGACTTCATAAGACAAAGTTTAGGGCTAGGGGTAGAAACATGAATTTTCTGGTTTGAATATGTCTAGACCTTGTTTACCAACTTGAGTGCTTACTATATGACATAAGAAGGCTATATGCTTTGGTTTTTCATTTTTTTTTGAAATTTTATGCCCATTTGAATCTTGATCAAATCCTAGGTACGGTTTGACCAAGATTTGAACAATTTTAAAACATGAAAATAAAAGGTAAGCCCGACCTGGATCCTTTAGTCACTCTAAAATGAAGCTTTTGGGGGTTCTTGAAATTTCCAAGTTTGAAACCCAAAACCACTTCTCTTCATGCTTGACTACATAAGACAGAGTTTAGGGTTAGGGGTAGTAGATACATGATTTTTCTTGTTTGAATATATCTAGACCTTGTTTATATCAACTTTAATGCTAACTATATGACATAAGAAAACTATGTGCTTTGGTTTTTAATTTTTTTGGTTTTTTTTATTTTGATGCACATTTAAATCTTTGTCAAATCCTAGGTTTGACCAAGATTTAAACAAGTATAAAACATGAAAATGAAAATGGGAAGCCTGTATCCTTCTTAGTCACTCTAAAATGAAGTTTTTGGGATGTTCTTGAAATTTTCATGTTTGAAACCCAAAACCACTTATCTTCATGCTTGACTTCATAAGATAGAGTTTAGGGGCTAGGGGATAGATACATGATTTGCCTAGGTTTGAATATGCATGTCCAAACCTTGTTTATCAACTTGAATGCTTACTATATGACATAAGAAGACTATATGCTTTTGTTTTTCATTTTTCTGATTTTTTTAAATTTTATGCCCATTTGAATCTTTTGTTCAAATCCTTGGTTTAATTTGACACGGATTTAAACAAGTTTAAAATATGAAAATGAAAAGGTGGTAAGCAGGCATGGATCCTTCTTATATATATTAGTCACTCTAAAATGAAGCTTTTGGGAGGTTTTTGAAATTTCCATGTTTGAAACCCAAAACCACTTCTCTTCATGTTGTTGACTTCATAAGATAGAGTTTAGGGGTTAGGGGTATAGATACATGATTTTTCTTGTTTGAATATGTGTCTAGACCTTGTTTATCAACTTTAATGCTTACTATATGACATAAGAACACTATGTGCTTTAATTTGGTTTTTAATTTTTATATTTTTTTTTTAATTTTGATGCACATTTTGAATCTTGGTCAAATCCTAGGTTTGACCGAGATTTGAACAAGTTTAAAACAAGAAAATAAAAGGTAAGCCCGCTAGACTGGATCCTTCTTAGTCACTCTATAATGAAGCTTTTAGGGGGGTTGTTGAAAATGTAAGCATGTATCCTTCTTAGTACGTCACACCACAATGAAGCTTTTGGGAGGGTTTTTGAAATGTCCATGTTTGAAACCCAAAACGACTTCTCTTCGTGCTTGACTTCATAATTAAGACAAAGTTTAGGGTTAGGGGTAGATACATGATTTTTCTGGTTTGAATATGTCTAGACTTTGTTTATCAACTTGAGTGCTTACTATATGGCATATATAAGAAGCTAGGCTATGTGCTTTGGTTTTTCATTTTTTTTGAATTTTTATGCCCATTTGAATCTTGGTCAAATCCTAGGTACGTACGGTTTGACCAAGATTTGAACTTGTTTAAAACATGAAAATAAAAGGTAAGCATGGATCCTTCTTAGTCACTCTAAAATGAAACTTTTGGCAGGTTTTTGAAATTTCCATGTTTGAAACCCAAAACCACTTCTCTTCATGCTTGGCTTCGTAAGATAGAGTTTAGGGTTTGGGGTAGATACATACATGATTTTTCTAAGTATTTTTACGCCCATTTGAATCTTCGTCAAATCCTAAGTTTGACCAAGATTTGAACAAGTTTAAAACATGAAAATGAAAAGGGCTGGATCCTTGTTTAGGGTTAGGGGGTAGATACATGAATTTTGTGGTTTGAATATGTCAGACCTTGTTTATCACCTTGAATGCTTACTATATGACATAGGAAGACGGCGTGCTTTTGTTTTTTTTTTCTGATTTTTATTGAATTTTTATGCCCATTTGAATCTTGGTCAAGTCATAGGTTTGACCAAGATTTAAACATGTTTAAAACATGAAAATGAAAAAGTAAGCCTGGATCCTTCTTAGTCACTCCAAAATGTACCAATTGATAAATGAGTTAACTTGGCTTCATGGAAAAAATAATGTCATGAAAATGATTTAACTTGGCTTTCGTACCCTTGAATCCATAGGAAACTTTGTATAAATGTAGTAGTATAATAATCAACCAAGTTTTTACATCAACAGATCTGTCACTTACGTGTGGTGCCCATGCGTGAGGTCCCACACTTCAGTGAGCACAAGTCACGTGCAATAGGTACGCAAACTCCCAGCCATTTTCTTTGTCAAGAGAAGACGCATCAGGATGCGTATTGGAAGTATGTGGGTCCTTCTGGATCCTTCGGTTGTCCCTCTCACAAAAAAAAACAAATCTCTCTCATTCTCGGCCTCGCTCGACTCGCTCGCTCGCTCGCTCCTGCTCACTGACAAACCCTGCACAATGGGATCCAACATCATCACCCGAAAAAGGGGAGACACCATAATTCTCTCCCTTCTTCTCTCCTTCCGAGTGATCCCTCTTCCTTCGAGTTTCACTCGACGGGCAAACACACATGTGCTGCATAGTAATAATAAAAAAGTAGAAAAATCAACCTACGAATCTATGATTAAATAGGTTAAACTAGGGTTTTGCCCACTACTACAGATCAAGTTCAAAAATATCCAACTACTAGTTCGATTTTGGGCTACTAATATAAAATTAAAATAAGTTGAACTAGTATTCCTCTAAAAAATCATTTCGGTATGCATTGTTTGATACTTTTCATAGCTATAGTGCATCATAAATTTATGATTTCATGCTTTGCTTTGCCAATTTCGATTTTTTCTAACCACCTTCTCTTTGATTTCAAATTTAGGTCAAACTATCGATGCCTACTATGTGTTTTCTACTTGAATTGGATGCAGCGTGCGCACATGTTTTGCCATTGTTTTGGGCTTCCACACATCTTTGGGGCATCCAAGTATTTAAGTTACCTTGTTTTTTTGAATTGTAATTCATACCCTTCCTCCCAATTTTTATGCCCATTTGAATCTTGGTCAAATCCTAAGTTTGACTAAGATTTGAACAAGTTTAAAACATGAAAATGAAAAGGTAAGCCTGAATCCTTCTTAGTCACTCTAAAATGAGAAGCTTTTTGGAGTTTTTTGAAATTTCCATGTTTGAAACCCAAAACCACTTCTCTTCATGCTTGACTTTATAAGACAGAGTTTAGGGTTAGGGGGTAGATACATTATTTGTCTAGTTTGTTGTTTAGACCTTATTTATCAACTTGAATGCTTACTATATGACATAATAATACTATGTGCTTTGGTTTTCATTTTTTTGATTTTTTCTGAATTTTTATGCCCATTTGATCTTGGTCAAATCCTAGGCTTAACCAATATTTAAACAAGTTTAGAACATGAAAATGAAAAGGTAAGCCTGTATCCTTCTTAGTCACTCCAAAATGAAGCTTTTGGGAAGGTTTTTGAAATTTCCATGTTTGAAATCCAAAACGACTTCTCTTCGTGCTTGACTTCATAAGACAAAGTTTAGGGCTAGGGGTAGAAACATGATTTTTCTGGTTTGAATATGTCTAGACCTTGTTTACCAACTTGAGTGCTTACTATATGACATAAGAAGGCTATATGCTTTGGTTTTTCATTTTTTTTTGAAATTTTATGCCTATTTGAATCTTGATCAAATCCTAGGTACGGTTTGACCAAGATTTGAACAATTTTAAAACATGAAAATAAAAGGTAAGCCCGACCTGGATCCTTTAGTCACTCTAAAATGAAGCTTTTGGGGGGTTCTTGAAATTTCCAAGTTTGAAACCCAAAACCACTTCTCTTCATCCTTGACTACATAAGACAGAGTTTAGGGTTAGGGGTAGATACATTATTTTTCTTGTTTGAATATATCTAGACCTTGTTTATATCATCTTTAACGCTAACTATATGACATAAGAAAACTATGTGCTTTGGTTTTTAATTTTTCTGATTTTTTTATTTTGATGCACATTTGAATCTTTGTCAAATCCTAGGTTTGACCAAGATTTAAACAAGTATAAAACATGAAAATGAAAAGGGGAAGCCTATATCCTTCTTAGTCACTCTAAAATGAAGTTTTTGGGATGTTCTTGAAATTTTCATGTTTGAAACCCAAAACCACTTCTCTTCATGCTTGACTTCATAAGATAGAGTTTAGGGGCTAGGGGATAGATACATGATTTGCCTAGGTTTGAATATGCATGTCCAAACCTTGTTTATCAACTTGAATGCTTACTATATGACATAAGAAGACTATACGCTTTTGTTTTTCATTTTTCTGATTTTTTTTTTAAAATTTTATGCCCATTTGAATCTTTTGGTCAAATCCTTGGTTTAATTTGACGCAGATTTAAACAAGTTTAAAATATGAAAATGAAAAGGTGGTAAGCAGGCATGGATCCTTCTTATATATATTAGTCACTCTAAAATGAAGCTTTTGGGAGGTTTTTGAAATTTCCATGTTTGAAACCCAAAACCACTTCTCTTCATGTTGTTGACTTCATAAGATAGAGTTTAGGGGTTAGGGGTATAGATACATGATTTTTCTTGTTTGAATATGTGTCTAGACCTTGTTTATCAACTTTAATGCTTACTATATGACATAAGAACACTATGTGCTTTAATTTGGTTTTTAATTTTTATATTTTTTTTGAATTTTGATGCACATTTTGAATCTTGGTCAAATCCTAGGTTTGACCGAGATTTGAACAAGTTTAAAACAAGAAAATAAAAGGTAAGCCCGCTAGACTGGATCCTTCTTAGTCACTCTATAATGAAGCTTTTAGGGGGGTTGTTGAAAATGTAAGCATGTATCCTTCTTAGTACGTCACACCATAATGAAGCTTTTGGGAGGGTTTTTGAAATGTCCATGTTTGAAACCCAAAACGACTTCTCTTCGTGCTTGACTTCATAATTAAGACAAAGTTTAGGGTTAGGGGTAGATACATGATTTTTCTGGTTTGAATATGTCTAGACTTTGTTTATCAACTTGAGTGCTTACTATATGGCATATATAAGAAGCTAGGCTATGTGCTTTGGTTTTTCATTTTTTTTGAATTTTTATGCCCATTTGAATCTTGGTCAAATCCTAGGTACGTACGGTTTGACCAAGATTTGAACATGTTTAAAACATGAAAATAAAAGGTAAGCATGGATCCTTCTTAGTCACTCTAAAATGAAGCTTTTGGGAGGTTTTTGAAATTTCCATGTTTGAAACCCAAAACCACTTCTCTTCATGCTTGGCTTCGTAAGATAGAGTTTAGGGTTTGGGGTAGATACGTACATGATTTTTCTAAGTATTTTTACGCCCATTTGAATCTTCGTCTAATCCTAAGTTTGACCAAGATTTGAACAAGTTTAAAACATGAAAATGAAAAGGGTAAGCCTGGATCCTTGTTTAGGGTTAGGGGGTAGATACATGATTTTTGTGGTTTGAATATGTCAGACCTTGTTTATCACCTTGAATGCTTACTATATGACATAGGAAGACGGCGTGCTTTTGTTTTTATTTTTTTTTGATTTTTTTTGAATTTTTATGCCCATTTGAATCTTGGTCAAGTCATAGGTTTGACCAAGATTTAAACATGTTTAAAACATGAAAATGAAAAGGTAAGCCTGGATCCTTCTTAGTCACTCCAAAATGTACCAATTGATAAATGAGTTAACTTGGCTTCGTGGAAAAAATAATGTCATGTAAATGATTTATCTTGGCTTTTGTACCCTTGAATCCATAGGAAACTTTGTATAAACGTAGTAGTATAATAATCAACCGAGTTTTTACATCAACAGGTCTGTCACTTACGTGTGGTGCCCATGCGTGAGGTCCCACACTTCAGTGAGCACAAGTCACGCGCAATAGGTACGCAAACTCCCAGCCATTTTCTTTGTCAAGAGAAGACGCATCAGGATGCGTATTGGAAGTATGTGGGTCCTTCTGGATCCTTCGGTTGTCCCTCTCACAAAAAAAACAAATCTCTCTCATTCTCGGCCTCGCTCGACTCGCTCGCTCGCTCGCTCCTGCTCACTTACAAACCCTGCACAACAGTCAACATCATCACCCGAAAAAGGGGAGACACCATAATTCTCTCCCTTCTTCTCTCCTTCCGAGTGATCCCTCTTCCTCCGAGTTTCACTCGACTGGCAAACACACATGTGCTGCATAGTAATAATAAAAAAGTAGAAAAATCGACCTACGAATCTATGATTAAATAGGTTAAACTAGGGTTTTGCCCACTACTACAGATCAGGTTCAAAAATATCCAACTACTAGTTCGATTTTGGGCTACTAATATAAAATTAAAATAAGTTGAACTAGTATTCCTCTAAAAAATCATTTGTTTGATACTTTTCATAGCTATAGTGCATCACAAATTTATGATTTCATGCTTTGCTTTGCCAATTTCGATTTTTTCTAACCACCTTCTCTTTGATTTCAAATTTAGGTCAAACTATCGATGCCTACTATGTGTTTTCTACTTGAATTGGATGCAGTGTGCGCACATGTTTTGCCATTGTTTTGGGCTTCCACACATCTTTGGGGCATCCAAGTATTTAAGTTACCTTGTTTTTTTGAATTGTAATTCATACCCTTCCTCCCAATTTTTATGCCCATTTGAATCTTGGTCAAATCCTAAGTTTGACCAAGATTTGAACAAGTTTAAAACATGAAAATGAAAAGGTAAGCCTGAATCCTTCTTAGTCACTCTAAAATGAGAAGCTTTTGGGAGTTTTTTGAAATTTCCATGTTTGAAACCCAAAACCACTTCTCTTCATGCTTGACTTCATAAGACAGAGTTTAGGGTTAGGGGGTAGATACATGATTTGTCTAGTTTGTTGTTTAGACCTTGTTTATCAACTTGAATGCTTACTATATGACATAATAATACTATGTGCTTTGGTTTTCATTTTTTTTTGATTTTTTCTGAATTTTTATGCCCATTTGATCTTGGTCAAATCCTAGGCTTAACCAATATTTAAACAAGTTTAAAACATGAAAATGAAAAGGTAAGCCTGTATCCTTCTTAGTCACTCCAAAATGAAGCTTTTGGGAAGGTTTTTGAAATTTCCATGTTTGAAATCCAAAACGACTTCTCTTCGTGCTTGACTTCATAAGACAAAGTTTAGGGCTAGGGGTAGAAACATGATTTTTCTGGTTTGAATATGTCTAGACCTTGTTTACCAACTTGAGTGCTTACTATATGACATAAGAAGGCTATATGCTTTGGTTTTTCATTTTTTTTGAAATTTTATGCCCATTTGAATCTTGATCAAATCCTAGGTACGGTTTGACCAAGATTTGAACAATTTTAAAACATGAAAATAAAAGGTAAGCCCGACCTGGATCCTTTAGTCACTCTAAAATGAAGCTTTTGGGGGGTTCTTGAAATTTCCAAGTTTGAAACCCAAAACCACTTCTCTTCATGCTTGACTACATAAGACAGAGTTTAGGGTTAGGGGCAGATACATGATTTTTCTTGTTTGAATATATCTAGACCTTGTTTATATCAACTTTAATGCTAACTATATGACATAAGAAAACTATGTGCTTTGGTTTTTAATTTTTCTGATTTTTTTATTTTGATGCACATTTGAATCTTTGTCAAATCCTAGGTTTGACCAAGATTTAAACAAGTATAAAACATGAAAATGAAAAGGGGAAGCCTGTATCCTTCTTAGTCACTCTAAAATGAAGTTTTTGGGATGTTCTTGAAATTTTCATGTTTGAAACCCAAAACCACTTCTCTTCATGCTTGACTTCATAAGATAGAGTTTAGGGGCTAGGGGATAGATACATGATTTGCCTAGGTTAGAATATTCATGTCCAAACCTTGTTTATCAACTTGAATGCTTACTATATGACATAAGAAGACTATATGCTTTTGTTTTTCATTTTTCTGATTTTTTTTAAATTTTATGCCCATTTGAATCTTTTGGTCAAATCCTTGGTTTAATTTGACACGATTTAAACAAGTTTAAAATATGAAAATGAAAAGGTGGTAAGCAGGCATGGATCCTTCTTATATATATTAGTCACTCTAAAATGAAGCTTTTGGGAGGTTTTTGAAATTTCCATGTTTGAAACCCAAAACCACTTCTCTTCATGTTGTTGACTTCATAAGATAGAGTTTAGGGGTTAGGGGTATAGATACATGATTTGTCTTGTTTGAATATGTGTCTAGACCTTGTTTATCAACTTTAATGCTTACTATATGACATAAGAACACTATGTGCTTTAATTTGGTTTTTAATTTTTATATTTTTTTATTGAATTTTGATGCACATTTTGAATCTTGGTCAAATCCTAGGTTTGACCGAGATTTGAACAAGTTTAAAACAAGAAAATAAAAGGTAAGCCCACCAGACTGGATCCTTCTTAGTCACTATAATGAAGCTTTTAGGGGGGTTGTTGAAAATGTAAGCATGTATCCTTCTTAGTACGTCACACCACAATGAAGCTTTTGGGAGGGTTTTTGAAATGTCCATGTTTGAAACCCAAAACGACTTCTCTTCGTACTTGACTTCATAATTAAGACAAAGTTTAGGGTTAGGGGTAGATACATGATTTTTCTGGTTTGAATATGTCTAGACTTTGTTTATCAACTTGAGTGCTTACTATATGGCATATATAAGAAGCTAGGCTATGTGCTTTGGTTTTTCAATTTTTTTGAATTTTTATTCCCATTTGAATCTGGGTCAAATCCTAGGTACGTACGGTTTGACCAAGATTTGAACATGTTTAAAACATGAAAATAACAGGTAAGCATGTATCCTTCTTAGTCACTCTAAAATGAAGCTTTTGGGAGGTTTTTGAAATTTCCATGTTTGAAACCCAAAACCACTTCTCTTCATGCTTGGCTTCGTAAGATAGAGTTTAGGGTTTGGGGTAGATACGTACATGATTTTTCTAAGTATTTTTACGCCCATCTGAATCTTCATCAAATCCTAAGTTTGACCAAGATTTGAACAAGTTTAAAACATGAAAATGAAAAGGGTAAGCATGGATCCTTGTTTAGGGTTAGGGGGTAGATACATGATTTTTGTGGCTTGAATATGTCAGACCTTGTTTATCACCTTGATTGCTCACTATATGACATAGGAAGACGGCGTGCTTTTGTTTTTTTTTTTTTGATTTTTTATGCCCATTTGAATCTTGGTCAAGTCATAGGTTTGACCAAGATTTAAACATGTTTAAAACATGAAAATGAAAAAGTAAGCCTGGATCCTTCTTAGTCACTCCAAAATGTACCAATTGATAAATGAGATAACTTGGTTTCATGGAAAAAATAATGTCATGTAAATGATTTAACTTGGCTTTCGTACCCTTGATTCCATAGGAAACTTTGTATAAATGTAGTAGTATAATAATCAACCGAGTTTTTACATCAACAGGTCTGTCACTTACGTGTGGTGCCCATGCGTGAGGTCCCACACTTCAGTGAGCACAAGTCACGTGCAATAGGTACGCAAACTCCCAGCCATTTTCCTTCTGGATCCTTCAGTTGTCCCTCTCACAAAAAAAACAAATCTCTCTCATTCTTGGCCTCGCTCGACTCGCTCGCTCGTTCCTGCTCACTGACAAACACTGCACAACAGTCAACATCATCACCCGGAAAAGGGGAGACACCATAATTCTCTCCCTTCTTCTCTCCTTCCGAGTGATCCCTCTTCCTCCGAGTTTCACTCGACGGGCAAACACAGATGTGCTGCATAGTAATAATAAAAAAGTAGAAAAATCGACCTACGAATCTATGATTAAATAGGTTAAACTAGGGTTTTGCCCACTACTACAGATCAAGTTCAAAAATATCCAACTACTAGTTCGATTTTGGGCTACTAATTTAAAATTAAAATAAGTTGAACTAGTATTCCTCTAAAAAATCATTTTGGTATGCATTGTTTGATACTTTTCATAGCTATAGTGCATCACAAATTTATGATTTCATGCTTTGCTTTGCCAATTTTGATTTTTTCTAACCACCTTCTCTTTGATTTCAAATTTAGGTCAAACTATCGATGCCTACTATGTGTTTTCTACTTGAATTGGATGCAGCGTGCGCACATGTTTTGCCATTGTTTTGGGCTTCCACACATCTTTGGGACATCCAAGTATTTAAGTTACCTTGTTTTTTGAATTTTAATTCATACCCTTCCTCCCAATTTTTATGCCCATTTGAATCTTGGTCAAATCCTAAGTTTGACCAAGATTTGAACAAGTTTAAAACATGAAAATGAAAAGGTAAGCCTGAATCCTTCTTAGTCACTCTAAAATGAGAAGCTTTTGGGAGTTTTTTGAAATTTCCATGTTTGAAACCCAAAACCACTTCTCTTCATGCTTGACTTCATAAGACAGAGTTTAGGGTTAGGGGGTAGATACATGATTTGTCTAGTTTGTTGTTTAGACCTTGTTTATCAACTTGAATGCTTACTATATGACATAATAATACTATGTGCTTTGGTTTTTTTTTTTTTGATTTTTTTCTGAATTTTTATGCCCATTTGATCTTGGTCAAATCCTAGGATTAACCAATATTTAAACAAGTTTAGAACATGAAAATAAAAAGGTAAGCCTGTATCCTTCTTAGTCACTCCAAAATGAAGCTTTTGGGAAGGTTTTTGAAATTTCCATGTTTGAAATCCAAAACGACTTCTCTTCGTGCTTGACTTCATAAGACAAAGTTTAGGGCTAGGGGTAGAAACATGATTTTTCTGGTTTGAATATGTCTAGACCTTGTTTACCAACTTGAGTGCTTACTATATGACATAAGAAGGCTATATGCTTTGGTTTTTCATTTTTTTTGAAATTTTATGCCCATTTGAATCTTGATCAAATCCTAGGTACGGTTTGACCAAGATTTGAACAATTTTAAAACATGAAAATAAAAGGTAAGCCCGACCTGGATCCTTTAGTCACTCTAAAATGAAGCTTTTGGGGGGTTCTTGAAATTTCCAAGTTTGAAACCCAAAACCACTTCTCTTCATGCTTGACTATATAAGACAGAGTTTAGGGTTAGGGGTAGATACATGATTTTTCTTGTTTGAATATATCTAGACCTTGTTTATATCAACTTTAAAGCTAACTATATGACATAAGAAAACTATGTGCTTTGGTTTTTAATTTTTCTGATTTTTTTTATTTTGATGCACATTTGAATCTTTGTCAAATCCTAGGGTTGACCAAGATTTAAACAAGTATAAAACATGAAAATGAAAAGGGGAAGCATGTATCCTTCTTAGTCACTCTAAAATGAAGTTTTTGGGATGTTCTTGAAATTTTCATGTTTGAAACCCAAAACCACTTCTCTTCATGCTTGACTTCATAAGATAGAGTTTAGGGGCTAGGGGATAGATACATGATTTGCCTAGGTTTGAATATGCATGTCCAAACCTTGTTTATCAACTTGAATGCTTACTATATGACATAAGAAGACTATATGCTTTTGTTTTTCATTTTTCTGATATTTTTTTAAATTTTATGCCCATTTGAATCTTTTGGTCAAATCCTTGGTTTAATTTGACACGGATTTAAACAAGTTTAAAATATGAAAATGAAAAGGTGGTAAGCATGCATGGATCCTTCTTATATATATTAGCACTCTAAAATGAAGCTTTTGGGTGGTTTTTGAAATTTCAATGTTTGAAACCCAAAACCACTTCTCTTCATGTTGTTGACTTCATAAGATAGAGTTTAGGGGTTAGGGGTATAGAAACATGATTTGTCTTGTTTGAATATGTGTCTAGACCTTGTTTATCAACTTTAATGCTTACTATATGACATAAGAACACTATGTGCTTTAATTTGGTTTTTTAAATTTTTTTTTTTGAATTTTGATGCACATTTTGAATCTTGGTCAAATCCTAGGTTTGACCGAGATTTGAACAAGTTTAAAACAAGAAAATAAAAGGTAAGCCCGCCAGACTGGATCCTTCTTAGTCACTCTATAATGAAGCTTTTAGGGGGGTTGTTGAAAATGTAAGCATGTATCCTTCTTAGTACGTCACACCACAATGAAGCTTTTGGGAGGGTTTTTGAAATGTCCATGTTTGAAACCCAAAACGACTTCTCTTCGTGCTTGACTTCATAATTAAGACAAAGTTTAGGGTTAGGGGTAGATACATGATTTTTCTGGTTTGAATATGTCTAGACTTTTTTTATCAACTTGAGTGCTAACTATATCAAGTTGTGTCTGAGTCGAGTCAATGTTGAGTCGTTGAGTCACCTAGTATTATTATTATGGTGGTGTACTTGTGTTCATGTACTTGTTTCAGACAGGTATTGCTGTTTTGGTGAAGGAGACATGCATCATCCATTTTTGGTGGGGTTAATTGGTTCTAGGGTTAATTGGTTCTATGCCACTCCTCAATTCACAAGTTGTGTTTATGCCATTCCAAAAACTGAAGTTGTGTTTATGCCACTCTCAATTCTCAATACCCCCTTCTATGCCATTTTCAACAATACAACATGAAAACGGTTCAATAAATAGTCGTATTTCAGTTTATACTTTCGTATTGACCAAAATAAACCTGTGTTCAGATTTGGAGCGACTTTTGGGTGTTTCGGGCACATAAGAAATCCAAAATTTTCAAATTTTGGCAAAAATTAGAACTTCTCAGAAAAATCAAATTTCTTATAGGAAATCAAAAACACTGAAACGAGTATACTATTTTAATTTGAGCCATTTATGTGCAGATTTGCATAAAAAGGCTGACATTTTCTGTTTTGTCTAGAAATTGGTAAAATTTTGTCCAAAAAATCAAACTTCTTCAAAAAATCTGATAATTTTACAGAATGTCAAGAACACTAATATGAGTCATCCAAGTATTTAAGTTACCTTGTTTTTTTTTGAATTGTAATTCATACCCTTCCTCCCAATTTTTATGCCCATTTGAATCTTGGTCAAATCCTAAGTTTGACCAAGATTTGAACAAGTTTAAAACATGAAAATGAAAAGGTGAGCCTGAATCCTTCTTAGTCACTCTAAAATGAGAAGCTTTTGGGAGTTTTTTGAAATTTCCATGTTTGAAACCCAAAACCACTTCTCTTCATGCTTGACTTCATAAGACAAAGTTTAGGGTTAGGGGGTAGATACATGATTTGTCTGGTTTGTTGTTTAGACCTTGTTTATCAACTTGAATGCTTACTATATGACATAATAATACTATGTGCTTTGATTTTCATTTTTTTGATTTTTTCTGAATTTTTATGCCCATTTGATCTTGGTAAAATCCTAGGTTTAACCAATATTTAAACAAGTTTATAACATGAAAATGAAAAGGTAAGCCTGCATCCTTCTTAGCGCATCCACAATGTTGCTATTGCCAAATCTGATACGATGGTGAATTTGGCTTTGGTGTGAAATATAGCAATAGCTCCACAATGTAGTGGTTCCAAATATTTATAACGTGGGTCCCGCCATCAAGCTAAAACAACACATAAAGCCAATATGGAACTACTCTCACAATGTAGGGAACTAGTTCCAAATGCCAAAAGTGAAATTTGGCATCGGAGCACCTACTTGCTCCGGTTCCCTGTTTTTCTGGTTTTGGAACTACCTCTACAATGTATGGAACTAGTTCCAAAAGCCAAAAATCAAATATGGAACCACTTTTGGCTACACGTTGTGGATGCTCTTAGTCACTCCAAAATGAAAGCTTACATATATTCTTGGAATACTGTTTTGGGTGATTTGTCATTCAAAAATTTGGTATCATTCGGATCGGAGGAAGTATAGTTGGAGATGAATGGCCCACCAAGTCTCTGCCTTGAAGTTTGCTCTTTGACCAGATAAGTATTACTACTCGCGAGGTGCCGAGTAGACGGGGAGGCCAACTTTAAGGACTAACCTTTGCTCTTGCCGTCTTCCTTAGTTCACCACTTTGTTTACCTCTTGGAATACTACTTCGCCACCATGACCGGGAGCAAGTCTCGCCACAGAAGGGCTCGTGCGGCTGCGGCGAAGCTGAGGGAATCCCAGCAATGGCGTCCCTGTGCTGTTGTCGAGGTGCCTTCTGCGCAAGAGTCTTCAAGGGCGTCGCAGCCCGCGACTGCTACATTCAGGCGATCCTCCGTTCTTGCGCATGTTTCTATGTCTTTCACAACTTATCATCCCCTCCTTTTCTTACCTTCTCTCAATCGTATATTCAGGTCGGGCGGCCTGAGTTTTCCCACAGCCCTCCTGCCTGCGGAAACATCTTCCACGGAGCCAAGTTCTCAAAGCAGCGAGGTATAGACATTCGTGCAAATTGGGATTCCCATTTTCTCTTTCTTGGTACTTCTCTGGGTACACTTCTGATTTTGTGCTCCATCCCCATCTGATAGAAGCCCCGCTACTAGATCGGGCCCATTTTAGAAATGGTTATGGGCGATTTCTGCGTCGAGACGGCGGACAGAAGCGCCCTCGCCGATGAGTGCATGAGACTTTATTCTGAGCTCGCCACTGAGAAGATCCGGATTCGCATTCTCGACGATATCGCCATGAAATCGTTCACTATGAGTAATGAGATCCAGCGGCGGAGCCTCGGCCAGGCGGAGACCATGGACAAACTCGCCGGACTGATCCTGAACCTCACGGTTAGGACGGACAAACTAGAGGCCGAGCTGTCACAGGAGAAGGCTCTCAACTCCGAGCTGAAGCGTCAAGCAGGCTCAAGGTAGATCTTGACCAGGTCACTGTGTACCACTAGCTGCAATCCTTGATGACTGCTGTGTCACCTGGCTTCCGTGTTTCTGAAGGTTAATTTTCGAAATTTTGTTCGTAAAATTGGCCTGTGGAAATGTAAACAAACTAGTACTCTTACTTTATTATATTAGTACTTGTGTCAATGTAGTAGTTGTGTCTGAGTCGAGTCAATGTTGAGTCGTTGAGTCACCTAGTATTATTATTATGGTGGTGTACTTCTGTTCATGTACTTGTTTCAGACAGGGTTTGCTGTTTTGGTGAAGGAGACATGCATCACCCATTTTTGGTGGGGTTAATTGGTTCTAGGATTAATTGGTTCTATGCCACTCCTCAGTTCACAAGTTGTGTTTATGCCATTCCAAAAACTAAAGTTGTGTTTATGCCACTCTCAGTTCTCAATACCCCCTTCTATGCCATTTTCAACAATACAACATGAAAACGGTTCAATAAATAGTCGTATTTCAGTTTATACTTTCGTATTGACCAAAATAATCCTGTGTTCAGATTTGGAGCGACTTTTGGGTGTTTCGGGCACACAAGAAATCCAAAATTTTCAAATTCTGGCAAAAATTAGAACTTCTCAGGAAAATCTATTTTTTTATAGGAAATCAAAAACACTGAAACGAGTATATCTTGTTTTAATTTGAGCCATTTATGTGCAGATTTGCATAAAAAAGACCGACATTTTAAATTACTGTCTAGAAATTGGTAAAATTTTGTCCAAAAAATCAAACTTCGAAAAATCTGATAATTTTACAGAATGTCATGAACACTAATATGAGTCTACTATTCTAATATGAGCCATTTCTGGGCACATATGATCCATTAAACATAGGTGCAAAGTACGGTCCAGATTATTTGAGAGTATGTACAAACTGTAGTATAGAGAAGTCGTTTTGGGTTTCAAACATGGAAATTTCAAGAACATCCCAAAAAGCTTCATTTTAGAGTGAGTAAGAAGGATCCAGGCTTACCTTTTCATTTTCATGTTTTAAACTTGTTTAAATCTTGGTCAAACCTAGGATTTGACCAAGATTCAAATGGGCAGAAAATTAAAAAAATCATAAAAATGAAAAACCAAAGTACATAGTCTTCTTATGTCATATAGTAAGCATTCAAGTTGATAAACAAGGTCTAGACATATTCAAACCAGAAAAATCATGTATATATCTACCCCTAACCCTAAACTCTGTCTTATTATGAAGAGAAGTGGTTTTGGGTTTCAAACATGGAAATTTCAAGAACCTCCTAAAAGCTTCATTTTAGAGTGTGACTAAGAAGGATCCAGGCTTACCTTTTCACTTTCATGTTCTAAACTTGTTTAAATCCTAGTCAAACCTAGGATTTCACAAAGATTCAAATATATGGGTATAAAATACAAAAAAATAGAAAAATGAAAAACGAAAGCACATAGTCTTCTTATGTCATATAGTAAGCATTAAAGTTGATAAACAAGGTCTAGACATATTCAAACTAGACAAATCATGTATCTCCCCCCTAACCCCTAAACTCTGTATTATGAAGTCAAGCATGAAGAGAAGTGGTTTTGGGTTTCAAACATGGAATTTTCAAAAACCTCTTAAAAATTCATTTTAGAGTGACTAAGAAGGATGCAAGCTTCCCTTTTCATTTTCATGTCTTAAACTTGTTTAAATCTTGGTCAAACCTAAGATTTGACCAAATGATTCAAACGGGCATAAAATTCAAAAAAAAAAAATCAGAAAAATGAAAAACAAAAGCATATAGTCTTCTTGTGTCATATAGTAAGCATTCAAGTTGATAAACAAGGTCTAGACATATTCAAACCAGAAAATCATGTATATATCTACCCCTAACCCTAAACTCTGTCTTATGAAGTCAATCATGAAGAGAAGTGGTTTTGGGTTTCAAACATGGATATTTCAAGAACCTCCCAAAAGCTTCATTTTAGAGTGTGACTAAGAAGGATCCAGGCTTACCTTTTTCATTTTCATGTACTAAACTTGTTTAAATCCTGGTCAAACCTAGGATTTCATAAAGATTCAAATATATGTGTATAAAATATAAAAAATAGAAAAATGAAAACCAAAGCACATAGTCTACTTATGTCACATAGTAAGCATTCAAGTTGATAAACAAGGTCTAGACATATTCAAACCAGAAAAATCGTGTATATATCTACCCTAACCCTAAACTCTGTCTTATGAAGTTAATCATGAAGAGAAGTGGTTTTGGGTTTCAAACATTGGAATTCCAAGAACCTCCCAAAAGCTTCATTTTAGAGTGTGACTAAGAAGGATCCAGGCTTACCTTTTCATTTTCATGTTCTAAACTTGTTTAAATCCTGGTCAAAACTAGGATTTCACAAAGAATCAAATATATGGGTATAAAATTCAAAAAAAATAGAAAAAATGAAAAACTATAGCACATAGTCTTCTTATTTCATATAGTAAGCATTAAAGTTGATAAACAAGGTCTAGACATATTCAACCTAGACAAATCATGTATCTACCCCATAACCCCTAAACTCTGTCTTATGAAGTCCAGCATGAAGAGAATTGGTTTTGGGTTTCAAACATGGAAATTTCAAAAACATCTTACAAAATTCATTTTAGAGTGACTAATTAAGAAGGATGCATGCTCCCCTTTTCATTTTCATGTCTTAAACTTGTTTAAATCTTAGTCAAACCTAAGATTTGACCAAAAGATTCAAACGGGCATAAAAAATCAGAAAAATGAAAACCAAAGCACATAGTTTTCTTATGTCATAAAGTAAGCATTCAAGTTGATAAACAAGGTCTAGACATATTCAAACCAGAAAATCATGTATATATCTACCCCTAACCCTAAACTCTGTCTTATGAAGTCAATCATGAAGAGAAGTGGTTTTGGGTTTCAAACATGGAAATTTCAAGAACCTCCCAAAAGCTTCATTTTAGAGTGACTAAGAAGGATCCAGGCTTACCTTTTCATTTTCATGTTTTAAACTTGTTTAAATCCTGGTCAAACCTAGGATTTGACAAAGATTCAAATATATGGGCATAAAATTCAAAAAAAATAGAAAAATGAAAAACCAAAGCACATAGTCTTCTTATGTCATATAGTAAGCATTAAAGTTGATAAACAAGGTCTAGACATATGCAAACTAGACAAATCATGTATATACCCCCTAACCCCTAAACTCTGTCTTATGAAGTCAAGCATGAAGAGAAGTCGTTTTGGGTTTCAAACATGGAAATTTCAAGAACATCCCAAAAGCTTCATTTTAGAGTGACTAAGAAGGATCCATGATTACCTTTTCATTTTCATGTTTTAAACTTGTTTAATCTTGGTCAAACCTAGGATTTGACCAAGATTCAAATGGGCACAAAATTTAAAAAATCAGAAAAATGAAAAACCAAAGTACATAGTCTTCTTATGTCATGTAGTAAGCATTCAAGTTGATAAAATGGTTCATGCCGGCGTCTTAGCTCCTAAAAAAAATTATACACCAATTGATTTGACGAATTGATGATTTACTCTATTCTGCTTCTAGACCATGCGGCTAGCGAGTATTCATATGTATGCGCATGGAGCCCCCAACTTTTGACTTCCCGTGTCGGAAAAGGCCTGTTTAATAATGTGGGGCAGTGAGGTATCCCGAAGTATCTAGAGGGTTCTAGTGTTTCAGGCTTTCAGCATCGCCAGTCCAAGGGAAGGATGGGTGACGAATCTGTGCATTCACAGCCGTTAGATCTGAAGAGTCCTTGTATGATGAGCGGTAGATAGCACCTCTAAGCTGCAAATCAACAGCTTCAATTACTTCAAATGAGCATTGGTCGGAAGGCTGACAGAGTGAAAAAATTCAAATTCAAAAACTCATGTATAGAATAGAAAAAAAATAAAAAACATGTAGATAGATAGAGGTATAGATAGATTAGCCCAAAAAAGAAGAGGACGGGGAAATTTCGAACGCTCGCCTTTAACTCAAAGACAACGAGACACCTCCCTCGCGCACCTAAACTTTCGAACGCGCGCCCAATATTTCGAACGCTCGCCTTTAACTCAGCACCCAGCCCACCTTGTTCTTCTCTAGACACCACCTTCGAGCGCCACTGTTCTTCTCTAGACACACCCTCGGTGAACCAGGCCGCGCACCAAAACTTCCCCACGCTGTCTATCGCCGCGTCGCCCGGCGATCGCTGGTGGCGCGCCGTTCTTCTCCAGCCGCACCGGCGCGGTCAGTCAGTGTAGATCCTCACGGTATGCATGCTATCTTCGAGGGGCAAGTACGATTCATTATAGCTCAATCGAAGTCAGTCGCCGTCGCCCAACCCTTATAAGTTCGTTAGTTCGTTTGAATCGATCGGTTGATATTGTTTTCCTCTCGATGTGTTTGTTTGACATTGTTTTCCGCTTTACCTATTTTCTTGAATTCGTTCGTACTGTACACTGTACTGCTCACCATTGCCCAATGTCTGTAGTCGTTGCTTGGTGCCAGTCCTCTATGGACCTGTTTGTAATCTTATTACTTCTGGGTTCTTTGCACTGCTAATACATCGGTGGATTTACGGCCAAAAAGAAGAAAGAATTTGTTGGTATTATATTGCTTTCGATTGATCTGTTCGCCCCCAAGCTTTTACAGAAGCCGCAAGAGATTCAAGGATGAAATGGCTCTCCTTGTTTGCAGTGGCGGATCTACAGGGTATGCCGTATATGACACGGCATACCCTGCGTCCAAGCCGTGCAAGATCTTTGATAGTTTAATGAGCTGAGCAATTAATCAAGATGAGTGATGTATATGTATACATGCGGTGCTAATACATGTGGCGTGCAGCCATGCGAACACTAAGCTAGTGCATGTAACCGATTGATTAGACATCCGATTGATTAATGCATTGGCTTTAGCCAACAGTCTACTTGCATGTTTTTCAAGATGTGCGATTTTGTCTCGCGTGTAAGCCTACAAGGCCAGCTATGGCCATGCACCATGACCTGATTAGATATCATGATTAATCAAAGGAAATATCTTGCTACTGTATATACGATTAATCAACTGATAATTAATCCTTGGTAGTCAAGTATATGATTAATTATATATATTTACTGAGAATTCAGTTCAAAATTAGAGCACCCCGTCAACGGTGCATTTTTCAACAATTTACATTTTGATTATATGCAAAATCTGTTTTATTTAATCATTTTGACATACTCCCTTCAATCCAAATTAATTGACTCAACTTTGTCTAGATACTGATGTATCTTAGACAAGTTTGTTGAGTAGATACATTTATATCTAGACAAATTTGATTTAATTAGTATGAATCCGAGAAAGTATTTTATTTAATTATTTTTATTAGGACAAAAGAAATTCAATAGAAACTCCAAAATTTTGTTGTGTCATACCCTTTCCTAAAATCCTAGGTCCGCCACTGCTTGTTTGTAAGGCAAAGAGGAAATCATATCATGGCTTATCATCATGGGTATAACCTTTTTAGCTAGATTTTGCTGTTTGGGATCTATGATCCTTTTAGTTGCTGCTCTCCAGTAACATTTTCCCTCTTTTTATTACGAGTGAAAAATACACAATGAGGAAACCACTGTCCAGCCTAAAAAAAATAGACCTCAGTTGGTTTGCTGAAATCGGCTCAAATAACGTGGCATTTAGTTATATAGTTTTATATTCGACCTGTTTGCTCAGATATGTTGGTTTACATTCATACGCAACTTGTTGGGCAAGTATGGACACAGCTTTAGTGACTTTCAGGTCAAAATTCCAGCGGTTGAGTGATTTTTGGTTGGATCCATTCCTGTGCGTTCGATCGGCTTTTGATGGCTGTTATTGAGACAAAGTCATGGCTGGACTTTGGATGCAGCTCCAGTGGCGTTCAGGTCAAAAGCCCAGCGTTGACTTTGGTTCAATATCAGCCATCCAAAGCCAATCGAACACACATGAATGTATCCAACCAAAAATCACTCTACAATAAGTCGTTTCCAGACAAAAACAATGTTTATTCCCAAACTATTTTTTTTGAATCCGACCAATCTTTCCCGAATGCGAGAAGAAATATATAAGATTTCTTGGAATGTTGTTCTTTTTCTTGAATGAGTTTGAATTTTAAGTTTAAAGTTGGTTGTAAAACATAAAATGAGGTTTATTGATAAACAATATGGCTGAATCTGATGAAACTCATCCAGAATGCATAACCCGACATATAAGATTTACTAGATTTTTGTTTCAAAAACTTCTAGGCAGTACAAATTTTAAGTTTAAAATTTTCTCGTGAAACTTAAAATGGGTAAATTTTGGATCCATTCTCGTGCGTTCGATTGGCTTTTGATGGCTGTTATTGAAACAAGTGTTAATTGGTTCTATGCCACTCCTCAATTCACAAGTTGTGTTTATGCCATTACAAAAACTGAAGTTGTGTTTATGCCACTCTCAATTCTCAATATCCCCTTCTATATATGCCATTTTCAATACTCCACTATAATAAATATAGCATATCTATGATAGTACTCTATGATACCACCCACTATGCACCCATGTTCCAAACACCACTCCCGCTGACTGTACCTTATTGTATCGAGCGATAAGCTTGATGAGCAACCCAAACAAACAAAAAAAAGACCGTACCTTATTGTACTTGCTCTTACCCGTATCTTCTCTTTCTCTTTCATCGCGAGTGCAGCTAATTCAGTTAGTCTTCCAATGAATATTAATATTTTGTCTCAATGATGTCATGTTTCGACTAACAATTAGCACTTTTGAATTCTTAGATTGCTTTTTCACACGATGCACTTCTTTTAATTTATTTTACCACATTTCAATGTGAACCTTGACCAAATAAATAGGACAACAATATCACGATCATATAATACATAAGCAGCATTGTTAGAATCGTGTTGGAAAATACTTTCTAATGATACCAGTTTTATATCAATTTTTTTATATACTTCATCCTGAAAAATATGTTTCAACTTCATCAAAACTTGCATGTATCTGCAAACTAAACTCATCTAAATACATGTATATCTACATAAAATTGAAACATCATTTTTAAATAGAGATATATAGATTAATATTTTTTCGAAGATAAAATACGAAAAACAAGGGTGCATTGTTTATTGAAATGGAGTGAGTAGTATATATAAAATCATTTTAGTTGCCAATGATCATGTTGAGGGCCTCTATTTCTTGTTTTGCTCAGGCCCTCCGTATTCTCAGGCACGGCCCTGGTGGTCTATGAACCTGTATGTAATCTTATTACTTTTGGCTTCTTTGCACTGCTAATAGATCAGCGGAATTACGGCAAAAAAGAAGAAACAATGTGTTGGTATTGTATCGCTTTCGATAGATTTGTTCGCCCCTCCCCCCAAGCATTTACAGATGGCACAAGAGATTCAAGGATGAAATTGCTCTCCTTGTTCATAAGGCAAAGAGGAAATCATATCATGGGTAGAACATTTTATATATATTTTGCTGTTTGGGATCTATGATCCTTTTAGTTGCTGCTCTCCAGCAACTTTTGTACATATTTCCCTCTTTTTATTAATAAAAAATACAAAGTGGGGAAACCCAGTGGTCAGCCTAAAAAAATCTGTTTGCTAGGTAGCCGTAGTTTTGCACTCAGTTCGTTTGCTGAAATCGGCTCAAATAATGTAGCATTTATAGTTTTATATTCGACCTGTTTGCTCAGGTATGCTTGCTTACATTCGTAGGTGACCTGTTTGTTGAAATAGCTTATCGCTTCTCTGACCATCTATCTCCTCAACAGATGGACAGAACTTGGATATTATTTCACTCATTAAACACACCAACATATTTGAGTGGTATTGAAGACTTCATGAAGCATGTTAGTGATTTTACTGACGGCGACAAGACAAAGGAAGTGATTTGTCCATGCCGCGTATGTTTGAATATTGGGTCCAAGCCTCAAATGTAGTCTCAGATCATTTATTCGTTTATGGGATGGACCAGACATATATCAGGTGGATTAACCATGGTGAACACTATGATCAGCCTGACATTATTGATCCTCTTTATTCTGATGGTTATCAGCCTGAAGATCTCGTCCAGGATGAGGCTACTGCTAATTTGTTACGGGATCTGTATCCATATGCAAGCCAACAGCCCCATGGTTATCACAAAAAGCCTCTTTTCCATGACCTGATAGAAGATGCTAAGCGCTTAGTGGCCCCTGGTTCTGTTGTGTCAAGATTCGAATTAATTGTGAAATTACTTCATGACAAGTCATACCAGGGGATTACCAATAAAGCGTTCAATGCAGTTGCGAAGACATACAACGATGCACTCCCTGGGGCTGGACTGCCAAAATCCTTTTATGAGGTGAAGCAGTACATCAAGGTACTGGGACTTGGATATGAGAAGATTGATTTTTGCAAAAATAACTGTGCACTATTTTGGATGGAGTATAATGACCTCGATGAATGTCCAGTATGTAAGGAATCAAGATGGAAACATCATAGAGCTGGTGGTAAGAAAAAGATTCCTTGGAAGGTTCTGAGATACTTTCCACTTGTACAAAGATTGCAGAGGTTGTTTTCTTCAGAACAAACATCTCGGGAAACAAGATGGCACAAAGAGATTCTCACGCCCGACCACGATTTATCGAGGCATCCTGGCGATGGCGATGAATGGAAGCAATTCGACTGGATCATCCGAGATTTTGCTGCAGATCCAAGGAACACGAGACTTGGCCTTGCTACAGATGGATTCAAACCATTTGGCAACATGAGCAACTCGTATAGCATGTGGCCAGTACTAGTTACACCTTACAACCAGGCTCCCTGGACATGCACCGATCAGTCGAACTGTATGATGGCCTTACTCATCCCAGGTCCCAAATCTCCTGGGAAGGATTTTGATGTGTTCATGCAGCCTCTTATTAGAGACTTGCAAACATTATGGGAGGGTGTCCCTACATGGGATGTGTGTCAACCTAAAGAACAAAATTTTCTATTACGTCTTTCTTTGTCTTGTGTGCACCCATGATTATCCAGCTTTGGGCACTATGTCGGGCGAGTAACATCAGGTTATAATGCATGTGTTCACCGTGATACC